>NC_090384.1:63362018-64562018 GCF_036365525.1 Heterodontus francisci
TTAACACGGTGGGGCACTTACTCTGGTGGACCTGACAGACTCTGTTGGAGTCAGAACCATTGTATTAGAGTAGGTCCGCTGGCTAATGCGCAAATAAAGTAATTGATTTTACCTACACATCCAACTCGGTATATTTACTGAACCAGAATGAAGGCAAAAAGAACTCAGATTAACATATCCAGCACTACTTTCTTCCTTGTTGGGCTGGAAAAATACTGATTAAGGAAGTGCTCGTGTACACATTTCACGAATCCCCTTCTCTCTTTGCCCTTTATAATGTTATTTTCTACAGTCTACATTGGGATAATTGGTCCCTATTATCACTACTATAAAGTTCTTACATTTTTCTGCAATTTGCCTGAAAATGTGCTCCTCGACCTCCTTCCATTATTTGGTGGCTTATAGTATGCATATATATCCCCAGCATATACACCCTACTGAGCCAGCAGCACTTGAGATGGCTTGGCCATGTGAGCCGCATGGAAGATGGCAGGATCCCCAAGGACACATTGTACAGCAAGCTCGCCACTGGTATCAGACCCACCGGCCGTCCATGTCTCCGCTTTAAAGACGTCTGCAAATGCGACATGAAGTCCTGTGACATTGATCACAAGTCGTGGGAGTCAGTTGCCAGTGATTGCCAGAGCTGGTGGACAGCCATAAAGGCGGGGCTAGAGAGTGGCGAGTCGAAGAGACTTAGCAGTTGGCAGGAAAAAAGAGAGAAGCGCAAGGGGAGAGCCAACTGTGTAACAGCCCTGACAACCAATTTTATCTGCAGCACCTGTGGAAGAGCCTGTCACTCTAGAATTGGCCTTTATAGCCACTCCAGGCGCTGCTTCACAAACCACTGGCCACCTCCAGGCGCTTACCCATTGTCTCTTGAGACAAGGAGGCCAAAGAAGTATGCATCCAGGAGTGTAATAATTCCTCTATTGTTCCTTAATTCTAATCAAATAGATTCTGCCTTTGAACTCTAAAGTATAGTGCTATCAATAATATCACCTCCACCCCCTCCTTTTTTCCCCTTCCCCATGTTTCTTGAATACACTGTAGCCAGGAATATAAAGTGCCCTTTCCTCCTCTTGTTTTGAGCCAGTTCTCTGTTATTGCCACTATATTATAGTTCCATGTGGCTACTTATGTCTACTGCTCACCAATCTTATTTAACACATTCCGTGCACTCTAAGTCCAGCTTATTTGTCTCCCATTTCCCCCCCTTTTGATCCCTCTTATTTCTGAGCTACTTTATTCTAATCCTTTTGGCTCTCCCAGTCCTCTGTATCCCTCATATGCCCACTTGAATGCTTTATCCCAGTGCCCCGGCCCCAGACAAATTAGTTTAAACCCTCCGCCATAGTATTAGTTAACCCCTGTGCGAGGACCTTGATCCCAGCCCTGATGAGATGAAACCGAACCATCTTGTACAGGTCCTTCCTGCACCAGAACTTGTCTGAACACCCCAGGAAAATGAAGCCCTCCCTCCTAAATCTTTCTCCAGCCATATATTAAGCTATCTTTTCTTATGACTCCTGTGCTCACAAGCATGTGGCACTGGGAGTAATCCAGAAATAACTACCTTTAAGATCCTGCTCTTTAACTTCCTCCCTAGCCCCTGAAACTCTGTCTGTAGGACTTCAAACCTTTTTCTACTGATTTAGTTGGTTCCAACCTAAACCATGACTTCTGGCTGTTCCCCATCCCCCTGCAAAATATTATGCACCCATTTAGTGATGTCCTTTACCTTGGCACAAAGGAAACAACGCACCTTAGAGACTAAGCCAGCAGTTGCAGATCAAGCTGTCCATCTCTCTAACTAATGAATCCCTATGATCACTGCATTTCTACACTTTGGACTGCTTTACTGAGCAGTCCTTTGCCCTGCAGTGTTTTGGATGTGCCCCAGACTGCACACGCCAAGGTGTCAGCATCGAAAACCCGTTTAGATTAGATTATAGATTAGATTAGATTAGAGATACAGCACTGAAACAGGCCCTCCGGCCCACCGAGTCTGTGCCGACCATCAACCACCCATTTATACTAATCCTACACTAATCCCATATTCCTTGTGGGAGGAAACCAGAGCGCCCGGAGAAAACCCACGCAGACACAGGGAGAACTTGCAAACTCCACACAGGCAGTACCCAGAATCGAACCTGGGTCCCTGGAGCTGTGAGGCTGCAGTGCTAACCACTGCGCCACTGTGCCGCCCAAGTTTGAAAGTGTCACATTCCTGGAGGAATGCTGACTGCTTCCCTTCGTGTGCTGACTGCTTTTCCTTACCATGCCAGATGTCCATTCACCTACTATCCTTCTGCATTCTCTGCAGCTACAGGTTTACTACCCCCTGCAATACAAGTTTCAAGAAATACTCAGCCTCCCATATATCCTGCAGTGATTTCAACTGCTCCTCAAGCTCAAAAACCCTAAGCTTGTGTTCGAGCAACTGGGGGCACTTCCTGCACACGTGCTTACCCAGGACACTGAAGCATCCTGAAGTTCCCACATTGCACAAGTATTGTAGCAACGGATTTCGGCTGTCCCATCGTTTCACTTAAAAGACTATCTACTTACTTTATTATACATCTCATATGTTTTTATATATGTTTTCCATTTAATATCCCCTTAAATTCTATTGTTTATTATTAAAGTATACCATGGCCGGGAATTTACGTTGGGCAAACGGGAGCTGGCCACCAACAGAAAAGTCGGCGGCAAACCCGCTTCCACATCGCCTGGGGATCCGTTCTGTATTTTACGGTTCTCCAGGCTTTAACTGTCACGAGGCGAGACTTCCATCCGCTTGAGGGACGAAGTCCCGCCTCATTGAGCTGAAGGCCAATCAGCGGGCCTGCAGCTCTTAGTCCCAGCAGCGCCAACGGGACCGGTGGCCACTGCTGGGACTGCAGCCCAGCCAACCACAGAGGAAGACGTGAAGCTGGGAGTAAGTTTTGGTTGCCTCGCCGGTGGTAATCAGTCGGGCCCCGGCAAGGCAAGGGTGGTCAGTTGGGGAGAAGGTGGGTGTGTTGGGTGCTGAGGGTGGTTGGGGTAGTGGGGGCGGCCACCCTGTGCCCGATGAGCAGGGACCCCCCCACCCCGCCCCCCCCCCCCCCCCCCAGGACAGTCAGTAGCTGCCTGGTTTTCCCAGGTGGCTTCTCCCAGCTCCAGGATGTCCGCTTGCCATGCGTAAAATCCGCGTGAAGACAGGCGAGGGTCCTTAAGTGGCCACTTAAGGGCCTTGATTGGCCTGGGGCGGGCGGGCCGCTTCTCACCCCCCGCCCCTGCCCTAAGTAAAGGGCTGTGGAGGCAGGAGAGGGTTGGGAAAGCCTCCCGGAGCCTCCCACTCCATTTTACGCCAGCCCCCTGCCACCATCCCGATCATTGGGATGGTGTAAAATTCCGGCCCATATTTTTAATCTGACTGTAAATGCCAAATACAGTTCACAGTTCTGGGAAGCAATATCAAGAATAAATCCAGGCTTTCATGAGAGGCTGAGGCTTTTAATTAAAAGCTTTAATGAAAGCAATAAAAAACTAAAAAATAATTAAATGGATATATTTAATCATATTATTGTCAAGCAAGTAATTTTTATTTTGTTTAAGCCCTTATTTTGGACATTAAAATTTTCAGTTATTGAGGAAACTGGTGGATAAAAAAGGATTTAGAGTGATTTGTGTGAACCTAGAAACTAGATTGTGCCATCGCTGAGTGTTAAACTCACATTATAAATAACAGCACAGTGCTGAAAAAGCCTATCACAGCTCCATCTACAGGAATAATCCATATTGTAGGTATTTATAATAGCATGCTCAGCAGTAAAGCGATGGCGCTCACAAAGGTTTAACAATATCTGGGATGTGGATTTCCCTTTTCCTGACATTAGTTTGACTCTGGAGCCAGGTCAAGGGGATCTCCAGGCGCCCAGCAGTAGTGATGCTATCCAGCAGGGGAAGTAGCCAATCACATTGAGTATTCTTACTGCCAGCAAACTAGGGAGTAAAATGCACTGATTGTCCTTTGTTTTTAATTAAAGTTTATACAGAGCGAAATAAATAATAGGGACATACACATGGGATTAAGATTGATGCTGAATTATCATAAGCACGCTTCAAAAAATTTTTAAAATTACAACTTTTATTGTAATGGAGAAATTTGACTTTCCACAAATATAAAACCAGTTTTTCAGGGCCAGAGAAGTTTTTCAGCAGTAATTATGATGTTAGTACACCATTAATAATGCAGCTGCATGTCCTTCTACAATGCGTAACTTTTTCAACGGTTTTTACTGCAAGACTAATAGTGTAAAAGGGCAAGTTTCTTAAATGGTGAGAGGTTGGGAAGTGTTGAATTTCAAATGGACTTGGGTGTCCTTGTTCATGAGTCACTGAAAGCTAGCATGCAGGTGCAGCAAGCAATTAAGAAAGCAAATGGTATGTTGGCCTTCATTACAAGAGGATTTGAGTACAGGAGTAAAGATGTCTTACTGCAATTATATAGAGCCTTGGGTGAGATCACACCTGGAGTATTGTGTGCAGTTTTGGTCTCCTTACCTAAGGAAATATATACTTACCATAGAGGGAGTGCAACGAAGGTTCACCAAACTAATTCAGAACTAAGCCAGAAGGACAAGCACAGCAGTCACAGGGGAACACCACCACTTCGAAGTTCTCGTCCAAGTCACACACCATTCTTACTTGGAAATATATTGCCGTTCCTTCCTTGTCACTGCATCAAAATCATGGAACTTTCTACCTAACAGCAACACCACATGGACTGCAGCAGTTCAAGAAGGCAGCTCACCACCACCTTGTCAAGGTCAATTAGGGATGAGCAATAAATTCTGGTCGTGCTGGCAACACCCACATCCTGTGAATGAATACATTTAAAACACTAAAAAGAATTAATTTAGTTTGGTAAGTGAGGAAGTTCGGTAAGGAGGGAGCGAGGAGCTCCTTTCATTTCCTACCTGTCCTCAGTGAGGGGAGCCCAGAACTTCCAAAGAGCACAGCTGACTGGGAGAAGACTCGGAGGGCAAAGTTCCGGACCGGTAAGTATAAAAAACTTACCTCTGGTTAAAAAAACTGAAAGTGACGTCACAGGAAAGCTGTGAACTGATTGGCTGGTAGGGAATTTTTTTTCACTGAAAATAAAACATTGATAAAAATTGATTGAAACCCTAATTAACTAATTAATAAGTAGAGTAACTAAACCAGAGGGAGGAGATTACTGTATTTAGTTAGCATTTAATATTTATAGTAGGAATCTAGCACTAGGGACCATATAGTTATAACAATTTAGTAAGGATTTAATAAGTATTTATTTATCTTAAATTAATTTATTAATTAGTGCTAGAAATGTCAGTTAGATGGGTGAAGTGCTTCACCTGTGAGATGTGGGAGGTCCGTGACGCTTCCAGCGTTCCGAACGACTACATCTGCAGGAAGTGTACCCACTTGCAGCTCCTCACAGACCACATGGATCGGTTGGAGCGGCAACTGGATGCACTTAGGAGCATGCAGGTGGCAGACAGTGTCATAGACAGATGTTTTAGAGAAGTGGTTACACCCAAGGTGCAGGCAGATAGATGGGTGACCGCTAGAAGGGGCAGGCAGTCAGTGCAGGAATCCCCTGTGGCTGTCCCCCTCTCTAACAAGTATACTGTTTTGGATACTGTTGGGGGGGATGGCCTATCAGGGGAAAACAGCAGCAGCCAGAGCAATGGCACCATGGCTGGCACTGTTGTTCAGCAGGGAGGGACAAAGTGCAGAAGAGCAATAGTAATAGGGGACTCTATAGTCAGGGGCACAGATAGGCGCTTCTGTGGACGTGAAAGAGACTCCAGGATGGTATGTTGCCTCCCTGGTGCCAGGGTCAAGGATGTCTCTGAACGGACAGAGGGCATTCTGAAGGGGGAGGGTGAACAGCCAGACGTTGTGGTACACATCGGTACCAATGACATAGGTAGGAAGAGTAACAAGGTCCTGCAGGGGGAGTTGAGGGAGTTAGGTAGAAAGTTAAAAGACAGGACCTCTAGGGTTGTAATCTCAGGATTACTCCCTGTGCCACGTGCCAGTGAGGCTAGAAATAGGAAGATAGTGCAGCTAAACACGTTGCTGAACAGCTGGTGTAGACGGGAGGGTTTCAGATATCTGGACAATTGGGATCTCTTCATGGACAGATGGGAACAGTACAAGAAGGACGGGTTGCATCTAAACTGGAGGGGCACAAATCCTGGCTGCGAGGTTTGCTAGCGTTACTCGGGAGGGTTTAAACTAGTGTGGCAGGGGGTGGGAACCAGAGCAGTAGGACAGCAAGTGAAATAAATGAGGGGGAACTAGTAAATAAGGCCAGTAAGACTAAGAGGAAGAGCAGGCAGCGGGATGTTGCGGAGCGCAGCGGGACTGGTGGTCTGAAGTGCATTTGTTTCAATGCGAGAAGTATAACAGGTAAGGCAGATGAACTTAGAGCTTGGATTAGTACTTGGAACTATGATGTTGTTGCTCTTACAGAGACTTGGTTGAGGGAAGGGCAGGATTGGCAGCTAAATGTTCCAGGATTTAGAAGCTTCAGGCGGGATAGAGGGGGATGTAAAAGAGGTGGGGGAGTTGCATTACCGGTTAAGGAGAATATCACAGCTGTACTGCGGGAGAACACCTCGGCGGCGTCGTGCAGCGAGGCAATATGGGTGGAGCTCAGGAATAGAAAGGGTGCAGTCACGATGTTGGGGGTTTTCTACAGGCCTCCCAACAGCCAGTGGGAGGTAGAGGAGCAGATATGTAGACAGATTTTGGAAAGATGTAAAGGTAACAGGGTTGTAGTGGTGGATGATTTTAACTTCCCCTATATTGACTGGAACTCACTTAGTGCCAGGGGCTTAGATGGGGCAGAATTTGTAAGGAGCATCCAGGAGGGCTTCTTGAAACAATATGTAGATAGTCCAACTAGGGATGGGGCCGTACTGGACCTGGTATTGGGGAGAGCCCGGCCAGGTGGTCGAAATTTCAGTAGGGGAGCATTTCGGGAACAGTGACCATAATTCCATAAGTTTTAGGGTACTTGTGGATAAGGATAAGAGTAGTCCTCAGGTGAAGGTGCTAAATTGGGGAAAGGCTAATTATAACAATATTAGGCAGGAACTGAAGAATTTAGATTGGGGGCAGCTGTTTGAGGGTAAATCAACATCTGGCATGTGGGAGTCTTTCAAATGTCAGTTGATTAGAATCCAGGACCAGCATGTTCCTGTGAGGAAGAAGGATAAGTTTGGCAAGTTTTGGGAGCCTTGGATAACGCGGGATATTATGAGCCTACTCAAAAAGAAAAAGGAAGCATTCGAAAGGGCTGGAAGGCTAGGAACAGATGAATCCCTTAAGGAATATAAAGACAGTAGAAAGGAACTTAAGCAAGGAGTCAGGAGGGCTAAAAGGGGTCTTGAAAAGTCATTGGCAAACAGGATTAAGGATAATCCCAAGGCTTTTTATACATATATAAAGAGCAAGAGGGTAACGAGGGAAAGGTTGGCCCGCTCAAGGACAGAGAAGGGAATCTATGTGTGGAGCCAGAGGAAATGGGAGAGGTACTAAAGGAGAACTTTGCATCAATATTCACCAAAGAGAAGGACTTGGTGGATGCTGAGCCTAGGGAAGGGAGTGTAGATAGTCTCAGTCATCTCATTATCAAAAAGGAGGAGGTGTTGGGTGTCTTGCAAAGCATTAAGGTAGATAAGTCCACAGGGCCTGATGGGATCTACCCCAGAATACTAAGGAAGGCAAGGGAAGAAATTGCTGGGGCCTTGACAGAAATCTTTGCATCCTCATTGGCTACAGGTGAGGTCCCAGAGGACTGGAGAATAGCCAATGTTGTTCCTTTGTTTAAGAAGGGTAGCAAGGATAATCCAGGAAATTATAGGCCGGTGAGCCTTACATCAGTGGTAGGGAAATTATTAGAGAGGATTCTTCAGGACAGGATTTACTCCCATTTGGAAACAAACAAACTTATTAGCGAGAGGCAGCATGGTTTTGTGAAGGGGAGGTCGTGTCTCACTAATTTGATTGAGTTTTTTGAGGAAGTGACAAAGATGATTGATAAGGGAAGGGCAGTGGATGTTATCTATATGGACTTCAGTAAAGCCTTTGACAAGGTCCCTCATGGCAGAATGGTAAAAAAGGTGAAGTCACACGGGATCAGAGGTGAGCTGGCAAGATGGATACAGAACTGACTCTGTCATAGAAGACAGAGGGTAGCAGTGGAAGGGTGCTTTTCTGAATGGAGGGATGTGACGAGTGGTGTTCCGCAGGGATCAGTGCTGGGACCTTTGCTGTTTGTAGTATATATAAATGATTTGGAGGAAAATGTAGCTGGTCTGATTAGTAAGTTTGCGGACGACACAAAGGTTGGTGGAGTTGCGGATTGTGATGAGGATTGTCAGAGGATACAGCAGGATATAGATCGGTTGGAGACTTGGGCGGAGAAATGGCAGATGGAGTTTAATCCGGACAAATGTGAGGTAATGCATTTTGGAAGGTCTAATGCAGGTGGGAGGTACACAGTAAATGGCAGAACCCTTAGGAGTATTGACAGGCAGAGAGATCTGGGCGTACAGATACACAGGTCACTGAAAGTGGCAACGCAGGTGGATAAGGTAGTCAAGAAGGCATACGGCATGCTTGCCTTCATCAGTTGGGGCATAGAGTATAAAAATTGGCAAGTCATGCTGCAGTTGTACAGAACTTTAGTTAGGCCACACTTAGAATATTGCGTGCAATTCTGGTCGCCACACTACCAGAAGGACGTGGAGGCTTTGGAGAGGGTACAGAAGAGGTTTACCAGGATGTTGCCTGGTCTGGAGGGCATTAGCTATGAGGAGAGGTTGGATAAACTCGGATTGTTTTCACTGGAACGACGGAGGTGGAGGGGTGACATGATAGAGGTTTACAAAGTTATGAGCAGCATGGACAGAGTGGATATTCAGAAGCTTTTTCCCAGGGTGGAAGAGTCAGTTACTAGGGGACAAAGGTTTAAGGTGCGAGGGGCAAAGTTTAGAGGGGATGTGCGAGGCAGGTTCTTTACACAGAGGGTGGTGAGTGCCTGGAACTTGCTGCCAGGGGAGGTGGTGGAAGCAGGTCCAATAATGACGTTTAAGAGGCATCTTGACAAATACATGAATAGGATGGGAATAGAGGGATACGGTCCCCGGAAGTGCAGAAGGTTTTAGTTTAGGTAGGCATCAAGATCGGCGCAGGCTTGAAGGACTGAATGGCCTGTGCTGTACTGTTCTTTGTTCTTTGTACCTCAGCCATGCCCTCTGCTTCCACAAGAAGATCTCTCCCTTTTGGCCCCTAGTTAGCCCCACCCTTCCTTTCACGACTTTTTTTTGACTGTTTATGTATTTATAAAAGACTTTTTTTTTATTCATTCATGGGATGTCAGCGTCACTGGCCAGGCCTAATTGCCCATCCCTAATTGCCCTTGAGGAGGTGGTGGTGAGTTGCCTTCTTGAATTGCTGCAGTCCATTTGGGGTAGGTATACCCACAGTGCTGTTAGGAAGGGAGTTCCAGGATTTTGACCCAGCGACAGTGAAGGAACAGCGATATAGTTCCAAGTTAGGATGGTGTGTGACTTGGAGGGGAACTTGCAGGTGGTGGTGTTCCCATGTATTTGCTGCCCTTGTCCTTCTAATTGGTAGAGGTCGTGGGTTTGGAAGGTGCTGTTTAAGGATCCTTGGTGCATTGCTGCACTGCATCTTGTAGATGGTACACACTGCTGCCACTGTGCGTCGGTGGCGGAGGGAGTGAATGTTTGTAGAAGGGGTGCCAATCAAGCGGGCTGCGTTGTCCTGAATGGTGTCGAGCTTCTTGGGTGTTGTTGGAGCTGCACCCATCCAGGCAAGTGGAGAGTATTCCATCACACTCCTGACTTGTGCCTTGTAGATGGTGGACAGGCTTTGGGAGTCAGGAGATGAATTACTCGCCTCAGGATTCCTAGCCTCTGACCTGCTCTTGTAGCCAGGGTATTTATATGGCTACTCCAGTTCAGTTTCTGGTCAATGGTAGCCCCTAGGATGTTGATAGTGGGGGATTCAGCGATGGTAATGCTGTTGAATGTCAAGGGGAGATGGTTAGATTCTCTCTTGTTGGAGATGGTCATTGCCTGGCACTTGTGTGGCGCGAATGTTAATTGCCACTTATCAGTCCAAGCCTGGATATTGTCCAGGTCTTGCTGCATTTCTACAAGGACTGCTTGTAGTCTGAGGAGTATCTGAGGAGTCACGAATGGTGCTGAACATTGTGCAATCATCAGCGAACATCCCCACTTCTGACCTTATGATTGAAGGAAGGTCATTGATGAAGCAGCTGAAGATGGTTGGGCCTAGGACACTACCCTGAGGAACTCCTGCAGTGATGTCCTGGAGCTCAGATGATTGGCCTCCAACAACCACAACAATCTTCCTTTGCGCTGGGTATGAATCCAGCCAGCGGAGGGTTTTCCCCCTGATTCCCATTGGCCTCCATTTTGCTAGGCCTCCTTGATGCCATACTCGGTCAAATGCTGCCTTGATGTCCAGGGCAGTCACTCTCACCTCAACTCTTGAGTTCAGCTCTTTTGTCCATGTTTGAACCAAGGCTGTAATGAGGTCAGGGGCTGAGTGGCCCTGGCGAAATCCAAACTGAGCGTCACTGAGCAGGTTATTGCTCAGCAAGTGCCGCTTGATGACACTGTTGATGACACCTTCCATCACTTTACTGATGATTGAGAGTAGGCTGATGGGGCAGTAATTGGCCGGGTTGGACTTGTCCTGCTTTTTGTGTACAGGACATACCTGGGCAATTTTCCACATTGCAGGGTAGATGCCAGTGTTGTAGCTGTACTGGAACAGCTTGGGTAGGGGCGCGGCAAGTTCGGGAGCACAGGTCTTCAGTACTATTGCCGGAATATTGTCAGGGCCCATAGCTTTTGCAGTATCCAGTGCCTTCAGTCGTTTCTTGATATCACGTGGAGTGAATCGAATTGGCTGAAGTCTGGCATCTGTGATGCTGGGGACTACAGGAGGAGGCCGAGATAGATCATCAACTCGGCCCTTCTGGCTGAAGATTGTTGCAAATGCTTCAGCCTTATCTTTCGCACTGATGTGCTGGGCTCCCTCATTATTGAGGATGGGTATATTTGTGGAGCCACCTCCTCCAGTTAGTTGCTTAATTGTCCACCACCATTCGCGGCCGGATGTGGCAGGACTGCAGAGCTTAGATCTGATCCGTTGGTTATGGGATCGCTTCGCTCTGTCTATCGCATGCTGCTTACGCAGTTTGGCATGCAAGTAGTCCTGTGTTGTAGCTTCACCAGGTTGACACCTCATTTTAAGGTATGCCTGGTGCTGCTCCTGGCATGCCCTCCTGCACTCTTCATTGAACCAGGGTTGGTCTCCTGGCTTGATGGTAATGGTAGAGTGGGGGATATGCCGGGCCATGAGGTTACAGATTGTGGTTGAGTACAATTCAACTGCTGCTGATGGCCCACAGCGCCTCATGGATGCTCAATTTTGCATTGCTAGATCTGTTCAAAATCTATCCCATTTAACACGGTGATAGTGCCACACAACACGATTGATGGTATCCTCAATGTGAAGGCGGGATTTTGTCTCCACAAGGATTGTGCGGTGGTCACTCCTACCAATACTGTCATGGACAGAAGCATTTGCGGCAGGCAGATTGGTGAGGATGAGGTCAAGTATGTTTTTCCCTCGGTTGGTTCCCCCAACACCTGCCGCAGACCCAGTCTAGCAGCTACGTCCTTTAGGACTCGGCCAGCGCGGCCAGTAGTGGTGCTACCGAGCCACTCTTGGTGATGGACATTGAAGTCCCCCACCCAGAGTACATTTTGTGCCCTTGCCACCCTCAGTGCTTCCTCCAAGTGGTGTTCAACATGGAGGAGTACTGAGTCATCAGCTGAGGGAGGGCGATAGGTGGTAATCAGTTGGAGGTTACCTTGCCCATGTTTGACCTGATGCCATGAGACTTCATGGGGTCCGGAGTTGATGTTGAGGACTCCCAGGGCAACTCCCTCCCTACTGTATACCACTGTGCCACCACCTCTGGGAGGTCTGTCCTGGTGGTGGGACAGGACATACCCAGGGATGGTGATGGCAGTGTCTGGGACATTGTCTGTAAGGTATGATTCCGTGAGTATGACTATGTCAGGCTGTTGCTTGACTAGTCTGTAGGACAGCTCTCCCAACTTTGGCACAAGCCCCCAGATGTTAGTAAGGAGGACTTTGCAGGGTCGACAGGGCTGGGTTTGCCGTTGTTGTTTCCGTTGCCTAGGTCGATGCCGGGTGGTCCGTCCAGTTTCATTCCTTGTTATTGACTTTGTAGCAGTTAGGTACAACTGAGTGGCTTTCTAGGCCATTTCAGAGGGCATGTAAGAATTAACCACATTGCTGTGGGTCTGGAGTCACATGTCGGCCAGACCAGGTAAGGACAGCAGATTTCCTTCCCTAAAGGACAATAGTGAACCAGATGGGTTTTTACAACAATCAACAATGGTTTCATGGCCATCATTAGACTAGTTTTTAATTCCAGATTTATTAATTAACTTCAAATTCCACCTTCTGCTGTCGTGGGATTCGAACCCATGTCCCCAGAGAAATACCCTGGGTCTCTGGGTTACTAGTCCAGTGATAATACCACTACGCCACCGCCTACCCACCGCCTACTTTTGGGTTCCCTTTTGTTCGCCACTAATGTACTCTCACAAACTCTCTTTGTTCCTCTTATTCCCTTTTTTAGATCTCTATAATTCCTATATTCAGCTTGGTTCTCTGCTTTGTAATTAACTTGGTATTTGTCATACGCCTCCTTTTTATGCCTCATTTTAATCTCTATATCTTTAGTCACCCAGGAAGCTCTAGCTTTGGATGCCATTCCTTTTCCCCTCATATGAATGTGTTTACTCCGTACCTGAACCATCTCCTCTTCGAAGGCCTCCCTTTATTCGATTACTGTTTTGCTGACCAATTTTTGATTTCAATCCATCTTGGCCAGATCAACACACTAAAGTTAGCCCTTGTACATTTAAGAATTTTTGCACTAGATTGTAGCTTTCACTTTTTAATAACTCTTATATACCTAATGATATTCTCATCACTGTTCCCCAAATGCTCCCCAATTGAGGCATGTTCCACTGGCCCTGCTTCATTCCTCAGAACTAGATGCAGACCTGCTTTCTTCCTCGTTGGGCTGAAAACACACTGAGCAAGAATTCCTCCCCCTCTTTGCTCTTTACACTGTTACAATCCCAGGCTATATTTGGATCATAGAATAGTACAGTACAGAAGGAGGCCATTCAGCCCATCAAGTCTTCGTGGCTCTTTTGAAGAGCAATCCAGTTAGTTCCACTCCCCCACTCGTTTCCCATATCGCTGCAATTTTTCTCGTTCAAATATTTGTCAAATTCCCATTTGAAGGCTACTATTGAATCTGTATCCACCACCCTATCAGGCAGTGCATTCCAAATCCTAACCATTCGTGCATTAAAAAGTTTTACCTCACATTGCTTCTGGTTCTTTTGCCAATCACCTTAAATCTGTGCTCTCTGGTTTTGACACACCAGCCATTGGAAACAGTTTCTGTACTGCTGCTATCTAAACCCGTCATGATTTTAAACACCTCTATCAAATGTCCTCTTATACTTCACTGCTTTAAAGAGAACAATCCCAGATTTTACAGTCTACCCACAGAACTGTAATTCCTTATCCCTGGAACCATTCTAGTAAATCTGTGCTGTACCCTGTCCAAAGCCTTCATGTCCCTTCCTAAAGGATGGTGCCCAGAATTGGACACAATGGGCTGAATTTTGTGCAGCCAGCGGGGAACCCTCCCTCAGCCGTTTTGGGGACCCTCAGCTGCATTTTATGACTCACAGGCAATTAACTGTCCAGAGCCGGTGTCACCATTCCTTTAAGGATGGGGTCCTGCCTGAAGAGCTCCAGGTCAATCAGAGGCCTGGCAGCTCAGCAGTACCTGCAGGGCCACCTGGAGTGGTGGCAGTGCTGGTACTGCAGTAGGCCCAGGACCAAGAGCAACCATGGAGCCCTGAAGAGGAGGTAAGTGGGGTGGGTTCGCTGAGGCCAGTCAGGTAGGCCCCGGTGAGGAGAGGGGTGGGTGGATTGTTGAAGGTGGGAGGGTGTGTTGGCACAGGGGTGGCCTTTGCTGCCAGAGGCTCTCTGTGGGCCACAGATTGACCAAGCAGGAGAGCCCCACCCCTAATCAGCCCCTAACGGACGTTGCCTGGTATTACTGAGTGACCTCCCCATGTCAAAGGGCTCCTAGCAACCACTGGTAAAATGCCAGCGGCAATTAATTGGCCACTTAAGGGCCTCAATAGGCCTCTGGACAGAAAGGCCGTGCTCAGCCTTCCCCACCCCTCACAAAATCAAATGATGTCAGGAAGACAATGGGCACTCCACCCAACACCTTCCCTCACAATTTTACGGGCCCCACACCATCCTGCCTGTCCCCAGCGGGATGATAAAATTCAGCCCAATATTCCAGCTGGGGTGGAATACTATGTTTTAGATAGGTTTGCATAATTTCCTGGCTTTTGTATTCTATATCTCAATTTATAAAGCCCAGGATCCCATATGCTTTATTTACTGCTTTGTCAACCTGCCCTGCCACCTTCAAAGATTTGTGTACAAACAGCCCCAGGCGTCTGTTCTTGTATCCCTTTAAAATTGTACCATATAATGTCACAAAAGGTTTTATTTTTGTACTAAAATCTTGGACTTCTATGTGTTTCAAAAAAAAAGTTGAGAAAAGGATTTTGCTGCAAAAATAATTGGAATTCCTGCAATGTTTTGGAAGGAAGATCAGAACAAGGGTTAAAATTTATGGGTGTTTTGAAAGGAAGTTAAACTTGTATAAGGACAGAAAGGTCAGCAATTTCAAGGAAATCAAGGGGGTTGACCTTCAGAGCAGCTTTTGAACCAGGGGGAGACAGTGTGTCTGGACATGTGACCATGTTCAGGAAGGTTCTTATTTCAATCTGGACCTTTTAAAAAGCCTGTGAATTGGATAAAGGGCAGGGATTTGAAATCTTCACTTGACCTACCTAGAGCAAGAGAGAAAAGAGCCAGAAAAGTGTTATCTCTCTCTGTAAAGGAGACTTGCATCTCTTGAAAAGGAATCCTGCATTTGAAAGGTGGCAGATTCCTGTTGCCTCCGGTCTCTGAAGAATTTCTGCATCCAGTGAGATTCCTGCTGCCTCATGTGTTCTAGGAAATACTGAAATCTGAAGAATTCTTCTACTGCTAGACTGCTGCTTCAAAACCCAAGCAGATCTGTTGCTACACCCCTGATGGAAGACCTATGTGATACCTGCTGCAGTTAAATTGCCGTGAACACCTACACATCACAGGTTGTTCATCAACCTCGCCTGGAAAGACTTCGAGTGGCATTCAACTATTCAACTCTGGGACACCTCACCGTACTGAAAACATCCCACCAGAACGTGAACCTCAATTATTTTTTATTATTCCTTCTATTCCTAAGAAACAGTTGTGATGCAAAACACCCTTTTGAAACCAGTTAACCATTTCTCTTTGAATGTACGTGTGTGAGCATGAGGGTTAAGGGATTAAGGAGTTTTCTCATATATATATAGATTTATCTCATTAGTAGTTAAGACCTATTATTTCTTTTGTAATAAATAGTTAATGTTGTTTTTGTTTAAAGAAACCTGGCTTGGTGTACTTTATTCTGGGGGAAAAATACAGCGTTTAATTTAGCTAGTCTTCGGTAGGTGGGAGACTTTATTTGATATGTTATGACCTGTGGAGTAGTGGGACTGAATTAACAGTGCATTACTCCCGCCTTGGTCGTAACAATAGCTTGTATTGTCTCTCCTCATTCTTCCGAATAAAATGTATCACCTCACACTTTTTTGTGTTGAATTTCATCTGCCTTGTGTCCGTGCATTCCATTAGTCTGTATATGTCCTCTTGAAATCTATTACTATCTTCCTCATTTTTTAACACACTTCCAAGTTTTATGCCATCTGCAAATTTTGAAATTGTGCCTTATACCCAGAGACAAAGTTATTAATGTATATCAAAATTATCAGTACTACTAGTCCTGAAACTTGGGAACACCACTGTACATTTCCTTCCAGTCCAAAAGGTTATTCATCACAACTCTCTGTTTTCTATCTTAGCCAATTTTGTATCCATGTTGATACAGCCTCTTTTATTCCATGGTCTTCAATTTTGCTAACAATATGTGGTGCTTTATCAAAGGTCTTCTGAAAGTCCATATACACATCAACTGCACTGCCCGCATACACCCTCTCTGTTACCTCATCAAAAAACTGAATCGAGTTAGTCAAATATGAATTGCCTTTAACAAATCCATGCTGGCATTCCTTTATTATGCTTGCTCAAATGGCTGTTAATTCTCTTCCAGATTGTTGTTTCTAAAAGCCAGGTTTATCCTGCTCCCCTTTTTTGAAGAAGTGCATTATATTTGTAATCCTCCAGTCCTCTGGCACTACCTCTGCATCTAAGGAGAATTGAAAGACTATGGTTGGCACCTCCACAATTTCTACCCTTACGTCCTTCAGCAACCTAAGATGCATTCCATCCAGACTGTGTGACTCATCCATTTTATTTCCATTTCCATACCATCGCCTGACTTCACCCCGCCTCAGCTCATCTGCTGCTGAAACCCTCATCCATGCCTTTCGAATTGAATATTTCAACACACTCCCGGCTGGCCTCCCAAGTTCTACCCTCCGTAAACTTGATGTCATCCAAAACTCTGCTGTCCGCATGCTAATTCATATTACATCCTATTGGCCCATCACCCCTGTGCTTGCTGACCTAATTGGCTCCTGGTTAGGTAACACTCAATTTTTAAATTCTTAGCCTTGTTTTCAAATCCCTCCATGGCTTCACACCCTCCCTATCTCTGTAATCTCCTCCAGCCGTACAACCCTCCACGACACATGCATTCCTCTAATTCTGGCTTCCTCAGGATCCCCAATTTTAATTGCTCCACCATTGCATGCTGTACCTTTGGCTGCCATGGTCCTAAGCTCTGGAATTCCCTCTCTAAACCTCATTGTCTCTCTACTTCTCTTTCCTACTTAAAACCTACCTCTGACCAAGCTTTTGGCCATCTGTGCTTTGTTTTATAATGCTTCTGTAAAGTGACTTAGGAGGTTTTATTATATTAAAGGCACTATATAAATACAAGCTGTTGTCAATAGCTACTGCCAGTCTTTCTAGTACCTCCTCTTGATCCATTTTTATCTTATCCAGTATCCTGACAACCTCCTAATTTACCATTGCTTTAGCAAAGTCATCTTCCTTGGTCAACATGGGTGTATAGGATAATTAAAGTCCCCCATTATCACTACTCTGTAGTTCTACCACCTTTCTGTAACTTGCATGCAAATGTGCTCCTCTATCTCATTCCCACTATTTGGTGGAATTTAGTATACCCCAAGTAGCATCATAGCAACGCTATTGTCCCTTCATTCTAACCAAATGGACTCTGTCTTTGGCCCCTCAACTACATCATGCCTTTCCACTGCTTTAATAGTTGATTTGATCAATATTGCCAAACCCCCTCCATCCCTTTCTTTCTTGATTACCTCATAGCCAGGAATATAAATTTCCAAATCCTTCTTCCCTTCTTTGAACAAGGTCTCTGTTATTGTCATTATATCGTAGTCCCAATCTCCTACAATAATTAAAAAGTTGAAGGACTACTAATACTCCACCACACTTGTAGAAGTTAATTTTCAGTCCCAGAGAAGTTGTTTGGTGGTAATTATGACTAACCACACCATTAAAAGGGTACTTACACTGGAATGGACAAGCCCTAACACTTTTTGACAAATTTTGACTATACCTATGAGGTAAATACAGGAATTCCACACTGTTCAATGTATTTTAACAGTAAGTCAGACAGCATGGTACCGTTTTCATGCAGCTTTTGCAGGAGCAAGGGCATCACTGACAGCAACTTCCAAATATCCACCAGTTGCACATGTGCAACTGCCAGAAGTTATCGTCCAATTTGTACATAAATCACAGTAAGCGCTGTTAGTGTTACCATTATGTTTACAGAAAAATCCATTCCAGGAGTTTATAGCTTTATCAGTCTTTTTTTTGTATATGTCGCAATTAACACCTCAAGTATTGTTATTGTTGAAATTCTTCCCCCTGATAGTATTGATTGGTTTTCCTTTTGAGTTGAGGCACTAATAACTCAACTTTTACAAAATACTAAAAGATGCAAGGTAGATCTATTTAATATCAGCAGAGAAACTCAACACACTCAGAAAATATTCTCTTTGAAAGAATGTGAGACAACAGCATAGTGTCCTATGTTCTAGTTAGTGATGGGGTTCTGGGTGAGAATAGTTTTCTGAGGAAATTTTGTGATTAAATATTTCTTCAAATAATACCAGTCCAAAATCAAAACTCATTTAAAGTTGAATTTTGTAATTATCTACCTGTTTTCAAGTTGATGGGGAGTTGTGAACTGTGGGAAGTGGCTAATGTTATAACTTAATGGCTGTCCATGTCTCCGCTTTAAAGACGTCTGCAAACACGACATGAAATCCTGTGACATTGATCACAAGTCGTGGGAGTCAGTTGCCAGCGTTCACCAGAGTTGGCGGGCAGCCATAAAGGCGGGGCTAAAGTGTGGCGAATCGAAGAGACTTAATAGTTGGCAGGAAAAAAGACAGAGGCGCAAGGGGAGAGCCAACCGTGCAACAGCTCCGACAAACAAATTTTTCTGCAGCACCTGTGGAAGAGCCTGTCACTCTAGAATTGGCCTTTATAGCCACTCCAGGCGCTGCTCCACACACCACTGACCACCTCCAGGCGCTTACCCATTGTCTCTCGAGATAAGGAGGCCAAAGAGAATGTGTGTATATACTGGCAATGTTTCTTATGGTTTTTCCTTGAAAAGAACTGGTTGTTATGTGCACTTCTGTGGTCTAATTAATGTTGTAACTTAATTTCATTAATGTTAGTTTGCTTTAATTGTGTATTGATTGGTATTGTGGGACAATCTACTGTTGGTTACCATGGTGAAAGATAGCACACTCCTGAGTGCTGAAAGGGATTGTAAGGAGAATTGATTTTACATGTCATTAAACATGTTAGCTGGTAGTATATTTAGGGTACTGATGTCCTAAAGCTCTGCAATAATTCTGAAGTGGAAGTTGCTACGGTTACGGCAAGTGCTAAAATTAAAAAGACAGCTGTTGATATTTTTTGCAAATGCCAGTGGTTCATGGATCATAGTTCTAGTTGTTATCTCAATTTGGTGTTATAAATGATATATCTCACATGGTGAGAGATACCATTTTATTATATTGTCTTACTGGGCATATATCCTACATAATTGACAACGGCAAATCTGATTATGCATCTTTCTCTCTTGTCTTAAGTTGTAGCAGGCTATAGCTATCCCCTAACAGTTGGCATATTTTCTTTCATACTTTGCAGCAACCTTATAAACCATGTTTTAAAAATTAAAATTACTAATCCATTTTCCATAGCTTTACTCATGGATAGTCAGGGATTGGGCGCATTGTTATGATGTTCAGCAGCTAATCTGACCTGTTCTTTAAAGACCAGGGCTCAGGTAATGCTTGAGAGGAGGTGGCCCAAATAGGCCATCCTAAGATCAGTTACACACCAATCGGTGTTCCTGTTGAGAGAAAAAAAGTAATTTTTTTTCCAAGAAGTGTTTTGAATGAGTTGATTGGTTCTGCTGCTGCTTGTAGCTACTCTTCCCAGGAGATCTGCTATCATGGTATGTCACGCTTGTCTAGCTTGCGCCTTCCTCCCATTCACTGTAGCTGGTCTGCAATCGCTTTGTGGTGTCCAGCATCCAACTACGTCTAGGTCAACCCCTCTTCCTGCCGCCCTCCACTTTGCCATCTCGAAGAGATCTCTGTGGTTTTTCAGCTCTGATCATATTGGCGAAATGTTGACCTTTTCTTTTCTGGACGTCACTTTTTAGAGTTCTTTTTGCTCGTGCAATTTCAAACACCTCTTCATTTGTCTAATCGTCTGTATAAGGAATTTTAAGCATATGTCTTAGCATCCACATTTCAAAGGCCTTTATTTTCTTCCACAGATCTTTACTTATTGTCCAGGTTTCTGAGGCAAACAGGAAAGTGGATGGAATGTAGCATCTTATGAGTTCTTTCCTTGTTAAAAACTTGAGCTTTCTTGTCGTTAACACATCCTTCATCTTCCCGAAATTACTTCGGGCTTTCTCTATCCTTCTTTTGACTTCAGCATCACATCTACCATCTTCTGTTATCATTTGTCCTAAATAGACTAACTTATCTCTTGTTCCAGTGTGACAACATTCACCTCAATCTTCACTCTAGTTTCTTCTAATGTATTCCTTCCAACTTCCATCGGTTTTGTCTTTTTGGTGTTCATACTCAATCCATATTCTAAACTTCTAAATTTTACTTGATCTACAATATTTTGTTAGGGCTCTTCTAATACTGCAAGTAGCGCTGTGTTGTCAGCATACTGCAAATTTGTTATGAATTGCCTCCAATTTTTGCACCTGGAAGTACATCTAATTCTCTGAATATTTGTAGAGATTGAATAATTTTGGCGACAGTACACAGCCTTGTCGTACTCCTTTCTTCATTTCAAACATATCTGATTGTCCATCTTCTAGCCTGATGCTCGCTATTTGGTCCCAATATAGGCTCTGGATTAAATCTCCCATCTTAACTGTAAATGTCACATTTCAGCAACATTTGGTGATAAACGTGATTGAACACTTTTTCATAATCTATATAGCATATGTAATTGTTTGTGATTACTCCTAGATATTTATCAAAGATTGTTCTTAGGTTAAATATGCCCCCGCTTGTTCCTACTCCAGGTCTAAATCCAGACTGTGTTTCACCAATTTCTGCTTCAAACATATTATTATTTCTTTCTATTATGATTTTCAAGATCACTTTATTGAGATGACTCATTAAGCTTACAGTTCTAAACTGACTGCACTCCATTGCTTTAGGCTTCTTAGGTATCTTAACGAATAATGAATGTCTCAAGTCATTTGGAATATAACCTTTGGTACATATAGGATCACAAATTTCTGTTATTACTACTAATTCTGTTTCTCCAAGGGCTTATAGATGTTCCAATGTTATTTCATCTATGCCTGGAGCTTTTCCTGAATTCATCAATTTCAAAGCATTCTTTGGGCTGGATTTTGTTCTCCCCCAGGCGTCGGGTTCAATGGTGGGGTGGGGGGCCTGAAGATGGCTGTGGATGAGGCCCGCCACGGACCTCGACACCGTGAGGACCCGGTCCGATCCTCCCGGTGGCGGAGAGACTCTGTGGTGTCCCCCCCCCACCCCGTCGCTCGGCAAAGGACCACAATTTAAATATCCAAATGAATAAAATTATTAACATTAAATAGACTTACCTGCATTCTTGAGGGCCCACCGCGATCTTTGGCCCGGCAGCCGGCCCTCCCGTGCCTTCAGATCCTCATCCAGGGAAATGCAGTGCCACACTGGCGGGGAGGGGGGAAAGAGGTAAGTTTGTCAGTGCGGGAGAGGGGGATACGGGGTCAAATATATGTAATAAGTGTAGGGGATGGTGGGAAGGGTTGAACCTTAAACTTTGTGTAGTTCTTGGTGGGCGAGGTCAGATGTAAAAGGTACGTGTTTTTGGTGGGGGGGAGAAGGGCAAATAGTTATTGTACTTGTTATGGAGGGGTGGGAAAGGGGCATTAGAAATGTATTTATATAATTTTGTGGGGTAGGACTTGAAAAATTTTAATTGGGCGGCAGGGTTGGCTGCCTTTTGAAAATGGCGCCAGCGCCTGCACACAGGCAGCATGTCGCCATTGCCAGGGATGAACAGCCCACCCTCTCCCTGAGATTGGGGGAGGAGCAGGCTGCCCCATCTATTTAAATGAGCTGTCATGCTTGTGATTGTGGCGGCTCTTTGGCGTGCAGCCCACGTGGGCAGGCTGCTATTCTTTGAGCTCTTAAGATCCAGCCTTTTACCTCTGATATCATAATGTTTGGTCTTTCCTTTGCCTCGAAATCTTGAGGATTCTCTTCACCTTTTTTTGGTAGCTTTCTCCAATGGTTATTGAGAATTGGTTGCTGTCAAAGTTCTTCGTGATTGGTCATTGAGGATTTCTAGCTACCTTTCTCAGTTTTGATTCAGACATTCCCCACCTTTTCAGTTCTGATTTTCTGGCATTTTGTGTTAGCTAATTAGCTCAGAAAGTTTTTCACAAAGTGATATTTACGTGATATTTTTCACCTGTGCACATACCGACAACAGATGAAAAAACATATCCATTTTCTTCTTACATCTCAGATTCTTCCTCTGGATTTTGGAATCAAATCACTCCTTTAATGTTGTAATAAAAATAATAAGCCCTCTAATTTCCCTACCTCTGTAATGTTGTGCTGGTACTTCTGAGGGTAGTCACTCAATAAAATGGGGACTCTATGTGTGAACCCAATTTTAACTACAATGATGAAGGGTCACAGACCTGAAACGCTAACTCTGGGCTGGATTTTATGGCAGGCGGATGGGCTGGTCACCGACGTAAACGTCGGGGGCGAACCCGCATCCGCCAAGCCTGGGGATCCGACCCGCATTTTACAGGTCCCCGGGTTTTAACTGTTCAGAGGCGGGACTTCCACCCACTTGAGGGAGGATGTCCCGCCAATTGAGCTTCCGGCCAATTGGGCCGGCTGCTCTTAGCTTCAGCAGCGCCACTGGGAGCAGTGGCCACAGCTGGGACTGCAGCCCAGCTGAGGACATGGAACTGGGATCGAGGTAGGTTTGGTTTGCCTCACCGGGCAGATGGGTCGCGGCCCGCAAAGCAAGGGTGGTCATTTGGGGGGGGGGGTGGGCACCTCGGGTCCTGGGGGTGGTTGGGGAAGCAGGGGCGGCCCTCAATCGGGCACCTTGTACCCGATTGTCAGGACTTCCTCCCCCGCCTCCCGGTACACTGGAAGGCCGCCAGGTATCACTGGGCAGGCTTTCACGTCTACCGGATGCCCGCTTGCCACGGGTAAAATACCCGTGGAGGCGGGCGAAGGCCCTTAAGTGGCTGTTAAGTGGCCACTTAAGGGCTTCAATTGGCTGGGGCGGGCAGCCCGTTTCTCGCCCTCCCCGCGGCCCACGGAAAGTGGGGCGGAGGCAGGGGTGGGTGGGGAAGGCCTCCTGGAGCCTCCTGCTCCATTTTACGCCATCCCCCACCCGCCGGCTTGCTGGCGTGGCGTAAAATTCTGGCCTCTGTTTCTCTCTACACAGATGCTGCCAGACCTGCTGAGTATAGTGGCGCAGTGGTTAGCACCACAGCCTCACAGCTCCAGGGACCCGGGTTCAATTCTGGGTACTGCCTATGCGGAGTTTGCAAGTTCTCTCTGTGACCGTGTGGGTTTTCGCTGGGTGCTCCGGTTTCCTCCCACAGCCAAAGACTTGCTGGTGATAGGTGAATTGGCTGTTGTAAATTGCCCCTAGTGTAGGTAGGTGGTAGGGAATATGGGATTACTGTAGGGTTAGTATAAATGGGTGGTTGTTGGTTGGCACAGGCTCGGTGGGCTGAAGACCCTGTTTCAGTGCTGTATCTCTAAATAATAAAATAAATATTTCCAGCACTTACTGCTCTCATTTCCAACTACAATGTGATATTTAAGGCTGGTAGACCTTTTGGAAGGATTTTTTCTTTCCCAAAACATCACCAATATAGTCCTCTCCTAAGATATTGTTTCTTTTTGCCTCTTTTCTCATTTTCCATCCATTACATGGCTTGGAGAAAAAAGTTAACTCTGAGACACTACTTCAAAACAGGCAGGCGAAATAAACAAGTAAACGTGTTTAATTGATGCAAAATTAGGACAAATATTCACAGGTCTTCATTGCAAAGAGTGATTCATATTTGAAAGTGATGGGATGTTGGAGGTAAAGAGTTAAGGATCATTTAAGTGATGGCTGTAATGACGATTTTGTAGGTTTATTTCGGATATGAACATCTTACATTTAGCTCTTATTACATTTAACTACACCTGCTTGGGTAGAAGACACAGCAAATGATTCTTCTGGTGTGGAAATGTTTATTATAGTAATCTCTTTTTTAAAATTGCCACATGCCCACGAGTTCTCCTGAGTGCTGTACCTCTCATTGATCTCTCCAGATGCTGACTGAGCTGTTGTAGACTGATTCTCAACTTAAACAAAAACAAAAAAATGCTGGAAATACTCAGCAGGTCTGGCAGCATCTGTAGAAGGAGAAGCAGAGTTAGTCTTTCAGGTCAGTGACCCTTCTTCAGATATAACTGAGTTCTGAAGAACAAGTTGAGAATCGTCAGCAACAAAAACAAGAAATGCTGGATTCACTCAGCAGGTCTGGCAGCATCTGTGGAAAGAGAAGCAGAGTTAACATTTCGGGTCAGTGACCCTTCTTCGGATATAACTGAGTTCTGAAGAACAAGTTGAGAATCGTCAGCAACAAAAACAAGAAATGCTGGATTCACTCAGCAGGTCTGGCAGCATCTGTGGAAAGAGAAGCAGAGTTAACGTTTCGGGTCAGTGACCCTTCTTCGGATATAACTGAGTTCTGAAGAACAAGTTGAGAATCGTCAGCAACAAAAACAAGAAATGCTGGATTCACTCAGCAGGTCTGGCAGCATCTGTGGAAAGAGAAGCAGAGTTAACGTTTCGGGTCAGTGACCCTTCGGAAGGGTCACTGACCCGAAACGTTAACTCTGCTTCTCTTTCCACAGATGCTGCCAGACCTGCTGAGTGAATCCAGCATTTCTTGTTTTTGTTTCAGATTTCCAGCATCCGCAGTATTTTGCTTTTATTTGAGAATCGTCAGATCTGATGAAGGGTCACTGACCTGAAACCTTAACTCTGCTTCCGTCCCCACAGATGCTGCCAGTCCTGCTGAATATTTCCAGCATTTCTTGTTTTTATTTCAGATTTCCAGCATCTGCAGTATTTTGCTTTTATATTATTATTCTTTTTCCAGTTGCTTCCCCCCCGGGAGGCGTGGTCTGGCCGGAGAGATGGGAATGAGTGACACCGTTACTGCGCAGGCGTTCTCAGGCTTTTACCCAAATCTCGAATAAAGCCGCGAGACTTCCTCTCACCACCCTCTTTACGTCATCAGCCAAGATGGTAGGTAATCCTGAGGTGATCTGTCTGCCTCCGAAGCGATTGGAATCCAATGGCATCGGTCGCTAGAATTCATCTAAAAACAAATTCCTATTTGCTAATCATCACGGTGCTTTCTATCGACAACATGGGCAGCGATTGTGCATTTGTTTGGATGAAAGTTTCTTCCTGGCCCGCTATGCATGTGCGGCCTAGTTAGCGGAGTTTGGGTACAGTGCGAGCCGGGTGCAGTGTTCGCGCAGTCTTCTCTGCTCGAGGGTAAGATTGAAGCAGCCAGTGTGGCCCGCTTTAACTAGGGGATTATCCACGTGCTGAGCCTCCTGCCGCGGCTGATTTCCCCCTCGTCGCTATCCCGGGCCGGGTTTCGCGTTGCCCAATACGGTTGGCATCCGCCGCTTTTTTTCTCGTCGGCCTGCGAGTCCCATTCATTCACCGTCACCCTATAAACGGACAGTAAACATTATGTGCAGTTGCTTTTCGTTTTGAGAAGCCCCGTGCTGGAGTGCACTATTAAATTCGGCGCTTGTAGTGAAATACTAATCTGATGGTTCATACAATGTGCGGAGGTTATGGCATTTCCAATCTCCTCAGCGATTATTCAAGCTCTGAGCAGGTCGAAATGTTGCGTTTTAAATAATTATAATAGCTCGAGTCACCTATAGAAATAATAAATGTTTGATTCGAGTGTTGTATGCCAATAACTAGACCTCAATTGTTAGTGACTTGATTACAAAAGCTAATTAGTTCTTTCCCATCGGTGGCTGGGGTGTACTGGAACTCTAAAATAAAAGCAAAATACTGCAGATGTTGGACATTTGAAATTAAAACAGAAAGTGCTGGCAATACTCAGCATCCGTGCAGAGAGAAGCAGTTAAAGTTTCAGGTCTGTGACCTTTCATCAGAACTGTTATTTGTGCTGGGAACATTTATGGCTTAGTCCCTAGTTTAAGAGTTCATAAAATCAGAGTGTCTGCAGCATAGAGGAGGCTATTCGGTACATAACGACTCAACTCTGCAGGAGCAAGTCCCATTCCCTGGCCTTTCTCAGCCTTTTAAAGTTTGTTCTGTTCAGATTGATTGAAACTACCTCCACCAGTTTAAGATTTCATTTGTCTGTCATCCTCAGGGATGCTCTGATCGTGGTTGTCATAGCGAGTTACTTTTCTAGAAAATGAGTGTAGGCTGTAAAAATTGGGGATACTAGACTGAATAGAGATGAAACTTGTTGGAAATGCATGTCTATATTTAGCATGCTTGTACTATCTGTATATCTTTTTAAAATGTTAACTAATTTAGTGAGGGTTTTATTTTAGTGAGTTAAAAGACTTGAATACTGTTCACAACACAAGCACACTGTGTTTATGCATAAACTTGGATGAGTAATGGAAGAATGCTGAATGGTCATTCTATCAGTGACTCTGATTGTGAATGGGGCTCAGAAGTATACGATGGAGCAAGTCTGAAGAACCACAAGTAAAGCAAGATCTACCAGAAATTGGTCTCGGACATGCACTAAGTACTACTGGCCGAGCTGTTGGTTATTGGTTGCTTGTGTACCTACAGTTGATCTGGTTTGCATTTTAGTATTACAGCAGCTGCTGGTCTTTTGCTCTGCTTTAAGTCATATTTTAGACTAGTAAACAGTGTTTTTGGATAACCAGCTTAAAAAGGGTTGTTCTTTTGGGTCGCTTTGTACCCTCTCTGGTTCTATTTCTATAGAACCAGGGCTCAAAATTCTTCTAGAGGAAGAAGACATTAAAGTGAAGTGCTGATGTTTAGATTTAGAGATACAGCACTGAAACAGGCCCTTCAGCCTGTGCTGACCATTAACCACCCATTCATACTAATCCTACACTAATCCCATATTCCTACCACATCCTCACCTGTCCCTATATTCCCCTACCACCTACTGATACTAGGGGCAATTTTATAATGGCCAATTTACCTGCAAGTCTTTTGGCATGTGGGAGGAAACCGGAACACCCGGAGGAAAAACACAGACACAGGGAGAACTTGCAAACTCCACGCAGGCAGTACCCAGAATTGAACCCGGGTCGCTGGAGCTGTGAGGCTGCGGTGCTAACCACTGCGTCACTGTGCTGCCCATTAAAGTGGGCATGATTTGCCTATAAACATACTTCAGGAGTGGGTGCCTGACTAAATAAATGGTCAGTTTTCCAATGCAAAATGTTGGGGAATGGCAAAATAACTTGCTTTTAATTATTTTAGCCGTCCAGATTCAGAAAAACCAGGAAGTTGAGGGGACACGTTAGCCACGGTCATGGCCGTATTGGTGAGTAGTACCTGCGGGCTCAAGTTTTTTTTAATGTATGTACTTAAAATACTAGGTAATATTTATTTTTTTTCCTTGTTTAGGCAAACACAGGAAGCATCCTGGTGGTCGTGGCAATGCTGGTGGTATGCATCATCACAGAATCAACTTTGATAAATAGTATGTATTGTACTAAATTTATATTAATCCATATTAGACTAATTGTGATTTTGCACCAAATGTGCTGTCTGTTGTGGTGTGGTGTCTTGTCAATGAAAGGGCCTCTGAAGCTGAGGGTAGGAGCTTAGTGCAAATTACCATAAGTGAAATTTTAACAATTCTGGAAGGATCTGAGCATCTTATTCAACTGTTCTGTTGAAGTTAGGGAAAATAATGCTAGTACATTTTTTCATCAAGTGAAGAAATAAAATTCTGGTATATAAGGTTATATGTAACTGCTATCCTCTTCACTCTTCTCATTTAAAATTGACAATAACGAGGCTAGAGTCACATCCTGACATTCCCAGTTGTTCTGGTGTGCTATAGTTCTCGAAGAATGAATACTAACTTTATTTACTGGCTGGAGCTTCTTGTAGCACAGTCAGCCACCAGAATAGTAACATTGTATAAAGTGGTATTACAACTTTTACAGCTTGACTTTGGCATCAGGCTCTGTATAACTACATTGGAAAACGATTTTGAATTATTTACTTAAAACCAAGTGATATATGTATGCCTTGTGGGCCTGTGTAAATGGCTGCCTTAATTTGTCCCTACTGACTATGATCAGCTGAAACTAGACAAATGCCTTGTGTGCTTGAGCCTTTTCTCAATTTTCATGGAATTCTCTTCAACGAAAACAGCTTGACCTTGCTAACTCAATGTAGTTAGCAGCCCCAGCAACTCATCTGACTTTCCTTATGTTCTCTTCTGCATTTAGACACTCCCATTTCTCTGCTGACCAGTTTTAGAATGCTATGTAAACGTGATTAAGTTGGAATCCAAATTATTCTATTTTTATAACTCATTTGTCCAGTTTGATTTTATTTGCATGATTAGTAGGGGATTGGATACTGTAAACCATACTCAAGTCATCCATTGAGTGCACCGTGTCACCTAATGGTTCAAGTTACTTTTCTTGCTCTGTTCTTTAAAATAAGTCTTGCTACTTTGCTGTAGATGCTAGTGTGTTAATGTGTTGAACTCCCTATTTAAATCAAGGTATCTTCTGTAAGGCAAAGTTCTCCCAAATTGTGAGTTGCTGAATTCCAAATATTTCAAATTGGAAGAGTGGAGTTCCTTGATGGACTATGCAAATTGTCAAGTGGGATTACTACATTTAAAATACGCCATACCCTACATCAGAGGGAGAATATATTTTGTGGCTGTGTGTGAACTTGGGCTAATCTTGGTGTCATGACCAGGTGAGAAAGGGGTCTGGGGGTTCCTTCTCAGCCTTTGCCTGGTTTAACCGTTACAAGGTTTAATTTTAGAAACACTGTCTTTTTAGCTCCCCCTCAGTGAATCCTTGTTCTCTGCTCCAATTGTAAGGCAGAGAAATCAGACCGGTTTCCTTGCATTTAACCAAGAAAGGTAGAAGTTTATTAATCTTAAACTCTAATCCGGTTAACGACTACAACTATGCGACGCGACCACGCTAGCATGTGTACGCGATAAACACACATGCAGATAGTCAGAAAAAGTGGAAAAAATAAAGGGGAAAAGTTTGATGCAGTATCTGTTAGTTATTTACTGTCCTTTGAGTTCAACGTGCAGTCTTTGGTTGCTGGTAGGTCCTTCTATTCGTTGGGGCCCAGTTCACGCATCAACTTGTTTAGATGTCAGGAGTTCTTTCTCTCGGTGTACGTGTCTTTCGTGGCTCCAGTGGCCTGGAGAAAGCACGAGAGAGACAGCCTGGCAAGAGGCCTGCTTGTTCCAGCTTCAGTTGCAAAACTGCCTTCTGTTCCTTTCTGTGTGGCACAATTTCAAAAAACCAAGTTGGCCGGCAGGTCAGTCATGTGACTAACTGGCTTAACCACTCACGTCCACGTTTGTGAATTGTATGGTTTTAGCAGGCCCTGGAATGCGCTTCCTTACACCTTCACTGTCAGGTAATCAAAATCCATTTGGGTTAATTGGATCAGGGAATATTCCTTTGTCACCAAAAGCAGCGTCTTTTAGTATGCAAATGTCCTTTCAGCCCAAATGTCTGGTGATCTCTTTAACAAGACATTCCTTCACTCCAGTAACAGTTTAAAATTGGTCATATGACAAAATTAATATGCCTCATTCTTTGCAGGTGGTCTGCATGACATTGGTCATACTCTTGTGACCTTGTTTGGTTGTGTAGGGAATACGTAATAAAATGGAAGGCATTCATTAAATGATCTATGGATGCTATGTTAAAGGAGAACTAAGGAAGGAAAGTAATAGGCTGCTCCCATAAATATGGGAATGAAGGAATAAATCCCTGTTGCATGCACATTGAAATAACTAATGACAGCATTGCACACAAAGTCCATGTTTATAGTTTATTTCATGTTCAATAAATGAGTTTCTAAATTTTTTCAGTCACCCAGGTTACTTTGGAAAAGTTGGCATGAGGCATTTTCATCTAAAGAAGAATCAGTTCTTCTGTCCGACCATAAATCTGGACAAGCTGTGGACGCTGGTCAGTGAGCAGACCAGATTAAACTATGCGAAGAAACCTGAAGGGCCAGCACCTGTTATTGATGTTGTGCATGCTGTAAGTGTTACGGCACAGGAGTTTTGACTATTGTTTTTCTGGGGATAGCCTACAGATAGGATGTGCTGGATTAGAGTGAGAAATGACTTGATATCTCATGCAGGTAGTAGGTAGAGTGCAACTGAACAGGAGTTGGTAAGTCATGGTAATCTGATTACTCCCAGTTGATCTGGAGAAACCAAAAGTAGTATAAACCTTTTATCATTTCACACTTCAGGCCCATTTAAGATTTTGTTAAATGTGCATTGGGCCTCAGCCAATATACATTTACTGTGGTTTGGTGCCCAGCACAATACTTGGGATGGGGTCTGACTAGGGCTGTACAACTGAGACGTCACTTCCTCACTTGAATTTCAACCCTTCCCCCTCGCCCCATAAAATAACATATAACATTCCTCAGCCTTTTGAATGCTTTTAGTACCTGTGCACTCGCCTTGTGATTTACATGAATGGATACCCAAATCCTGTTGCTCTTCCACAGTTCCTACACTCTCCTTCAAGAAAATACTGTGACTTTTATCTTTCTCAGACCCAAAATGCACAACCCCACTTCCCCACATTTAACTTATTCTGGTTTTGCCTGTCATTCAGTCTCCTTTGCAACTTCCTGCTCCCAGCTACATGATTTACTGTGGTGCTTAACTTGTATATCCAAGTTTGCATTTGACACCTCATTATTCCTTCATTCAAGTCATTTACATATTGTGAAAAGCAGAGACCCCATAAAGATCCTTGAATGTCACTTGTCACATCCTGCCAATCAGACAATATACCCTTAATCCCTACTTTCTCCTGCCTGTTAATTATTGACTCGTCACATGGTTAGCTTCAATTCCATGTGCTTCATTTTTGGCAATCTCTCAATTATCAAGACAAATCTTTACTGAGTAAGGTTGGCTAAGTCTTTGATCGGCTGATGCTCAGCCACTGCCTCAGATTCCAATAATAGTAAACTGATAGGTCTGCAGTGACTGGGTTTCTCCCTCCTTCATTTAAATATCCAATCAAAGGTACAAACTGCAAAGAGAAGCAAGGAAGTGTGATGCATGGAATTGTGGGTCTCCACATGAGCAATGCTGCCGCAAAGGTGTTTTTCTAACGGATGGTAAAAGGGGCATTATAGCTAGTTATATAAATTTGTTAAAGTAGTGTTTGATACTCAATTCTGGAATCGAGACTAGAGTCACATCCTTACATTTACTATTGTCTTGATGTGCTATAGTTTTCGAAGAGTAACTACTGATCTTATTCACTGGCTGAAGCTCCTTTGTAGCCCAGTCAGTCACAAAATTAGTAACATTGCTTTATTTTGCAAAGTGGTCTTAAATTATATGACATTAGTGTGGTGGTGCATGAACACTTCCCCAACCACAACACCCCACCCATGCCATTGCAGCAAGCATCACATTGTTTTAAAATGGCTTGAGTTTTTGTCTCATCACTATATCTAGGCTGCCTTTATGTATTAATAAATTTTTGTCAAACTTATTAGTCCTAAATTGCTCTTTACTGTTCTGAGCTTGAGTTCCTTCATTCAATGTGCTCAATTAGGTGATTTTACAGACGTCGGCACAGAACTTTTAAGATTTCTTCACGTGCCTCCATTCATGGCCAAGTTTTTCCATGTAACTCATGCTTTTTAACATTGAGATCAATCTTGACTTGTTGGTCAGATGAGTCTGACTCAGACTGCACAGATTTACTTCTTGTATTCTATTTTGGCTATGTAGTTCAGTATTCTGATGGCTTTGATTGCTGTTCTGTGGCCTTGATGTGTAGTGCCATGTTTAAGAATCCTAGGTCTGTTTCAACTTTATCCTTGGTTATTTTGACAGTTCGTCGAGTATGTGCCATGCTTTGCACTTCTCTGCATTAAAGTGTAATTGGGCAGATTGAATTTATCATTGCTGTTTGCAAATCTGAGCTGCCTACTATTTTAGTTCACCATCTGTTTGGTAGAAGGTCAATTTGCATAGAGTATGAATCCAAATCGTTGAGAGTTGAAATGGTGACGCCCTGCTTTTTATTTCATTCTGTTCTCTTGGTGGCGGCTTCATTCGCAAAGCAACATCTGTAGCCTGTTTCTAGTTGACTCATGAAGTTGGTGATGAACCATCTTAGACTGCTGTGGTCCTTGTGGTGTTGATGCCAGTTAGGAAATTAGAGCATTTTGACCCAGTAATGATGAAGCAATGGTGGTATATGACCAAGTTAGCGTATGCCTTGGAGAAGATGTGTTTCCAAGGTCTTATTGCTACATGGTGCTTTCAGGTGCAGTTTGCAGATAGTACACATAGACTTAGATGGTTTTCAGCTTCTTGCAAATGGTGTCTTAAAACGCTCTACTTGATCCTTGTAGATGGTCGAAGTTTTAAGGGATTGGGGCAATGTTTTCATTAATTTTGTTTTGTGTGTGGCCTTTTTTTTTTTGCTGGCGCAGTACATTCTGCACTGCTGTATGGCTGCACAACTCGGAAGGAATATTGGTCAAGGAGTGAACTGGTTATCAAGATACCTGGACTCTATCCCATTGGTATAGCCAGTGTTGATGTAGCTGTCCTAGTTGAGCTTCTGGTGACCCCCCATGTTTGTCATGAGCTTGACAGATGTGCTGGAAATGAAGGTTGGAGTCCAGATAATGGATTTCATTATTTTGCATAGAATTGAAGACTAAATTAAATCTGATCACCTTTTAAAAATCTGAACATCGCAGCCTGTTTTTCTTAAAACAGCCACTGGGATGGTACCAATAATTATACTTCACAGTCTATTGGTGCACTGTGGTAAATAACATCCAAATCTGGAGATGCTCATCATCCATTCCTTTTCAGTTTGCTGTTTGGGGAGGTCATGTTCTTTATTTGGAATAGTTACTTTGTCCAAGTCATCACTGTCTTGTGCTTAGGCCCTGTTCTTGCATCTTTTGTGGCTCTTTACTGCTCAGTTAAAAACTGAAGCAATTTCATACTTATTCTGGATCTCTGATCGCTTTTTTTTGATAATTCTAATAAAGATGAGTGCCTTCAATAGCACCCCCTTGAAGAGAGGTTAAACAGCTATCAACCAATGGAATGTCCCACCAAATGTTAGCGTCTAATTAACCTCACTAGTTCCTGTGCCGTGGCTTTTGATGGGCCAGGTTAATGTCAGCTCTGCTCCAGATTATTGATGAGCAAAGCTGTGGAAGACCTAGTTTTAATTTGAAATTAATTTTCTAATTCCCCATCATCTTGAATTCTTAAACAGGATATCGTAACATTCCTAAACACATTTTATCCAGCTTCTCAGCCATGAAGTGATCTCTGCTGTTTTGAAGCATTTAGTTTCTTCAAGCTCGGGCTTCTTCACTGATCCATCAGAAACCTGAGAAAACGCTTTCATAATTTTCGATGCTAGAATCTCATTTGTATACAACACAACTATGTTCAATGGACTTTTATTTTGAGAGCAGTTAATTTCCACATTATGTAATGAATAGTCATAGAGAGATACAGCACCGAAACAGGCTCTTCAGCCCACCGAGTCCACGCTGACCATCAGCCACCCATTTATACTAATCCTACATTAATCCCATTTTCCCTCTCGCATCCCCTCAATTCTCCTACCACCTACCTACGCTAGGGGCAATTTTTTTTACAATGGCCAATTTACCCATCAACCTGCAAGTCTTTGGCATGTGGGAGGAAACCCACACGGTCACAGGGAGAACCAGCAAACTCCACACAGGCAGTACCCAGAACCGAACCCAGTCACTGGAGCTGTGAGGCTGCGGTGCTAACCACTGTGCCACTGTGCTGCCCTTGATGTATTGTTTTTTAAAATACATGATCTGATCACTGGTTTGTTTGAAAATCTCCACAGAAGGCACAAACTGGATTCTTTGAAAAGTCAAATATTTGAAAAAACATTATTGATTTTGTCTTTGAATCCTTGTGCTTGTTTTTCTCCTTAGGGTTACTATAAAGTCCTGGGCAAAGGAAGGTTGCCCAAACAGCCAGTCATTGTCAAGGCAAAGTTCTTCAGCAGGAAAGCGGAAGAGAAAATCAAGGAAGTTGGTGGAGCCTGTGTATTGATGGCATAAATTTTATAATTGGGTATAAGAATAAAATACTGTCACTTTTAATTGCATGCAGTTTCTTTTTTTAATAAAAAAGTGCATTCAAAAGATATTGAAATGGAGCGAGCCTAGTCCTCAGGTTCGTCACAACTGCTTCTGAAAATCTCAATGCTTTTACCTCCAGACTTGACTATTCCAAGGCACTCCTGGCCTGTTTTACCCTTTGTAAACTTGAGGCCATCCAAAACGCTAGAGTTAATACTGGTTGAGGTGTTTTAGTTTGGTTTTAACAGTCTGAGGGATAGCAGATAGCTGGGACTAACAGGGCTGTTCCATTACTTAGGACTGGATTATCCCAAGTTGTGTGACTGGAAAGAAGAATGGCTTAGGTCAATGGTGTAAATGACTATAGTATGGATGAGATTGGAACAATGTTGAGATGACGCCTGATTATCTATGTACGAGGAGAAAATCTTGCAGCCTGACCCAAGTACAGTTATTACTGCTTCTTTCTACCCTCTCAGCTTCCCTCAATATCTTAAACTTTGATCAGATTGTCCCTCAACCTCTAAATTCCAGGTGATACAACCCTAGTTGTGTAATTTCATAATTTAACCCTTGGAGTCCAAGTATCATTCTGATAAATCTATGCTGCAGTACTTCCAAGGCCAATATATCCTTCCCAAGTTGCAGTAGTCAGAACTGAACACTACTCCAGCTGTATTGTAACTAGGCTTTGTACAGCTGTAGCACAGCTTCTACCTCCTTGTATCCTAGTCGTGAAACCACTTTTAGCATCATAGTTTCCAAAAGTGAGATCTATTGACTGCAGTTTGGAAAAGGTACACAGTACTTGAGAGGGAATACTAGCTAGGATAGGGAGCAGGAAAGGAAATTGGGTGGCCAGCTCACTTAGTGGCAATGAGATAATGGAGCAGGGGTGGGTCTGCTCGACAATGGACATGAGGGGATGCTTGCAAATGTAGCATGAAGGTACTAAATGTTGACAATCACACCTGGGAGTCACTAGCTAGCAAAAGAGGGAAATGGCTACTCATTCTGTGGACTATTGTGCACAACCATGATGAACAGTAGCTTGGCAACAAGTGCCAATGCTTAGAACAACTCACAGCATCAGTTGCAGCTTTGTGTGAAGCTTGTGCCAGAACCTGTCCCTCGAGGATTGGCCTTTGCAACCATAAGCAAAGGTGCACCAAGAAAAATCGCTCCACCAAAGTAGATTGCTTGCTGCATGTCCATCTTTCATTGGTGGAAGGATGCCAAAAACCTGTAACAAAGTCAATCGAATAATTGTGGGGGACTTTAATCTTACAGACAGGACAAATCAATTTGTAGTAAAAACAAAGTGCTGGAAATACTCAAGTCCGGCAGTATCTGTGGAGAGAAGCAGAGTTAATGTTTCAGGTCAGTGACCTTTTCATCTGATCCCATGGAATTTCAGTTGGAATCCACGTGGAATAAATCAGAGCTGGGGGCAATCAATGCAGAAGAAGATGTGGCTCTGAAAATGAGTTTTGGTTGACGCCTTATCAAACACCAGGAGGGAAATGGAAAGCAATGAAGGTGAAAAGGTAAAATCCCATCGGTGAGAAGAGCAGAAAGTCTCGAAGGTATGCATTTCTGGAAGAAGTGGCAGTGAATTAAACACTAAAATAAAAGCAAAATACTGCAGATACTGCAAATAGCAGGTCTGGCAGCGTCTGTGCAGAGAGAAGCAGCGTTAACGTTTCAGGTCTGTGACCTTTCATTAGATGAATTTGTAGAACGCTTTCAGGACTGTTCCACAACATGTTCCAGGAAACCAATTCGGGGTAAAGCTACTTTAGATAGAGCATTGTGCAATGACATTGTGCATTAACATCTCACACTGAAGAGTGTCTGCAGAGTCTCATCGACAGGTCTGCGGCTGCCTGCAACGAATTTGGCCTAACTATCAGCCTCAAGAAAATGAACATCATGGGCCAGGAATTCAGAAATGCTCCATCCATCAATATCGGCGACCACGCTCTGGAAGTGGTTCAAGAGTTCACCTACCTAGGCTCAACTATCACCAGTAACCTGTCTCTCGATGCAGAAATCAACAAGCGCATGGGAAAGGCTTCCACTGCGATATCCAGATTGGCCAAGAGAGTGGGAAAATGGCGCACTGACACGGAACACAAAAGTCCGAGTGTATCAAGCCTGTGTCCTCAGTACCTTGCTCTACGGCAGCGAGGCCTGGACAACGTATGTCAGCTGAGAGCGACATCTCAATTCATTCCATCTTCGCTGCCTCCGGAGAATCCTTGGCATCAGGTGGCAGGACCGCATCTCCAACACAGTAGTCCTCGAGGCAGCCAACATCCCCAGCTTATACACACTACTGAGTCAGCGGCGCTTGAGATGGCTTGGCCATGTGAGCCGCATGGAAGATGGCAGGATCCCCAAGGACACATTGTACAGCTAGCTCGCCACTGGTATCAGACCTACCGGTCGTCCATGTATCCGCTTTAAAGACATCTGCAAACGCGACATGAAGTCCTGTAACATTGATCACAAGTCGTGGGAGTCAGTTGCCAGCGATCGCCAGAGCTGGCGGGCAGCCATAAAGGCGGGGGCTAAAGTGTGGCGAGTCGAAGAGACTTAGCAGTTGGCAGGAAAAAAGACAGAAGCACAAGGGGAGAGCCAACTGTGTAACAGGCCCGACAACCAATTTTTTTCTGCAGCACGTGTGGAAGAGTCTGTCACTCTAGTATTGGCCTTTATAGCCACTCCAGGCGCTGCTGCACAAACCAGTGACCACCTCTAGACGCTTACCCATTGTCTCCCGAAACAAGGAGGCCAAAGAAGGTGTAATGAGGCACGCAATTAAATTCAGTATTAAGTTTGAAAGTGACATACTCCAAGCCCAAACAAGGAACTTGAACTTAAATACAAGATTCTGAAAGGGCTTGATAGGGTAGAAGCTGAGAGATTGTTCCCACTGGTTAGGGAATCTAGAATATGGGGACAGTCTCAGGATTAGGGGCCGATCATTCAGGACAGAGATGAGCAGAAATGACTACACTCAAAAGGGTTGTGAATCTTTGGAATTCTCTACCCCAGAGGGTTGTGGGTGCTCCATCATTGAATACATTTAAGGCTGGGATAGATTTTTTGGTCTTGCAGGAAATCACGGGATATGGCGAGCAGGCAGGAAAGTGGAATTGAAGCCCAAGATCAGCCATGATCATATTGAATGGTGGAGCAGGCTTGATGGGCCATATGGTCTACTTTTCCTATTGTGTTCTTGTGAAGCCAATTACATAAGTATGAGGGGAGAGCTGGCCGAAGATGATTGGGTAAATAGATTAAAAGATATGGCGGTAAATAAACTGGGAAATATTTAAAGAAACAATTCAAAATGTTCAACAAATACACATTCCGTTAATAAACAAAAACTCAGCAAAAGATCCATCCATGGCTTTCTAAGGAAGTTAAGGATCGCATTAGATTAAAAGAATAGGCTTATAATGTGGCATAGTAGTAAGCCTGAGGATTGGGTGTGTTATAAAACCAGCAAAGGGCCACCAAAAAGTTGATAAAAAAGGGACAAAATAGAATGCAAGTAAACTAGCCTAGAATATAAAAAAAAATTAAGAGCTTTTACAAGTGTATAGAAAAGGAGGTCGCTAAAGTAAATAAATGGAAATCTGAAACAAAAATGAACTGTTGGCAATCATAGAAAGTTTAAGGCACAGAAAGAGACTACTTGGCCCATCGTGTCTGTGCCGGCGAAAAAACGATCCACCTATTCTAATCCCACCTTCCAGCATTTGGTCCGTAACCCTGCAGATTACGGCACTTGAGGTGCATATCCAGACTCCTTTTGAATGAGTTGAGGGTTTCTGCCTCAACTACTCTTTCAGGCAGTGAGTTCCAGACCAGCACCATCCTCTGGGTGAAAGAGTTTTTCCTCATCTCCCCTCTAATTTTTCTACCAATCACTTTAAATATATGCCCCCTCATCACTGACCTCTCTGCTCAGGTGAATAGACCCTTGACCTCCACTCTATACAGGCCCCTCAAAATTTTGTACATTTGAATAAGATCTCTCTTCAGCCTTCTCTGTTCCAAGGAGAACAACCCCAGCCTATCCAATCTTTCCTCATATCTACATTTTTCCAGTCCTGGCAACATTCTCATAAATCTCCTCTGTACCTTCTCTCATGCAATTACATCCTTTCTGTAATGGGGTGACCAGAACTGCACACAATACTCAAGTTGTAGCCTAACCAATGAGTTATACAGTTCCAGCATAACCTCCCTGCTCTTATATTCTATACCTCGGCTAATAAAGGAAAGGATTCCAAATGCCTTCTTAACCAACTTATTGACTTGTCCTGCTACCTTCAGGGATTTATGAACATTCACTCCAAGGTCCCTTACTTCCTCTACACTTCTCAGTATTTTCCCATTCATCATGTATCCTTTGCCTTGTTTGCCCTCCCCAAATGCATCACCTCACACTTCTCCAAGTTGAATTCCATTTGCCACTTTTCTGCTCATCTGACCAGACCATCAATATCTTCCTGCAGCCTACAGCTATCCACCTCGCTATCTACCACACCGCCAATCTTTGTGTCGTCCACAAACTTCTTGATCACGCCCCCTACATTTACATCCAATTCGTTAATATACACCACAAAAAGCAGGGGACCCTGTACTGAGCCCTGCAGAACACCACTGGAAACAGCCCTCCAGTCACTAAAACAGCCGTCAACAATTACCCTTTGTTTCCTGCCTCTGAGCCAATTTTGCATCCACCTTGCTGCATTTCCCTGGATCCCATGGGATTTAATTTTTTTAACCAGTCTGCCATGTGGGACCTTGTCAAAAGCCTTGCTAAAATCCATATCGACCACATCAACTGCACTACCCTCATCTACCTTGTTACGTCGTCAAAAAATTCGATCAAGTTGGTCAAACAAGATCTTCCCTTAACAAATCCATGCTGACTATCCTTGATTAACCTGTGCCTTTCTAAGTGACAGTTTATCCTGTCTCTCAGAATAGATTCCAATAATTTGCCCACTACTGAGGTTAGATATGTAAATACCTGCTGAGTTTTTATTTAAGTTAAAGTAAATGTTGCTTCAATTAAGAGGCGGAGACAGGAGAAATTATCGTGAGCAACAAGGAAACATCAGAGATGTTGAACAAATATTTTGTGTCTGTTTTCTATCAAACACAAGTAACAGAAGAAATAAAGGGTAACTGAGGAGCTAAGAGTGAGGAACTTAAGGTAATTAATATCAATAGAGAAAGAGAAGAGAGAAACTTAAGGGACTAAAATCCGACATCCCCAGGATCTGATGGGCTTCATCCCAGGGTTCTAAAAGAGGTAGCTGCAGAGATAGTGGATGCACTGGTTATGGTTTTCTAAAATCCCCTAGATTCTAGAATGGTTCTAGTGGATTGGAAGTTAACAAATGTAACACTGCTATTCAAGAGGAGAGAAAACATGGAACTACAGGCCAGTTAGCAAGACATCAGTTGTCTGGAAAATGCTGGAATCTAATATCAATGAAGTCTTAACAATGCACTTAGAAAATCATGGTATGGTATGGTCAGACAAAGTCAACATGATTTTAAACTCTAGAGAGTAAAGGCCTAAACTGCTCAATTTCTCTTCATAATGCCATTGAATGTCAAGGGGAGATGCTTAGATTCTCTCTTGTTTGAGATAGTCATTGCCTGGCACTTGTGTGGCACAAATATTACTTGCCACTTATCAGCCCAAGACTGTATATTGTCCAGGACTTGCTGCATTTCTACACGGACTGCTTCAGTATTTGAGAAGTCGTGAACAGTGCTAAACGTTGTGCAATCATCAGTGAACACCTTATGATGGAGGGAAGGTCATTGATGCAGTAGCTGAAGATGGTTGGGCCTAGGACACTATCCTGGTGAACTCCTGCAGTGATATCCTGGAGCTGAGATGATTGACCTTCAACAACCACAACCATCTTCCTTTGCATTAGGTATGACTCCAACCCAGCGGAGAGTTGGTAAGCTACCTTCTTGGCTACAACTGAGTGGCTTACTAGGCCATTTCAGAGGGTAATTAAGTGTCAACCACGTTGATGTGGGTCTGGAGTCAGAGATAGATCAGATTGGGTAAGGGTGTCAGATTTCTATCTTTAAAGGACATTAGTGAAGTAAATGGGTTTTTACAATAATCCAATAGCTTCATGTTCACCATTACTAATACTAGCTTTTTATTAAAGATTTTATCAAATTGAATTTAAATTCCCCAGCTGCCACAGTGGGATTTGAACTCATGTCTGCAGATCATTAGTCCAGGCCTCTGGATTACTAGTCCAGTAATATAATCACAAATGCTACCATACTCATTTTGAAAGTGGCAGGACAAGTAGAGAGCCTGTCTAAAAATTCATTTGGGATCCTTGGCTTTATGAGTAAAAGCATAGTGTGCAATAGCAAAGTTATACTAAACATTTATAGATCACTGGTTAGGTAGGCCCCAGATAGAGTATTGTATTCAGGTATGGGCACCACACTTTAGGAAATGTGTCAAGATCTTAGAGAGAGTACAGGAATCTTCCTATAATGGTACCGAGTTGAAAGATTTCAGTTATGTGGCGAGAGTGGAGAAGCTGGGAATGTTCTCTTTAGAGAAGGTTAAAAGCAAATTTGATAGGGGTGTTCAAAATCATGAATGGTTTTGATAGAGTAAATAAGGAGAAACTTTCTAGTGACAGAAGGGGCACATAATTAAGTTGATTGGCAAAAGAATGAGAAGTGACATGAGAAAAGAAACATTTATGCAGTGAGTTTTATATGATCTAGAATGCATGGCTTAAAAGGTTGGTGGAAGCAGTTTCAAGAAGTAATTAGATAAATACTTGGAGAAGAAAATGACAGTGTTATGGGTAAAGAGCAGGGGAGTAGGATTCATTAGATAAAGTCAGCATAGGCAAGAGATGAATGGCCTTCATCTGTGCAGTATCATGCTATGATTCTAATTAAGTTAGGAGAGGGATCTAATTGAGGTATGCGATGTACCAAATGGTGTAGCACGGTAAAGACTGAAAATTACTTCAAATTAAGTTTGGAATACAAAACCAGAAAGCAAAAATTTAATTAGTGTAAAAGTAAGTTTTAAAACCGTTATTAGGGCTTCTGATTGATTAATGCTTGGAACAATCTCCTTGGTGCGATAGTAAAGACAAAAACGTTATGGATGTTGAAAAAAGATACTAGATTCCAATGTTGGAGTATTAGAACGATGAATTTCAATGGACTGACTGGTCTTCTTGAGTCCTTGCTGTGCTTCTGATCCTGGCTGGGTGGAGGTCACTTGTAGAATTATCAGGGCCAGCTAGTTTTGAATACCTTCGCTAAGAAATTGAACTGGAACTCTGGAGATAGTTCTGTCTTTATTATTATTGCATAATTGAGGAGCAAAGGAAATTGTTAATTCATGCATTTTAGACCAGCTGTTGATTTAAAATCATGCCTTGCCTCGATGGTGCTTTTCAGTCTGTCTTCCATAAAGACAAGAGAACTTCAAATGTATACTGTCATAGTTTCTATACAGTGCAAAGGGTCCCTGTTACAATTTCAGTGTTATGCAACCATGTAATTGTTGGGCAGAAAAAAGATACACCCTCGGTTGCAGGCATGTAGGTTCTGCTTATAGGAGTGGTTGTTGATGGTCAGCTCAACCGACTGTCTGGCAAAAAAGCAAAATTGTGACAATGGCCTTCCCTCTGGAACTATATTCCAAAATGCACTTCAGCTTGAGAGCTCACCCTCTCCAAAATGTCTTCCAGAAACCCAGCTTTGGGATCTGCTGTCCACCTCAGGGCCAACCTCTCTCTTGAAAGTGATCTGAGATGTAATTTTATATAAAGCTTTATCATCAGGGTATTTAAGTGGTCATTGGATAGACATATGGATGTAAATGGAATAGTGTAGGTCAGATGATCGGCGCAACATCGAGGGCCGAAGGGCCTGTACTGCGCTGTAATATTCTAATTCTAATTCTAATTCTAATCAGGTCTCTCTCTGGCCTCTAGGTGGAGCAGTCCACCAGGAAACGCTGATTCTTTATATCAAAATGCAAACTTGGAAATCTGAAATGAAAACAGAAAATCTTGAAAATGCACAGGTTGCTGGCATTGTCATGTGTACTCCTTGCAATGCACTCCTTGCAATGTACTTGTATAAGCAATGGTTCTGTTGGTTTTAAGCTTAGGCATTTAAAAAAAAACTTTTAATCTATATCTGTGGTGGACACACCCTGCGCACGCATAAACGCCCTCACCAAAATTGCGAGTGAAGAAATGTGTGCACGTGCTGTGGACGCCATTTTGGAGCCAAAATGGCACCTGTAACGCCAAAAGAACGGGCGCTATGCATCAGAATTTTGCAGCCAATATCCTTAATGACTTTGAAATACTGGATGCCAATGCCATGTAAATGTATGCAGAACAATATGCGACAGGGATATTGACTTAATTATGATTAAGTGATACTGTAGTTTCATTTGTCAGTGTATTTTTAGGAATATTAAAAAGTGTTCTTCATCTGATGTCAACTTGAAATGAAAGCTGAGTTTGAGCTTCAAAAAGTTAATTAAGGTAAAAAAAAATTGATACATCAAAAATGCCCTGGGTTATGAGCCTGTTGTGTGAAAACAAGTAGTTACATGGGCTTTGTAATTTGAGCAGTAGCTATACACAATGAAGGGAATTTTATGCTATCCCCTATGTCGGGTTAGGAGGCAGGGAGAGCATGTAATCGGTTGGATGGTGGCGCCTCCACCCAATTAGGTCCGGGGCTGGACCCCGTTGTTAATTGAGGCCCTTAAGTGAGGAATTAATGCCCAGCAGCGGGCGGAACTGTTTGTTTTGTGCGGGAGTGGGGGTCCCTTGTCAGGCACCAAGTGCCTTTTAACAAGGGACCTGGCATCAGCAAGGGGGGGCCCACTGAGAGGCACGCTGCTGCACTTGCTGCTGAATCCCGTACACCCCTTCCCCTGCAATCCCCACCCCATGAAACCTCTCCCATCTTGACTTACCCATGGCCTAATTCCAGGGCCTTGGGTATGTGCTCTATCGGGCAGCAGCCACTGCCTCCGCGTTGGCGCTGCTCAAGAGATGCCAGCCTCTGATTGGCCAACAGCTTTGATCCTGGGGAAGGCCCCTCACTGTCCACTTAAGATCTTAATTGACACTTGATCCAGCGGGCCTTCCCCAGAGGAGGTGACATGCGGCTCTCACCGGTGCTTTTGCCGGTGATCGAGACCCCCGTCACCAAGACAAAATCTCGGACAACATTTTTTTACTTGTACTGGAACAAAACCCAAGTGTATGAAAGCCTGAGGGGGTAATTTAAATGTTGAAGGCATAAAATTGTTAGTGTATTGCAGAGGGGTCTGGGGCCATTCCTCCTGCTCAGAAAACTTTCAATTTTTTTACATTAAACTTTATACGTTCCGATTAATTTGTAACCATTTTATATTTAACAATTAGGAGATTTTTAATCTAAAAAAAGAAAAACAAAGTGGTATTTGCATTTTTAACAGATCAACAGATCATCAATTAGCCAAAAATCACACTCCCACATCTAGCCCCCTCCACACCAGTTCAGAGACACTGTACACCATCCAACTCCACATCCTTTCATATGCACATTGGCCTGGAAATTCCTGTCAATTTACACCCAAAAAATGGCATAATGTCAATTTCTAGCCCCAAAGATCATTGGAAATTTGGGCATAACTGACTTAGAACCACTCTTACACCTGAATTTCCTCAATATGGTTCTCAGAAGCCTATCCTGACGCTCCACTGCTTATTGGCATTGTCCACCCCACCCTTCATCTGAAAGAATGAAAACTCAAATTTCCTTCATTTATGTAAGTTTAGAACTGTTGTAAACTTGCCCCAAAACTTTCAGTGCACAAACCTCCTTTAGATTTATGCTCCCTTCAAAGAGATTGGCAAATGCAATGGAATTCAGAGAGTTCTTACCACAGAGGGTCAGGTTTCCTGAAAACTATGTAAAGTACATGTGTTCTGAAAATAAATTCATGGGGGTAATGTTTTAAAATTATTTATGGTGGGTAAATGCAAGTTTTCATGTCAAAGACACCAATATATGCTGATTAAGTGTGTTTGATTTGAAAGGGGTTGTTAAGCCTATAGATCACCAGAGCAGCCAGGTGTCTGCTTTTGATCATCATTGGTCACTTTGAAGCTGAGTTAAAAAATTAATCACAGTACAGAAGAGCAAGAGGACAAACTGAAAGATGATTAAAACTCTAAGATCTCAACTTTAGTAGGAATCTTAGACAACTGTAATCACTTCATATCAGACATTTCTGTATTTTTAATGAATACGTTGTTGGACATTTTAAAGTCAAGTTTGCTGAACTCCTTTTCATATATATGAGGCAAATACTTTCTTTTTTAACTGATGAACAATACAGCAGTATAAAATCAACGGTATTCAGCTGTGTGTTGTGAGAGTTAATGAAATCATTTTAGCAATGGAATGAGGCAGGAATTGTAATACTGAAAGGACAGATAGTTTTCTTTCATAGATAATGGACCATTCTATCCCCAACTCCCAACTATTGGTTTCGCAAGTAGACTTTGATTCTACCTGAATCCCACACAGAGGGTGAAAAATCTCTCAGACACTATCGGCAGGCTTTGAAAGAAGCACTCTGGGACACTAGTCATTCGTCACTAAGGTTTATTAACACATTCCCAAAATGGTTCTGCAGTCATTAGGTCGCACATCCAGTGGTAAATCTATGAAAAATTTTATTTTGTATTTATAATATATAATACATAGAAAATAGCAACTGTTGACATATTGCTGTTAAAGAGATTTGGTAAGTTGGGACAACAACACGAGCGGGCATTTCTTTGTTACATTTAAGTTACGCTGCTTTTTTACATTCGGTATAGTCTAATTAGGTCCACAGGAAATTTCAACGTTAGTTGACATCTGCAAATTCAGTATTCATCTGGGACAAACTTCCCAAATACGCCCTTACTGGAAATTCCAGGCCATTCTTGCCATTTCATACTGGCTCTGTTTCCCTTCAAAGCAACTAGGCACTCCAAGCTGCTACTGATCTTCCACCTCCTTCATCCCCATTCATTGTTTACTCCTGCCAATTTTCTCCGTTTTAGCTGATATTCTTGCCTCTCTTGGTTAATGATAACACTCTCAATCCCCATTCCCCATCACCTATTGCTGCCATCCTCCTTTCCCACCATACAATGGTGCCACTCTCAGTTTCTGCTTATTTCTCTCCTTGAGTGCCATCCATTCCCCCTTCAAAGCCATCTAGCACCTAACCCTTGGCCCCAGTGTTCTCAGAATTCACATTTAGTCTAAAAACAGGAAAGCTAGCCTGACTTCTAATTGACCTGAAGGTCTGCTTAACAACAGTTAGCCTTTAACTGACCGTGAGCGCACAGCAATTATAGTTGTTGGGCTTGAAGGGACACATTGGATCACACAGCATCTGTTCCTCAAGTGTACGCACTCATTCTGCGCCAGGTATGCATCACATACCATATTGGTTAGGGTGCCCTGTATTCACCCAGGGCTTCTGCCTAAAATTGACTTTAGGCTCATCAGGTGTGCAATACGCTAAGCGTGCTAGTTTTAGTTTCCACAGCCAAAAAGCAGCAGAACAAGCAATCTTTAAAGGGGCTGGTAGAGGCTGCCAGTGAAGTGATAAATAAAAATTTACTCTCTGAGTGCAGAGCCAGGAGGGGGCACTCATGCTACTCCCATTTCAACATTACAAATGCAGACTACTGCAGGCCACAACTCACCAATTGCCTCCTGCCCCAAATCTTCTCCTGGTACTTTAACTCCCTAGCCTCATCTAATTCTCACTTGTAGTTCCATCAAGGAAATTGGAGGGAAACAGCGGAAAATCACATGACCTGGAGATCCGCCTGCCTAGGTGTTTGAGCTCCTTCTCACCTAATGGGTGCAAAAATGGCCACTTGTTCCCCTCAAAAAATAATAAAAGATTTCTGAAATATAGAAAAAAATCATTTGACTAAAACGTAATGTAGCGAACATTATACATTAGGGAAGACACTTCCAAAGACTGTTTAAAGAGTTTCTGCACCTATGGAACTTCCCCTACGCCCATTCCAAGTGAATGCACAAAGGAAAAATAGTGAACTTGGCATAACTAACACAGGAATGTGTTTGGTGTGCTCTTAAATATGTTTGCATTCAATAAGGCTCATGCAGGAAATGTGTACAAGCACTTCAACTCAGTAATGTTAGAGGAGCAAGGAATTGCATGCCAGAAAGAAGTAGATTCAAGCCCTGCTCCTGCAATTCAGCACTCCTTGTGCACCTGGTCTCCTGACACATTCGCATGGAATCAGCTACAAAGTTTATTGTCTGTTGGAGGCATTTAACCCTTAAATTCTGCATGTACTTCTAAAAGCCACAGCCAATAATCTAGCTGTTCTACATTGCCCACTTTTTGAGTGTGCTACAATCACAGTAACAGTCGTGAATGGTGTTTAAGGGAAGCAGTACACTAAGGGGAATATAAAATCCCACCCTTCCAGCATACCTCTTTGGCTACAGTCATTTTCTCCGCATCTTGGTTATTTAACCACTTCAGTGATGAGTACAAAAGATGCAGGAGTTCTAACAAGTTGTAATGTAGAACACCCCAATACAATACTGCCGTTGACACCTGCCTCACTAGGAATGGCTTGATATATATTTTATTTAAATTACCAAAATCAGGTAGAATTGCACACAGTAATTTGATAGCCTACTCATAGAGTTATACAGCACAGAAACAGACCCTTCGGCCCATTGTGTCCTTGCCGGCCATCAAGCACCTATCTATTCTAATCCCATTTTCCAGGACTTGGCCTGTAGCCTTGTCTACTATGGCATTTCAAGTGCTCATCTAAATACTTCTTAAATGTTGTGAGGGTTCCTGCCTCTACCACCCCTTCAGGTAGTGTGTTCCAGATTCCAACCACCCTCTGGGTGAAATTTTTTTTCCTCAAATCCCCTCTAAACCTCCTGCACCTTACTTTAAATCTATGCCCCCTGGTCATTGACCCCTCCGCTCAGGGAAAAAGCTTCTTCCTATCTATCTGATCAATAATATTGCCCCTCATAATTTTGTATCTATCAATCAGGTCCCCCCTCAGCCTTCTCTGCTCTAAGGAAAATGACCCTAGCCTATCCAGTCTCTTCATAGCTGAAATGCTCCAGCCCAGGCAACACCTTGGTGGAATCTCCTCTGCACCCTCTCCAGTGCAATCACATCCTTCTGATAGTGTGGCGACCAGAACTGTACGCAGAACTCCAGCTACGGCCTAACTAGCGTTTTATACAGCTCCATCATAACCTCCCTGCTCTTATATTCTATGCCTCGGCTAACAAAGGCATGTATTCCATATGCCTTCCTAACCACCTTATCTACCTGTGCTGCTGCCTTCAGTGATCTATGGACAAGTACACCAAGGGTCCTACCATCCATTGTATATTCCCTTGCCTTGTTAGTCCTCCCAAATGCATCACCTCACACTTCTCAGGATTAAATTCCATTTGCTACTGCTCTGCCCATCTTACCAGCCCATCTATATCATCCTGTAATCTAAGGCTTTCCTCCTCACTATTTACGACACCACCAATTGTCATGAGATCTGTGAACTTACTGATCATACCTCCTATATTCATGTCTAAATTATTAATGTACACTACAAACAGCAAGGGTCCCAGCACTGATCACTGCGGTATACCACTGGTCACAGGCTTTCGCTCGCAAAAACAACACTCGACCATCACACTCTGTCTCCTGCCACTAAGCCAATTTTGGATCCAATTTGCCAAATTGTCCTGGATCCCAGGGGTTTTACCTTCTTGACCAATCTCCCATGCCTTATCAAAAGCCTTACTGAAGTCCATGTAGACTACATCACTGCTTTACCCTCATCTACACACCGAGTCACGCCTCAAAAAATTCAATCAAATTTGTTAGACATGATCTCCCCCGACAAAGCTATGCTGCCTATCTTTGATTAATCCCTGCCTCTCCACGTGGAGATTAATCCTGTCCCTAAAAATTTTTCCAATAGTTTCCCTACCACTGATGTTAGACTCACTGGCCTGAAAATACCTGCTTTATACCTTCTTGAATAATAGTACCACAGTCACTGTTCTCCAGTCCTCTAGCACCTCTCCTGTGGCCAGAGAGGATTTGAAAATTTGTGTCAGAGCCCCTGCAATCTCCTCCCTTGCCTCACATAACAACCTGGGATACATCTCATCTGTACCTGGGGATTTATCCCCTATTAAGCCTGCTAAAACCACTAATACCTTCTCTCTTTCAATGCTAATTTGTTCAAGTATATCAATCCCCCTCCCTGATCTCTACACCTACATCGTCCTTCTCCATAGTAAACACAGTTGAAACGTAATCATTTAAAACCTCACCTACGTCCTCCGGCTCCACACACAGATTTCCACTTTGGTCCTTAATGGGCCCTACTCTTTCCCTGGTTATCCTCTTGCCCTTAATATACTTATAAAATGCCTTGGGATTTTCCTTTATTTTTCCCGCCAGTGATTTTTCATGCCCTTCTTTGCTCTGCTAATTACTTTTTTAAGTACCCCCCTACACTTTCTATACTCCTCTAGGGCCTCTGCTGTTTTCAGTCCTCTGAATCTGCCATTAGCCTCCTTTTTTTCCTTATCCAATCCTCTATATCCCTTGACATCCAGGGTTCCCTGGACTTGTTGGTCCTACCCTTCACCTTTATGAGAACATGTTGGCCCTGAACTCTCTATTTCCTTTTTGAATGATTCCCACTGGTCTGATGTAGCCTTTTCTACAAGTAGCTGCTCTCAGTCCACTTTGGCCAGATCCTGTTTTATCATATTGAAATCGTCCTTCCCCCAATTCAGTACCTTTATTTCCAGTCCATCTTTGTCCTTTTCCATAACTACCTTAAATCTTACAAAGTTATGGTCACTATCCCCAAGATTCTCCCCCACTGACACTTATACTGCCCCTTCTCCTGTAGGACTTTTTACGTACTGGCTGAAAATGCCCTCCTGGATGATTTTAAGAATTCCGCCCCCTTTAAGCGTTTTTGCACTAAGACTATCCCAGTTAATATTGGGGAAGTTGAAATCCCCTACTATTATTACCCTATTATTTTTTTTACCTCTTTGAGATTTACCAACATATCTGCTCCTCTATCTCTCCCTGATTGTTTGGAGGACTGTAGTGCATTCCCAGCAAAGTGATTGCCCCCTTTTTGTTTTTATGTTCTACCCATATGGCCTCATTTGAGGAACCTTCTAAGATATTATCCCTCCTTACTGCAGTAATTGGCTCATTGATCAATAATGCAATGCCACCTCAGAAAGCCTGAGGTATGAAGTACCAAGTTCCTATGACTATGAGGGAATCTGTTACACACCAGTGCATTTTTTGAGCAAAATGCCCCTTTCTCTATGACACAAGTGCTATTCTGTACATCTTTTCTGTGTTACACATTTCAGATAACTTTCTCTTTGCTGAATTATTGTTTGTTAACGTCAACCTCAACTTTTTTAAATAGATTGCAATGAGGAACATTGATTGCTAAACTGCAGGAAACATATAACAAAATGAGTGTATAATTTCCTCAGAAACTGGCATAATTTACAGTAAAATAGTTAATCCTGATGGAATGAATATAATTAGTTGCTGAAAAAACAAGAAAAATTCAGATCAGTCTCGGAATTGCATGAGGTAATGCAGTCATGTGACAGCATTAAAACAACTCGACCTTTTGTTTTCGATGGTAAAACTCATAGCCCTATGACGGTTCCCATAGAAATCCATTTTGCGTTGCCGACCACTAACAGTGGAATTAAATGAGTAAATAGAAATTGCTGAGCTCAATAAATTAAAGATTAATTAAATATTGAATTTAATAAGTGTCTTTGGCTGAATAAATGCCTTATTGTTCTCATGTTACAGGAAAGACCATGAGTGTTATGAAAGGGTGGGGGAAGAGTTATAACAAGTGGAGTGTGTTGCAACAATCTATCAGGAAGATTGATGTTTAATAGGAAGTTACAAAAACACATTAAATTGAATGCATCTTTTCTAAGACTATAATTTGCAGGCCTTAACATTTCTGTCACACTTTCTTCCAAAGGCATTGTATCATGCTCAGGTATAGTTACACAGGGGATAATAATCTGTTAGTGTCTCACCCTTGGCGCCATTTTTAGGTGCAGATCTTCATAGTGAATGTTGTCAAGCTATTCAACTATAGAGACATCACACCAGAGGCAATTCCTGCCCTCCTCCAATGTCCTTGCATAAGCACTTTTCAGCCTGGTCCACTGAACAGCCGTCAACAACAAAAAATCTGACTCTTCCCCCACCCCCACCTGCTTCCTTATTCCAGATGCCCTGCTGCAATTTGTAAGACCCCTAATACCAGTTTAGCTATGAAGTCTTAATGTGACAATATAAATTGCTTCAGAAGTTAACTTATTACAATAACTAAACCAGAGCAGTGTGCAATGACACAATTAATGATGCAATGAGTCACATCATGGGTCACACTTGCTGCAATTTTTGGGTTACGTCGCTCAATCACGTGCTGGATTTTTATTCTATTAAAGGTGCTATATGAATAAATGCAAGCAGTCTTGCAAATGTCAGCCTGTAATATTATATCAATTACATTAGATCAGCAGCAGGATTTCTAATCTGACCACATTGTGCTAACTTTACTAATGAAATTCTGGAGGCCAGTCGTTCCAGCAATGAGCAGATCCTCAAACAGACTCTAATAAATGAGTGAGACTGAGCATGCCACCATTAGCTGTACAAGGCTTATCACATACAACACGATTTGGTGCTGTAGTGGATTTTCCCATTTATCCTCATCTTAAGTCTGTGACAATAACTATACATGGAAGCTCCTTTTTGGAGAATAGGGCATATTAACTCCAGGTTCATTGATGCAACTGTGGACAGTTACATACAATCATGTACTACTTGTTCACACATCACAAATGCATTGGTTGGAAGTTAAAGCAGCATAAAACAGTTCTGACCTCCTTCCATGGTGTGTAACAATAAATATGGTCACTGACGATAAACCATGCTGTTAATACAGTAGACATCCGTTAAAAGGCTAAAATATGACATGACCTTTGTCAATAAGAATACAAACATGAACATATATGGCACATATATTGTAGAAAACATTCCAAGCAACTTTATTGAGGGGGAAGAGGGTTGGGGGAGAAAAGATAAATAAAATAGATGAAGGAATGGATGCCAAGGCACCGATTGAGAGTTAGCTGAGTTGACTGAAAGCTGGATCAAAAGGTAAGTTTTGAGAAGATATTGAGAGGTGGTTGGGTTTGCGAAGGTGGTTCCAGAATAGGGCTGAGATGGTTGGAGGTTTTGCCACCAGTAATGAGGAGAAGGGAGAGCAGGAAGGCAGGCCAGAGTCCATGGATTAAAGGGTGCTGGAGGAGATAGCAGAGATGGGTGCAGTATTGGTGTGCCCACAAAGACATTAGAATACCAGCATGAAAATTTTAAAATCAAAGTGTCATAGTACAAGGAGCCGACTGAAGTCACTGTGGACAGGGTGATTGACGAGCAGGACTTAGTGCAGGATAGAATACAGGAGGCTGAGTTTGGAAGAAATTGGAGTTCATAAAGGATGGAAATCCAGCAAAAAGGACATGTACAGAAATAGACACAAGAAAGAACTTAGCTTTCTGTAGCACTTTATGACATCACTAGGACATCGCAATGCATTTTACAATCAGTAGTTATTGTATTTTTGTAGGCAAACCAAAAGCATGGGTAAGAGTTTTAGCAGCAGTGGGAATTTAGGTGGGGTGGAGGTAAGCATTATTTCAGAGGTGGAAGTAAATGCTCTTGGTGATAGTAAGCAATCTGGATATGAAGTTTTGCTCTGAGTCAAGCAGGATGCCGAGGTTTCACAGAGTCTGACTTCACCTGATTCAGATACTGGGACTGGAGATGGAGTCAGTGTTCAAGGGCTTTGGCCTTCACAATGTTCAGTTAGATGAAATTTTAACTCATTCTTGACTTGATGTCAGCCAGGCAATTAAACATCACTGAGGTGATTGAGTTCACTGAAATGGGTTAAAGTTAAAGCTGGGTTTCATCAGAATTTATTCCTAGACGTTTCAGTACTAAAGAGCCTAAATTAATCATCCCCTATAGTAGGTTCTCTGCAATCAATTATTTAGGGTTCAATTACCAGCAGATAAAGTAACTCCTTACCAAATGTTTTAAACTCAATTTGGTATGGCCCCAAAAGTAACATAATAAAGGGGCGCAGTACCATGGTGGTGGTCTGCCCAAGGGCAGGTCCTCTGCTCTTTTTCTCCACACAGGAGAGATGAACATCACCAGGGAAGAGGGTATATGAGGTGGTGTCCTGTTGCCTTCCTCAAACCAGAATAGGAACTGAACCTACGTTATTGACATTGTTCTGATCCATGTGCTAGCCATCTAGCCAACTGAGCTACCTGATAACGAAGGGGTATAGTGTTTCAAAATTAATTCCTGTTCAGTGAGGTGAATTTGTGTTTATAAATTTTTAGAACTCCATCAAGAACTATTTGCTAATTGTAGGGTTAGAAATTTGTACATAACCACTGGATTGCATCATCTAAAATTCTAGCAGAAGGCTAGTAAATGTTGCCACCTGGTGGCTTGGCAGAACAGTGAACGTATGGTCAACTTTCAAGAACCTCTGGGTAACTCGAGATCATAAGGTAAATACAGATGAGAGAAGCTTTGTGGCTCATCATCGCTACAAATCATGCCATCTAACTGATTTTGGATTGAATTTTAATGTAGGCAAAAAACAGACTCAAACAGATACTTGGAAAGGTTTGAGTTAATTAAATAGAGTCAGCAAGGATTTGTAAAAGGGAGATCATGCTTGACTAATTGAATTTTTTGATGAAGTAACGGGAAAGTTGACAGTAACAAGGAAGAGAATGCGGTGGATATTGTTTATATGTAATTTTAAGAAAGCATTTAATAAAGTACCACATAAAAGGCTGGTTAGCAAAATTGAGGCTCATGGAATAGGAGGGTGAGTGTTCAATTGAATTAAAAAATTGGCTTAAGGACAGAAAACAGTGAGTTGTAGTAAATGGGACATTTTCAGACTGGAGGATGGTAGACAGTGGTGTTTCCCAAGGGTCAGTGCTGGGACCTCTGCTTTTTTTGCTATATATAAATGACTTAGATCTTGGAATACAGAGTAGAATTTCAAAATTTACCGATGGCACCAAACTTGGAGATGTTGCAAACAGTGAGGCTGATATGAACCACCTGCAACAGGACATAGCAGCATGAGCAGAGAGGTGGCAGATGGAATTTAATACTGACAAGTGTGAGGTGATGCATTTTGGCAGAAGGAATAGGGAGAGGCAATATATGCTTAATGGTACAGTTCTAAAGAGTGTGCAGGAACAGAGAGACCTGGGGGTGGGGTGCATGTGCATCGAACTTTGAAGGTGGTAGGAGATATTGAGAGAGTGGTTAGCAAAACATATGGGATCTTGGGCTTCATAAATAGAGGCACTGAGTACAAAAGCAGGGAAGTTATGCTAAATCTTTATAAAGCTCAGATTGGGCCCCAACTAAAGTATTGTGTCCAGTTCTGGTCACTACACTTTAGGAAGGATATGAGGCTCATGGAGAGGTTGCAGAGAAGATTTACCAGAATGGTTCCAGGGATGGGGGATTTTAGTTACAAGGTTAGGTTGGAAAAGCTGGGTTTGTTCTCCTTAGAGCATAGGAGATTGAGGGGAGATTTAATAGAGGTGTACAGGATTATGACAGGCTTAGATAAGTTAGACAAGGGAAAAAAACATTACCTAATGGTACAAGGACAAAGTTGTTTGGAGGTTTGGGCAAGAGATGCAGGGGGAATATGAGGAAGAACTTTTTTATGCAGTAGGTGGTAATGACCTGGAACTCGCTGCCCACAAGGGTGGTGGAAGCAGAGACAATGAATGATTTCAATAGGAAATCAGATGGGCATGTGAAGAAAATAGACTTGCAGGGCTGCAAGGGAATGGGACTGACTGGATTGCTCCACGGACAGCCGACATGGACACGATGGGCCAAATGGCCTCCTTCTGTGCCGTAAATGACTATGCATTTGAAAATCAAGATGAAGGACCAAGCTCATCGTAGATTCCCCCAAATATGAATAAAGGGTAGTAGAGAAGATGAAGTTAATTGGGAAATTGTGATTCAGTGCTCTGTTTATGTTGACAAAAGCCTGCTGATTATCGAGGGAAGAGCAGAGAGGAAAGGTAGGAGTTCCACAGTTTAGAAGTGCTGGGAGAGGAAAGGTGTCTGTGAAGAGTCTTGAATTCAACACAATAATATTTAAAGTGCTTTTGAACAGATCCTGTAATTTTGATTATATTCCCAACAGATACGCAAACACTACCAAATGTATTTATTTTGTTTTTTTTTAAAAAAGCAGTACATAGAAATGTGGCAAGGCTTACCCAGTCATGCTCTGTGAGAATGGCAGAGTAGTAAAGGCTTCTGCACAGTTCTCATTACACTCAGCTACAGCAGTGCATTAGATACAGAAAGGATTCAGTGATTCATTCACCACCCTCTTCAATGGCAGCTTATGCATTTTCAAGCAACATTAGAAAAGTACCAAATATTTTCAGTGTAACTTGATCACATTTTGTTGCCAAAATGCGGAAAGAACAAAAGAGATACAATCTGAACTCTACAGCTATAGCTCGAGTAAAACTGATACTTCATCGTATTTCATATAGTTCAGGTATTTCCCATTTGATAGGATCACACACATTCTCCATAATCATACCAGCGAAAGCTATCAAATCGCAATAGACGAGAACATCAGTGTTTCCCCCCCACAACAAACAATACTCTTCTGCATATGCTCAGTTGGACCATTCATGCACCAAGTCGTAAGTCACTCTGTCATCACAATAACCTGAAACAGTCAACTCTTTACAGATATTCAGTACAATGACTTCTAAATCCAGACAATAAAATACTAATAAAAACATAGTAAATATATTTACAATATACAATCCAATCTGCAAAGATGAACATAGTTAAGTGTACTTGTTGCCGCTTCAGATTCTTCTCCAACACTATTATAATTCAGTCTTTGAATAAAGATGAATGTTTTGTGAACACGAAAAAGGTATAATCCATTTTTTTCAAAATATAAATGGGTTTTACAGAGTCCTGTGCAAGGTCCAATGGTCCTTGTGACAACAGATACAGCACGACTGCAACTAACTCTTCTTGTGAAGAAATTTCATTTTATTTCCTGCAAGAGATGATGAGTTTCATTAGTGTAGTTAATACAAAAAAAAGTAATTCCAGAAGTTCCTCAAACAAATGCCTCATTTGTGGGATCTTACTGGGATTTTAGTTTTTGTTGGAAAGGTGATAAAGGTCTTGTTCAGATTAATGTATTTTCCTTCCATCATTTACGTTATCCTATAAGATGCTTAATTCCCTGACGATAAAATAGACGGATGACCTGTTCCCAGTCATCTTCATAAATAGTTGTTGGAGTTGCATGGGATTCCCTTAGGTAGAGGTCCTTTTCTGATATCCCTTCCTGCCTGGAGGAAGTGTCTAATTTCAACTTGATGCCCACCTGCCACATCCTTCTGGATACCTGCACAGAACCATAGGATGATATAGCACAAAAGGAGGACTTTTGACCCATTATACCTGTGCTGGCTTTTTTGAAGGTGCTATTTATTTATTTATTTAGAGATACAGCACTGAAACAGGCCCTTCGGCCCACCGAGTCTGTGCCGACCAAGAACCACCTTATCTAATGTTACACACGAACATACAAATTAGGAGCAAGAGAAGGCCACTCGGCCCCTCGAGCCTGCTCCGCCATTCAATAAGTTCATGGCTGTACTGATTACTCCACGTTCCCGCCTACCCACGACAACCCTTCACCCCCTTGCTTATCAAGAATCTATCTACCTCTCCCTTAAAAATATTCAAAGACTCTGCTTCCACTGCCTTTTGAGGAAGAAAGTTCCAAAGACTCACGACACTCAGAGAAAAAAATTCTCCTCATCTCTGTCTTAAATGGGCGACCCCTTATTTTTTAAATAGTGACCCCCTAGTTACTAGATTGTTCCACAAGAGGAAACATCCTTTCCGCATCCATCCGGTCAAGACCCTCAGGATCTTATATGTTTCAATCAAATTGCCTCTTACTCTTCTAAACTCCAGTGGATACAAGCCTAGCCTGTCCAACCTTTCCTCATCAGACAACCCACCCATTCCAGGTATTAGTATAATAAACCTTCTCTGAACTGCTTCCAATGCATTTACATCCTTCCTTAAATAAGGAGACTAATACCATACACAGTACTCCAGATGTGGTCTCACCAATGCCCTGTATAACTGAAACATAACCTCCCTACTTTTGTATTCAATTCCCCTCACGATAAACGATAACATTCTATTAGCTTTCCTAATTACTTGCTGTACCTGCATACTAATCTTATGCGATTCATGTACTAGGACACCTAGATCCCTCGCCATCTCAGAGCTCTGAAATCTCTCACCATTTAGATAATATAATTTTTTATTCTTCCTGCAATCATCTAGTTCATGGTTTGTATTAATATTTTCGAGGTTATTTTTAGTTTTGGGGAAATTAAATGTTTAACTGTAAGACAATTGAAATTCTGCAATTTAAAAAGGTTGCAGGACCACCCAAGAGATTTTATTTCAAAGATCTTTCCAAGTGTATTTACAAGGACAAAGTTAGAGAGGTGAGAGCCATAAACAGCAGGTAGGTTGTTTAGTTGGGAAACTGTAGACAGAAAGTCTGGATGGAATTGTCCTGTTATTGCTCACAATATCAGTTATTCATGTGAGTATCCAAAATCAAAGAGATATTATGGAGCTGGAGGTAATTAGTTTAAATTGCTATCTGGAACAAGCCACATGTAATACATTGCTATGGAGATAGATGATGTTGTTCAGGTGTGTTGGCTCACAGAAAGACTGTTTTTTTTTGTTTGGAAAACAGTTGTCTTTGAAAGCAGCTGGACTCAGGAGCAGGAAGGCCATCAAGAACCAGGGGTGTTTCTGATTTGAGTAAGGCTCAGGCTGGGAAATCCAGATTCGTGAGGTGTTGAAAGAGGGCAGGAGGGTTGCCTAGCTGGATGCTAGTGGTAGAATTCCCAGGAGTTCTCATACCTCGGAAGATAGCTGAGAAACTAAGGAAAATCAAAGTTAATTCCTAAGAGCTGTGGTACACTTTGGAGTGGTCCCAGGAGAAGTGAACGAACTGCCAAGATCTTGTAAAGTATAAGGGAACTCTTGGGGTGTGGTTAGAAGTCAAACTGGGGTGTTCTGTTGAGATTTAGAGTTTAAAGTATATGTTCTGTTAAGATTTTAAGCCATTTCAAATTGTAGTGTTAAATTAGTAGTGTTTTGCTCTGTTTAACTATAGTACAGTAAATTATTTTTTGTTTAAAAGGCAGAATCTAGTGGTGTAATTATTTCAGTAATAATTGGGAATTTGAATTTGTTTAAAAAAATATTACTGGTCTCTAACGGATCGTAACTGTCAGAAAAATAAAAGCCCAAGAGATATGGGGGAATGTATCAAATTGGATCCAAAATTGGCACAGTGACAGGAAACAAAGGGTAATGGTCGATGGGTGTTTTTGCGAATGGAAAGCAGTTTCCAGTGGTGTTCCACAGAGCTCAGCATTGGGTCCCTTGCTGTTTCTGGTATATATTAATGATTTGGACTTAAATGTGGGAGGCATGATTGGGAAATTTCAGATGACACAAAAATTGGCCATGTAGTTGATAGTGAAGAGCATAGCCGTAGACTTCAAAATGATATCAATAGTTTGTTTGAGTGGGCAGAAAAGTGGCAAATGGAATTTAATCCAGAAAAGTGTGAGGTAATGCATTTGGGGAGGGCAAACAAAGCAAGGGAATACACAATAAACGGGAGGATACTGAGAGAGGTAGAAGAAGTGAGAGATCTTGGAGTGCATGTCCACAAGTTCCTGAAGGTGGCAGGACAGGTAGATAAAGTGGTGAAGAAGGCACATGGAATGCTTTCTTTTATTGGCTGAGGTATAGAATGCAAAAGCAAGGATGTAATGCTGGAATAGTATAAAATGCTGGTTAGGCCACAGCTGGAGTATTGTGTACAATTCTGATCTCCACATTACAGGAAGGACATAATTGCTCTGGAAACAGTACAGAGGAGATTTACAAGAATGTTGCCAGGGCTTGAAAGTTGCAGTTATGAGGAAAGATTGGATCGGTTAGGGTTGTTTTCCTTAGAACAGAGGAGGCTGAGGGGTGTCTTAATTGAGGTGTACAAAATTATGAGGGGATGAGACAGGGTAGACAGGAAGGACCTGTTTCCCCTAGTGGAGAGGTCAATTACCAGGGGGCACAGATTTAAGGTGATTGGTAGAAGGATTAGAGGGGACATGAGGAAAAACCTTTTCACCCAGAGGGTGCTGGGTGTCTGGAATTCACTGCCCAGATCAGTGGTGGAGGTAGAAACCCTCAATTCATTTAAAAGTACCTGGATATGTACCTGAAGTGCTGTAACCTGCAAGGCTATGAACCAGATACTGGAAGGTGGGATTAGATTGGGCAGCGAGTTTTTTCATCCGGGGCAGACATGATGGGCTGAATGGCCTCATTCTGTACCGTAACTTTTCTATGTTTCTATGGTAGCACTAATTAGCCTCATTCCCCAGCCCTTCCACCACTGTCCTATAAATTTTCCCCTTCCCCGGTAAATTTCCCCCCTTCAAGTATTTATCCAACACCCTTCTGAAAGTTATTATTGAATCTGCTTCCACCACCCTTTCAGGAGGTGCATTCCAGATCATAATAACCCACTGCTTGAAAAAAAATTCTCCTCATTTTGCCTTTGACCATTTAGTCAATTATCTTAAATCTGTGTCCGATGGTTACCAATCCTTCTGCCACTGGAAACAGTTTTTCCTTATTTACTCGGTATCAAAACCCTTCATGACTATGAACACTTCGAATAAATCTCCACTTAACTTACTCTGCTCTAAGGAGAACAATCCCAATTTCTCCAGTCTCTCTACATAACTGAAGGTCCTCATCCCTCGGACCATTCTTGTGAATCTCCTCTGCACCCTCATTAAGGCCTTGGCACCATTCTTGGCGTCCAGAATTGAACACAATACTTCAGCTGAAACCTAACCAGCCTTTTATAAAGGTTAGAATAACTTCTTTGCTTTTTGTATATTCCTGTATTAATAAATCCAAGGATTCCATATGCTTTATTAACAGCCTTTTCAACTAGCCCTGTCACTTTCAAAGATTTGTGTACATATACCCCTTGGTCTCTCTGTTCTTGCAATCCATTTAAAATTGTACCATTTAGTTCCTATTGCCTCTCCTCATTCTCCCTACTAAAATGTATCACCTCACACTTCGGTGGGTTAAATTGCATCTGCCATGTGTTTGCCCATTTCATTATCTGTCTATTCTCCTGATGTCAATTCCTATCCTTCTTACTGATGACTATATTTGAGTTTTGTGTCATTTGTATACTTTGAAATTATGCCCTGTATATTCAAGTCTAGGTCATTAATATAAATCAAAAGGTCTGTGGTCCTAATACTGAGGGATAGCCATTCCTCCTATCTGAAAAAAGCAATCATTCACTACTACGCTCTGCTTTCTGTCTCTTAGCCTATTTTGTATTCATATAGTCACTGACCCTTTAATCCCATGGGTTTCAATTTTGCTAACAAGTCTATTATGTCTTTTGAAAGCCCATATGCACAACATCAACTGTACTACCCTCATCCACGCTCTGTTACTTCATCAAAGGATAGAATCAATTTAGTCATCAAAATTTGCCTTTTACAAATCTGTGCTGACTGATTTTTAACTCATGTTTTTCCAAGTGGCAATTTGGTGTTTATGCCAATTTTCTTTAACTTCTTTTGCTTGGTGCATTATTTTCACTTAGTCACAGAACTGAGTAATAAAAGAAATTGCAAGCTCCGCCTATTTATACCTGAATTTTGGCATTTGGAGGTCCTACTCCCAAATTAGGACCCCAATTTGAATATACTGGGAGCTTATTGCTTGGTTCAGGTAGGTGCCCCTATTGTTTCAGCAATTCAGAAATCTTGTGTAAAAGTACACTCACCAAGTCCTTTTAGAAATTTGTTCACTCCACTCTGTTCTGTGTCTGGCAACTCTTCCAAATATTGTTCAACTCTCTGCTCAAATAGACCTAAAGAGAAGAAAATAAGATACCACTAAATGAGACCTTAAAAGCAGCTCCAATTTAATGCATGTTTTCTATCAACTGCTAAAATAGAGTTAGTGGCATACACTATAGCATGGTTCCTAATGAGATTCATTGAAGTAAATTACCTAAATTTAGCATGACATTCACTATATTTCAATCTGCAATCCCTAAGTAACTGTAATTACTGCAAAAACAATTAATCTCATGACATTTGGAGACTCAAAGATCTTAGAAATCAACATTTAACGTTAAGGATCTATGTCGCCTTCATGGTTTTAGTGGGGAGAATTGTTAACATCTTCAGTTGGTGAACTCTAGCAAGCTTTCCTAGTGATAGTAAGATCACCAACAACACAAACCTGCAGAGTTCATTATCTGAAAACTGTAGAGAAAGCCGTTTGTCAGGATGGCAGCATATTGGCAAAAGTCTTTTAACCACTTCTTGATGGGCATATTGTTGTCACCAACTTTACAACTCAATGGCCAAGATTTCCTCTGTAAGCTTATGTGTAACTTAATAGTAAACTCTTATTTTAAAAAAAACACATTTAAGCTATTGCTACAAATTGTGCAGAGGAAATCTCCTAATGTTCGCATTTTGTTTACTTGAGCAAATATTGAAGCTACCTAGTATATGAAATGGCAGAGGATGAAATTGTCCTGAGTCTTTTGCTGCGGAGAAAGTCTGTCTTGAGTGCAGTTGCTGCAAGCTGGGTGGCCTTGCTGAGCTGCCAGCAGCTACAAATGACAAGGTTTTGTTTTACAGGCATTTCAACAGAAAATGGAGCCACTAGGTTTTAAATAATTCCAGCCAAATAAGATATGCCTGAGGGTGAACTCTGCTCATCATGAGCAACAATGAAACCAAACCTATGTCTGCTATAGCCAGCTTGTCACATGGCCAGGTCACTGAAACCTGGTAAGGGTGAAGTCAGACACATTAAGGTTAAGGCTGTGGCACTTGTGTTGTACTGGGGAGGTAACGGCAGAGAGGGCAGAAAGAAAGGCTTCACTTGCAACAAAAAGTAAGATTCAACCTCTCAAAAATGTATTTGGCACGTGGCTTAGATGTCTGAGATCTATTAGTTTAGTTTAGAGATACAGCACTGAAACAGGCCCTTCGGCCCACCGAGTCTGTGCCGACCATCAACCACCCATTTATATTAATCCTACACTAATCCCATATTCCTACCACATCCCCACCTGTCCCTATATTTCCCTACCACCTACCTATACTAGGGGCAATTTATAATGGCCAATTAACCTATCAACCTGCAAGTCTTTGGCATGTGGGAGGAAACCGGAGCACCCGGAGGAAACCCACGCAGACACGGAGAACTTGCAAACTCCACACAGGCAGTACCCAGAATTGAACCCGGGTCGCTGGAGCTGTGAGGCTGCAGTGCTAACCACTGCGCCACTGTGCCGCCCTATTAGATATTGCCTATTAGATATTGGCAAAACTTGAAAATTGAAGAATTTAGTGTTCAAGACAATCAGGAAGAAAAAGACAATTCAGGGATGCCTGATCTCTGCTCATTACTAATCAACATTAATTTGAAACTTAGCGATGAATCTTATGGGGCATTTGGGGATAGGCTGGGAGGTAGGAAGGCTGGCAAAATGGCATGGGAAGGTGTCGGGTGGAGTTCCCGATGCCTTCCGTTGCCATGACATTTTGCCAGCAGCAGGGAAGGTGGCAGACGGCCTGCATGCCCAAAAGCCAAATGTGCCACTTAAGTGGCCAATTAAGGGCCTCTCCCCACTTCCAATGGCATTTTACCAGCAGTTGGAGGGGCCCTCTGCCACATGGGGAGACCTCCAGGTAAACCCTGGTGGTCTCCCAGCAGGCTGTATGGGAGGAGGCCCTCCTCTTTGGACCCCAGGGGCAATGGCCGCCCTCAAAGCATTGGCGCCAGCTGCCCTCAGCAACCCCTTTACCCGTGGCCTGCCTGAATGGCTCCGAAACTCCCAGACCCCATTTACCTGGTTGTGAGGGCACACGTCCATCGATGCGTGCTCTTCCTTCAGCTGCAGCCCCAGCAGTGGCCACCACTCCCGGTGGCGCTGCTGAGCTGCCAGTCCCCTGATTGGGCCGGCAGCTCTTGGGGGCAAGCTGTTGCCCCTTATAAAATGGCAGGCCCGGCAGCAGGCACTTAATTGCTGCCATCCGTTAAATGCGGCCCTGGGACCCGCCACCAGCGCGGCTACCCCCCCCCCACCTTTGCTTCCAGGCCCAGCAGCGTGACCCCTGCCACCTTAATCCTGACCTTAATTTAAGATCTGAATAAAGTTTTAATTTAGAAAGGTTTAGAATTTTTCAAGTGATCACTACATATCCTGGTTTGTTTTATGCTTGCTAATGAATTGTGTTTTGTTGTAACTGCATGTTGATTTGATATTGCTGTATACTGCTATGAGTTGTAACATATTGGAGCTATTAACAACTTCCTTCGCTATGGTTGTTATAGTCTCTGAAGTAGTGTAAGCATTTTTCTTTTGTCTGTCTGTCTGTAAAGTGACTTTGCAATCTTAACCCAGTTCATAGTGGCTTTCAGCTGACAACATCAACTGCCGCTATTTTGGCAATCTCCCTTAAATGGCCTGAGGATTTCTGACTATGAAAAATGTCACCAACCAGCTCCACCCGCAACAACCTCACAGGGCCATCCCAGAAATATTGGCATTTGTTCAGGTCCAAGTTTTCAACTGTGCCAGCGAATGCACATTGGAATGGCTGTGGAATTTTGACCTTAAGTAGTTTAGGAAAACTTTCCTTCTAGCCAACTGCATTCAAATTTGTATGATTCTCTATGCCAATCACCCTCTTCTTCTGAGATCAAAGGAAGCAAAGATGGATATTCCTCACACTTTTCCTGTGGAACACTTAGGTCTCTGCAGGGCAAAGATGAGAAAAAAGGGGTACAAGAAATTGGTTCGCTGGGTGTTGGTCCCTTCTATTGTTTCGCAGGCTTTCTGGGGCTGCTCTTGAGGGTGGAGCCTAGACTGCACCTGCAGCAGACACAGGGCCAATAGAGGCATTGAAATAGCTAAGACGTGACATTCCCAGTCTTTTTCCTCATTTTCTGTTACGACCCCCGTGCAAGGACGCCCAAGAAATATGTCGCTGATGCCTGTCCCAAGCTCCAGCCAGCTACATGCTCCACAAGGGTCATGGAGGCAGGTTGAAGACTGGACGCAATGTGCCTCACTTCCTGCTCCTTTTGCCTGTGCTCGGCTCTACCACAGGATGGACCTGTGCTGGAATGCCCTTAGCCTGGGATACGAAACTGCAACAATCCCACTCATGGAGAGGAGCAGTACATTTCACATGCAGTGTTTTTGTCTAGCGCTGGGCTGCTGTGGGGGAAGGAAATTTGCTCTTAACAGGTTTTCCTGCTCAACAGTTTTATTTGCATTATACGGCCACAGCTCATGTGCAACTGGTCTTGTGGAGCTCTCCAGGCCATTGCAATTACCCATGTTATAAGAGTTACAGAAGCAAGACCATGTTCAGTTATATCAGTAGAGCTGGTGCACTGTTGTGTCTTTTGTACCCGAAGGAGCGTGACTTAAAAGTTTTGTAAAAATAGTGCAACCTGCTGTACTGTTTCTTATTTGTGTGTGTGTCAGCCGTAGCTCAGTTGGTAATACTCTCACCTTTGAGTCAGAAGGTTGTGGGTTCCAGTCCCAAGCCAAGGCTTCAGCACAAAATTCAAGGCTGGCACTCCAGTGCAGCACTGATAGAATGCTGCATGGTCGGAGGTACCATCTTTCAGATGAGATGTTAAACTGAGGCCCCATCTGCCCTCTTTTTTGGTCTTAAAAGATCTCACGGCAATATTTCAAAGAAGGGCAGGGGAGTTATTGCAGGTGTCCTGGCCAATATTTATCCCTCAATCAACATCACAAAAAACAGTTTATCTAGTCATTATCACATTGTGTGCAAATTGTCTGCTGTGTTTCCTATATTACACTTCAAAAGTACTTCATTGGTTGTAAAGTTGAGGTCATGAAAGGCTCCATATAAATGCAATTTTTAATCTATTACTTTTAATATACCCCTTCCTTGGTTTATAGTTTAAGCCTTAGTCTGATGGAGTGTTATTCTGCTATCTGATGTCTAGGAGATCGTGAGAGGGATTGTGTCATGTGCAGTAAGCTAAATATAGGATTTATGTCTGATTCCTGTACAGCACTACAGTACCAGATATTGTGCCCATTAGATCATACTTTGGTTCACAGGGAGTGAGAAACCCCCTACGGGAATGGTCCTTAGTACTAAGCACAAGAAATCTAGCAGTAAAGCTTAAAATACAATACCAATTTCGAAGATTTTAGGGAAACTATGGTTAGTGCCTCAACTAACCACTCTCCACCATCCTTCTGGGGTAAATATCATTTAGATCTAGTAACTTTTCTATGTTCAGTCCATGAAAATTTTTAACACCATTTCTTTTGGAATATTTATTTCCAGTAGTGGTTCTTCCAATTACAAGATGGTACTTCTTATTTCCCTTTACTTCTTCTGTACTTATATAAGCTTGTACGGTTTTATTTTGTGTTGACCGTCAGTCTTTTATTCAATATCTTTCTTTCCATCCTAATTTTTTTTACTACCCTTCCACATTATATTTCTCATTTTTCTTCTGTATTATTCCTCCTATATTTTTCAACTGCATGTCAAGGGAGCTAAATTTTGTATCTGGCTGTGCTGTACCTGACAAATGAATGTGGGGAAAAAATTGTATTTCATTCCTCAGCATTGACATCCCTCACCTTGTGTGTGAACAAAGAGAACAAGAGCAGCTAAATAAAGGTGTAGACATAATGACAAATTATTGCTGATAATTGATGTAGTTTACACAAAAGTAATCAATCTGAGGGTTACTGATGCTTTTGGTACACTACAGGAAAGAAGATGAATGGTGTAACGAGTAGTGAAAAATCAGTTTAACACGAAAATTGTTAAACGTTTCCATGTCAGGATAATAAAGCTCTGTTCCATTTGGCAGCCTTCACTTGCTGGTATTTGTCCTGGAGTGCCAGAGGAGGAATAATTGGACATGTTAGAAATTAAAGCAATCACCTCCTTCCTCTTAAAGCTCCCATCATTCCACTTTAACTGGATGAAGGCTACTCCATTGCCCCATTATATTATAGTCAGTGGGTCTGTACTTGGTGATTTTTGCAATCTTAAAATTAATGCCAAAAACTGGCCGAGGCGAATGTCCTGTTGAATTAATTTTAAAAGTTCAAGTGCTGTCCAACCTTGTGTGACATGAATGATGAGTGACCATTACTACCACCTTCTTTAAAGGGTGGCATGTAAACCCTTCGCTTCTTCTAATAGGAGGGTTGCCGCTTCTAGCAATTAGTTTTTGTACCAACAACTAGCATCAATTGGGTGCACTGCGGCATTAGCTGAGTTTAGTGACAGAAAGAAATGTTATTAAACTGTACTCTTTTAAATGGTTCAGGCTAACCTGTCACCAATCATTGCATCCATTATCAGGTCTATATTATTGTGTTCTTAGTTATTTTTTGCTTCTGTTTTTTCAAAATCTTTACAACCATATTGCAAAACCTGTAATGTCCCAGTGTGTGCTTTACTCCCAGAACAGGGTATCCCTGGATATGTTAAAGCAAAATCCAGCTGGTTATACTCTTCTGGTTACTGCACAGTAATACCATCTCTGCTCTCTCTTTATAAACCATATGCTGCTCAAGGCACTGGCTTTTGTTTTGAAGGATCAAAGATAAGCATTAAGCTGTGAGTTGCTCCCTAAACTTTCTGGTAGGTTTTTATTGTGTTATATCATTACATTGTATGTGTTGCACTTTCAGGAAAGTAATCTTTGAAATTCCTCTTAACAAAAGAGGGGCGAATGTCTGTTTTTTACCCCAGTAATTAACTACTCACTGCTAAAATCATAGGAATGTGCAGTTTTAACAGGTGTGATTTTAAAATGTGCTTTTGTTAGGTTGTTAAATATGGAAAAATGCAGACTTTCTCCTGCTTTTCACTAAATAAGGTATTGCACCCCCAAAATACTGGTTTAACTTGGATAGTCCCACTATTTCTCATTTTTCATCCCACCTTTTCTTAGATCCTTTCATTTCATTATTCATTTCACTGTGTTCATTATGTAATTTATCACATCTGTTCTCTCATAGTATCTGTAACAGTGTGACAACAACAACAACTTGCACTTATAACACAGCAAAACATCCCAAAGCATTTTATAGAGGAGGCATTGAATGCCCAAAAAGAGGTGTGAAGGTGACTGTAGATGTGGTCAAAGAGAAAGGCTTTAAGGTGGCTTTAGAAGCGGGAGGAAGGTGTTGATGGGTGTACAAGACCTAATATGATAAGGTGCAAATAAATAATTTTTGGATGAGTTGGAGTTTACGCAGGACAGAGCTCAGGGCTACACAAAAGATAACCTCAGCTCATTAGGAATGAAGTCCAAGCTTCAATAGTGGTGTAATGTGCAATAGAAACACACCTAGAACACTGGGATACAGTTCATTTGTAGGTGGATACAAAGAGGTGTGCGTTGCCCAGTGGTGGTGGCTATGCAAAATGGTACTTTAATAAGATAATTAGAATGGTAAAGGAAAGTGCAGGAGATCATTCTTTGAATCCTCAACTAGTGTAGAGAGAGAGAGAGAGAGAGAGAGAGAGAGAGAGGCTGCTTTTATGTACTTGGAAAGCAATAATGCATAATGATGGATGTTAGAAATTTTATCTTATTTTATTTTATTTAGAGATACAGCACTGAAACAGGCCCTTCGGCCCACCGAGTCTGTGACGACCAACAACCACCCATTTATACTAATCCTACACTAATCCCATATTCCTACCTATACTAGTGACAATTTATAATGGCCAATTTACCTACCAACCTGCAAGTCTTTTGGCTTGTGGGAGGAAACCAGAGCACCTGACGAAAACCCACGCGGTCACAGGGAGAACTTGCAAACTCCACACAGGCAGTACCCAGAATCGAACCCGGGTCCCTGGAGCTGTGAGGCTGCGGTGCTAACCACTGCGCCACTGTACCTTTAAACTGTGAAAATCAGCTGTCAATACAATAGATGTTGTCTTCCAAACTTGGGTTGTAAAAATATTTTGAACTGTATATTCTGGGGTGAAGTACTGGTGGTTACAGATATGTCACTGAGGGTAGGAGCAATTTGAGCTGATGAATTGAGAAGATGGCCACATTGAAGCACATCACATTTAGTACTAAACTTCTAAAGTGTATTGGCAACAGTATGTTTAAAAAAAGACAACTCTGGAATGTATAAATTGTAAAGTGTACTGTGCTGATATTAGTGTAGGGCTAAATACTATGCCCATAGATGCTTCAGCTCTACCTTTTGCCCTGCACTTTCGCAGTTCCCTGTCCTGTATGAATCCAGCAAACATCTGCGACTCCATGAAGACCTCGAGAAACCGCCGGATACTCTTAGAAGCCACTGACTTGCGGAAAGCTTCTCTTTGGAATATTCGTTCATTCCTCTCATTTTGGGTCAAAAATAAAGAATAATGGCCAACAGTTTCCACAAAGAAGCGAATGAAGGCTTCTGAGACCAGATTGTTCAGGGTGTTGCACTCTGTTGGGGGAGGGGGGGAACGAGGGGTGGGAAGAAATAAAGCAAATTTTTTAAAAAATGTACAAACTTCATTATAGAGGTATTTTTTGAGCTAAGCTTTTCATCCCTTTTCTGTAATTCTATTCTGTTTCCTGTTTGCAACATGGGTAGGTTCCACAACACTGGCGATAGCAGACAAGCATTTGTTTAAAAGACGTGAGTAAGAACTTTCATTTCTGACTGTCAGGCATTTGCCAATGCTTGGAGAAAATCTACATAGGTGAAGGGTGGAAAGCAGTCTAATTATGGCCAGAACAAATGTGTCAAACATCAGTGTTTTGGAGGCCTGGTCAGTATGACAGCATTTGCTGATAAACTCAACACAGACTGGCCCCCTCTTCCAACCTTCCAAGTTCTGCTCCTCCCTAAGTCTTGCAGCTAAAACAAAGGTTCAGGCCCTTCTTTCCTTTTGGTGTCACTCCCAGTGCTACTAGCAGGGATTGTGGCCACTGTGCATTGTCAGAAGGAATTCCTGCTTACAGTACATAGGGATTACAAGCCTGACATTTGTCTTGATAAGAGAATTAAGAGGACAGAGGCATCCATTCCAGACTTGAAAGAGCAATAATGGAGTTAGATAATTGAATGGGATTGAAACAGACTGAATGGATGGCAATGAAAAGGAGAGAAATGGATGACATTGAACGAAGGGGAAAATGGATGGTAATGAAGAAAATAAGGAAGGGTCAGAACGTGGAAACAATGTTTTTGGAGGGGGGGAAATGAGAGAAGTTTGGAGTGACAATTTGAGTGGAGGAGGATGCAAAGTGTCGCTGTTACTAAGAAGAAGTGAGGAGGGAGAATGTCAGCCTGATTTGGTGGGAGATGCAGAAGAGTGCTAGCATGCACACTGGATGTGGAGGAAATTGGGAAAGTTTGAACTGGAGAAATGGAAAACGAGTACCAACTTAACTGGGCTGTAGGGAGACAACAGTGGCAGGTTGAAGAGGCAGGGGGTGTGGTGAGAGGTAGAAGACAGCCAGTACGAACTGGGGAGTTAGAAGGTAGAGGTCTGTGTCTATAACTGGGTGAGAAGTTGATTGAGTACAGTGTTTCTGATAACTGGAGGCAGGGGTGGGGTGGCGGAACTTGATGTGCGAGAGTGACTGTTGAGATAACCTTTAGCTAAATGATGGTCTGGTTGCTATGCTGAAAAGAGTAAAGTCACTTTGTTTTTATTTTCTATAGATTAATATCTATCAATTGCAAAGAATAAATGCGCTAAATTTAAACCGGAATACATTATCAATTTTGTACTTTCAACATTTGTATCTCCCATTTCATATTTCTTTCCCTCCAATACAAGTGATGGCCTTAAATCTCATGGGGATTTATCAGTTCTCTGCTGACAGTTGGGAGGGTGTGGGGGGTTCTGCTGGAGTTATGGTTGGAGAATGGTGGAAACCCTGCAGAATTTCAGGGCCATTGTGTGGAAACACTGCTTTAATTTACAAAGGTCCTGTAGCAATCTGCTTTCATGTGCCAGTGCTGTTCTTGGGTTTGCACCTTTTCGAAGGCTGTTAGATTTTATGAAGCTGTTGGACAGCTTCTGCCAGCACCTTGGCTAGCAAATTGCAGCCAGCAGTACCAGAGACAGCTGTTGACATCATTGCTCAGACACTACTTCATGCAAAGGCACATGGAAAAACCAATTCTTTGGCTCATGAGGTGGGTCCAGACTCCCCTGGAGGCTGGAGTGCTACGTTGTTTATTTCATTGTGCTGTTATAAAGTCAGGGATATCAGCAATAACAGTGCTGCAATGTAAATGCAATATGAGTGTAGCAATTAAATGAATGTCATTGCTAATGTATATAACATTATTACTTATGCTGGGCCTTTATTCATAAACTTGTTGGGCCAGAGTTTTGCTCACCCCCTCCAAACATTAGAATTTTATTCCAATATACTTCATCTAAACACTTCCATATACCAAAAGGAATTAAGTTTGGAAGAAAATGACTTTTTTTTTTAAACTGTTCTAAAGAAACATTTGAACAAATCCCTCACCATCATCCGATTCACTGTCTGAATCCTGACTGACTAGTTCATTCTTCTGCTCTAGAGCCTGCTCCAGAGCGGCTTGCAGTTTCCGTGGCAACAGTGAATCCTCATCATCCATCTAAATAATCACAAAATTAAATAAAAGCACATTTAATCCACTCTACTGTTCCCTTCACGTTCATCAAATAAAAGCTGAGTACTTAATTTCCGTTTAGAGCTTTTTAGTGGCTCCTTTTACTGTCTTCATGCAAAAGTGTCGAGAAAACTAATTGCTTCTTTTACATATGCTGCACTGATATAATTTTAAGTTGTGACAAAAATTAAGTAGTGCTCTCCTTCAAGTGACAAGAAGAATACTAAGCATTTATCTAAAGGACAATGCTTCTGTAGAAGATATAGAACATATTTTAAAGTTCCTGTTTGTTGAACTACATTATAAAATTTTGGCACCAAATAAACTCCTCAGTATTGTGACTAAAGTGCTCCTCATATAATAATGGTTTTAATTTCTACTTCTAAACCTAATCTTAACCGTCAGTCTAATAAATAAAATGTACGGCACGGAGAGCCCCCCACTCCTCACATGTGTGGCATGGATGCCAGGCAACTGGTACCTGAGAGGGGAACTCTGACACAGTTTGAATCGCTTATTGTATTTACTTCAAAGTTTAATTTGTCACTTTAATCAAAAGATCTTAATGGTTTGTATATTTAGTGAAATTTGCAATAATATTCCTTTTGGTCTGAAAGAACACGCTTGTCTCATTGTGAAGAGTTGCAAGTTTGGCACAGGCCTGTCAAGTATTTTTTATCTCCCATAAGAGAATTTGAATGGTTGGCTCTGTATTTATGACATATGGTCTCCAACTTACGTTTGAAGCATTATTGAGTTTTCTTGGGGAACATCTGCATCAAAGATTTAACAGATGTTTATTTAGACACTTGATGGGCAAAAGCAGGGAACAGCAAGTCAGTCCTCTCAAAGGTGGGTGCTTATGAAAGTTCTGACAAAAGCAGTCCCTACTGAAGGTATTGGGCTGAATTTTTCCAGCTCGCTGCCAATCTTGGGGGGCTGGTAAAATTCAGCATATTAAATTTTGAACGGGGTGGGGGGGGAACAAAAAGCTGTTAAGTTTACTGTAAATAATGGAATTGTGTTCATTATTTAACAAGACTTCTTGAACTCAATCAGGAAGGAACATACAAAAATGTTGGACTGGAAAAAATCAGCAGTTCCATTTACCGTGTTCCATACAGTTGTGATGCCTTATGCATCATGATTCAGACACTCCTTACCACCACAAGCCATGTAATCTCCTTGGAGAGGTGAAAAACCAGATTAAAACCCCAAGCTCAATAGGAAAAATCTATTTAATTCCTCTCTGATTCCCCCTAGGTGATCAAAGCAACTCCAGGAAACCGCATTGACCATCACTTGTATACATACAAAACTGTTGGACAGGAAAATACCAACTGGTTCATCTAGCCTGTCTCATACCATTGTAATGAAGGGTAACTTGCCCATTTCAGATTTTTGCACTGCATTACGGCCAGGTGGTAAGGGGCTGTTCACCACCTATCCGACTGCAGCAAGTGTTTTTGTTACTAGGATTTTAACCCTCTTGTGTTTTATTTGTCAAATAAACAGACAGCGACAGCTTTTCTTGTAGGTTTAAAACAGAAGATTAACTTTTGATTGAGCAATATTAATTCCGAAATGGTCACAACTACACCCACACATGCATTCACTCGCACATGCGCACACAAGAACAGGCAGATAGAGAGGAAAAGGGTAAGTGGTTGAACTGACCAATCGATAGATTCTAAATAAAGATATCAAGGGATATGGGGGTAGTACAGGAAAATGGCATGAGGTAGAAGATCAGCTATGATCTATTTGAATGGCAGAGCAGGCTCGAGGGGCTGAACGGCCTACTCCTGCTTCTATTTCCCACCTGTTGAATCTTCTTGGAGGACAATTTCTTTTTTAAAGTTTCAGGCCTTAGTTGTTTGTAGATTTTTCTGGTGGTTGAGACTTCAATCTGGAGATGGTGATCACTTTCAGTTCTCTGCTGCAACAATTCACAGCAGGGATCCTTCTTTGGTTTTTGCTAGATCTCTCACAGCTCTCAGTGGGACAGGCTTTCGGAATGTTGTTGCGATGACTCTCCCTCTCTCTCCAAATTTTTTAAGGTCAAAATCTCTCACATGTTGCCTCGGTTAGGAAACGCAGAGCCCTCTCCCTGTGGTTACCAACTATAGACCAGGATGTGGCTACTTCACAATTTCTTTGTTTCAGAAGAACCCATTCAATTCAAAAATGTCTCTTGATTGGTTCAGGATGGGTATAATTGATACCTCTTAGCTTGGAATTTATCCTTTTTTCCCTAACAGACAGTAAGACAGTTTGAATATACAGGGCCAGGTTGTTTGACCTTTGACTGCCATTTTGCAATACATTGTCCACTATTTTTTTCAAAAAGGAAAAGTCAACTTTTATAACTCTTCAGTTTGGATGCTATATTTTCATTGCTGCACTTCATGTGAGCATCTCAAATGCTGGGTGAAGTTTTGGTCTCATTTAAGGAAGGAGGTAAATGTATTGGAGGCGGTTCAGAGGAGGTTTACTAGATTGATACCTGGAATGAGCGGGTTGTCTTATGAGGAAAGGTTGGACAGACTAGGCTTGTTTTCACTGGAGTTTAGAAAAGTGAGGAGAGACTTGATTGAAGTTTATAAGATCCTGAACGGTCTTGACAAGGTGCATGTGGAGAGGATGTTTCCTCTTGTGGGTGAGTCCAGAACTACGGGGCACTGTTTTAAAATTAGGGGTCGCCCCTTTAGGACAGAGATGAGGAGAAATTCTTTCTCTCAGAGGGTGGTGGGACTTTGGAACTCTCTGCCTCAGAAGGTGGTGGAGGCGGGGCCATTGAATATTTTTAAGGAGGTGGTAGATATATTCTTGTTAGACAAGGGAATCAAGGGTTATTGTGCGTAAATGGGAGTGTGGAATTTGAAACACAAACAGATCAGCCATGATTTTATTGAATGGCGGAGCAGGCTCAAGGGGCTGAATGGCCTACTTTTGCTCCTAATTCATATCTTTGTATGTAACTGTATTTATGTTATAAAACAAAAAGGGAGATTTCCTGAATCTGTGCCAGATCTAATGCACTGGATAAGCGGGACAATGCAAGTATCTAAATATTAGACATCTCAGAGTTACAAAGAACTCCATCCAATTTTCTTCCATTAATTTAAATGAAGGAACATTGGTCAGGTTCCCTTTCAGGGGTGCACTCCAACCTGTCCAAATTTCCAATATTCGTTGTGTCCAGGAAATACAGTGCACCAGAGAGAAAATCCAGGAACAACTCCCCTTTCAGTACTTGCTAATTGGTGTGTTTTTCAATTTATTGTTTATAAATAAAATTACTTGTGGCTTTAGTCTGTATGGGGGAATTTTCCCAGGCCATTTGAGGCAGGGAGAGCCCGGAAAATTGAAAAAAATGCTGTCGGACAGGTACCCTGATGTGTTCGTGCCTCCATCCGTCTTTTCCAGGGGCGGGTTGGTGGAGAATTAGGGCATCCTGAAGCTGAGGCGGGAAGGCAATTCAAGTCATTAAGGAGGCAATTCCTAGTGGAATCCCGCTTTCCCAACAGCAGAGAGTCTCACCCTGCATCTCCAACCTGGCAGGTAGGAGAAGCCGAGTGCACAACAGGAGGGACAGCCTCAGTGATACTAACAAGCTGTGAAGGCTTTGATCAATCACAATGAGGAGCTCAGCAGACTGCAAGGCTGCCTTGCAAAGCACTTTTTCTGTCAGAGAGTGCTATCACTGCTTGTCAGGTGATTGCCAACTGCCTGGAAGGCACTTCACCTGACCAGTACTTCCCCCACCCTCAGCTGCACCTGCCTGCTGCCAGCCTTTAGAGCAGAACGGGAGCAGCATATGCAGCTCCATCTTCCCCCTCTACTGAGGACCAGGGCAAGATGCTTTCCACTGCAGCATGCTTCAACAGCAGCTGCAGCAACACCAGCAGTAGCACCAGCTGCCTTCTCCACAGTCACATGCTCCTCCACAGTGCAGAGAGGATGGCCAACAAGATGCAGGTGGATGGAGGCGCGACATGAAACAGAGGGTTAACATGCAGAGTGCCAGCTATCCCAACATGTCTGAGTACCAGTACCTCTAGCGGCTCAGGCTGTCACTGCAGGTCGCTGCTGACATCTTCATCCTCATGGTGCAAGACTGCCTTCCCAGTGGACCAGGTGGACACACATTCCCAGTGGCTGACAAAGTGCCTGTTACTGGAGTGGGAGACCCAGCCTTTCCAGGTCTCCTCACCATTCCTGTGGGTGCTGCAGCCTAAACATCCAAGTTCTGGTGAGCTTCTCTGAAACATGCCATGGTCCCTTTAATTAGAAATACTTCCTCTGACAAAATGGCTGTCATCCCACCCATTCTTCCGAATGATCGGACGTCCAGAGGCAGGCGCTTAATTGGTTTGCTCTGGCAAAGAGCAACCAGAAGCCCACTGCTCCAGCAATTGGGCTCACAACCTGAAAATGGTCCTGACATCTGAAAAAAACTAAGGCGGTAAGATTCCACTCAAAGTCTCCGGTCTCTGATAATGTTGCATTTCAGAGAACTAAGGTAGCATAGCCTGAGATTACTTTGAATCCAGTAAACAGATTACTGCAAATGGGTAATTGAGGCAAAAATCACTGTGATGACAGAGTATAGAAAAGATACAGGTTCCAGATCGCAGCAGATAACATTCATTTATAGGAAATGTTATTAGGCGTCAGAGAGAAATATCTCAAAATGTAACAGAGGCCAAGAATAATTAGACGCTGTAAGCAGTATCACCTTAGCACCTTCCTGTGGAATGCAGTAACTAGTATGTTGACTCACAGGCTATTCAGGTCCCTGGTCCCTCTCAGTCCTACATCCCCATGCTTAATTCATACTCAGGCACCCATTCCCTCTGCTGTACATTTACTCCTCCTTCACCCACTCATCCTTTATACTTATTCTATGCATGAAACCCACTGTTGCTTCATTGAGCTCACATTGTTCTAATTCTTGACCAACCAATTTTTCCACCTCACTCCCAAAATGATAATTAACACAGTCATCAAAACTTCCTATCACTAGCTTGTCTCTTCCATACTCCAAAGCCTTTGTCATCACTCCTTTGTCACAGAACCTACTCTCAGCCCCTTCACCCTCCCACTGTTCTATTTCTCACAAAATTTCTCGAATGCATCATTTTCTCATGTTTTGCTTCTCATTGTTTGAAGCCCTCCAATCGGGCTTCCACCCATGCAAGGCACCAAAGCTGCACTAATCAAAGTTATCAAGTGACTGTCTCTCCTCAAACTCTATTGCCAAACACCACATCTTCCTCAAAATCTTTCCTATATATCCCGTCTGATGACAACAACTGGTTTTACTCTGATTTGCTACACTTGGCCGTACTCTCTCCTCCCATGCGCACATAGTGTGCGGGAGGTTTCTGTCTCTGGCTTTCTCCTCCATTATTTTTATGGTGCTCTTGGCAGTGCTATCCAGAAGAATGGGTAAGCTTTCAAATGTAAGTTGTCTATCATCACCTCCTCCATCAATCTCATGGCTGTTATCAACACCACCAATTCCCTAGCTAACATGAAGGTCTAGATGTATGAAAACCTTCTGCACATAAGTGTTGGCAAATTCATAGCCATTCCCTTCAGCTCTCACAAAAACCTGCATACCTCCGGCCTTAACTCCATTTTCCTTCATGGCTCTTCCTTTCTTTTATTCGTTCGTGGGATGTGGGTGTCACTGGCTAGGCCAGCATTTATTGCCCATCCCTAATTCCCTTTAGGAAGGTGTTGGTGAGCTGCCTTCTTGAACCGCTACAGTCACTGGAGTGTATGTATACCAACAGTGCTGTTAGGAAGGGAGTTCCAGGATTTTGACCCAGCGACAGTGAAGGAACAGCGATACAGTTCCAAGTCAGGATGCTGTGTGGCTTGGAGGGCACTTGCAGGTGGTGGTATTCCCATGCATTTGTTGCCCTAGTCCTTCTAGGTGGTAGAAGTCGCTGGTTTGGAAGGGGCTCTCTTAGGAGTCTTGGTGAGTTGCTGCAGTGCATCTTGTAGATGGTACACACTGCTGCCATTGTGCGTCGGTGGTGAAGGGAATGAATGTTGAATGGGGTGGATGGGCTGCCAATCAAGTGGGCTGCTTTGTTCTGGATGGTGTCGAGCTTTTTGCGTGTTGTTGGAGCTGCACCCATCCAGGCAAGTGGAGAGTATTCCATCACACTCCTGACTTGTGCCTTGTAGATCATGGACAGGCTTTGAGGAGACAGGAGGTGAGCTACTTGCTGCAGAATTCCCAGCCTCTGTCCTGCTCTTGTAGCTACAGTACTTATATGGCTGATTCAGTTCAGTGTCTGGCCAATTGTAACCCCCAGAATGTTGATAGATTAAGTCCAAAAGTATGGAATCTTTGTTCAACTTTGATTTCAGCTTCCTCCTTCCCAACAAATAATGTCACCAAATCCATTTTACCATCTTCTTTCACCTTTGCAACATCATCCACCTCCAACCTCCTTTCAAACCCTATGCTATACTTTCCTCACCTTACAGCTGAACCTCCCCAACACCTCTTGCTGGCTTCCTTCCTTCTATCAGCCATAAGCTACATTAGCAGGAAAGTGTCAGCCTCATTTGCACTTGGGTCTACATCCACATTTTATAACATTGTCTCATGGACACTGAGACCACTGCCAAATTTTTAGTCTGGCAGTAGGGAGCATGCAAGAGCAGTCTCAGTGGCAATGTTTCCTTACTTTGTTTTCCTTCCACTCTCCCGTTTGGCTAATGATATGGTCCAGATTGAAACCCAGGAGAATGTGGGAATGAACCAGCATTTCACTGCTCGTTGCCACTGCAGACCAGCCCGTCACACTGCCCTACAATATGTATAATTTTTTAAAATAGGAAATCTGTAACAAACATACTGTCCTTACTAGTAATGTTGCAATCATAGTTATTAATTCACAAGTATCTCACAGTTTGGGGCGCATACAGGGATATTTCTATTATGAGTCTTACCTGTCGGAGGAAGCGATCTGTCCCTAGATCAACCATTAGTGCCTGATGGAAAGAATTTTATAGAATATATTATCAGTTAGAAATCAGCAGACTCTTTTAACTGAAACTGTTGTGTCTAACCCCCACACATGGTTAAATGCTTGGCCTTGACTTCCTGCAAAAATGAAGCCTGCCAGCCCAGCTCCTCAGGAAAAGCTAATAAGGTGCTACTCACAGCATTGAAATTCAGAATAAATAAGCAATTCATTCAAGGACTGTGCTTAAATGAGTGTCATAACTTGTGGGGGCAAGTTGGGGGTGGGGGCAGACATATTCGCAAAAAGCACTGAGATCTTCCAGGAGGAGTGATGTTAAAACAAGGGCATTGGCTCTTTAATAAAACTTTAATAACCCCTCATGAATTAATTGCACTGGTTCTTTCAAATTGCTTTAACAGTAAAGTTCTGAATCTCAACTGACCCTGTTCCTTAACCAGTATGCAAAATGCCAGTTCCACAGTTAGACCTGCCACATATAGGAGAATTTTGAAATCAGAGTCATGACTATATTGTGCCATTAATCCTGCCTGTGTTTCCTGTATATACATGTCATATAAAGTTAAAAGTAGCATTCCTGTGAGACATTAAATGGGCAGAATAATATGGGCAGTGTGCCTATGATTTCCTGATGTGTATCGCCAGCTGGCAAGGTTTCCTGCCAATGGCATTCATTTGCATAATTGGCCCTTTGGTTACAGCTTACATTTCAGAATTGCCCAATGAAAGACTGGCCTATCCAGTACAAACTGGATGGCAACCATTATAATCCATAATCAGCCCTATTTGTTATGATTGATCTTATATCTCCGTACCATCCTCTGTTTGGCATGCCAGCACAGAATCTTCTTTAGACAGTCGGGTAGGGCAATTTGACCTGCAGGTCTTCCCAGGATCATTAGTCTGTAAGTAAACTATATAAAGTGTACTTGTAGAGTGGTGTTAAGTATAGTGCTCTGTATTTTTGTAATAACCAGATTAAAGTGTAATTTTTTTTAAAGATATACCTTTGGTGTTTTAGAGAGGACAAAGCGCTCAGAAGAACTGTGAGTCATGTTTGTCTTGTTGCCAAGTGCAAACTGTGTGATGATATTAATGGGACTTTTATGGGACAACTTCAATGGATGATATCCATGGAAAGATTAAAAACAGTCCTGAAAAAGAGTAGCCAGAACTGAGCACAATTTTTTTTCACACTTTAAAATCAGTTCCAGGGTAATAGAAGTTAGGCAATTTCTAGTAGGTTCAGCTGGGTCAGACCTCATGCCACCCATGAAACCCACCTCCTTGATCACATTCCTACTTAACTGTTGACCACTCAACTTCGCTTCCTGGTTGCAACGCCAGCTGATATTGTAAGTGATTCCCTCTTCTCAGATAATTCAGTCCTCCTTTCAAAACCACTAGCAACCCCTCTTCAGAAAACTCACCTTTGACCTCTCTGTCTGTGCAAGCTATTGCTCTGCCTTCAACTTCACTTTCTTTTCAAGTTCTTGTCACCTCCAGATTTTTGAGCATCTTTCTCTCAATTCAGTTTGAATCTCTGCAGCTTTTTCAACCATGCCACTCTCCTCTGACAATTCTCATTAGCTGTCCAGCTCAGTAGAACTGCTCTTGCTTGGTTGGTTCTACCCTTGCTATTTGATTGTAGCCAAAGCATCTCTAGAAATGGCAACCATTCCCATCCATCCTTGGACCCCTCCTCTTCCTCATGTTTCCCCTTAGTGACATCATCTGCCAACGAGGGATCAGCTTCCACATGTATGCCGATGCCATCTAACCTTATGGCTCCACTGCCCCTAGAGACCCATTTATTCCATTTTCAGATTAGCAACTCCCCAACAGCTCTTTCCAAACTTGTAACCTCTACCACCTAGAAGGACATGGGCAGCAGGCGCATGGGAACACTACCACCTGCAAATTCCCTCCAAATTATTCACCATCCTGACTTGGAACTATATCGCCATTTCTTCACCATCGCTGCGTCAAGGAAGTGAGAGTGGAAATTGCATAAGCACTGGACAAATTTTACAGTCTTTCTTAGATTCAGGGGTGGTGCCAGAGAACTGGAAAATTGCAAATGTTACCCCCTTGTTCAAAAAAGGGTGTAAAGATAAGCCAGCAACTACAGGCCAGTCGGTTTAACTTTGGTGGTGAGGACGCTTCTAGAAATGATAATTCAGAACAAAATTAATAGTCACTTGGGCAAATTGTGTTTAACTAACTTGCTGGAGTTTTTTGATTAGGTAACAGAGAAGGTTGATCAGGGCAATGCAGTTGATGTGGTGTACATGGACTTCCAAAAAGCTTTTGATAAAGTGCCACACAACAGATTTGTGAGCAAAGTTGTAGCTCATGGAATAAAAGGGACGGTAGCAACATGAATACGAAATTGGCTGTGAGACAGGAAACAGAGAGTAGTGGTTCATGGATGTTTTTTTAGACTAGAAGGTGGTTTGTTAGGACCCTTGCTGTTCCTGATATATATTAATGACCTAGACCTTGATGTACAGGGCACAATTTCAAAATTTGCAGATGATGTAAAACTTGGAAGGATTGTGAACTGTGAGGAGGATAGTGTAGAACTTAAAAGGACATAGACAGGTTGGTGGAATGGGCAGACAAGTGGTAGATGAAATTTAATGGAGAGAAGCATGAAATGATTCATTTTGGTAGGAAGAACGCAGAGAGACAATATAAAATGCAATTCTAAAGGTGGTGCATGAGCAGAGGGACCTGGCTGTTTATGTGCATAAATCATTGAAGGTGGCAGGTTAACAGAGCATACAGCATCCTAGGCTTCATTAATAGGGGCATAGAGTACAAAAACAAGCAAGTTATGTTAAACTTGTACAGAACACTGGTTCGGCCTCAACTGGAATACTGTGTCCAGTTCTGGGTGCCATACTTCAGGAAAGATGTGAAGGCATTGGAGAGAGTGCCGCAAAGGTTCACAAGAATGGTTGCAGGAATGAGGAATTTGTTATGTGGATCGATAGGAGAAGTTGGGACTGCTTTCTTTGGAGAAGTGAAGGTTGAGAGGAGATTTGATAGAGGTATTCTGGACAGGGTAGATAGGGAAAAACTGTTCCCACTGGTGGAGGGATTGAGAACAAGCGGACACAGATTTAAGGTAATTGGCAAAAGAAGCAATAGCGACATGAGGAAAAACTTTTTCATGCAACGAGTGGTTAGGATCTGGAATGCACTGTCTGAGAGTGTGATGGAGGCAGGTGCAATCGAGGCATTCAAGAAGGAATTGGATTGTTATCTGAAAAGGAAGAATGTGCAGGGCTACTGGGTGAAGGCCAGGGAGATGCACTAGGTAAACTGCTCTTTTGCAGAGCTGGTGCAGACACGATGGGCTGAATTGCTTCCTTCTGCGCCATAAAGATTCTGTGATACTTGTCTGGCATCCAGTCTTGGAATGAGGTACAACTTTCTCCAGCTTTCCAAAGCTGTTGTCTTTGACATCTGTCACAAGCATTCATATCCTCACCACTGACCCCAAAGCCTCCCTAGCTGTTGTCTCAGACTGAACCAGACTGTTTACAATCTGAGTCTAATTCGACCCTTGATTGTGATTCCATCCCATTTCCTCTGCATTAGGAAGACAACCATCTTCCATTTCCATAAAATCACCCACCTCCACCCCTATCTCAGTTAATCCTCTGTAAACTTCACTTCATCCAAAACTCTGCTGCCCATTTCCTATCCTGCCCCAAGTCCCACTCATCCATCACCCCTGGCTTCTTTGATCTATATTGGCTTCCAAATAGCCAATGCCTCAAATTTAAAATTCTCATCCCTTTCTTTAAATCCCTTCACGGTCTTGTCCCTCCCTATCTCTCCACTGTCCTTCCTACGAACTCGCCATTCCTCTGACTCTGCCTTCTGGTGCATCTCCCCCACTCTTTACCCTTCCTACTGCAACTTGAGTCCCATTCTCTGAAAACCTCTCCCAAACCCTTCTGCCTTTCCATGTTTTTTCCTCCTTTAAGGACCCTCTTTAAAAGCCACCTATTTAACCAAGGCTTTGGTCACCCTCCTGCTATGTTCTTATTTGGCTTTGCTTCCACTTATTTTCTTATACCTGTATGAAGTGCCTTGAGACATTTTTCTATGTAAAAGATACTACATAAGTGCAAATTGTTGTTTTCTGTTTATTATGTATGCCTTACCTAACTACGTTTCACCTAAGCACTCAAGCACATCTTTATTTGCCTGGATTACTTCTGAAACTATACTGCAAGTAATGAAAGAGCTTGCATGCATATAGCATCTTATGTGAACTCAGCACTTCACACTCAATGAGGTACGTTTGACCTATGGTTACTGTTGCAATGTGGAGAAATGGAGTAAGGCATTGAGATTAATGTTTCATATCTTTCAAATCAAAAAATTGATTGCATAGAGCTCACATATAGGACATTTACCTTCTTAAAATAAGGAAGCCCCTCTTGTGGTCTTACCTCTTCCACTGGAAGTTCCTTTAGTTTGGGGAGTGAGCTGGAGAGCAGGCCCACTAGGAAGGGCGTTGGGCAACAGACAATGTCGATCATGGAGGACGGAAGCACTGGTATGAAGGTGTGCTGCCAGGAGAACGGGTATAGCAGAGCCACCACAGCATGGGCACAATTGGACAAAGTGCTGTGTAAACATCGCAAATAATGGTTAATTCTGCTGTTCAGTGCTTTTAATGTGTTCCTAAAACACTGACTTACAAAGGAAATTACAATAATCTTGGGCTAGGGAAATTTTACACATCAGATAATGTGTAGAGCGCATTAAATGTACCAAAACATCAGAAGGTTTCGACGATGCCCCGAATAAAAGAGTGCACCATAGGCATTTTGTCAGTCATTTCAACCACAAGATGTACTATACGGTGAAACACCACACGGGCCTGGTCCTTATGGTTTATACACGGGTGGAGTTAGTTGGTGGTGTAGGGCTTTTGTTTTTATTTGCTGGTTGATAGATATATTTCTTCCAGTAGAAAACGTGGGAAGCAGTAAAGAAAGGAGCATTCTAAGATCCAATCATGTGACTTTAACTAAACTGATTTAATATATCATGAGATCTGAATTGATGTAATATCAGTTTTACTTGACTGCATACTTTTTCACTGTAGCAAACTGTTGAATGGAATAATTTGCAACCACATAGCTATGTTCTTGAATAACCTTCCATTTGGAATGACCAGAACTGACTGCAGTCTACTGAGGTAATGCATTTTGGAAGATCTAATGCAGGTGGGAAGTATACAGTAAATGGCAGAACCCTTAGAAGTATTGACAGGCAGAGAGTTCTGGGCGTACAGGTCCACAGGTCACTGAAAGTGGCAACGCAGGTGGATAAAGTAGTCAAGAAGGCATACGGCATGCTTGCCTTCATCGGTCGGGGCATAGAGTATAAAAATTGGCCAGTCATGCTGCAGCTGTACAGAACTTTAGTTAGGCCACACTTAGAATATTGCGTGAAATTCTGGTCGCCACACTACCAGAAGGATGTGGAGGCTTTGGAGAGGGTACAGAAGAGATTTACCAGGATGTTGCCTGGTCTGGAGGGCATTAGCTATGAAGAGAGGTTGGATAAACTCGGATTGTTTTCACTGGAACGACGGAGGTGGAGGGGTAACATGATAGAGGTTTACAAAGTTATGAGTGGCATGGACAGAGTGGATAGTCAGCAGCTTTTTCCCAGGGTGGAAGAGTCAGTTACTAGGGGACATAGGTTTAAGGTGAAAGGGGCAAAGTTTAGAGGGGATGTGCGAGGCAAGTTCTTTACACAGAGGGTGGTGAGTGCCTGGAACTTGCTGCCAGGGGAGGTGGTGGAAGCAGGTATGATAATGACGTTTAAGAGGCATCTTGACAAATACATGAATAGGATGGGAATAGAGGGATACGGTCCCCGGAAGTGCAGAGGTTTTAGTTTAGGCAGGCATCAAGATCGGCACAGGCTTGGAGAGCCGAATGGCCTGTTCCTGTGCTGTACTTTTCTTTGAGTATTGAACACACTGCCAGACTGAACCAATGGAATGTACTGCATTATTCAGTTACTTGATTCTTTTTCTGACTTTACACAGGCCCACTCTTTTCTAGCAATTTGAATCTGGATTTAAATTGCCATCACAATTGGCATTAATTTGCACAATCAATACTTTCGGCAAATCAGATACTGCCAAGGATGTCACCATTTTATGGCTGGCATTTTAACCAAACAAAATTATTAGCATGCCTAATCATGTGCAGCACATTGAACTTAAAACTAACTGGTTTAACAAGAGGGTATCCCAGCAGCGAGGCTGTTATATTTTCACGAACCAAGTGATTAGGATCTGGAATGCACTACCTGAGAGTGTGGTGGAGGCAGGTTCAGTCGAGGCATTCAAGAGGGAGTTGGATTATAATCTGAACAGGAAGAACATGCAGGGCTATGGGGAGAAGGCGGGAGACCAGCACCAGGTAAACTGCTGTTTCGGAGAGCCAGCGCAGACACAACGGGTCAAATGGTCTCCTTCTGTACTGTAACAATTCTGTGAATAGAACCTGATATTTGACTTGAAAGTCAAATGCCAAACTCGAGCAGTATTAATACTAGGAGCTCTTTGTTGGCTCATCTTCACCAGTGCCTTACAAAATAATGAGATAGGGAAACCTAGCCAGAAGGACTCCCTTCAGACCAGCAAATTTCACCACTGCACCTCAAAGCTCAAATTAAGCAAGGAATAATGATGGTACAATCTGCTTTAGAGCACAGGTTGAACATTCTTGGCCTCACTGCCAATGAATATAAAAATACAAGCTGAATTTAGCTGTAATAGAGTTCTGGAGTTGAGGTTACAATCAGATCAGCCATGATCTTATTGCATGGTGGAGCAGGCTCGAGGGGCCGAGTGGCCTACTCCTGCTCCTAATTCGTATGTTCATATAATGAGTGAAGACAATACATTGCATAGTCAAAAGAAACAGTTAATTTTTTCAGTGTATTTATCTCAATTAAAAAACTCAAGGAAAACAACCCTATTCGAGCTAATCTAATGAGCACTCCTGAAATAACAAAGAACAATTTGGGAGGTCCAGCTGTTTTAAACTCCAGAAATCTGAAAGCATTTTACTTCAATGAGGACATTTTTGATGATCAAACAACTAAAATTATGAGGTTGGAAAAAACAAAGGTTAGTTTTCACAATAAGGATATATCCAGAACTATTAATGAGTAATTAATTAAAAAAATTATTGCAAACTTTTATCAACTGAATGAATTGATCCAAAAGGCATGCTTTGAATTGAATTTCAATGAACAGAATTCACAAATTTAATACAAAAGCAAAATGCTGCGGATTCTGGAAATCTGAAATTAAAACAGAAAATGCTGGAAATACTCAGCAGCTCTGCAGCATCTGTAGAGAAAGAGAGTTTCAGGTCGATGATCTCTACTTGAAACGTTAACTCTGTTTCTCCACAGAGTGTAAGTCAGATAATGCTTTGCTATCACTGTACAGCACCCTGTCAGACCACACTTCTAGTACTGTGTTCAGTGTTGGTCACCAAGGCATGAGGGAAACTTTCTAGCAATGAAGATGGTGCAGAGTCATGAAGCTGATTCCTAGTGTTGAGTTATTATGAAAGACTGGAGAAACTGAAGCTCTTTAACATTGAAGAAAGAGGACTTTACATAAGTACACATGATATTAAATGGCTATCGATAATATTAATCGAGCGGAGTCAGGATGCGAGATCAAGAGGGCGGCACAGTGGCGCAGTGGTTAGCACTGCAGCCTCACAGCTCCAGCGATCCGGGTTCAATTCTGGGTACTGCCTGTGTGGAGTTTGCAAGTTCTCCCTGTGTCTGCATGGGTTTTCTCCAGGTGCTCCGGTTTCCTCCCACAGCCAAAGACTTGCAGGTTGATAGGTAAATTGGCCATTATAAATTTCCCCTAGTATAGGTAGGTGGTAGGGAAATAGAGGGACAGGTGGGGATGTGGTAGGAATATGGGATTAGTGTAGGATTAGTATAAATGGGTGGTTGATGGTCAGCACAGACTTGGTGGGCCGAAGGGCCTGTTTCAGTGCTGTATCTCTAAATGAAATAAAAAGAGGGATTAGGTTAAAACTGGTGAGAGGAAAACTTAGGATTGATATTGAGAAGAACGCTTCACACAAACAGGTTTGCTGGATAGGATGATGTCATAGAGTCATTTATGGCACAGAAGGAGGCCATTCGGCCCATCAAGTCCATGTCAGCTCTCCGTGGAGCAATCCAGTCAGTCCCATTCCCCTGCAGCCCTGCAAGTTTAATTTCTTCAAATGACCATTTGACCTCCTTTTGAAATCATTCATTGTCTCTGCTTCCACCAATCTTGTGGGCAGTGAGTTCCAGGACATTACCACCTACTGCATAAAAGCCTTCACTGTGTGTCCCCTTGTCCTTGTACCATTAGTTAATGGGAACAGTTTTTCCTTGTATAACTTATCTAAGTCTGTCATAATCTTGTACACCTCTATTAAATCTCACCTCAAGCTCCGTTGTTCGAAGGAGAACAAACCCAGCTTTTCCAATCTAACCATGTAACTAAAATCCCCCATCCCTGGAACCATTCTGGTAAATCTTCTCTGCACCTTCTCCATGACCCTCATATCCTTCCTAAAGTGTAGTGACCAGAACTGGACACAATACTTCAGTTGGGGCCCAATCTGAGCTTTATAAAGATTTAGCATAACTTCCCTGCTTTTGTACTCAGTGCCTCTATTTATGAAGCCCAAGATCCCATATGCTTTGCTAACCACTCTCTCAATATCTCCTACCACCTTAAAAGTTCGATGCACATGCATCCCCCAGGTCTCTCTGTTCCTGCACACTCTTTAGAACTGTACCATTAAGCATATATTGCCTCTCCCTATTCCTTCTGCCAAAATGCATCACCTCACACTTGTCAGTATTAATTTCCATCTGCCACCTCTCTGCTCATGCTGCTATGTCCTGTTGCAGGCGGTTCATATCTTCCTCACTGTTTGCCACACCTCCAAATTTGGTGCCATTGGTAAATTTTGAAATTCTACTCTGTATTCCAAGATCTAAGTCATTTATATATAGCAAAAAAAGCAGAGGTCCCAGCACTGACCCTTGGGAAACACCACTGTCTACCATCCTCCAGTCTGAAAACCACCCATTTCCTACAACTCACTGTTTTCTGTCCTTAAGCCAATTTTTTTATTCAATTGAACACTCACCCTCCTATTCCATGAGCCTCAATTTTGCTAACCAGCCTTTTATGTGGTACTTTATTAAATGCTTTCTTAAAATTACATATAAACAATATCCACCGCATTCTCTTCCTTGTTACTGTCAACCTTCCCGTTACTTCATCAAAAAATTCAATTAGTCAAGCATGATCTCCCTTTTACAAATCCTTGCTGGCTCTATTTAATTAACTCAAACCTCTCCAAGAGTCTGCTTGAATGTTAATGGAGGCAAAAAACTTAGACTCAATCAAAAATCAGTTAGATGGCATGATTTGTAGCTATGATGGGCCACAAAGCTTCCCGCATCTGTATTTACCTTATGATCTCGAGTTACCCAGAGGTTCTTGAAAGTTGACCATACGTTCATTGTTCTGCCAAGCCACCAGGTGGCAACATTTACTAGCCTTCTGCTAGCATTTTAGATGATACAATCCAGTGGTTATGTACAAATTTCTAACCCTACAATTAGCAAATAGTTCTTGATGGAGTTCTAAAAATTTCTAAACACAAATTCACCTCACTGAACAGGAATTAATTTTGAAACACTATACCCCTTCATTATCAGGTAGCTCAGTTGGCTAGATGGCTAGCACATGGATCAGAAAAATGTCAACAACGTGGGTTCAGTTCCTATTCTGGTTTGAGGAAGGCAACAGGACACCACCTCATATACCCTCTTCCCTGGTGATGTTCATCTCTCCTGTGTGGGGAAAAGGACAGAGGAAGTGCCCTTGGGCAGACCACCACCATGGTACTGCGCCCCTTTATTATGTTACTTTTGGGGCCATACCAAATTGAGTTTCAAACATTTGGTAAGGAGTTACTTTATCTGCGAGTAATTGAGCCCTAAATAATCGATTGCAGAGAACCTAAGATAGGGGATTATTAAATTAGGCTCTTTCGTACTGAAAAGTCTAGGAATAAATTCTGATGAAACCCAGCTTTAACTTTAACTCATTTCAGTGAACTCAATCACCTCAGTGATGTTTTATTGCCTGGCTGACATCAAGTCAAGAATGAGTTAAAATTTCATCCAACTGAACATTGTGAAGGTCAAAGCCCTTGAACACTGACTCCATCTCCAGTCCCAGTATCTGAATCAGGTGAAGTCAGACTCTGTGAAACCTCGGCATCCTGCTTGACTCAGAGCAAAACTTCATATCCAGATTGCTTACTATCACCAAGAGCATTTACTTCCACCTCTGAAATAATGCTTACCTCCACCCCACCTAAATTCCCACTGTTGCTAAAACTCTTACCCATGCTTTTGGTTTGCCTACAAAAATACAATAACTACTGATTGTAAAATGCATTGCGATGTCCTAGTGATGTCATAAAGTGCTACAGAAAGCTAAGTTCTTTCTTGTGTCTATTTCTGTACATGTCCTTTTTGCTGGATTTCCATCCTTTATGAACTCCAATTTCTTCCAAACTCAGCCTCCTGTATTCTATCCTGCACTAAGTCCTGTTCGTCAATCACCCTGTCCACAGTGACTTCAGTCGGCTCCTTGTACTATGACACTTTGATTTTAAAATTTTCGTGCTGGTATTCTAATGTCTTTGCGGGCACACATCTCTGCTATCTCCTCCAGCACCCTTTAATCCATGAACTCTGGCCTGCCTTCCTGCTCTCCCTTCTCCACATTACTGGTGGCAAAACCTCCAGCCATCTCAGCTCTATTCTGGAACCACCTTCGAAAACCCAACCACCTCTCAATATCTTCTCAAAACTTATCTTTTGACCAAGCTTTCAGTCAACTCAGCTAACTCTCAACTTGTGCCTTGGCATCTATTCCTTCATCTATTTTATTTATCTTTTCTCCCCCAACCCTTTACCCCCTCAATAAAGTTGCTTGGAATGTTTTCTACAATATATGTGGCGGATATGTTCATGTTTTTAGTCTTATTGTCAAAGGTCATGTCATATTTTAGGATGTCTACTGTATTAACAGCATGGTTTATCGTCAGTGACCATGTTTATTTTTACACACCCATGGAAGGAGGTCAGAACTGTTTTATGCTGCTTTAACTTCCAACCAATGCATTTGTGATGTGTGAACAAGTAGTACATGATTGTATGTAACTGTCCACAGTTGCATCAATGAACCTGGAGTTAATATGCCCTATTCTCCAAAAAGGGGTTTCCATGTATAGTTATTGTCACAGACTTAAGATGAGGATAAATGGGAAAATCCACTACAGCACCAAATCGTGTTGTATGTGATAAGCCTTGTACAGCTAATGGTGGCATGCTCAGTCTCACTCATTTATTAGAGTCTGTTTGAGGATCTGCTCATTGTTGGAACGACTGGCCTCCAGAATTTCATTAGAAAAGTTAGCACAATGTGGTCAGATTAGAAATCCTGCTGCTGATCTAATGTAATTGATATAATATTACAGGCTGACACTTTTTAAATAGAGCTGTGGTTAACCACAAATAATGGATAGCATATATTGATATATTGAACACAGAACATTTCATTAGAGCCAAAAGCAGACTGATATTTTGATGACAATTTCTTTCTTGAAGCAAAACTGCTTGCATTTATTCATATAGCACCTTTAATAGAATAAAAATCCAGCACGTGATTGAGCGACGTAACCCAAAAATTGCAGCAAGTGTGACCCATGATGTGACTCATTGCATCATTAATTGTGTCATTGCACACTGCTCTGGTTTAGTTATTGTAATAAGTTAACTTCTGAAGCAATTTATATTGTCACATTAAGACTTCATAGCTAAACTGGTATTCGGGGTCTTACAAATTGCAGCAGGGCATCTGGAATAAGGAAGCGGGTGGGGGTGGGGGAAGAGTCAGATTTTTTGTTGTTGACGGCTGTTCAGTGGACCGGGCTGAAAAGTACTTATGCAAGGACATTGGAGGAGGGCAGGAATTGCCTCTGGTGTGATGTCTCTATAGTTGAATAGCTTGACAACATTCACTATGAAGATCTGCACCTGAAAATGGTGCCAAGGGTGAGACACTAACAGATTATTATCCCCTGTGTAACTATACCTGAGCATGATACAATGCCTTTGGAAGAAAGTGTGACAGAAATGTTAAGGCCTGCAAATTATAGTCTTAGAAAAGATGCATCCAATTTAATGTGTTTTTGTAATTTCCTATTAAACATCAATCTTCCTGATAGATTGTTGCAACACACTCCACTTGTTATAACTCTTCCCCCACCTTTTCATAACACTCATGGTCTTTCCTGTAACATGAGAACAATAAGGCATTTATTCAGCCAAAGACACTTATTAAATTCAATATTTAATTAATCTTTAATTTATTGAGCTCAGCAATTTCTATTTACTCATTTAATTCCACTGTTAGTGGTCGGCAACGCAAAATGGATTTCTATGGGAACCGTCATAGGGCTATGAGTTTTACCATCGAAAACAAAAGGTCGAGTTGTTTTAATGCTGTCACATGACTGCATTACCTCATGCAATTCCGAGACTGATCTGAATTTTTCTCGTTTTTTCAGCAACTAATTATATTCATTCCATCAGGATTAACTATTTTACTGTAAATTATGCCAGTTTCTGTGGAAATTATACACTTATTTTGTTATACGTTTTCTACAGTTTAGCAATCAATGTTCCTCATTATCATCCATTTAAGTAATCCACATAATAAAGTTGAGGTTGACATCAATAAACAATAATTCAGCAAAGAAAAAGTTATCTGAAATGTGTAACACAGAAAAGATGTACAGAATAGCACTCGTGACATAGAGAAAGGGGCATTTTGCTCAAAAAATGCACTGGTGTGCAACAGATTCCCTCATAGTCATAGGAACCTGCTACTTCATACCTCAGGCCTTCTGAGTCGGCTATCAAATTGCTGTGTGAAATTCTACCTGATCTTGTAATTTAAATAAAATATATTTCAAGCCATTCCTAGTGAGGCAGGTGTCAACGGCAGTATTGTATTGGGGTGTTCTACATTACAACTTGTTAGAACTCCTGCATCTTTTCTTGTGCTCATTACTGAAGTGGTTAAATAACCAAGATGCGGAGAAAATGACTATAGCCAAAGAGGTATGCTGGAAGGGTAGGGATTTTATATTCCCCTTGGTGAACTGCTTCACTTAAACACCATTCAGGACTGTCACTGTGATTGTAGCACACTCAAAAAGTGGGCAATGTAGAACAGCTAGATTATTGGCGATGGCCTTTAGACGTACATGCAGAATTTAAGGGTTAAATGCCTCCAACAGACAATAAACTTTGTATCTGATTCCGTGCGAATGTGTCAGGAGACCAGGTGCACAAGGAGTGCTGAATTGCAGGAGCAGGGCTTGAATCTACTTTTTGGCATGCAATTCCTTGCTCCTCTAACATTACTGAGTTGAAGTGCTTGTACACATTTCCTGCATGATCCTCATTGAATGCAAACATATTTAAAAGCACACCAAACACATTCCTGTGTTAGTTATGCCAAGTTCACAATTTTTCCTTTGTGTGCTAGGGGTTAGGTGCTCGATGGCTTTAAAGGGGGAATGGATGGCACTCAAAAAGAGAAATGAGCAGAAACTGAGAGTGGCACCATTGTATGGTGGGAAAGGAGGATGGCAGCATTAGGTGATGGGGAATGGGGATTGAGAGTGTTATCATTAACCAAGAGAGGCAAGCATATCAGCTAAATCAGAGAAAATTGGCAGGAGTAAACAATGAATGGGGATGAAGGGGGTGGAAGATCGGTAGCAGCCTGGAGTGGTAGAAGAGAGCCTAGTTGCATGAAGGGAAACAGAGCCAGAATTAAATGGCAAGAATGGTCTGGAATTTCCAGTAAGGGCGTATATGGGCAGTTCAGCCCAGATGAATGCTAATTTTGCAGATGTCAATTAACGTTGAAATTTCCTGTGGACTTCAAGCAGCGTAACTTAGATGTAACAAAGAAATGCCCGCTCGTGTTGTTGTCCCAACTTACCAAATCTCTTTAACAGTAATATGTCAACAGTTGCTATTTTCTATGTATTATAAATACATAATAACATTTTTCATAGATTTATCACTGGATGTGCGACCTAATGACTGCAGAACCATTCTGGGAATGTGTTAATAAACCTTGGTGACGAATGACTAGTGTCCCAGAGTGCTTCTTTCAAAGCCTGCCGATAGTGTCTGAGAGATTTTTCACCCTCTGTGTGGGATTCAGGTAGAATCAAAGTCTACTTGCGAAACCAATAGTTGGGAGTTGGGGATAGAATGGTCCATTATCCAAGAAAGAAAACTATCTGTCCTTTCAGTATTACAATTCCTGCCTCATTCCATTGCTGAAATGATTTCATTAACTCTCACAACACACAGCTGAATACCATTGATTTTGTACTGTCATATTGTTCATCAGTTGAAAAAGAAATTACAGTATTTGCCCCATATAATTGAAAAGGAGTTCAGCCAACTTGACTTTAAAATGTTCAATAATGTATTAATTAAAAATACAGAAATGTCTGATATGAAGTGATTACAGTTGTCTAAGATTCCTACTAAAGTTGAGATCTTAGAGTTTTAATCATCTTTCAGTTTGTCCTCTTGCTCTTCTGTACTGTGATTAATTTTTTAACTCAGCTTCAAAGTGACCAATGATGATCAAAAGCAGACACCTGGCTGCTCTGGTGATCTATAGGCTTAACAACCCCTTTCAAATCAAACGCACTTAATCAGCATATATTGGTGTCTTCGACATGAAAACTTGCATTTACCCACCATAAATAATTTTAAAACATTACCCCCATGAATTTATTTTCAGAACACATGTACTTTACATAGTTTTCAGGAAACCTGACCCTCTGTGGTAAGAGCTCTCTGAATTCCATTGCATTTGTCAATCTCTTTGAAGGGAGCATAAATCTAAAGGAGGTCTGTGCACTGAAAGTTTTGGGGCAAGTTTACAACAGTTCTAAACTTACATAAATGAAGGAAATTTGAGTTTTCATTCTTTCAGATGAAGGGTGGGGTGGACAATGCCAATAAGCAGTGGAGCGTCAGGATAGGCTTCTGAGAACCATATTGAGGAAATTCAGGTGTAAGAGTGGTTCTAAGTCAGTTATGCCCAAATTTCCAATGATCTTTGGGGCTAGAAATTGACATTATGCCATTTTTTGGGTGTAAATTGACAGGAATTTCCAGGCCAATGTGCATATGAAAGGATGTGGAGTTGGATGGTGTACAGTGTCTCTGAACTGGTGTGGAGGGGGCTAGATGTGGGAGTGTGATTTTTGGCTAATTGATGATCTGTTGATCTGTTAAAAATGCAAAGACCACTTTGTTTTTCTTTTTTTAGATTAAAAATCTCCTAATTGTTAAATATAAAATGGTTACAAATTAATCGGAATGTATAAAGTTTAATGTAAAAAAATTGAAAGTTTTCTGAGCAGGAGGAATGGCCCCAGACCCCTCTGCAATACACTAACAATTTTATGCCTTCAACATTTAAATTACCCCCTCAGGCTTTCATACACTTGGGTTTTGTTCCAGTACAAGTAAAAAAATGTTGTCCGAGATTTTGTCTTGGTGACGGGGGTCTCGATCACCGGCAAAAGCACCGGTGAGAGCCGCATGTCACCTCCTCTGGGGAAGGCCCGCTGGATCAAGTGTCAATTAAGATCTTAAGTGGACAGTGAGGGGCCTTCCCCAGGATCCAAGCTGTTGGCCAATCAGAGGCTGGCATCTCTTGAGCAGCGCCAACGCGGAGGCAGTGGCTGCTGCCCGATAGAGCACATACCCAAGGCCCTGGAATCAGGCCATGGGTAAGTCAAGATGGGAGAGGTTTCATGGGGTGGGGATTGCAGGGGAAGGGGTGTACGGGATTCAGCAGCAAGTGCAGCAGCGTGCCTCTCAGTGGGCCCCCCCTTGCTGATGCCAGGTCCCTTGTTAAAAGGCACTTGGTGCCTGACAAGGGACCCCCACTCCCGCACAAAACAAACAGTTCCGCCCGCTGCTGGGCATTAATTCCTCACTTAAGGGCCTCAATTAACAACGGGGTCCAGCCCCGGACCTAATTGGGTGGAGGCGCCACCATCCAACCGATTACATGCTCTCCCTGCCTCCTAACCCGACATGGGGATAGCATAAAATTCCCTTCATTGTGTATAGCTACTGCTCAAATTACAAAGCCCATGTAACTACTTGTTTTCACACAACAGGCTCATAACCCAGGGCATTTTTGATGTATCAATTTTTTTGGAGCTTTATTTGCTTTTTGAAGTTCAAAATCAGCTTTCAATTTATTTTAAATTGACATCAGATGAAGAACACTTTTTAATATTCCTAAAAATACACTGACAAATGAAACTACAGTATCACTTAATCATAATTAAGTCAATATCCCTGTCGCGTATTGTTGTGCATACATTTACATGGTATTGGCATCCAGTATTTCAAAGTCATTAAGGATATTGGCTGCAAAATTCTGATGCATAGCGCCCATTCTTTTGGTGTTACAGGTGCCATTTTGGCTCCAAAATGGCGTCCACAGCACATGCACACATTTCTTCACCTGCAATTTTGGTGAGGGCGTTTATGCGTGCACAAGGTGTGTCCACCACAGATGTGCAAAGTAGGCAGACCATGACGTCAATCAGCAAGTAACAGTGATTTGATGCTAGTGGCGCCATTTTGGAGTTCAATGCTGCAGCTTATGATGTCTCTTCACCTCACTTAGCTGAACACATGTTCATCAGTGCTCTTTAAAGGTATCAACAATCACCTTCAGGTTAGTTGCTGATTGATTCCTACTGGTCTCTGCTGTGATTATAGAAGTGTTTGCTTATTTCCAGAGTCATTTAAAGTTGCTGATGTTACAGGGAGTGGTGTGGCATGTGCTGAAGGCCTCTCTCCTGGCTTCAAAAATTTTGCACAGACCATTTGGACAATCTGCTGGACAATGTCGAGCAGCTCTGGCCCTAGAAAGCCCAGCTTTGAAATGCACCACTTCAGCATGGGCAGCAGCTATCTTGGCTGGCTGGCTGGCAACAGCAAGGACACTGGTGGAGTGGCAGCGTGGGAGAACGAGAGCTGTCATCCTGAGAGAGGACATCAGATTTGAGCTCCACTGTATCACTGCCACTCTCAGCATCCTTGGCAATGTGTTGGAGGACAGATTGCTAGACTGCTGTGACACCATGTAAGCCCCTTTGAACACTGGTATACACAGCCATAATGGCAGCAGTGTGAGCTTGCATGACCTCAGTGTGAGCTTCCACTGCAGCGCCTAGGCATTGGGTGGCTTCTCCTTAGGAACCTAGGAAATAGGAGTGGGAGTAGGCCATTCAGCCCAGTGAGCCTGCTCCGCCATTCAACTAGATCATAGCTGATCTTCTACCTCAATGCCATTTTCCCGCATGATCCCCATATCCCTTGATATCTTTAATATCTAGAAATCTATTGATTTCTATCTTGAATATACTGTCACGCCAACTTGCTTTGTTGAATGATAATTTTCTTTAATCCACTGACTGGAGATCTGACTTTTTTTTTTACAAGACATTTAAAAAAGAACAGATAAAAGATGACTTTGCTAGCAGCTTAAGATGGCTACCTAATTTGCAACACTGTATCCTGCATTACAAAGCCTGTGAGGTGGAGATGAAATGGCTGCTTATCCCAGCAAGAACCAAGACCCAGGAAGTTTAAAGGAACTACCTGTTCTTTTTAGCATGGAGAGAAACACTGCGACCATTTTTGAATCACTGGGTGACTGTCATGTGACAAGCCCCTCCCCATCTGTAGTTTTCAGCTCGAGTTTCTCTGCAGCAGCAAGGAGAAGCTTCTGGACTCTGTCACGTGCAGACCCAAGTGGAGGTCCCTCTCTCTCTCTCTCCATTTCAGCTAACGAGATTCGATCTCTGCCTGTTGACTGACCACCGTTGCATCCTCCAGCTACAATTAGAAACCCAGTTGGAGGAAGTCATCTGTATCACTGTCTCCAAGAGACCAACAAACCAGTCAACCACCTCTTCAAATTAAAAGCCTCAGGACTACCGAATTTAGCTCGAAGCCAGCTGAATCACCAAATGCCACAGACTGTATACCCCTTTTTTCTACGGACTCTAACTCGACCAATCTATCTTTCCCCACTCTCTAACCTATTTGTCTGTGTGTCAGTGAAAGTTGGTGCGTTGTTTATTATTTTCAGTAGTTCGGTTTAGGTACAATAAAATTAACCTCATCGTTAAACTGAAGAAAACCTGTCTGGTTGGTTCTTGTTGTGATCATAGCAAGTAAGTAATCAAATACCTACTGAATTGGCCAGTACATTCACTTTAAGAAAGAATTAAACCTGTTGTGGTCAAACAAGGAGAGGGAAACCCTTCGACCCCTCCCTACCTGACCCTAACAATACTCAATGACTGAGCCTCCACAGCCCTCTGGAGTAGAGAATTCCAAAAATTCACCACCCTCTGAGCAAAGAAATTCCTCCTCATTTCAGTCCTAAATGGCCTACCTCTTATTCTGAGACTGTGTCCCCTGGTTCTAGACTCCCCCCCCAGCCAGGGAAACATCCTTCGTGCATCTACCCTGTCGTGCGCAGTAAGAATTTTGTATGCTTCAATGAGATCACCTCTCATTCTTCTAAACTCTAGCGAATATAGGCCCAGTCTCCTCAATCTCTCCTCATAAGACAATCCCACCATCCCAAAGATTAGTCTGGTGAACCTTCATTGCACTCCCTCCATGTCAAGTGCATCCTTCCTTGGGTAAGGAGACCAAAACTGCACACAATACTCCAGGGGTGGTCTCACCAAGGCTCTATACCAGTTGCAGCAAGATATCTTTACTCCTGTACTCAAATGCTCTAGGAATAAAGACCAACATACCACTTGCCTTTCTAATTGCTTGCTGCACCTGCATGTTAGCTTTCAGTGACTTATGAATAAGGACACACAGGTCCCTTTGGACATCAACACTTCCCAATCTCTCACCATTTAAGAAATACTCTGCATTTCTGTTTTTCCTATCAAAGTGGATAACTTCACATTTTTTCACATTATATTCCATCTGCTATGTTCTTGCCCACTCATGTAGTCTGTCTAAATCCCCTTGAAGCTGCTTTGCATACCCCTCACAACTCACATTCCCACCTAGTTTTGTGTCATCAGCAAACTTGGAAATATTGCATTTGGTCCCCACATCCAAATCATTGATATATATTGTGAATATCTGGAGCCGAACACTGATCCTTCTGCTACCCCACTAGTCACAGCCTGCCAATCTGAGAATGACCTGTTTATTCCTACTCTCTGTTTTCTGTCCATTTACCAATTCTCAATCCATGCCAGTGTATTGCTTATGCTGCAATAGAAGCTGAGATACAGTCATCAGATGCCGCATCATGGTTAAGTCTGCACGTGTTTTCATGGAGTTGGCCACAACTTCTACACTGGAGAGGTTGGATTCCAAGTTCTGTGCAAAGCCCTGTGCCAAGTTAATGCCAGACTCCTCCATGTTCCTTGACACTGACTGCAGGCTTTCTGGTAGGCTTCCTAATGCACCAAATATTTCAATGTGCATACCCATCAGCCTTCAACTGTAAGCTGCCCATCTGAGTCTTGTGCAGCAGAACTCATGTGCAACCTTGCCCTCTGGGAAGCTGGCACCTGTGCTACCTTTGCCCCATGCCCTGGCTGCAGCCCACTTGGGCCAGGGACTCACCACATGCAGATCCCACCTCTAAGTTATCCTCTAAAGTACGCACAATTTCAGCTGAGCTTGTGGCTGCGAATATGAGAGCCAATGGCAGTGTTTCTTCATCATCATTGTCTTCCTGGCCTTCCACCTCTTTCTCTTCCATTGTCTAGCCAGGTTAGGATAAGGCTAGGGTTGCGTTGGAAGTGGTGGTGGGGAGGGGGGAAGCAAGAGATGCATTCTTACGCCATCTGCAGCTTGTAAATTGGAAGAGATTGTGGAAAGAGGGGAAGTGAGATTGGGGAAGTGAGATTTGAGAAGAAAATTTTGATATCAGCCATCTTCGATGGTTTCAGCCTCGCTGCTGGCCACAGTTTCAGTCATGGCCACTCCAATGATGTGGGGGGCAGAGGATAAGGACATGCATCTATGGTTATGTGCCACCTTGTCCTGCAAGAGAGGGGTAAATGTGTCAGTGAGTGTGGTGCAACGTGACAGAGTGATGTGGCTGTCATGGTTGAATAGCTGGCAGTGTGTGCAAGCTATGAGTTGTGGGTGTGAGGCTTACAGCAGTGCTAAGTGTGTGAGGGTGAGGTGAAGCTGGGAATGTTAAATATAAGACGTGATTGATAGAGATTGTTGGTAGATGAGTGATGAGTGTGTGGTGTATTGAGCAGTGTCTGAGGCTTGTGGTGCAGTTTGTAGGATATAGCATTTGAAGATGCATTTACTGACCTTGACCACGTGTGAGGTCACAGAACTTCTTGAGGCACTAATTCCAGGTCCTCAGAGCGAGAATCCCGGAATTAACTTCCACAGTTCTATGGTCCCTTGCCTTCTGAAAGTTTGTCTGGAGGGCCTTCTAGCACCCTGCAGATAGTTGACATCTCCTCCTCTGCACCTCCTCGACCAGGGCCTCCAATGCAGCATCAGAAAATCTTGAAGCCCACTGTCTGCCATGTTGTTCCATTCTTATGTTTTTCCCAGGTCAAACTCACTTTTATGATGACTTTCAGTACCAGCTCCAGCCAAAATGTACCTCCCCTTTAAGAGGTGCAAGTTGGCTTTAAGTAGTGCAGGCTAGCCTGAACTTGTGCTAACCTCTCACCATTATGTGTCCCCTGCTCAGGCATGCAGCCACTCAACAGTGCACTTATCACTGGTGGCACATTACAATCGTTTAAATGAGCAGACTGCATGAAACTTGCATACTGCCTGTATCAGAAGTAACAGGCATAGGTTAATCGCACATCGTGATCCTCGCGCCGATTTTTGGGTCTTACCGAATTTCACGGCAACTGCTTTTTTAAGCCATATTGTCCACTGCAGTGTTTTAAGTATGTTTTCATTATGTTTCCCTAATGCACTTATTCAGTGTTCCTGCTGCAATAACAGCAGAAGAACTGCAGAGGAAGAGGTTTTCCTTTCATAAACAGATATAATATTGTGAATGTACAAACAGCAGGGCATCACGACTGCGGGTTGTATCATTATCCTGAGAAACTGCAATAGGATTTCAAGGAGGAGTAAATGCTTCCAAAATTCCTTTGCAGTCCTGTCTCTGATAGCTCTCCTTGTGTATTCTTACTGAGAGTTTTTTGTGGCAGATTATTTATTCTCTTTAATGATTCACAGTTTTAGACAAGGGACTGGCCTTGGTCCAGAAATTTTGTTCCAAAACCTTCGGAATGGATGAGTTCAAACCAAGCTGACAATTCCACAATGCTCTGGTATGTATGTGCTCTGACTTGCAACTGAATAGCAGCAGCATCTCACAATACTAAAGTTTATTTCCAACTGTTGACAAAACACAGCTGCACATCCGCTTGGCAGATGTTTAGAAGCCCGCAAAATTGTAGCTGTGCATAGATGACACGTGTATTTAGACTTTTTTAAATTTATAAAGGCAATTTGGGAATTTGATTTTATTCAGTTCAAATACCAGAAATTGTGAAGTATTTATAATCTCTCTGAGTCAGAAGGTTGTAGGTTCAAGTTCCACTCTGGGATTTGAGCACTAAAATCTAGGCTGACATTACAGTGAGGTACCAAGTGAGCGCCGCACTGTCAGATGTGTTGTCTTTCAAATGAGAAGTTAAACTGAGGCCCAACTGTCCTCTCAGATGGCTGTAAAAGATCCCATGGCATTATTTTGAAGAAGTCGGGGAGTTCTCCCTCGTGTCCTGGCCAATATTTATCTCTCAATTGACATCACAAAAACAAATTATCTGGTTATTATCACATTGCTGTTTGTGCAAATTGGCTGCCACGTTTCCTTCATTACAACAGTTACTGCACTTCAAAAGTACTTCATTGGCTGTAAAGAGCTTTGGGACATCTGGAAGTTTTACTTATTCTTTTCCCTCTATACATAGCAGCAAGAGGAAATATAAAACCAAGTAGATTTCCCTGTCCAGTTAGCAGGAACCAAATTTGCTTTATCAATTATATTAATACTGTATCAACTTTTATATTGCAGTGAAAGATTATTCACCATTAATTGTTTCTGGATTGGCTAACCATATTGACTTTTGGATTAGATTTAGTACTTGGTTTGCTAGTCATCTGAAGAATACATTTAGGGGTGACTTAAGAAAACTGCTGCACTTGTAGTGCAAGCAAAGCCTGGTGGTGCCCAAAGACTCAGTTATATCAGTGAAATTAGAATTTTATCTAGCCTAGACCGGAAGTATAGTGGGGTAAAGTAGGCATAAATCAGAACTAAGGTACCTTGTAGCATAGTATTTTTTGCTGATTCGAGTCCAGAAAATGGTAACCAAGTTTTTCTTCCTAATAGTCATAACAAACCTGGTACCCCCTGCCACTGTGGCAAGCTGAACTCTATGCAGTAGAGTGGTTTTAATGTCTGTCAGTGGTGGCAGTCAAAACCCTGACTATAGCAAGATAAGCCAGATGTCTGAAATTCTATACTTCTGGGTTGCCAAAACAACAGGAAGTTGGACTTGGTCCCATAACAAGACCTGCTTCTAAGGTTTAACTGCTGTCTCTCCGGGAATTGCTAGTGTTAATAGTTTGACTATTTAATCCCAGTTTGTACTGTGTGCAAACAGAAAAATTCAATCAGCAATATACAGATAGCGCAGACTTTAATAACTGGTTTCTGATGGTCTCTAATATATTTAACCCATTGATTGCCAAAACATTTCAACACAGGCATCATAATTTATTTATATCACTTCTGCATAATTGAAAGTTTAGCAACTTTGTGCATCCACAACATCACATCTCTCAAGTATATCATACCTTAAAAGCATCACGCCTGCTGGACAAAGAACGTGTGACTGGCTGAAATAATCACTGTCTTTTATGTTAACTACACTGATGAGTTCAAATATCCAATTAACTAAACCAAAAACTAGTTCAATTCACAAATGGAATATGAAAATCTCTCCATTTTTTTTAAAACTACCTTTTACAAGCAAGCAAGGTACCACAAGGCCTGTAATCAAATAACTTAACTTGGTTCAGATACTTTGAACGGCCATGTCATTTGCCCACATACCCAGATAGCTCAGTCTAAAAATTAAACCTATAGCAGAATGAAAGATTATCAAGAGCTCATGTTTCGCAAAGCAAGCAAGTTGATTCTTTGATTTTTTTTCATAACCCAAGGAGAATTGGAAATTTATATTCTCAATGTGGAAAATGTATATTGTTCATTCATTTATTTTATGTAAATAAAACACCTACTATTCGAAAGCTTGTGTTTTGCCTTTTGTAAAGAGAGAAGTGTTCAACATGGTGGAAAATACTGGCTTGATATCTAATAATTGTGCTAACCAAAATCAAACAATATTTTGAAATGAGTGAGGAGGAACAATCTGGTAAGTTAAATGAACTGAAGACTAAAATATTCTGGGTCAAACGGCATATATCCTAGATTGCTAAAGACGACAAGGCCTTGGGATCCTTCCGAAAGTGTGTTGCCCAGAATTGTACACAATACTGCAGCTGAGGCCTAACCAGAGTTTTATAAATGTTTAGCATGACTTCCTTGTTTTTGTATTCAGTGCCCCATTTACAAAGCCAATCATCACAGACGCTTTCTTAACCATGAGATCCGGGGGCAACCAATTAAGAGGCTGCAGTCTAATTGAGGATGACGGCTCGTCTCCCAGAGCTGCTGGCCCAATCAGAGGCCAGCAGCTTGGCAGCCTCAGCAGCACCACTGTTAGAGGTGACCACTGCTGAGGCTGTAGCATGAAGGAGAGGGTGCCTCAATGCCGAGGTGCCTTCAAAGATTAGGGAAGTACTGTTAAGCAAGTGGATGGTACATTCCAGCAGTGGCGCCTTGGCTGAAGAGGCAGCCAATGCCACTGGGAACCCCTTCGTGGGCCATGGAGGGGCCATAAAAAGCGTCCCCCTGGGAATCCATTTGGGAGTGGGCAAAATGCCAACAGTGGTGGGATGTGGCTCTTAATTGGGCACTTAAGTGGCTCAATTGGCCACCCAGTGGGTGGCTGTGCCGCTAAGGTGTCTGCTGCTGGTAATATGCCATGGTGGCGGGAAGACACCAGGCTCCCTTCTCGACACCTTCCCCTCCATATGAGCAACCCTCCCACCTCCCAGCCCATCACCATGGGGCTGGAAAAATTCAGCCATATGTTTTATGAATTATGCAAAGTCTTAAAAGGCAAACCCAAAATATTATCTTAAATTCAGACAAGCCAGTAGAACAAGTAGACAGACATTAAAATTTGTGGAAAATTAAGAGATCTTAGAAGAAATGTTTTTACTCAAAAAAGGGAAGAAATGTTTGCTATGACCTACCAGGTAAGGTACTGGAATCAAAGACACTAGGAGAGTTCAAGATGGGTTTGGATGTTAGGCTTGGGAGCAGTAGTATCAAACTGAGTCCTGACAAGGCAGCGGCCTGCCGATGTCATCAGAGCGCTCCAAGCTGTGTACGTGCACAAACGGTCTCCTGCTCTCAGTGAGATGCTGCGCATGCGCAGCCTCCATCTTGCCAGGACTAATTGGCACATGCGTGGGAAAACATCATCGCGTAATGCCAACGTCATCAAGTGGCTGAATGAGGCACTTTGAGGCTGGAGCTGAATCCCCACTACTCGCTCCCCCAACTCAGCTACTCTCTCCCGCTCCACTGGCTGCTCTCCCCCCTCAGCTCCAGCTCCAGGCCTTGACGCTTTCTACACCACCACCCCCCCCCCACTCCCTCGCCACCGGCTGCTTCCCCCCCTCAGCCACTTGCTCCCGACCTCGCCACTGCTCCCCCCAACTCCCCTCGGCCGATTGTTCCCCGCTCCTCACTTCCCCCAGCACCCCCGCCCCCGATCTCTGGCCACTCGCACCCCGCCTCCCCCTCCAGCCGATAGCTCTAGCTCACACCACTTCCCTCCTCTCGGCCACTTTGCTCTTACGTCGCCCCGTCACCCGTCACGGCCTAACTTTCTTCTTCGATTGGCACATGGAGAATCATCGAACATGGGAGCAAGTGGCTGAGAAGAGGGAAGTGGCGCAGCTTAGAGCTAGTGTCTGGAGGGTGGGGAACAAGCGGCCGGAGGGTGGGGAACAAGCGGCCAGAGAGTGGGGTGGGGGTGGGGGGTTGCTGGTGGGAAGCGAGGAGCGGGGAACAATTGGCTGAGGGGAGCGGAATGGTGGGGGTGGGGGGGTGGAGAGCAGTGGCAAGGTCTGGAGCGAATGGCTGAGGGGGGGGTGGGGGGGGAAAACGGCGAGGCTGTAGCGAGTGCTTAAGGGAAGGCAGCGGCATGCCAGCAGTGAGAAGACTGGTGCAGGAGAGACCGACAGAGGGGATTTTTGGGTTGAAGTTATTCTTCTGTGATAAATTGAGCAACGCCATCTTTAATCCTGGCAGCTGCCTGAACATCACAGACAGTGACGTTTCAGTGGACAAGGCTGCATTTGTGCATGTGCTAGTACTGCGCCACCCAGTGGTTGCCTTGTCAGCAAACGCAGACTTAGAATATTTGGGGGACCAATTTCTTGCTTAAATGAGCTTTCCTCATCTTTGTTTCTTGCTTTTGTTTCTAAATAAATGGTATTAAAAATATTATATCTGAATCCTGTATTTTTCAGTATCAGTACTGTGGGTAATATTTGATATATAACTTCAATAAAATTGCATGTTACCATGATAGATAAAACACTGTTGTGTTTGGGTTGCTCTTTAAGTTGTGGTAGCAGCAGACTCCATGCTATCCACGAACCATTTTTTTAGCTGTATACTGTAACGTCAATATCCCCATTATTCCCTAGATATTGCATTTTCTGAGTATTATTTCCTTGTTATATAATCTGCATCTCTCAATCAATTTACTACATTGTAATTACCCAAGTATTCATATGTCAATGGTCCATAGAGACTTTCCAGATGGTCCACAGAATGATGCGAATGGGACCTGTTGCTGTGATGGTGTGGATCGGGGATGCACTGTTGGCCGTTATTTTGATTTCCTTTGTCCACTCGAGAAGTGCACCTACAGCCTAGTGCACTCACACAGCGAGACACTGCTAAGTGATCACTGGGTCTGAGGCAGTGCCGGAAACAGACACAAAACAGACTGACTGCGAATCCCAAGAGAGGAAATGAGAGGCCTCAGAGACATTAGGGATGGACTCGCAGTGCAGGGGCTGGCGGAGGGTAGGAAGGAGCCACCCCATCAGCCTTGTCCAGGGGCCTAGAATAATCATCAAGCTGCGCTTGGTTCACTGAGTATAGCAGCTGGACCTGGACTAAAGTCCCAGTTATTGGCGGAATCCTGATGGTAGAAATGGATGCAGCCCAGGCAGTGTATCAGCGATAATCCAGCACAGACAGATCAGTAAACAGCAGAGGAGGAAAAAGAAGAACCCTGAAACACTCAGCAGGTGTGTAGTGAGTCGGCGGGCAGTCGAGGGTTACATCTGATACAGTGTCAGTGTTCCCACCAGGAGCCAGCGGGCCTAATCTCACTCCAGGAAGAGGAGGAAGATGTTGTGTGGTGAAGTATTCAACAGGTATGTTACTGAACCTGTAAGGTTCCCTTTCAGCTGAAGGGAAGATAAAAGTTTTCACATCACCAATTGCATCAATGTTCACTATATCAGATAGTCCTGGTAAAATTTCATGCAAGTCCATTTAACTAGTCACTGACGAACTTTACATTCCGAAATGTAAATATGCAAGGAGGTTATAGTATTACAATTTAAATCGAGCCCGGGCATCCATGATTACTAATCCATTTGAAAAGGAGTACCTCTACCAAAAAGCTTTGAGAACCACTGCATTATGTTATATGGTGCGGTGGCCCAGTAGAAAGACACTGTTCTGAAGAACCACAGGGTAAGGGGCTGAACCCTATTCATACCTGCTTTAATCTTAACCTGAACAATTTTTCTGAAACTTCTAATGCCTAGTATCGTTGTCTCTCACCCTCACAGCTGGAAAGGCAGATGTTTGGATGTATAACGTTTGAACATTTGGGGGTTGGTCCCAGGACTAGTTTTTCTTGATGTATATAATGACTTAGACTTGTACAGGGGACAATTTCAAAATATGCAGATGATACAAAACTTATAAGTATTGTGAACTGTGAGGAGGATAGTGATAGACTTTGAAAGGACACAGACAGGCTGGTGGAATGGGCAGACATATGGCAAATGGAATTTAATACAGAGAAGTATGAAGTGATACATTTTGGTAGATAGAACGAGGAGAGGCAATATAAAATAAAGGATACAATTCTAAAGCGGGTACAGGAACAGAGAGACCTGGGAGTATATGCGCACAAGTCATTAAAGGTGGCAGGACAGATTGAGAAAGTGGTTAAAAAGCCATACGGGATCTGGGCTTTATAAATCGAGGCATAGAGTACAAAACAAGGAAATGATGATGAACCTTTATAAAACTCTGGTTTGGCACCAACTGGAGTGTTGTGTGTGATTTTGGGCAACACACTTAAGGAAGGATTAAAGGCTTTAGAGAGGGGGCAGAAAAAATTTACGAGAATGGTTCCAGGGATGAGGGGCTTCAGTTACAAGGATAGATTGGAGAAGCTGGGGTTGTTTTTCCTAGAGAAGAGTAGATCTAGAGGAGACTTGATAGAAGTGTTCAAAATCACAAGGGATATAGACTGATAGGGAGAATCTGTTCCCATTGGCAGAAGGGTCCAGAACCAGAGAACAGTGATTTAATGTGATTGGCAAGGGAAGCAATGGCAACGAGAGGAAAAACATTTTTTTTTAACACAGCGAGTGGTTAGGATCTGGAAATGCACTGCTTGAGAATGTGCTGGAGGCAAATTCAATTGTGGCTTTCAAAAGGGAATTGGATAATAACCTGAAGATAAAAGAAGTTGCAGGGCTCCAAGGAAAGGGATGGCGGGTGGGACTAGCTGAGTTGCTCTTGCAGAGAGCGAGCATGGGCACGACAGGCCAAGCGGCCTCCTTCTGAGCTGTAACCATTCTATGATAGCATTTTTTTAACGTTGACTTGTGGTCGCCCAGTTGTGCCACAAGTTACCAAACTTACTTTACACTGGGGATTGTCCAAATAATGGATTTCTCCATCATCATTGCAGCTCTGGAGGCCGTAAACCAATTTTGGGGGCATTCTTCTATTTTTACTGTTTACTCAGTGCTGGCTTCTCCCCTTCTACTAACATTTGCATTGTTCTCTCATTCATTATTTACTTTAGTGATGTCATGTGTTTACAGCTCCAGGATTTGAACAAGTAATGGGTTATATAATTGGCTGGTTTGCATGTGATCATTTCAGCAGTAGTGTGGCATTGAGGAATGCCACAGAATGCTGTAAGAAACTGAACAACTGAAAATAAAGTGTCCCCCGAGATCTCGGGGTGGGGGGTTAATTTTAATCTAGTCTCTAGTTTAAAGACTTTGCTATAAAACTATAGACTATAGTTTATAGACTAAAAATAAAGACTATTCCCCCATCATTCCTGTGTACCTCACACCATTTCAGGAGCAGATGGGCAAGAGTCAATACAAATCCAAAGATTACCAGCATTGGTTGTTTTCATGCCCATATCCTTATCTTTGATAGTATTCAATTTGTATAAATGAATCCCTGATAATTTGGAAACAATTGGCAGAATCTTACCACCTGAGACTCTGGCACAACAGTGGGACCATTTTCAGGTTGCAAACCTAATCTCCCAATTAGCTGGCCTTTCAGTTGCTCTTTACCAGAGCAAAACAATTAAGAGCCTGCCTCCAGGCTCCTTGACTAAATAGGGAGGGTGGGTGGGATGACACAGCCATTTTGTCAGAGGAAGGATTTCTGTTTGAAGGGACCACGGCATGTTTCAGAAAAGCTCAGCAGCACTTGGATTTTTCAGGCTGCAACACCCAAAGGAATGGAAAGGAGACCAGGAAAGGCTGTTGCCCCGACAACCCCCCACTGACCCCCCACCCCGCCAGGTCACCCTCTCTTATTTAGAGCTCCTGCTGCAGGATCTGAGAGGCTGCAGTGAGGTGAGCTCTCCTCTCCAAGCAGGTGTGCATGGAAGTGGCCAAGGGTCAATAGCTGGAGTATGTTCCCTCCAACCTGGAGACGGTGCACCAACAAGATCAAGGACCTCAGGAGAGCAGGAAAGGCGAGTAGTGTAATACTTTCAGGTGCCAAACCCCACACTCTGACTTGCTCAGCATTCTCCTGCACAGCACTCCTCAGGTCACCGCACCTTGCAGCTGCACACATTCCTCTCACTGCAGGCACCTCACATCCCCATCTGAGCAGCCAATACTCACACGCACCCTCAGCCTATTGCCCTTCACACCCATATCTCTCAGTCACCCTCCACAAATGTTGTCCTTTCCTTCTCTGCACAGAAACCATTACTAGCCCTCAATCCTCTCTGTGTTCTCTCCTTGCAGAAGAGAGCAGCACACAACTTGGTGACAGGCAGAGCCGCGAGGTGGGAGAGGCAGTAGTGAGGAATGACAGACCCCGTGCCAACCACTGGCAATGAGTGTCCAACTGGTTTACTGAGAAGGAGGTCTTGATCCACAAAGTTGCACATGTCAGCAGCGACTTGCGAGGAGAGCCTGCGCCTCCCGAGGCACTGGTGCTCAGACATGTCGAGAAAGCAGAATCACTGCCTGTAGTTCCTGTGTGGGGGTCTCTCCTCCTTCCAGCTGGATCTCGGTGGACATCCCCTCTTCCCTCTGGAGGGGCATTTGGCTGTGGAGGAGGAGGCAGCTGGTGCTCATGTTGCTGCTGCTGGAGCAGCTGTCAGTGGTTAGCCCCTGCCTCAGCAGAGATGGAAGGCGGAATTGCATAAGCTGTTCCCATGCCGCTCTAAAGGCTGACAGCAGGGAAGTACAGCTGAAGGCGGATGATGTACTGGACAGGTGAATTGTCTTACAAGCAGTTGGCAATCTGCCAAGCAGTGATAGTACTCTCTGACTGCAGGAATGCTTTGAACAGCAGTGTCTCACCTGGCCATGGCTGGAGCTCTTCAATTTCACTGGTCCAACCCTTCACAGCTTATCAGTTTCACTGCGGAGGTTCTTCCTGCTGTGCACTCTCCTTCTCCAACATACTGCATTGAAGACACAGCAGGGAACAACTACACTGTTGGGAAAGAGGGAATCCAGATGCAAAATCGCTCCTAATTGCCTTCTTAAGTACTTCAATTGGCTTCCCGCCTCAGCCATGTGGGTTCCCCACTGCAATTCCAACCCAGCCCTGGGAAAGCTGGAAGGGTGTGGGATCACATCGGGATCCTGACCTGACATCATGTTCTGCAATTTCCACACCACTCCACACCCCCCACCCACCCAAAACTCCTCTCCACCAGCCTGGGCAAGTTCTCCCCAATGTGTTCTAGCATAAAGCATCAGAGCATTTATAAAAGGCCTATTTTCTCATTTTGTTGTTGTTTTTAATGGTGCATTGTATCAATTGCTCACTGAAAGAATAGAATGTGAGAAGACAGTTACTTCCTGTCCCTGTCCATAAGATCAGACTAAAGGGACTTGTTCTCCAGCTTCCCGCTCTCTCCCTGTAAGGTAGCTCTCAGGCAACATGCAATACATTTCTAACAGCCTGAATAATATCAGAGAAGTCACTATGCAAAGAACTTCAGCCCTGAATCTATATTCTACCACGTTGGGAAGAAAGACATGGAAGAATCCCATCTGAATCAGTAACTTATTTCTCTTTGATTTTCAGAGTAGCCTGCTGTGCATTTTGTAGCACTTTCTATTTCTCTTCCTGCCACTTTGTGGCATTCTGCCCATAAACAGCAATCAACTACCATAGATACTCTACTTCCAATACAAAGAATTTCAAAATTGAAAATATTCTAGGAATGAATTAAAAATAAATGCACTTCCTACAATTTTGACTTTGACACTGAAATGTTACAGTCATCTTTGACAGGTTACTGAGATATCTTTGGAGAGAATTTGTTATCAATCAGAAACCACTTTAATTAACCTTCATAACCTCCTTAATTAATTATAGTAAGGCAAAGGACACAGGTTGGGAAAGAGATTGAAGTAGTCAATCATTGCTGAATAACTGTTAGAATTCAGTTCCAAGAAGAAATATTTCTATGATGAGTTCCAGATGTTGCTATCCATTTTAATTATTAACTTAAGGACAAATGAACTGTGAGGACAAATTTCGAACATGTTTGACAGAACAAACGAGGCCTCTACAAAAATGGGGAGCAAAAAAACAAACTTTAAGGGGAAGTACATACCTTCCGAATGCAGTCATTGGCTGTCAGAAAGACCTTATGCCTGTGTTTGTTTAGACTGCGTTCCAAACAATGTAGAGATGATATCGACTTTACGAAAAACTTTCCACTGACCAACCCAAATCTCTCCTTTAGCCCAGCAATACCACTGAGAGAACATCTGTGAGGTTTCTTGTGACCGAGGACCAGTCTGGGTTATTTGGATTTTTAAAGTTGCACTATTTCCACTTTTCCTGTTCAATTTATGTGTTTTAAAAAATGTTTTTAATTACATGTGTGTATTAATGGAGGATACAGTAAAGCAGTGGTTATGTTAGTGAACTAGTAATCCATATGCCTCAACTAATAATCCAGAGAATGTGAGTTCAAATCCCACCATGGCCATTTGAGAACTTAAATTCAATTTTTTTAAAATCTGGAATAAAAACAACCATGAAGCTTTTGGATTGTTACAAAACCCCAACTGGTTCACTAATGTCCTTTAGGGGAGGAAACCTGCCATTTTTACCCTGTCGGGCCTATATGTGACTCCAATCCGACACCAGAGTGGTTGACTCTTAACTGCCATCTGAAGTGATCGAGAAAACCACACAGTTGAAACAGGCCCACCACTGCCTTCTCAGGCAACTAGGGATGGGCAATAAATTCTGGCCTTGCTAGCAACACCTACATGCCAAGAATGAATTAAACAAAATCTCCGATGATCCAGTTCAGCGATTTGGAAAATGCATTTCTGGGTTTTCCTTCCAATGGCAATGATAAATTGGGTCAGGGCTTTCCCTCCAACAATGTTAAAACCTTGACCCTCTCTTCTTGCACTATTCACCACTCAACAGTGTGTCTTTCTCTCTCCTTATCCCACCCACCCCATGTCTTTCTGTCATCTCTTTAATTTCTCTTCACCCTCTTTCCTAGGCTGGGGTTCATCAGATATGCACAGCACGTTCCCAGTTGGATTCCTGCTGCCATTGGCTGGCCACAAAATCTCAAGGGTGGTGAAGCAGTACTTGCCTTTGCAGCACAAGAGGTGGTTGGGCAATTATAGCGGCAGAAGTGCCATGAAGATTGGAAATAATGTCCTGCATTGGTCATCATTGAGACCAGGGCTTTAGCAGATTGTGCTGGGAGGAGAATGAATGGAGAAGAGCTGCCATAAGGCCCTCTCCCTCCATTACCACTGCTTCCAGGGCTTACCATCAATTTCCCCATTCAGTTCTGGGAAGTAGAGATGGCACAGATAAACAAGAGGAAAATCCACTAGAGACACAAGCCCTACCACCATTGACATGTGGCAAGTGGGGAAGAAACAGCTCTCAGTCATCCCAATGGGAGTGCAGGAGGGTAATGCCAGTTGGGTAATGAGGCAGTGGCAGTCTTCACCACCGAAATTGTCCCTTATTCCCTGCTGCAATACCACCCAATTTCAGGTGTGATCATGAAGGAGAACCCACTTTCCACAAATTTTGTCTCATTCAAAGCTAAAGCCTAACACATACCAGGTTCCACTCACCCATCACCCCTTTGCTCACTGACCAACATTGGTTCCTGATTCCCCAATGCCCTCCATTTAAAGTTTGCATTCTCATGTTCAAATCCCTTCATGGCTATGCCCCTCCCTAACTTTTGAATATCCTACAATCACACAACACTCCAAAAAATCTGCATTCCTCCAACTTTGTCCTATTCGCGCATCTCCCACTCTCTTCAGCTCACCGTTGGTGGCTGTGCCTTTAGCCATCCAGGCCATAAGCTTGGGAATACCCTCCATTAAGGCCCTGCTTTAAAATCTTCCTCTTCGGTTGATCTTTGAATCACCATTTCTAATATCCTTCTTTGGCTCTGTGTCAATTTTTGTGTGATTCTGCTACTGTGAAGCACCTTGGGACATTTTTCTATGTGAAAGGTGCTAAATAAATGCAAGGTGTTGTTGTTGAGCTTCTCCTCTTTAACTCTTATCCAATTAAAAAAGCGAAATAGCTGAAGAAAGGTTATTAAAAGTTGGCACACAAACCAGTTGTATCGAGCAGGCATATTGTGTACCTTTATTTTTCTCTTTAGCACTGTATAAAAGTGCATTTCTGCAATTAACTGATTCTAATTGCTGTCATTTTGAGGACTGCAAATGTTTACCCATTGACAGGAAACTGTATATTTACAAACCATACAAAAACAGCATTTTTATACATATACATATAAATAATATGAAATGGCATTGCAAAAGAATATATTGTATCAAGGTATACTATGTGGCCCATCAAAATGAGGGATATCAATGCTGGTGAACAGAATAGGCTTCCACTTTTGGCACTGAATGGCAGGAATTTTTTGTTGGGCGGGAGGCCACATCCACTGGCTGAAAATTCAGAGGCGAGCCTGTCTCTGCTGTGCCTGGGGCGCCACTCTGGGATTTTTCGCTCCCTAGGCCCTTAATTGGTCTTGGGCAGGACTTCCACCGCCTTGAGGCAGGAAGTCCCGCCTAATAGAGCTGCCGGCCAATTAGTGGGCCGGCAGTTCTTAGCTCCAGAAGCTCCACCAGGAGCAGTGGCCACTGCTGGAACTACACCCAGCTATCAGAAGAAGATGAAGGACGACCCAGGAAAAAGGTCAGCTTTTAGGGCCTCGCCAGGGACAATTGGTCAGACCCCAGCGAGGCAAGGTGTGGGGGGGTCGGTTAGGAGGGCGGGGGGAGAGTTGTGCGTTGGGGGTGGTTGGGGCTTTGGGGGTAGCCCTCTGTGGAGCACAGGGTGCCCGATCAGGAGGCCTCCACCCCCACCCCGCAAGAAGGCCTCCTGATGTCATCAGGTGGGTTTTTAAGGCCTCAGCCGCCTGCCAGCCAAGTGTAAAATACTCGTGGCGGTGGACGGAGGCCCTTAAGTGCCAGTTAATTGGCCACTTAAGGGCCTTGACTGGCCTGGGGTGGGTGGGCTGATACTCACCGCCGCCGCCCTGCATATTTTGGCAACAGTGGCGGGAGGGGGTCAGGAACAGCCCCCTCCCGCCTCCCACTCAATGTTACCCCTGCCCCCACCACTAGCCCACTCGTTTGGGAAGGCGGAAAATTCCGGCCAATGGCAGCTTCATATACTCTAGGTCAGGCACAGCATAGTGGGATGCAGAGTTAAAATCCTCTACTGCAACCCAAGACTGTGCCTTAACAATCTCGGAATGGCACTCCCCTCTGTATCAGTTTGACCTTTCATTCAGACCACTGCCAGTTTAGTTCTGATTTGTGGTAAACTTTTGTGTTTTGTACTGCAGTATCTAGATAGAGAAGGCTGAGGTTTATTTCAGTCTTGCTCCACTTCTACAGTACTAGATGGTCAAATATGTAGTGCAAGCTATTGTGAGTGGACAGTCATAGTTATACGGTCTCCTTCTACCAATGCTGAATGCTGGAAGCAGCTATCAATGTATGTGTACTTGTACTTGCATGTAATCGTATGCATGTGCTCTCATGTGCACATGCTTTTGTACATATATTTTAAACATATATATATATATATATATATATATATATATGTGTACACACATTCATGGGCTGCTCTTGAACCTCCAAAGCATGTGAAATTCCTTACATTGGAAAAGAAGAGAAAATAATCATCTCTTTATGCAAAAGTGGACAGTATTATATTTTAAATGTGTTAACAACGGTGCTAAAATACCTAGATGCCAACGCATTAACCAGTGACTGAAAATAATGAACACAGGGAATGAAATCAATTAAATTTAAAAAGGAAAGTGTGCACTTGCTGGAATGCACAGTGCCTTTTTGTAAAACTCTGCGGGGAGTGGGGGGGGGGGGTGGCGGTGGGAGAAGGAAAACTCTTTTCTTTAGGACTGGAATCAAATACTGTTAGTAGTTACTGAAATATTTTCAGAGCTGATGTTTGGCACTGCTGATTAAGAGCCAATCTGTCAGTAATTGTTTTGATTGAGAATCATGGCAAGGAAACAAAAAGTAATTTCTGCCTGTCCCCTCCTGGTACCAGAATGTGACCAGAGATTGGGTGTAAAAGGCAGATTCCATTCAACCACATGAACTCAACTGCCGTTGCACTTCAGTAGGGGCAGTAACACATATACTGACACCCTCTCATTATCTCTGTGCAATACCACTCTACCCTTATAAACAATTTCAATTTCCTGTTTAGAATGACAGCAATATTGGCCGTGTCTGTGAAATGCCTCACATTCCTTTCCTATCACTTTTAAACAGTTTCTCCTTATGTTGGTAAGTGCAGTAAACAAAAACGCAATGCTTGGTTCTCCAAAGTTCTACCTGCATCTCCAGCATAAAAACATCACAAGGTTTCAAGTCCATAACACTTACATTTCTGTTGTTAAAGTTTTGCAGTTTTTTAAATACTTTGATGAACAAACTTTGAGTAGATGAAGTTTATCACAGAGAAAACATTGCTTGACAAATTATTTTATTTCTTGTATATGATAAAAGCAAGAAGGAAGGAAGGAAGTGAGCTCTAAACACAGGGAGGATAATATCTACAATAAGGCCATGACCTACTGAAATAATTTTTAACTGGGCTGTTAAGGGAGCCTCTCAGCATTTTGAGACAGGCTCTCCCACAAGGGAGATGCAAAATTAGTGGGTTAGTTAGCATGTGCTGCTCTTGGCGCATTGCCTAGCAACCAGTCACTGACTGACTTTGGTATAGGTCTCAGAGCAAGTTATTTGCCTGCTCCCACAATGAATAGTCTGTCAGCGAAAGGGGAACAAAATATCTTACCTTAAGACACATGGGTGAGAAATTGGATATGTTTTATGAGTGCTACAGTTCCAAAATGGCATCCGCTGCATGTGCGCAGACCTGAGGAGTGACCACATGGAACACCATATTGATACAGGAGTTGGTGTGCATGCAGTGAATGTCCACTGGAAGTATGTAGAGCAGGCAAATCATGACGTCAATCAGCATGCAATGCTAATTTGATACCAGCTGTGCCATTTTGGAGCTCACGCACCAACTGATGACCCTCTTAAGCTCACACAGCTGAACATTCAGCATTCAGAAGGACCCTTCCCCCACCTCCCAAATCAGTGCTATTTAAAGAAATAATCAACTGCTTACAGGTTAGTTGCTGGTTGATTTCTTCTGCTACAATTCTACAAAGTGTTTCATGTTTTCTATAATAAAAGCAAAATACAGTGGATGCTGGAAATCTGAAATACAAACAGTAAGTGCTGGAAATACTCAGCAGGTCTGGCAGCATCTGTGGAGAGAGAAGCAGAGTTAACGTTTCAGATCAGCGACCTTTCAACAGAGTTCTGATGAAAGGTCACAGAGCTGAAACGTTAACTCTGCTTCTCTCTCCACAGATGCTGCCAGACCTGCTGAGTATTTCCAGTAGTTTCTGTTTTAATTTTGTGCTTTCTAAAGTTGTTTCAAGTTTTAAAAGGCTACAGGGAGTGACGTTTCTGGTGGCGAAGGACTTTTTGCTGTCTTCAAGGCTTCTGCACAATCTGGTTGCTTCCACGCATGGGTGCACTAAGTAGGCAATCCCCTTGGAGAAGAAGCAGAGGTTAAGCAGAGCAGGACAAGCTGCTGTAAGAAGGTGGAGGAGGGGGTTATGGGCTCTCAGCAGGAGGTCATAAAGGCACAGTCTTGCCGCCAGCTCTATGGCAAGTGGCTGAGCAGCTGAAGGATGAGGAGGAAGAGGAAGGGAGGAAGCGAAGAAGAAAGCCTCTGTCTGCAGGGCTGTCTGTGAAGAACTGATTCGAGCGCGATTCTTGTAATCACAACCCCAAATTTTCATTCATCAACAGTTCCATACTGCTTACCCTCCCTCTGACACTGACCATCATGGTGTCTGCTTGGCCACAATGCAGGAAAAAAAATACAAACATTCCAAAACAAATTAATCAATGAAATCATGCCATATTGCATACAAAAGTCAACTAATCACCCATGTGCTCTCTTCTAGTGCCATCATTGAAGTAAGATACAGAACATTGTCAAATTTACATTTGTTCACTGATACCATGAAAATAACTGGTAGCTTATAAAGTTTTAGGAAAAATAGCATTATTACTAGGAAACATGTCTGTGACACACTTCCTCCACGACTCCTAGTAACTCATTGTAGTCCATTCAAGAAATCAAAATATCATTCCAATCCTTAGAATGTGCCAATTACCTCAGTTTATCTGCGATGAATATCACCCGCCGCTCAAGCAGTAGAGATGCAAATATCCTGATAACTTGACGTATGCTGAGACAACGAAAGAGACAGTCAAAATCTACATGTTCCAATCGCGAGTCCATGGGGCGTCGAAGCTCAATAACCTGAAATGAAATGTTCAGCTGTCAGACTGCTGAAACAGCCACTAAAGAGCTAGGAAAATAAATGAGACAGAGAGGTGACACTGGGTCAGCAAATATGTGCTGTGGAATATTCTCTAATATACCAAAATAATGCTGGTATTTGTGGATTTATGCTTAATAAGACATTCCTGTGTTCACTATTTTAATACAGGTGTTAAAATCACAAAGAAAAGCCATTCACACATTTGCTCACTAATATTGCCAATAGTAATTTCTAGGCTGTTCGGTTTATCTGGACTGCATTCAGAAACCAAACTCCAAATTTCAGGAATTCAGCACTGAGATCAGAGAGAAGCAATCAAGTAACAATATCCTACCTTTAGCACACTCTAGAAAACACGGTTTCATATTATAATTACAAATGTACCATTAAAACTAGCAGATGAACACTAATCCTGCACATCACTGTCCAATTTTGATGCTTTGATCCTTCCTTGTCATCTTATTTGAAATGTCAGACATTGATTGGCTGCTTGGCTTTACCAGAGCTGTTTTGCTGGTAATCTGCTACAGAAACAAAGTGCTAATGCTTTATTGTTACAGTGGAACTGAAGGCATATAATGTTATATTGTACATTTTCAGCTTCTAAATCACATCATCACAGCATACACAATGCATAATTCGAAAACTAATTTTGTAACTTCTAAATGTAATAACATGATAAGGACTAGCACATGTTTGGCAATGAATTTAACGCAGTTGCTTAGACTCACAGTTCTATTGCCATTAAACTGTTTCAGCTTTGTTTTAATAGTTTGTGATTAGCAGACAGCTTGACTGAATTACTATCTTGTGACCCACTGCCAGCCCTCAGTTTTCCTACATAGCTCTGATATAATATGCATTACTTGTGGCTCTTTAGCCAATAGCGAGATCATGGGGAATATTTTCCTCTTTATCGAGTGTCTTGCACTTAAGTACTAAGTTAATGTTTTGTGTGGCTCCCAAAGTGTCCTATAGATAAAATTCAGTGTATTACATTAAATAAATCTGGTGCTACGTACAAATGTTTGTTCAGTTAGTAGCCCACTGTTGCCTGCTCATAAACCTTTAATCTAGTTCCGAAGAAGGGTCACTGACCCGAAACGTTAACTCTGCTTCTCTTTCCACAGATGCTGCCAGACCTGCTGAGTGAATCCAGCATTTCTTGTTTTTGTTTCAGATTTCCAGCATCCGCAGTATTTTGCTTTTATTATCCTAATCTTCTCTACTGGATTATGTATGAGTGATCCCTTTAACTCTTTAACAGAGTATCACGCACCTCATTTCCAGCTCCAGGTAGAAAGGTCTTGACTCGTATGGTTCTTCCTGGTGCAGGGAAAGGAGACTCCATCAGACTCCTCATGAATGGGTAGACCAGGGCAGCAGAAATTCCACGCCTCCTCTCCACTTCATCCAGAATCTGGTCAGACACATCGGATATTTAAAAAAAAATTCAAGAATTCCCTGCTACAACTATTTGTTCAGCATGCAAAGTCATTTTTTTAAATAATCTTGGTTTAGATATTATCAAACAGATTGAAGTGGATTAATGAGCATTCAAGAAATATTTTGAGTAAATAATCTGTTCTAGTGAGCTGTTGAATCCACCGATATTTTTCACATTTAGAATGTTGATAATGGGAAGGGTGAGTATGCCAGTGGGCATTAGAAAACATCATGGCAGCATAACCGGTATATGCATCCAGAAGTATTGACAGGAATGATTTTAACTGGTATATATAAAAAGTACATTGCCTGGGATTGTGACCATAAGTATCTCAGGAACAGGCTGACTATTGGTTTTAAAATAAGGCAGGCAATGGGTACCTTATTTACAATCTATATACAGTCCCATTGTAGCATGTAGGGCAAATAAAATCTATAAACAGTCCCACTCAAACTAGTTCAGTGGTCTCTCACTTATGAAATGGAAATATTTCACATTTGAATTGGTCACATGAAGCCAGTCATGGGAAAAAAAAATATTTTGTACCTTAACTATTGGTAGACTTTGAAATGGTACAGAAATGCAAGTAAAGTGTAGGAGTCTCCTTTATGGACGGTTTTCCTTGTGTTTCCTTTTAAATTAAATTGGACAAAAGTCCAAACAAACAAGAAGATTACTTTGTATACAGCTAAACATTCCAGATGAAAATTGCATTTGGTACCAGCAGGGGTGCACTGGCTCCCTGGAAAAGGCGAGGGATTCTTTAGAATTCCCACTGTTATGATCAGATGAGGATTCCCTCTTGTCTTTCTCCTTGTTTGACTGTAACAGGGTGTATTCCTTTTTAAAACAGTGGATGTGTTTTACCATTTACATTTGTTGTGATCGTAAAAGAATCAATCAGACAGGTTTTCTTGAGTTTAAACAAGAAAGAGGTGAGTTTATTGTACTTAAAAAAAACTAAACCCGATCTAAATAAAATAATAAAACTACGCTACACTTTGACTCACACATGCACATGAGAATCACACACACATAAATAGAGTACAGAAATAATCTGGTTTGGATTAGAGTCCAGAACAAGTTTAAAAATATACAGTCTGTGGACTCAGGTAATTCCATTGTCTTCTGGCTGATGTTGTGATCTTAAAGTCTTTGGCTAGTAGAAGTGCACTTTGTAGCTGGCCCATCTTGTTCAGGGTTTTTCTTGGAAACAGAGTTGTAGGTGGCTTTCCTCCCCAGGGTCTCTGTTTGTAGCAATGGTAGACTTGGGTGTTCCATAGTCGCAGACAGGTTTCAAACTTGCAATGTTATCTGGAGAGAGAGACACACACATACACAGCCCCACTGGGGTCTTGTCTGGTTCGCACTCAAAATTTACCTGCTTCAAAGTCTCAGGAGCTTGTGCTTTTGCAAAAGACTGCTAGTTTTCAACAGATGGGGATTCGGTCACATGATTGTCCAGTGTCCTCATTTGCAGTGTAATTAGATTCGAGTCTAGGTATTTTTCAATCTCTTTCGAGTCTCATTGTTTCCATGTTCACCCCCTGGAGGTACGACTCCGCTGTTAATGTTCCAAGATGGCTTTGAATGTTTTGCCATTGGAAGCGAAGCTGTTAGCTGTTTCCAAACTCATGAGGCGTTATCCTGGATGCAACATAGTTAGACATGTGTCTCCGATTCAATGTCCTGGAATGTGAGGTTTCTCAATGCAAATTATGCTGGCCATTTTGGCTGCCAGCTATTTTTTTTAAAGTTAACTGTAGGATCCCAGCTCCTTTTTAAAAGTTTAATTCAGTTTTCCAACCGATGAATTCAAAATCCTCATTTGGTATAGCATGTTGTCTTGACACCAATAGCATGTCAATAATACAGCACCATGAAACCATTCACTGGGGCACTCGAGTAATCTTTCAATTTCTCCTGTAACCAGTCTGCTTCAGGTACCGGTAAAGAGCAATTCAGGTTAGTTAATTGAGTGAATATCACTAGATACGTACAGATGAGGAAGGCTATTTGGCCCATCCTAGTTCATCTATCCAGAAAGATATTAAAAGTTCCATCCCTGCCCATTGTGGTATCCAGTTGTTTCTTTAAAACGATTTTAAGTTTTCAGCTTCACTATTCCATCTGGAGATCTATTACAGTGGCTGAATTTTCAGGCCCTGCTGAGGGTGGGAATGGCAGTGGAAGGGACCCAAAAACATGGGCACTGCCGGTGTACCCCGTTCCTGGTGCCGGCCATTTTTGCCGAGGCGGTTTTGGGGCCAGCATGGCCACCCGTCCCCACAAGGTGCGCAGCCAATTAGGCGCATTAAGGGCACTTAAAGGAGGCCAACTGGGATTTTTCAGTCAGCCTCCAGTTTCCTGATGCAACGTTGGGCAGTTTAACTGCCTGAACGCTTGCACTGAGCAGCAGGCTTGGAGGGGGACCAGTACCTCAGGCATGTCTACAGGCCCTCCCTGCTTACCTGGGTTTGGGTGCAGCCAAAGGCCACCCTGTAGAGGGATTCCACCTCTACCCCCGCCACCCCCCTCGCCCCCTCCAACCCCCCACCACATTGGTAGCCTGGCTGCTGAATCTGTTTTTGATTTAAAGTTTTCATAAAAAAGTTGGTGAGAGTGCACCTCCATGTTGAGGCACCCTCTCAGTTACTTACCCTCTACTGCAGCCTGCTGATCCTCTCAAGCTGGAAGGCCTCTGATTGGCCCTCCAGCTTGAAGAGCCTGCACACTGCCCTTAATTGGACAGGGAACCTGTCTCCATGCCAATTAAGGGAGCGCCCTGGTCAAAATCCCAAAGAGTGACCGTTTTCCCCCGGGGGCGGGTTTGGGACCTGGAAACAGTCCTGATTCCTTTTTTCCACCCCCAATGCGAAAACCCAGCCATATGGTGATCATTCTTTGTGTGAAGAACATCCTGATATTAGTTCAAATTTGCATTTTACTAGTATGAACTTGTGCAATCTTGTCTTATTCTCACAATTTAGTTTAAAGTAATTAAAGTAATATCTTTGTTTTCTGAATATTACTGAGACTTAAATCATATAATGATTCAAGTGTCAAATTCCTCAGCCAAGTTTGTCAGCATTTGGGAAACAAAGTGATTTCATTCTGTATAAGTCAGAGAGGGAGTTGATGGCCATTGTGGAGATTGTGTAGACGGCAGCAGGAAGTTACAAAGGGACACTGACAGATTAACTGAGTGGGCAAAATTGTGGCAAATGAAGTTCACTGTGGAGAAAGGCAAATCAGAATATGTTTTTAATGGTGAGGGATTAGGAACTGTGGAGAAGCAAATGGATTTGTGTGTCCAGGTACATAAATCATTAAAAACTATTGCACAGGTATGAAAACTAGAGAGCTAATATACTAATGGGTGTATACAACAGGCTACCAAATAGTGGTAAGGAGTCAGAGGAGCAAATTTGCAGGCTAATTACAGAAAGATACAAGAACTACAGAGTAGTGATAACGGGGAACATCAAGTAATATAGAATGGACGTGTAACAGTGTAAAGGGCAAAGAGGGGAGGATTTCCTGAAATGTGCACCACAGAACTTTCTTGATCAGTGTTTCTTTCCCAATGAGGTAGGAAGCAGTGCTGGATCAAGTTCTGGGGAATGAAGTGAGGCAAGTGGAGCATGTTTCAGTCAGAGAGCATTTGAGGAACAGTGATCATAATATTATCAGGTTTCGAACAGTTCCAGAAAAGGACAAGATACAATCACTTGTAAAATATGTCAAAGTAAGGGTGAGGCTGATTAGGGATCAAAAAAGATCTTCATGCGGAGGCAGAAGGTGTGGCTGAGGTACTAAATGAGTAGATTGCATCTGTCTTCACTAGAGTGTGAAGATGCTGCCAATGTAGCAGTAAAGGAGAAAGATAGGATAAAAATAAAGAGGAGGTACTTAAAAGGCTAGCAGTTCTCAAAGTAGAAAAAACATCCAGTGTGGATGGGATGCATCCTTGGTTAATTGATAAAATATGACATAGTAGACTTGTTAGTAAAGTTAAAGCCCATGGGTTTGAAGGGACACTGGAAGCATGGATAGAAAATTAGCTGTTAGAAATCAGAGAGTAGTGGTGAATGGTTGTTTTTCAGTCTGGAGTGAAATATACAGTGGTATTCCCCAGGGCTCAGTATTAGGAGCACTGTTTTTTTGATACATATTAATGACCTGGAGTTATGTATGAAGGGAATAATTTCAAAGTTTGCAGATGACACAAAACTTGGAAGTGTAGCAAGCACTGCAGAAGTCAGTAATAGATTTCAAGAAGGCATAAGCAGATTGGTGAAACGGGCAGACACGTGGCAGATGAAATTTAATGCAGAGAAGTGCAAAGTGAAACATTTTGGTAAGAAGAATGAGTTGAGGCAATATGGACTAAATGGTACAATTTTAAAGGGGGTGCAGGAACAGAGAGAGCTGGGGTGTATGTACACAAATCTCTGAAGGTAGTTGGACAAGTTGAGAAGACTGTTAAAAATGTGTATGGGATCCTTGGTTTTATTAATAGAGGATAGAGTGCAAAAGCAAGGAAGTTATACGAACATACGAATTAGGAGCAGGAATAGGCCACTCGTCCCCTCGAGCCTGCTCCTCCATTCAATGGTTAAAGAGGAAATTAGCGCAACAGTGAGGAAAGATATTAGCTCTGACAATGTGGAATCTGTAAGTGTAGAGCTGAGAAACACTAAGGGGCAAAAAACATTAGTGGGGGTTGTATATAGACCCCCAAACTGTAGTGGTGATGTTGGGAATGGCATTAAACAGGAAATTAGAGATGCATGCGATAAAGGAACATCAGTAATTATGGGTGATTTTCATCTGCATATAGATTGGGCAAATCAAATTAGTCACTATACCGTAGAGGAGGAATTCTTGGAGTGTATACGGGATGGTTTTTTGGACCAATATGTTGAGGAACCAACTAGAGAACAGGCCATCCTGGGCTGGGTATTGTGTAATGAGAGAGGAATAATTGACAATCTAGTGGTGCGAGACCCCTTGGGGATGAGCGACCATAATATGATAGAATTCTTCATCAAGATGGAGAGTGACATGGTTGATTCTGAGACTAGGGTCCTGAATCTTAATAAAGGGAACTACGAAGGTATGAGGCGCGAGTTGGCTATGACAGATTGAGAAACGTTACTTAAAGGGATGACGGTGGATAGGCAATGGCAAACATTTAAAGAGCGCATGGATGAACTGCAACAATTGTTTATCCCTGTCTGGCACAAAATAAAACGGGAAAGGTAGCCAAACCATGGCTGACAAGGGAAATTAGAGATAGCATTAGATCCAAGGAAGAGGCATATAAATTTGCCAGAAATACCAACAGATCGGAGGATTGGGAGCAGTTTAGAATTCGGCAAAGGAGAACCAAGGGATTGATTAAGAAGGGGAAAATAGAGTACGAGAGCAAGCTAGTGGGGAACATAAAAACTGACTGTAAAAGTTTCTGTATGTATTTGAAGAGAAAAAGACTGGTGAAGACAAATGTAGGTCCCTTACAGTCAGAAACAGGGGAATTTATTATGGGGAACAAAGAAATGGCTGACCAACTAAATGCATACTTTGGTTCTGTCTTCACAAAGGAGTACACAAATATCATATCAGAAATGTTGGGGAACACAGGGCTTAGTGAGAGAGTGGAACTGAAGGAAATCAGTATTAGTAGAGAAATGGTGTTGGGGAAATTGATGGGATTGAAGGCCGATAAATCCCCAGGGCCTGATGGTATGCATCCCAGAGTACTTAAGGAAGTGGCCCTAGAAATAGTGGATGCATTGGTGGTCATCTTCCAAGATTCTATAGACTCTGGAACAGTTCCTACAGATTGGAGGGTAACTAATGTAACCCCACTATTTAAAAAGGGAGGTAGAGAGAAAGCAGGGAATTATAGACCAGTCAGACTGACGTCGGTAGTGGGGAAAATTCTAGAGTCCATTGTCAAAGATTTTATAGCAGAGCACTTAGAGAACAATGGTAGAATCGGGCAGTCAGCATGGATTTACGAAAGGGAAATCATGCTCGACAAATCTACTAGAATTCTTCGAGGATGTAACTAGTAGAGTCGATGAGGGGGAGCCAGCGGATGTGGTTTATTTGGACTTTCAGAAGGCTTTCGACAAAGTCCCACATAAGAGATAAACATGTAAAAATAAAGCGCATAGGATTGGGCTAGTGTATTACGATGGATAGAAAATTGGTTGGCAGACAGGAAACAAAGAGTATGGATAAATGTGTCTTTTTCCGAATGGCAGGCAGTGACTAGTGGTGCTAGGACCCCAGCTATTTACAATATATATTAATGATTTAGATGAGGGAACTAAATTTAATATCTCCAAATTTGCAGATGACACAAAACTGGGTGGGAGGGTGAGTTGTGGGGAGGATGCAGAGAGGCTTCAGGGTGATTTGGACAAGTTGAGTGAGTGGGCAAATGCATGGCAGATGCAGTATAATGTGGATAAATGTGAGGTTATCCACTTTGGTAGCAAAAACAGGAAGGCAGATTATTATCTGAATGGCTATAAACTGAGAGAGGGGAATATGCAGCGAGACTTGGGTGTTCTCGCACACCAGTCGTTGAAGGTAAGCATGCAGGTGCAACAGGCAGTAAAAAAGGCAAATGGTATGTTGGCCTTCATAGCAAGAGGATTCGAGTACAGAAGCAGGGATGTCTTGTTGCAATTATACAGGGCCTTTGTGAGGCCACACCTGGAATATTGTGTGCAGTTTTCGTCTCTTTATCTGAGGAAGGATGTTCTTGCTACACTGGGAGTGCAGTGAAGGTTTACCAGACTGATTCTTGGGATGGCGGGTCTGACATATGAGGCGAGATTGAGTCGGTTAGGATTATATTCACTGGAGTTCAGAAGAGTGAGGGGAGATCCCATAGAAACCTATAAAATTCTAACAGGACTTGACGGGTTAGATGCAGGAAGGATGTTCCCGATGGTGGGGTAGTCCAGAACCAGGGGTCATAGTCTAAGGATATGGGGTAAACCTTTCAGGATTAAGATGAGGAGAAATTTCTTCACCCAGAGAGCGGCGAGCCTGTGGAATTTGCTACCACAGAAAGCAGTTGAGGCCAAAACATTGTATGTTTTCAAGAAGGAGTTAGATATAGCTCTTGGGTCTAAAGGGATCAAAGGATATGGGGTGAAAGCGGGAACAAGTAGCTGAGTTGGATGATCAGCCATGATCATAATGAATGGCGAAGCAGGATCGAAGGGCCGAATGGCCTACTCCTGCTCCTATTTTCTATGTTTCTATGGCAGTCAACATAAAAGGGAACCCAAAAATCTTCCACCAGCATGTAAATAGTAAGCAGGTAGTATGAGGTGGAGTGGGGCCTATTAGGGACAAAGAGGGTAATATATGCTTAGAGGCACAGGACAAGGCTAGAATACTTAATGAGTACTTTGTAGTGGTGTTTACTAAGGAAGAGGAAACTGACAAAATATTGGTAGAAGTGAAGAGAGTAGAGACAATGGATAGGGTCAAAACTGAGAGTGAGGTTTTACTGGAATGGCTGACTTTGCTTAGGGTAGATACATCACCTAGTTTGGATGGTTGTTAAAGGAATTGAGGGTGGAGATAGCAGAAGGGCTTGATATACTCTTCCAATCTTCCCTAGATACAGGGCAGGTGCCAGAAGATTGGAGATTAGTAAATGTGACACCCTTATTCAAGAAAAGGTGTAAGGATAATCCTCGCAACTAGTTAGGTTAACATCCCCAGGAGCCGACGCCAAACGGTTCTGCAGAACGCACTCTGGCGCAATCTTCCACATCTGCCGCCCAATTAAGAGGCCCCACAGCTGTCGATAACTTGCAGCCCCACCAGGAGAGGCGGGCACTGCTCCGGCAGAAAGGAGAGTGTGGGGGCACCTCAAAATGGAGGTGCCCTTGGAAGCATTAATAAAATTGCAAAAATAAAGAGACCTGAAGCTGGTAGGGCCATCGGAGCGGAGAGGAAATCCCTCCAGAGGATTTGGTTTGGCCACAGGGAGGCCACTTCCACAGATCCGCACCCAGCGGGGGTCCGCTCCTACATTGGGAAGATACTGGCAGAGTCCTCCCTGTCCCCCTCATTAGTCACTTAACTGACCTAAGTGGGACCCTGGGCAGGTAGCTGCTGCCAAAGTTCACCTGTCTCCAGCAAGATTGCTGGGAAGTCGGAATGTCAGGGCGCTAACCCAACACCCTTATCTCTGACTTGCTCCTGGTCCTGCCTTCAAACCCGCCTCCGTGGGTCTGGGAAGATTCCGACAATTGACTCGACTGCCAATGAAAGTCATCGGCATAACCCACTTCTTTACCCTACAGTTAGGCCATCAACATGTGTGTTGCGATGTAACTGTGTAAACTTCAACTTCTGCACAGTAAGGTACATTTAGGAATTCCAACTCAAAATTGCAGCAGTATAAATTAACAGGGAGGTCATTGGATAGTGATTGGGAAGAGGAGTCCTAGCTGATTTATCCATTCCATCTTCTTTCTTCTTCTTTGGCCTTCTTGTCTCGAGAGACAATGGGTAAGCGGCTGGAGGTGGTCAGTGGTTTGTGAAGCAGCGCCTGGAGTTGCTATGAAGGCCAATTCTAGAGTGACAGACTCTTCCACAGGCGCTGCAGATAAAATTGGTTGTCGGGGCTGTTACATAGTTGGCTCTCTTCTTGCACTTCTGTCTTTTTTCCTGCCAACTGCTAAGTCTCCACGACTTGTCACTCTTTAGCCCCGCCTTTATGGCTGCCCACCAGCTCTGGCGAACGCTGGGAACTGACTCCCACAACTTGTGGTCAATGTCACAGGACTTCATGTCACGTTTGCAGACGTCTTTAAAGCGGAGACATGGACGGCCGGTAGGTCTGATGCCAGTGACGAGCCTGCAATTTGAAGACACTTTCACTCTCTCACTTTCACGAATTTCCAAGGATCCACAGAAGCCACTCAAACCTCAAGAGAGAAGACTCCTGCAGCTAAACAAGTTTGAAAGTGTGCACTGGGCCCCAACGAGAACTGCAAGACAACTGCAATCAAAGACTTTGCATCAAACCCAAAAGCCAGTAACTGAACTCCAGCTATTACTTTAAACCTTTTCCCTTCTTTCTCCTCCTCTGTCTTTACTTGCGTGTGTGTTTATTGCGTATGCATTCTAGCATGGTTACGTCGCGTATTTCTAGTAGTTTTAACCGAATTAGAGTTTTAAGGTTAATAAACTTACACCTTTCTTGTTTAATTCTAAGAAAACCTGTCTGGTTGATTTCTTTGCCATTACAATTAGAGGGGAAGCTAAAAACACGGCATTTAAAACAATTAAGCCCTGTTACGGCCAAACCAGGCAAAGGCTGAGAGGGGTGCCCTAAACCCTTGCCTCACCTGGTCGTAACAATATGAACATACGGACTAGGAGCATGAGTAGGCTATTCAGCCCCTCAAGCCTGCTCTGCCATTCTATAAGATCATGGCTGAGCTGTTTGTGGACACAACTCCATTTTCCTGCCTAACCCCGAGACGCTTTGACTCCCTTGTTTGCCAGGTATCTGTACACCTCTGCCTTAAAAATATTCAATGACCCTGCCTCCACTGCTCTCCGGGGAAGAGAGTTCCACAGACTCACGACTCAGAGAAAAATTTCTACTCATCTCTGTCTTAAATGGGATACCCCTTATTTTTAAACTGTGCCCCTTAGTTTTAGCCTCTCCCACAAGGGGAAACATCCTTTCAACATCCACCCTGTCAAGTCCCGTCATGATCTTATATGTTTCAATAAGATCACCTCACATCCCTGTAAACATCAATCAATACAGACCTAATAATAATTAATATTTCTACAATGAACACATCTACATCAGCAAATTATTTGGTAAAATGTAAAAGAGAAATTGCACGAAGCATTTACACAGATGTACCCGTCACTTTCGAGTTTCATTCGTTGGTTGAGTTTATTTCTATTGCAAAGTCCTTACAGTACTTAGTTACACAGACGAACCTATCATGTTGGAGTAACATTGTAATTATGTGGTCTGATTAACTGTATAATTTTTTGCAAGCAAAGAACTTCATCTGAATTTCAGAAATATGTCCACTTGCTCCTTCATGTGGTTATGAACTAGCATGCATGCTCTAAATAGGTAAAAGGCAAGCCACTTAAGACGATAATGGCTGGAATTTTACAGTGGATGGATGGGACCCGGACTCCGCGTGAAAGTCGGTGGCGAACCTGCTTCCGCCTAGCCTGGGGATCCGTCCCGTATTTTACGGATCCCCAGGCTTTAATTGTCCCGAGGTGGGACTTCCACCCACTTGAGGGAGGAGGTCCCGCCTCAGTGAGCTGCCGGCCAATCAGCAGGCCGGCAGCTCTTAGTCCCAGCAGCGCCACCAGGAGCGGTGGCCACTGCTAGGACTGCAGCCAAGCCGACGGCATGCCTCACCAGGGGGATCGGTCCTTCTCTGGTGAGGCTGGAGTGGTCCTTTGTGAGGAGGGGAGTGCCTTGGGTCCCAGGGGTGGGTTGGGAGGCGGGTGCAGCCCTCAGTTGGGCACCTTGTGCCCGACTGCCATGCGCCCCCCCGGGGCGTGGAAAGGCCGGCAGCTATCGCTGGGCGGCCTTTCATGTCCCCAGCACACCTGCTTGCCACGGGTAAAATACCCGTGGAGGCGGGCGAGGGCCCTTAAGTGGCCGTTAAGTGGCCCCTTAAGGGTCTTGATTGGCCTCGGGCGGGCGGGTCATTTCCCACCCCCTGCCTGACCTCCGTAAACATGTCCGGAGGCGGAATTGGGGTGGGTAGGCCACCCGGAGCCTGCCACTCAATTTTATGCCGCCCCCACGCCACCATCCGACCCGCTGGGGCGGCGTAAAATTCCAGCCAATGTTACAGGTGTAACCTCTCACCAGATTTCCAACATGTGCAAATTTCTTTATTAATTCTGAATATACATTGCTATATATTCATATTATTGTACATAATCCTCCTGCTTTTCTAAATGAATGGTTAGCCTTTGAGTTAAGCTGTCATCCTGTGCTCTGATCAGTTATTTGCTAGATCTTACTTTGTACTCACATTAACTTTAGGAAATATACATGTAAAAAGATTATGTCAAAAATGTAACCACAAACAGGCTCAAAATATACAATGTACTGGGAGCAGCTTCTCAGCTGGAAGGTGCAGAAACAATATTTATTTCTGTCTGTGTGAATGAAATTAATTTTGCAAATCTCTCCTTCTCCCTTTCTCTCCACCTCTTACCCCTTTCTTTCACCCTTTCTCTCTCACTTATTCTCTCTCTTAGTATTATGCTGTAGTAGATGAGTCAGATTGTCATAGTGATACCAGAAGTCACACTTGATGCTTATAGTGCTGTCAAAATAACAGTTGGTCACTAGAACCTAGCAGCACCAATAGACTTGGGGACACACAATCCTTGGCTATATCCCTGCTGCAAACATAATGGAAGCTAAAACCTGGCTACCCAACCCGAACCCGACCAAACCCGACTACGTGTCAGGTTCAGGTCGGGTCTATATTCGGGTGTCAGGTTCAGGTCGGGTCCAGCATTCGAGCTCAGGTCGGGTCGGGTTTAGGTTGGCTGTGATTGGGTTTTGTTTTGTATTGTTTTCTTTTTAATCTACCTTTTGATGCGATTTTGTTTTTCTGTACGAATAACATGTTTGATATTTTCGGGTCGGGTCGGGCATGAAAAAAAATTGAAGGGCTCGAGCCCGGGTCAGGTTCGGGTTGGCTGTGGTTGGGTTGGGCTTTAATGGAAACTACTTACAGCGGTGGTAGAGTTTTGCTTTCAGTTAAAGCATTCTAGTATTCTAATTCACTGATCAACAATGCTACTGATTTTCTCTTTTCACAGAAAAACTAAAGGAGTCATGAAACACAATCCTCAAAGCTCTGTTAAAAAAGAATCCTGGAATCCTGCAATAAAAATGGAATTTGACTTATTCAGTCACCATAAACCAGAGACCCTAATTATAAACAGATGGATTTGTAGAATTTGATCCACAAAATACTGGTTAAAAAAAAATCCCAGAATCTAATGTAATGAAAACAGATTTGACTTATTCCATCACCATAAACCAGAAGCTCTGTTAATCAATTAGGTGAATGGAATAATAGTCCTGTCACAGTGAAATCGGCGGCTAGTTATGGTGAGAAGTTGAGTCCCGAGTTTTGTTGTTTCACTTCTGGGGAATGGTGGAACATGATGCATGGATCAATGAAGATTTCTGTTAATCCATAAGCACATTCCATTTCTCCATGTATGCTAGATCATACAGGGCAGAGGTTATGATGCTCTGCTGCCATGATTGGAACTTTGCTAGGTACAGCACACAGCCTTGATTCAGTGTCCCATGCTCATGTCTAACATAGCTCTTTATTGGTCGTGAACACTTGCATCTTCTGTCTTTATAAGTCAGCATGCCATTTCTCATCATAATAGCTTAATTCAAACCTGTATTGTCAAATTCACATCAGGTAAACAGTGATTATAGTATCATAAGATTTGGGTTAGCTATTGAAAAGGACAAGGAGCAATCCAGAATGAAAATAACTAATTGGAGGAGGGCCAATTTCAGTGGGGAAGAGAACAGATTCGTCTCAGGTAAATTGGAATCAAAGATTGGCAGGAAAAACTGTAAAGGAACAATGGGCTGCCTTTAAAAAGGAAATGGTTCAGTTACAGTCGAGTTACATTTCCATGAAGAGGAAAGGTACAGCAACCAAAGCCAGAGGTCCCTGGATGATGAAACAGATGGAGAGTAAGATGAAGCAGAAAAAGGGGACAAATGACAGACGTCAGGTTAATAATACAAGTGAGAACCAAGCTGAATATAGAAAGTTCAGAGGGGAAGTGAAAAAGGAAATAAGAGAGGCAAAGAGAGGGTATGAGAATGGACAGGCAGCTAACATAAAAGGGAATCCAAAAGTCTCCTATAGGTGCATTAATAGTAAAAAGGAATAAGAGGAGGGATGGGGCCGATTAGGGACCATAGAGGGGATCTATGCATGGAGGCAGAGGGCATGGCTGAAGTACCAAATGGGTACTTTGCATCTGTCTTTACCAAGGAAGATGATGTTGCTGAAGTCATAGTGAAAGGAGGTAGTTGAGATACTGGATGAGCTAACAATTGACAAAGTGGAGCTATTTGAAAGGCTGGCTGTACTTAAAGTTGACAAGTCACCAGGACCAAATGAGATGCATCCGAGGATGCTGAGTGAAGTAAGGGTGAAAATTGTGGAGGTACTAGCCATAACCTTCCAATCCTCCTTAGATACAGGTGTGGTGCCAGAGGATTGGAAAATTGCAAATGTTACATGCTTGTTCAAAAAAAACAATCCAAGGATAAAACCAACAACTGCAGGCCAATCTTGGTGGTGTGAAAGCTTTCAGAAATGATAATCTGGGATAAAATTAACAGTCACTTGGACAAGTATAGATTAATTAAAGAAAGCCATCACAGATTTGTTAAAGGCAAATCATGTTTAACTAACTTGCTTGAGTTTTTTGATGAGATAACAGAGAGGGTTGATGAGTGTAATGCAGTTGATGTGGTGTACGTGGACTTCCAAAAGCTGTTTGATGAAGCACCAAATAATAGGCTTGCCTGCAAAGCCCATGGAATAAAGGGGATAGTGGCAACACGGAAATGAAATTGGCTGAGTGACAGGAAACAGAGAGTAGTGGTGAATGGTTGTTTTTCAGACTGGAAGAAGGTATACATTGGGATTTCCCGGGGGTTGGTACAAGGACCACTGCTTTTTTCGATATGTATTAATGAACTAGAGCTGGATTTTGTTCCCAGCCCGACATTGCGTTCCATGGCAGGGTTGGGTGGAGAATCAGAGCAGCAGCAGCTACCACGGAAACCGATGCCGGGATTGCCGGGCCCGATTTTCCTGGGGACAGGATAGGCTGACGTAGACCATCCGCCCAGAGGCCAATTGAGGCCCTTAAGTTAAAGGCAAATCATGTTTAACTAATGGCCAATTAAGGGACTCTTCCTGCCGTCGCTGGGATATTACCAGTGGCGCGGGAGGGGGGAGCCTCCTTCATGGGCAATTCATGGCCCATGGAGGACCCTACTGGGCAGAATGCCCACCCCCCGACCCCACCCTCCGGACCGGCCCTGGCAAACCCTCCTCACCCTTCGCGAATCCGGGGTTCCACTGCTGGGCCTGGGTCCGAGGCCTCCGCAGTACTAGTGATGGCCACTGCTCCCAGTGATACTGCTGATACTGTTGAGCTGCCGGCCCTCTGATTGGCTGGCACCTGTTGGAGGTGGGATACCTGTCCCTATCAAGTGTTCAAAGGAATGGGGATCCCGCCTCCTTGAACTTTGATCCCAAAAGACCAGAGCATCGCTCCGGGAGTCAGAAAAAATGCAGAGGCGGCATTCCCCCTGTCTTTTCGGCCTGGTACCAGGATCCCTGCCTCTGGTACTCCAGCCCCTAGACTCGGGCATATAAGGTACAATATCAAAATTTGTAGCTGACACAAAACTTGCAAGTATTGTGAACTGTGATGACCAGAGTGACAGACTTCAAGAGAACATAGGCTGCTAGAATGGGGGATACGTAGTAGATGAAATTTAATGCAGAGATGTGTGAAGTCATACATTTTGGTAGGACGAATGAGGAGAGGCAATATAAAATAAAAGGTACAATTCTAAAGGGGGTGCAGGAACAGAGAAACATGGGGTATATGTGCACAAATTGTTGAATGTGGCAGGGCAGGCTCAGAAAGTGGTTAAAAAGGCATACAGGATCCTGGGCTTTATAAATCAAAGCATATAGTACAAAAGTAAGGACGTTATGATGAATATTTGTAAAACACTGGTTCAGCCTCAACTGGAGTATTGTGTCCAATTCTGGGCAACATACCTTGGGAAGGATGTAAAGGCTTGAGAGAGGGTACAGAAAAGATTTATGAGAATGGTTCCAGGGAATGCTTCAGTCACGTGGACAGACTGGAGAAGCTGGGTTGGAAAAGATTAAGATGAGATTTGATAGAGGTGTTCAAAATCATGAGGGGTCTAGACAGAGTAGATAGGGAAAACTATTCCCATTGACAGAAAGGTTGAGAACCAGAGGATACCAATTTAAGGTGATTAACAAAAGAAGCAACGATGACATGAGGAAAATTTTTTTATGCAGCCAGTGGTTAGGATATGGAATGCACTGTCTGAGTGTGTGGTGGAGGCAGATTCAATAATGGCTTTCAAAAGGGAATTGGATAAATACCTAAAGAGAAAAGATTTGCAGGGCTACAGGGAAAAGGAGGAGGAGTGGGACTTGCCAAATTGCTCCTGCAGAGAACCGTCACAGATATGACGGGCCGAATGGCCTCCTGCGTCGTAACCATTCTATCATTCTATCGTGATTTTAAGATTCTTATCCTTGCTTTCAGATTCCTCCATGGCCTCGCCCTCCCTGTCTCTGTAATCTCCTCCGCCTCACAATCCTTCAAAATACCTTTAATCATCTAGTTCTGGCCTCTTGTGCATCCCAGATTTTAATTGCTTCACCATTGGTGGCCATGCTTTCAGCTGCCTAGGCTCTAAACTCTGGAATTCCCTCCCTAACTCCCTCCATCTCTCAACCTCACTTTCCTCATTTAAGATACTCCTTAAAACCGACCTCTTTGACCAAGCTTTTGGCCATCTTTCCTAGTATCTCCTTCTGTGGCTGGTGTCAAATTTTGTTTTATAATAGGCCTGTGAAGTACCTTGGGATGTTTTACCACATTAAGGATGTTATATGAATACAAGTTGTTATTATTTCATGAGATTACAAATAATTCAATCCAGATAATGGATAAGTTAATTAGGACACTGGAATTCTCAAGTCGTATAAGCTCGGAGGAATTTGTTGCACTTTAAAGCATTTTATTTTAGTTCTGCTGCAGCAACTCTGGTTTGAGGTATATAATCGCCTTCCAGGGTTTGCTGTTAATTGCAGTTCAGGTTCATAATCTGAGGAAGTGGAGAATAGAACACTATTTAGATTGGAGAATCTTTGAATAATGCCTTAGTCCTCGTCAGCGATTTCGAGCTGTGCTGACTCTCCTATACCTGAAACTGAACTAATTTCTTCCTCTGTTTCCCCACATAAGTGGTTTTCAATTTGTTCCTGTGTGTAGGTTCCTGTGCAGATATTCACATGCTACTAAAGAGCTTCTGCAAATATTGGCACAATCCCAAGGGATATACTAAAGGCTACTATAAACACATTAACAATGAAAGGGTAGTCAAAGAAGCAATTGGATTACTTAAAAATAAGGTTACCATCTCAGAATATTATGGAAGACTGAGGAAGAGAAAGCTGATGCGCTTAGCATAATTTTCAAAACTCTGGAAGGTGACAAATGTTACTCCTCTGTTAAAGAAAGGGAAAAAGGATTAGCATGGAAATTATAGGCAAATTAGACTCAACTGGGTTACGTGAAATTCTAGGCCTGAATTTTCCATTCCTGCAGTCCCGAGCCTGCAATTTCCACCCATTAAAGTGAATGGACACAGAATTCTTGGGCTGGGAATTGCAGATGCAGCAAATCCAGGCCTGAGAGTCTATAATATTGGATGTTGTATTAGATGAAAGACATGGACGAACCAGGTCCAGTCAGCATGAAATTGCAATGGTCAGACTAAGTTAGTTGAATACTTTGAGGAAGCCCACACAGCATCACTAAAAGGAATTCAATGGATGTTGTTTAGATGGATTTTCAGAAGGTTTTTGGTAAAGTGCCACATAAGAGACTTGTTACAGAAATTAATGAACATGGTACTTAAAGGAAATATAGCTGCATGGATAGCTAGGAAATAAAAACATAGGGTAGGTATAAAAGGATAGCTTTTTGGATTGACAGAATATGGATAGTGGCAAAAAATCTAAAGGGATTATAGTTTGAGGGTTAGCAATAGAAGATTAAAGACATTTTTATACAGAGGATTATTAGAACATGGAATACCTCACCATAATTCACTTGTGTTAGAGGATATATTGTTTAAAATTTGGAAAGGTAGAATAGAAGAGAATATGGGGAAAGGACAGGAAAATGGGATTGGTGTAGTCAGCTCCAGTTGAAGGGCTAGGTCCAGCTGAGAATTCCTTTGTGCTGTAAATTCTATGGGCAGAATTTTCTCAACGGCAGGATCCTTAGCAGGTCAGACACCCATTGGACTCTGCAATGGGCTTTGCTGAGGCTCTTTAACTGAGGCATGGCATTAGCATCCCAGCTGGATCTGTCAAGGGAAGGATTTCTAATTAAGGGACCATGGTATGGGTTATAATGGCTTTCCTGCAGCATCCTCAGGAATGGAGAACAGAACTGGGAAGGCTGCCGCACAGGTCTTTCACTACTACCTGATGTCCTGCTGTGTGATCTGATTTGCTGCAGTGAGGTGATTTTTCCCAGGGATGGGAGGAATAGGACAACCTCTCCAATCAAGCAGGCATGGATGGAAGTGACCGAGGAAGTTAGCAGCAAGAATGTGGTCCCTCCAACCGGGAGGCAGTACACCAAGAGGATCCAGGAACTCAGGAGGGTGGGAAAGGTGAGTGGAGTAACACTTCCAGTGCCAAGCCACAAACTCTGACATTCCCAGTGTTCTCTGCACAACACTCCTCAGAACAGCACACCCTGCAGCTGCACTCATTCCTCTCTCTTCAGGCACCTCACATCCCCATCTGAACAGCCAACACTCAAACTCATCCTCATCCTCCTACCCTCTCACACCCATGCCTCAGTCACCCTTAACAAATGTTCTTCTTCCCTCCTATCCACACAAGCCATTTCTAACACTCATAACTCTCTGCTTTCTCTCCTTGCAGAAGAGAGCACACAACCTTCGGGAAAGGCAGAGACCTGGGAGGAAGGGGTGGGGTAGCTCTCCAGTGACAGGCACCTTTCTCTTTGTTGGCCACTGACAATGCATGCCCACCTGGCCCACTGGGAAAGAGGTCTTGTTCCAGGAGGCTGCAGATGTCAGCAGCGATCTGCTGTGAAAGCCCGAGCCTCCTGAGGCACTAGTGCTCACGCATGTCAACAGAACTGATCCTCTGCCTGTAGACCCTGTCTTGGGGGTGTAGCTTTCATGGAGCTGGATCTCAGTGTCCATCCCTGTGTCCTGTGAAGCAGCATGTAGCTGAGGAGAAAGCAGCTGGTGCTGGTGTCGCTCCTGCTTTTGATGTCGGTGTTGCTTCTCCTCTTGCTCTTTGTCAGAGGTACAAGGTAGGCCTGCAGAAGCTGCTCCCATGCCATGGTGAAGGCTGGCAGCAGGGAAGTTTAGCTGAAGGAGAGTGAAGTGCAAGTCAGGTGAAATGACATCCAAGAAGTTGGCAATCAACTGTCAAGCACTAAAAGTACACCTGGCCATGGCTAGAGCTCTTCAGTTTCACTGAAGAATCACTCCCCGCTATGCACTTGCCCGGTTGACTCAGGTGAGTTCCACACAGCTCAGGAAATAGGTCCACTGCCTGTTAAATGCAGAATCCTTCATTAAAACAGAACTTAATTGCCTATTAAAATTTTAAATACCTTACTTGACATCTGCTTGGTGGTTCCCCACTCACATTCAATCCTGTCTGAATGAAACCCGGAAGAGGGCAGGATGATGTCAGGATCTCAACTCAATGTTACTTTTAGGGGATTTAACTCCCTGCATGTACCCAAACCTGCCTCCCCTTGCCTGGGAAAAGTCCCCCCATGATTCTATGATAAAGAAAATACATTAAGGTGCAGGGTCCCCTTATCTTATGCATCATACTGCCAGCAAGTCCCTGATATCCCTGATTCTGAACGAGCCACCATTCTGGTTAATTCCAGGACTGCCTGCATCCCAGTTTTACTGAATTAACATTGATGTTCCAGAAAGCAGTCACCTATCCAGTACATGTGACAAATGAGATTCACTATTGAAGGGTGTCACTGCAATGCCATATTCATAGGGCACTGTAATAACTGACAAGTATACACCTGCAAGAAATCAGAGATGCAAGGAGATGGTATGTTTCAAACAGTTATCTATGCATCTCATATGACTGGCATGGCCTGTTCATTATTTTCTCAAGATTTATTGACAATGAAAGGCTGTGCATGCTCTGGTTGGAAAGTTGAAAAAAATGTCACATTTAAATTTATTTGTCTATAAATGCTGATGCTGCCTTTTTGTGCCTACTCCATCATTTGCAGCTAGAATCCACACACAATTGAACTGACCCTCTCAAACACTGCACAACTACCTTCATGACCTCCTTGTAATTTGTTCGCAAAGTTCAAAATTCCTGTTCAGATATCATTTCTATTCCTTTGGTTGCTATCTTTAATCTGGTTCAATTTGAAACAACTGTTTTAAAGGGAACTTTGTATAAGGTTTGCGTTGTAAGTTTTGAGGAACAAAAATGTGAGAAAGCGATGTCTCAGCAGGAACTTTATGAAATGCTTATTTGGTTGGAGAAAGTAAGCCTGCAAAAGTACTTTCAGACACACCAGGGCAACACGAGGAGATTCACAGATGGAAAGCCTAAGTATAAGGCAGGCACCATAAAATATCTTTACACAGAGGGTGAGCAACAGTTGAAACAGATCACCAGGAACAGTGGATGGGACCAGTACATTGTAATTATTTGAGAGAGCGCTTGGAGCTGGTGTTCTGGAAGGGTGAAATTAATCTGAGCTGAAGTTTTTTCTTCAACCGAATCCTCTTGTGAAGATTTTTTTGTAGTAGCAGAGATGAAGCAATTTTTAGGTTCTATGTAGATGAACATTGGTGACACATTAGTAGCAAAGGGTGCAGTCAGTGGTTTATGTACATCAAGGTTAAATTATCTGAAGTGTGTGAGAAGCCAAGCTATTTCAATAGGAGAGCAGCGGAAGTGTGATTACCTCTTTTGCAAGTATTTTAATCTGTCAGAGATGCTGTTTCTTTTACTTTTTTTTCAGTTTTCCCCTCATCTATTCCTTTCCTTTCTTAGCCTATCTCCATGTACTCTCTTCCAATTGGAATGGTGGATCTAGATTTTCCGATCAGCATTATCTTAATGCCAGTGCTAAATAACTTAGACTTAATGAGTTAACATTGTTGTTAAAATTATGCTAATTGGAAAATCTGGGCTATCAGGTTCTCTGTTGGCATCTGTCATCAAAAGTGTTAAGTGCTGAGCTGATGGGATGCCATCTACTAAGTGCTGTTGGACAACTCCCTATTTCCTTAAGTAAGGCTCTTGGCTGCAAATACATAATTTATCAGTGGCTTTTGCAAGTTCAAAGTTTTCTTCCACAACTACTGGCAGACACTCAGGATCAAATCACAGGACATTTCACAAAAGAATGCATCCAAATATACAAGGCTTTATGAAACTTGCACCGTGTTGGAGTTCTGGGGTTGAGAGTCGGTCAATATGTTCCATATACTTCTTTATAAATAAAAAGGTAGTGACTGTTGGCATAGTGACATGGCAATGTCCCTTAAAAGATTATTAGCAGCAAGGGGGGTTGAGGCGGGGAGGAGCAATGAGCTGGTTTGTCACTAAGTAAAACTTTTAAACATTCAATTGGTCAGTTCCATTCATTGGTCTTCCCATGATCCTGCTCCCTCCATAGCAAAATGTGAAAATCATGAATGAGTATTGATTAAGCTATTGAAGATCATAATATAATACTTGAGCTCAAGGTAGCTGAATAAAAATACAATATTTTAGCAATAAAATTAGCCCAATTGTGTTGGTGGCAAGACAGAAACTATAATTGTCAACACTGCACTTTAGGCTCATGATCATGAATGATATGAATGATCATCCTTGTCCTCAGGGTAAATGTACTTCCAATTTAACTACCTACTACTTAATATTGGGAGGACTGCATTTCAGGATCTAAATTATGGAGTATGAGAAGAAGGCATAAAAGGTTTCTTAAAATGATTTAAAAAATCACTACCACCAATCACAGTGGCATTTCCAAGATGCACAATATGAGCTTTCATCTTTGGTACCAGCCACAACCCTTGACTAATATTCATCAATGAAGATGGCAGGAGATCATAATGCTCTGTCTCACACTGCAGATATTCAGCTATAGAGTCCTAACAATGTAGAAATGAGTACTGAAGTCCCTATCAGGTGTGTATGATACAGGTGACTTTGAACGGTTTATATAATCCATATGCTGGAAAAATAAATACAGTGCCTTTGTTCCAACCAGGCCATCAGGTTACAGACTGGCTATTGGTGTTAAGGGCTATCCACTTCAGACTCGCCTCAGGGACCCAGGCACAGCTGCACAGCACACCTACAACTGCCACCAGAAATGTTATCGGGTAGGCAGCTGGCATGCTCAGGCAATGTATCTGATGTCTTGACCATTTGGGAGGAGCTTTGCAGTACAGCCCTGAACAGTTATCCAGATTTGTGGTTGTCTGCTGCATGTTCCATAAACTTTGCCATCATGAGGGGCTAGCCCACTGGTACCCTGATGCAGAGTTAACCGAGCTTTATTCTGTATCTTATCTGGCTTGGGATTGATTAATACTTCAACTAGAAATGGAAATGCTCCCTTTTTCCCAACACTAGCATCGCACTGATAAACATAAAGTTTGTACATTTGTTTTATTTATATTCCATTCACATTTCTGCAGCTGATAGATGATTTTCATCACATTTTGTAACACGTTCAAACAGCAATTTTGAATAAATGGAACATTATGAAAAGCTATGCTACTGAATGTCACAGTTCATATGGCCATAGTATCCACAACCTATGCACTGATCCCATGTGAAGGAATCTCGCAGACCACCATTGCTGGTGCAAAATCCTGTGCATCTGCCTATTTACAGCTATACCTATTTCAAATTAGGACAAGATTATTTTTACATTGCTTTCAATTATTTTTGTTTTGATGTATTTTGACATCTGTTTCAATATGATAATGTTGGTGTTTAATCTAGTATAATGAACAGCCCTTTCCATCATCACTCACAGGGACCACAGCATTGAACATTCTTGGCTGGATGCAACATTGGATATTCCATTGTTAAGGATGAAAGGTTCAGCCAGTGCCCCCTTTCCAGCAGTGGCTGCTTTGCCCCACAACTGCAACTCCACTTCAATAGGAATTCTTGCCAAATCTGTAACTGGAACTTTTGTGGGTTTTGCCCCTGTAAAACATTAGCCAGGAGAATACTGACTTTGTAAATTGAGGCCATTGTGTTTCGGCAAAACATTATACCAAATAAAAGTTAATGGATTGCTTCAAAATTTGTGGGAAAAGTTTATTTCTGGGATGATTTATAGGGAGCAAACAGTTGGATAAACATTGACCTGGAACAATCAAGTATAAAAATACTTAACTGGAGGAAGACTAACATTCTGACCCAGGTGGACTGGAATCAAAAATTGGTAGACAGAACAGTAATTGCAGAATGGGAAACCTTCAAAGGAGGAGATGGTTTGGGTAGACACATTCCCATGCAGGGGAAAGATTCATAGAATCATAGAAAACTTATAACAGAGAAGGTGACCATCCTGCCCATTGTGCCTATGCTGACTCTTTGAAATAGCAGTCATGCCTAGTCTTACATCCCCACTTCTTGTCCGTAACCCTGTAAATTCCACAACTTCAAGTACCTGTCCAACTCCCTTTTAAATTAATTTATGGAATCAGCTTGCACCACCTTTTCAATAGAGCATTCCAAATTCTGACAAGTCTCAGTGAAAAATAATTCTCCTCTAGATCTTTTGCCAATGAATTTGAATATATGACCTATGGTTATTGACCCATACCCTAGACGGAATAGCTTTTCTCTATCAAATCTATGAAATCCTATCATCGTTTCGAAAACCTCTATTAGATCCCCACTTAACGTCTCTGTTCTAAGGAGAACAGTCCTAACCTTTTCAACCTTTCCTCATAACTGAAGTCCCTCATCCTGGGTAACATCCTGGTGAACCTCCTCTGTACCATTACGAAGGCCTTTACATTTTTGCTCAAGTGTGGTGCCCCGAATTGTCCACAATACTCCCAGCTGAGGTCTAACCAGTGATTTATAAAGTTTGAGCATAATCTCTTTGCTTTTATATTCTATTCCTCTATTTATAAACCCAAGTAGCCCATATACTTTCGTAACCACTTTATCAACTCACTGTACCACCTTTAAGGATTTGTACATACAGGCATCAAGGTCTCTCTGCTCAGCTACACTTTCAAAATTGCGTCATTTATATTATACTGTTTTTCCATATTAGTCCTCCCAAAGTGCATCATTTCACACTGCTCTGCATCGAACTTCAACTGCTATGCTTCTGCTCGTTTCATCATCCTGAAGCCCAGCTGAAACAAGATCTTGTTCCAGGAGGCTGCAAATGACAGCAATGTCCTGCCTTAAAAGCCTGAGATTCCTGTTACTCAGTCATGTCCAGAAATCGGATCCTCTCTCTGTACACCCTTTGTTGGGGGTATCACCTCCTGCAAGCTGGAGCTCTGTGTTCATCCCCTTTGTCCTGTGGAGTGGCAGGTGGCTGAGAAGAGCTCTTACTGGTGTTGCTCCTTCTGCAGCTGTTAATGTTGTTGGTGCTACTCTCAACATGTTCCTCATCGAGGTCCAGGGTAGAGATGCATAAGCTGCTCCCATGCTGCTAAGAAGGCAGACAGCCAAGAGTGCAGATCAAAGTCAAAAAAGCCCAAGGTAGCAGAAATGACTTCCAAAGTGTTGGAAATCACCTCCAAAGCGATGAAAGCACACTCTCAGAAAAAATCCTGTGAGCAAAAGCCTTCAACTTAGGCAAGGAAGCAACTCTCAGTTCAGTAATTTAAGACTTTCCAACCTGTCAATTTCACAGCCTTGTCAATCTCCACTGTGCTCTTACCTTGTTGTCACTGGCGATTTTCAGACAGTCCGGGAAACCTATTTGCTAGCAGTTAAAGCTAGGATTCAGGGTTAAATCTTCAAACAATTGTCACTTTGCATTGATAACTTTCAACCATGCCTGTCCCATGGGGCATTCCCACACACCTCGAAACACGCACTGCCTAAATTCGGAAGTCAGTGGGGTCATGTTGGGTTTCCATTAAGCGGGCAATTTTTCCATCTTTAAACCTCTGCACACACTGACACCCGCCCGCTCCATGCAGGTTAAAATTTCTCCCTACTTTCAAAAGTATTTCATTGGTTGTAAAGCTGGAGGCCATGAAAGGTGCTATACAACAACTTGTATTTATACAGCACCTTTAATGTAATAAAACATCCCAAGGTGCTTCACAAGTATGTTATAAAGCAAAATTTGACATCGAGCCACAAAAGATATTAGGGCAGATGATACAAAAGCTTGGTCAAAGAGGTAGTTTTTAAGGAGTATCTTAAAGAAGGAAAGCAAGTTAGAGAGGCAGAGTGGTTTAGGGAGGAATTTCCAGAGTTTAGGGCCTAGGCAGCTGAAGCAATTAAAATCCGGGATGCTCAAAACGCCAGAATTAGATGAGCACAGATATCTTTGAGGGTTGAGGGCTGGAGGAGATTACAGAGATAGGGAGGGACGAGGCCTTGGAGAGTTGGAAACAAGGATGTGAATTTTAAAAATAAGGATGAGAATTTTCTTTAAAAATCGAGGATTTGCTTGAATGGGAGCCTGTATATGTCTGCGAGCACAGGGGTGATGGGTGTGCAGGACTTCGTGCGAGTAAGGACAGTGGCTGGATGAGTTTTAAATGACCTGCTTCCCATGTGATGATTGGAGGAATTTTCTGAATTGATGCTTGAAACTCAAGGCATTTTCTGAGAATTAATACAAATCAGAGATACAGGGCACTCATGTCCTTACTCAGATTTTACAGATTGCTGTTGGTCTGTTCTAAAGGGTTGCCAAATTCGAACTAAAATTTTTCTTTTGGCCCCGACTATAGATTATGATCGCAATTTCTACATCGACATATACCCAGATATATGAAAATGTTATTCATTTACTGTTTGGTTTTAAATGCAGCATACTCCTAATAGATACAATAAGGTAGATTTTAGTCTTCACTCATTGGATAGTTCATTGGTAGAATGGATCACCCATTATAGAACCCATTCATTTTTCATTCCATTGAACTCAATGCCCATGCAGTGAAGATGAAAATTTACCCCAGAAGGTCAAAATGGTCCAAAACATTGATTAGAACCAAACCTGCATATACCAGCACAGTGTGCACCATTAGCGACTCCACAAGAAGTACTGGAACTTGGTACCAATCTAACCATATTAGCCTATTGCCAAGACATTGCTTATATGATTCTATGATTATGTAGCTGATGACATATAAATGAGCCTACTGCTTTTACTTTTTCAACTAAAGCTGATATGAGTTATAGATATGGTTAATATAGTGATATACCACTTTTCTGACAGAACCTGCACTTCAGGTTATTTAAGTTCTGGACAAGAGAATTACAATTTCAGGCGAATTAGTTCTTATTCTTGTGCATTGTTTTAATGTCGAAAATTTTCATCAATGGGGCCTATTAAGTGGCAGTTACTGAAAATATTAAGACACAGTGACTCGGTGATTCACATAAAACATGCGTGTGACTTTTTTCAGATCTCTGATGGGAAACTGCCTCCTACTTCTTGATTAGCAGAAACCCCTCATCTCTTGGTGATAGTTTCTGAAGAAGTCAATAAGAAGTGAGGTAAAATTTGCCATTCAAGGTGTAACACTGTACCTTTGAAAAGAGGGTGAAGCAGCCCAAACGACTGATGACGCAATAAACTTCTGGTAAGCGAGGGCCTTTACCACTCGGCTGAAATTGAAAGAAAAAAGTTATAAAAATTAAAGATACTCCCTCCACAGTATTAAAAATACTTGCATTATAGTATTAAAGACACTTTCCCTCCAATATTACTCGCCCTACAGTATTGAAGATATCTACTCTGCAGTATTAAAGATACTTGCCCTCCAATATAACTCACCCTACAGTATTGAAGATACTTGCCCTATACTATATATAATTAAAAAGCTTTTAGGTATTAATAAAGCAAAATTTTACATAATCTACAAAAATGTTTTTTACTAATCCAAGATCATCTTGATGCTGATGGGTTGAGACCACTAATATTCATCGTTCTGAAGGTTTCCAATATTTTACTATTATGAAAAAGGACTAGGAGCGAAGATAGGAAAGGGTGTCAAGTTGAATTTTAAAACTTGTAGACCGTTGATGGAAGAGAAGTCTAAGGGAATTAAGAAATCCCACAGTTTTGAGGATCTGCAAAAGCATGAGTTTGAATTAGTGACTGTGCAATGAGTTTTGATTTTAATACCAAGATTTCAGGGAGGGGAAAGAGCATGAAAGATGTTTGGCGTTTAGGAGGGACAGAATGAAAAGTTCAGAGCAGGAATGATTTATACACCTTGTGCTACAGCTAGAGTTAAAAGCCAAATATTTTTATTTGGTTGCCAGGAGGCATATGTTAATGAAAATATTAATAGATCAAGGCTAGTTAGTGAAGTTCACATTTGACTGGAGATGAATCGCTTCCCCTTATTAGGTATTGAATTGCTCCTGAAAGCACTGACTGATTAAATCAATGATGTAAAGTTTTTGCTTAAAATCCACACTATCAAATCCACTGGAATGTCAACACCTTGCCAAGGCCCTTGGACATCCACCAGCCCATAGCTGTCTTTGGTAAATGCCAATAAAAATACTTTGTCCCAGGGAACATCTATATAAATTACAGCAAAACTTAATGAAAAGCTAGGTTTCCTTTTCTAACTCTAATGGATCTTAGATAAAAAGGAAGCTTAGGGCCTGGAACTTTCTCGGAACTGCTCCTGCTCTGCCACTGTAACTACACCAGAATTGCAATGGGACCTCTGCTTATCCTGGTGAATGGGGTTTCTGCCAAACCTCCAGTGAAGTTACTGTGACAGAGCTCTGAGAAACTTCTCTGCCAAGCAATTACAGAACAGGCCAATTAAATGTGCTGATATTTTGTCCAGCTTTAACCATCACACTCTTTCTTTATCTGCCAACACATATACTCCTCTAAGTGAAACAGTCGATGCCATCCAATCACTTCAAGGATGGTTCTTGTTTTGCAATGGTTAGGATTGCTGCTGGATAATATTGTGTTGAATTGTGTCACCTCCCTGATGTCAGACAATCTGACTCCATTGGGTACTGGAACTGAAGACACCAGCCAGACAACTGGTGCAGCTGAATATATTTGTGGCTGCTGCGGATTTGCTTGTGAGCCAGAATTAGGAAACCATGACCACAGCAATCTCAAAGAAACTTCTTAACCACATTGCTTCCGAGGGTTAGCCAACCAAGTTCTTAAAGTTACGTGTGAGATATAGAGAACTGTTGCTTCTCGTAGGCAACAACAGGGCTTGAGACAGTGACAGACTGGAGTCATGAATATTAGAGAAGCAGCTTTTTCTGCTGCTAATGAGCATAATTAACATTTAGAAACAACATTACACATTATAGAACTTTAAAATGCAAGTGGGGATCTTTTATTTTTCTGTGTATAAAGTTCAAGATTAATCCTTTTCCTATACGGCCATCTTACATGCCATCAACATCCTAGGGGCTACCATTGACCAGAAACTGAACTGTAGTAGCCATATAAATACCGTGGCTACAAGAGCAGGTCAGAGGCTAGGAATCCTGCGGCGAATAACTCACCTCCTGACTCCCCAAAGCCTATCCACCATCTACAGGGAACAAGTCAGGAGTGTGATGCAATACTCTCTACTTGCCTGGATGGGTGCAGCTCCAACAACACTCAAGAAGCTTGACACCATTCCAGGACAAAGCAGCCCGCTTGATTGGCACCCCATCCACAACATTCACTCCCTCCACCACCAACGCACAGTGGCAGCAGTGTTTACCATCTACAAGATGCACTGCAACAATGCACCAAGGCTCCTTAGACAGCACCTTCCAAACCTGCGACCTCTACCAACTAGAAGGACAAGGGCAGCAGATGCAAGGGAACACCACCACCTGCAAGTTCCCCTCCAAGCCACACACCATCCTGACTTGGAATTATATCACCGTTCCTTCACTGTCACTGGGTCAAAATCCTGGAACTGTGGGTGTACCTACTCAACATGGACAGCGGTTCAAGAAGGCAGCTCACCACCACCTTCTCAAGGGCAATTAGGGATGGGCAATAAATGCTGGCCTAGCCAGCGACGCCCGCATCCCACGAATGTATTAAAAAAATCTAGAAAATTCACAAAAGCTGACAAACAGCTTCAAAAAAACTAACAACTAACCCTACAATTCAAAAACAGCCAGCAATGAATGTGGGCCCATTACCAAGGCCACTTCAGATAGTTGAATAGGTTAAATTCCTTTTTAATTACATGGGATTTAAGGATTTCTATCAGTGTTTTGGGGATCATATTCTGTAATTTGATGTGTTTTTCTGTGGAAACTGAAAACCAATGACCTTACCTATAACGTGAGAACAAGTAGTTACAGTGAGAGAAAAGAAGAACATAATAGCAGCAGGAGTAGGCTGTATGGCCACTCCAGCCTGCTCTGCTATTCAGAACTCAACTCCACTTTCCCGCCCAATCCCCATATTCTTTAATTTCCTTAGACTCCAAAAAAAACCTATCAATCTCAGCCTTAAATACACTCAATAACTGAGCATCCACAGTCCTCTGAGGTAGAGAATTCCAAAGAATCACAACCCTAAGAGTGAAGAAATTTCTCCTCATCTCGGTCCAAAATGTCTGTTCCCTTATCCTGAGACTATGCCCCCTAATTTTAAACTCTCCAGCCAAGGGAAATAGCCTCTCAGCATCTACACTTTCAGAAACTTAAATGTTTCAGTGAGATCATCTGGCATTCTTCTGAACTCCAGAGAATACAGACCTGATAGGACAACCCTCTCATCCCAGGAATCAATTTAGTGGACCTTCATTATACTCCCTCTAAGCTAAGTTACTCCTCCTTATGTATGGAGACAAAAACTATGCACAGTACTCCACGTCTGGTCTCATCAAAGCCCTATATGATTGCAGCTAGACTTCTTCTTGTACTCCAAACCCCATGCAATAAAGATCAACATCCCATTTGCCGTCCCAATTGTTTTATGTACCTCTATATTACCCTTCTGTGTTCTTTGTTCAGGGACACCCAATTCCTCTGAACACCAACATTTACCAGTTCCCCACCATATAAAAAACAATCAGTGTTTCTATTTTTCCTACCAAAGTGAATAACATCAAATTTCCCACATTACACTCCATCTACCACCTTCTTGCCCACTTACTTAACTTATCTATATCCCTTGCAGACTCCCAGGCTGGAATTTTACCGTTAAGAATCGGGTCCCGTTGGGGTTGTGCGGAGGGAAAAATGGCGCGCAAAGACGTCGGGCCGGCTCCCCGGCGTCATTACGCACTGACGCAATTTAACCAGCGTGGGAAGTCAGGCGCGATCGAGATTGCACTCGCCGCCCGACTAACATCAATTGAGAAGTACTTAAGGTAATTCAGAATCCAATTGACAGAGATTTTACGCTACGTATCTGATTTTACGGCCGTTAATCGGGTCGTGGGACGTGTCAGGAACCCGGCAGGTTCAAAAGGGCGGCAGGCATGGATTCATGAGGGAGTTGTAAGTAAAAATGAATTTATTGAACTTTATTCATGCTGATATTATTTGTGTGTCCTAACAAGGGTTGTAACTTGCAGGTTGTGCAGAAGGTTTAATCTGAATGTTATGCACTGCTGATAGGGACCCATGTAATATTAGTTATTGCCTGAACGAAGTACCTGAAGTGAGTCAGTCACAAAAGCTGGAAGCTATTACCTGTGGTCAAAGTATTTGTTCTGCTGTTCAACAATGGGAATTGTTCACTCTGGAGATGGATCATCAGATGAGGAGGACAGTGATTCAATGAGTGACAGAAGAACAAATGGTCAGGGGAATGTACAGCAAGCTGCACCAGTGCATCCTCGTGCTGTTGGAGGGACAGTAGTTCGGAGAGTCGCCTGGGAGCGACCAAATGTCGGGAGACGTGCCTACCCAGTAGTAAGGGCATACCGAACACATCTGAACTACCTGCAGCTGTCAGAACGCCAGTGCAGAAGAAGACTGAAGCTGTCATGGGAGACTGTCACATCTCTGAGAGATGCTGGCAGTGGATGTTGCATCAAACTGTCTCGGTGGCCATCCAATGCCAGTCGCTCTAAAGGTTACAACAGCTCTTAACTTCTATGCGTCTGGCTCCTTCCAAGCCTCAGCTGCAGACTTGTGCTGTGTCTCACAATCAGCAGCGCACCATTGCATAAAGGTTGTGACTAATGCATTGTTTCAACTTGCTGACCATTTCATCACATTCAAGATGGACAACACCAGTCAAGCTGAGAGAGCCAGAGGCTTCAGCATTATATCTGGCTTCCCAACGGTACAGGGCGTGATAGACTGTAGTCATGTGGCCCTTAGAGCCCCAGCTGGACAGTCGGGGGCATTCATGAACCGCAAGGGATTCCATTCAATGAACATTCAGCTCGTCGGTGATCATCGGAAGCGAATCATGCAGGTGTGTGCGCGTTACCCTGGTAGTTGTCATGATTCTTTCATTCTCCACAACTCGCAGGTGCCTGCAATTTTCAGTCCTCCACACAGAATGGAGGGATGGATACTTGGCGACAGGGGTTATCCTCTGAAGATGCGGCTCATGACACCAGTGAGGAACCCAAGGGGTGAGGTGGAGGAACGATACAACGGGAGCCATGCGGCCACCAGAGTGACAATCGAGCAAACTATACGCTTCCTAAAGATGAGAGTTAGGTGTCTTGACCACTCTGGTGGATCACTGCAGTACGCACCGTCGAGGGTTTCAAGAATCATTGTCATCTGCTGTGCCTTGCATAACCTGGCGATTGAACATGGAGATGCCCTAGAGGATGATCAATGTCAGCGTGATGTGTCATCAGATGATGATGACGTTTCTGATGAGGAAGATGGGCATCAGTCTAATGATGATCATGGAGAAGAAGCTGAATGTAACTTGGCTCTAACTGCTAGAGAAACAAAGGAATCTCTAATAGGAACACGTTTCAGTTGAAATGATGTAAATCTTCACACATTTCAATCTGCTTTATGACATTAATCATTGTGAGGATCTGACAGTGCAAATCTCTAACCTTTAGGGGGTGAAACAAAGTGAATAACCAATCAATCACATCATTAGGGACGCGACCCAAGTGTGTGGCCTCACATTTGAGACAACTTAAATTGACCAACTATGTAATATCTGACTTCAGGAATGACATGTCCAATAGTAAAATCTCCAATTTAATCAAACACTATTATTTTGCAAATCAAATAAATGTACTTCAAGTCACCCAGTGCACCAGTAGTGAAATTAAAGTGTTTTCTTAATCCGTTTACGTGTGCTCATTCGTGTGCATGATCCCTCGCCACCAGACTTATCAGAGGCAGGTGGCTGATCTTGTTGCCGCCCTACTTTTGATGACTTGGGCGGACGTCCTCCACATGCTCGCAGCCGTGTGCCCTCTTTTCCTGAATAAACAAAGATACTTACTTTATACATAGTCAATGGCATATGACGCTGTCACCCAAAGGGTTGGTGTTGCATTTACTGCTGTGACAGTGTTGGGAGCAACTTTAACATCACAGCATCATCGTTCATCTCAGACTTGCCCATCATGCGACCCATTTCAAGGCAGCAGCCAGACATTGATCATACAGGGCTTCCACATTGCATCATGGGTACACAAAAAACCTCCCTTGGCACATAACCGGTTAGATGAATGAGGAATGCCCCTTACCCGGGCAGAGCGAAGCAGGTCATTGAGGCGCTTGCAGCACTGCATCCATGTATGCCTCACAACGCCTCGGCTGCTGACCTCCTCTGCAACCTCCAGCCAGGCCCGCTTGGTCACTTCGGAGGGTCTGCTTCTCTCAGCTGAGCTGAACAGAATGTCTCTCCTCTCCTCAACGGCCTGGAGGAGGACCTGCAGTGAATCGTCAGACAATCGGGGGTGGGGCAATGCGATTGCTTCTGCCCTCCATCACCTCTAACAGCAATATTGTTGTCTCCCAGTCTTTCTGTGTTTCAAGATATGGAGCCTTTGAAATCTCCAGACCTTATGACAGTTGTATCTTCCTTTACATCAAAGGGGGAACTCACTGCTCTGTTTAAAAGCAGTAATCCTTTATGTAGGGCTTACAATCAGCCTTCTGTGTATGTGGCCCCGCCCCCAATGATGCTGAAGTTTGCGCCCGCGCGCGCCATTTCTTTTCGGAGTTACGCCACGGGCACGCTGATTAGGTGATCAGCGCGTGATGCCGGCGGCTAGGCGACGCGGAGCGGGATCGGGGGCCTGATCCGCTTCCGGCGGATTGGCCCCGGGGCCACAGGTAAGCGAAAAATTCCGGCCTTAGTGTCTTCCTTACAACTTAATTTCCCACCTAGCTTTGTAGCATCTGCAAACTTGGATGCATATTTTCAGCCCCTTCATCCAAGTCATTAATATAGATTGGAAATAGCTGAGGCCCCAGCACTAATCCTAGTGGCATCCCACTAGTAACAGCCTGCCAACTTGAAAATTACACATTTATTCCTACTCTGTTTACTGTCCTTTAACCAATCATTTATCCATGCTAATATATTAAACCCAACCCCATTACTTTGTGCAACAACATTCCGTATGCCACCTTATGGAATGCCTTTTGAAAATCCAAATATACTACTTGCACTGGTTTCCCTTTATCTACCCTGCAAATTGCATCCTCAAAAACTCTAATAGATTTGTCAAGAGCAGATTTCCCTTTCATAAAACCGTGTTGACTCTGTCCAATCAGTTGATTTTCTAAATTCCCCGTTACCCCTTCCACAATAATGGATTTCAGCACTTTCCTGACAAGTGATGTCAGTTTAACTGGCCTCTAGTTCCCTGTTTACTCTCTCCCTCCTTTATTGAATAGTGGTGTTAAATTTACTAACTGACCTGATGTTCTGTCACAGACCTGAAACGTCAAGTCTGTTTTTCTCTCCACAGATGCTGCCAGACCTGCTGAGTATTTCCAGCATTTTCAGTTTTTATTTTGGATCTAGTGGATTTATTGGCTTTCAGACCCATTAATTGTTCCAGCACTTTTTCTCTATTAATATTAATTAATTTAAGTTCCTTACTCTCATTAGACCCTTGGTTTCAACTATTTCTGGTATGTTTTCGTTTTTTCTGCTCTGAATTTCTACTTCTTCATCAGTTCTGATGAAAGATCATTGGCCTGAAACATTGGCTCTGTTTTTCTCTCTCTACAGATGCTGCCTGACCTGCTGCGTATATCCAGTATTTTCTATTTTTATTTCAGATTTCCAGCATTTGCAGTATTGTGCTTTTGCCTCAGGCTTACTACTTTTATTTTAACACTATCCCTAATCTCTTTACTTAGCCACAGTGGATCTCTTTTTCCCAAGGCATTTTTATTTCTCAATGGAATGTAGATTCATTGAGAATTATGAAATATTTCTTTAAATGTTTGCCATTGCTCATTTACCATCATACCTTTTTAATCCAACTTTCCAATCTACTTCAACCAACTCACCCCTCATACCTATGCAATTGGTTTTATATAAGTTTAATACTCTAGTTTCAGATATAGATATTTCTGAAGAAATAAGAGCACTGAAGGAACAAAATTTATTTCCTAGGAGGGGGCAGGGCACGTCAATGGGAAATGATTTCTGATACACTTTTGGTAGGTTTTTCAGCATTTTGGTGTGTTATGCAATTCTGCCTTCTAAGCCAAATATGGTGAATACAGCATATAAGAACCCCACGCCCAGGTCAATTCACCACTGTCACAACACTCTCCGAAAAAGGAGCTGTGTTATTCTTTCAGAAATGCCAAGAACAGACCACTGAGGCTGTCCCTTATGAACTGATCCAATATACCACTGATGAAAACATCAAATAGGATGAGTGACAGTAGATAATTTTGCTTCATTCCTCATTTCAGGAAGATTCACTGAGCTTTCCATCCAGCTGTATTTAGAGTCATATTTGGCACAGAAGGAGGCCATTCGGCCCATTGACTCCATGCCGGCTCTCTGCAGAGTGATCTAATTTGTCCCACTCCCCGCTCGATCACTATAGCCCTGCAAGTTTATTTGCTTCAAGCGCCCATCCAATTTCCTTTTGAAATCATTGTCTCCACTTCCACTACCCTCACGGGCAGCAAGTTCCAGGTACCACTCGCTGCGTAAAAAAAAATCTTCCTCACATTCCCTCTGCGTCTCTTGCCCAAAATCTTCAATCTGTGTCCCCTAGTACTTGTACATCAGTTAAGATTTCCTTTTTCACCTTACCTAAGCCTGTTGGAAGCAAAGTGCTTTTGTGCATAATAACATAAGAAGGTATGAAGGTAAGAACGTAATAAATAGGAACAGGAGTAGACCATACAGCCACTCGAGCCTGCTCCAACACCCAATAAGATCATGGGTGATCCTCGGCCTCAACTTCACTTTCCAGCCTGTTCCCCTTATCCCTTGATTCTCTGAGAGACCAAAAATCTATCCAACTCAGCTTTAAATATAAACAACAATGGAGCATTCACAATTCTCTGGGGTAGAGAATTCTAACGATTTACAAACCTTTGAGTGAAGACATTTTTCTCTCATCTTAATCCTAAATGTTTGCCCTCTTATCCTGAGACTGTGCCCTCCGTGTTCCAGATTCAGCAGCCAGGGGAAACAACCTCTCAATGTCTATCCTGTTATACCCCTCAGAATCTTGCATGTTTCAATGAGATCACCCCTCATTCTTCTAAACTCCAGAGAGTATAGACCCAATTTACTCAGCCTCTCCTCATTGGACAACCCCCTCATCCCAGGAACTAATCTAATGAACCTTTGCTGTACCGCCTCCAATGCAAGTATATCCTTCCTTAAATATGGAGACCAAAACTGTGCACAGTACTCCAGGTGTGGTCATAGAGTCATAGAGTTATACAGCACAGAAACAGGCTCTTCGGCCCATCATGAATGGTCTCACCAAAGCCCTGTACAATTGTAGCAAAACTTCCTTATTCTTGTATTTCAATCCCCTTGCAATGCCAAATGCCTTCCTAATTGCTTGCTATACCTGCATGCTAACTTTCTGTGTTCCATGTATGAGTACACCCAAGTCCCTCTGAACATCAACACTTAGAAGTTTCACACCTTTTAAAAAATATTCTGCTTTTCTATTCAACCAAAGTGAATAACCTCACACTTCGCCACATTATACTCCATCTGCCACCTTGTTGCCGCTCACTTAACCAGTCTATATCTCTTTACAGCCTCTTTATCTCCTCCTTGCATTCCCAGCTAGCGTCAGCAAGCTGAGACAGATTACTCTTGGTCTCTTTGTCCAAGTCATTAATATAAATTGTAAATGGCTGAGGACTCAGCACTGATCCTTGTGGCACTCCATTAGTTAGAGTCTGCTAACTTGAAAATACCTTATTTATCTCTACCTTCTGCTTCCTGTCCATTAACCAATCCTCTATCCATGCGAATATATTACATCCAACTCCACGAGCCCTTATCGTGCATATTAAGCTTTTGTATGGCACCTTATCAGATACCTGGATTTCCAAAAGGCATTCAACATCTACAGGTTCCCCATTATCTCCCTACTAGTTAAATCCTCAAAAAAACTCTTAATAAATTTGTCAAACACAATTTTCCTTTCATAAAACTATGTTGACTTTGTCTGATCATACTCTGACTTTCTAAATGCATCGTTAAGACTTCATTAGTAATTGATTCCAGCATTTTCCCGACAACTGATGTCAGGCTAACTAGTCTGTAGTTCCCCGTTTTCTCTCTCCCTCCTTTTTGAATAGTGGTGTTACATTTGCTAACTTCCAATCCTCTGGGACTGTTTTAGAATCTAGGGAATTTTGCAAAATCATAACCAGTGCATCCCACTATCTCTGCAGCTACTTCTTTTAGAACCCTAGGATCTAGGCCATCAGGTCCTCGGATTTTTCAGATTTTAAGTTTCTCCAATACTTTTTCTCTATTGTTATTGATGACTTTAAGTTCCTCACTCTTATTAGCCCCTTGGTTACCCTCTATTTCTGGTATGTAATTTGTGTCTTCTACTGTGAAGACAGACATAAAATATTTGTTCAATGTCTCTGCTATTTCCTCATTTCTCATGATAACTTCTCCTGTCTCTGCTTCTATAAGACCAACAAGGAGCCCTCACAAAACTGAAGTCAATAGGAATCAGGGGGAAAACTCTCCGAGAGTTGGAGTCATACCGAGCACAAAGGAAGATGGTTGTGGTATTTGGAGGTCAATCATCTCAGCTCCAGGACATCACTGCAGGAGTTCCTCAGGGTAGTGGCCTGGGCCCAACCATCTTCAGCTGCTTCATCAATGACCTTCCTTCAAACATAAGGTCAGAAGTGGGGATGTTCGCTGATCATTGCACTATGTTCAGCACCATTCGCGATTCCTCAGATACTGAAACAGTCTGTGTAGAAATGCAGCAAGACCTGGACAATATCCAGGCTTGGGCTGATAAGTGACAAGTAACATTCACGTCACACAAGTACCAGGCAATGACCATCTCCAACAAGAGAGAATCTAACCATCTTACCCTTGACGTTCAATGTCATTACGATCGCTGAATTCCCCCACTATCAACATCCTGAAGGTTCCATTGACTAGAAACTGAACTGGAGTAGCCATATAAATACTGTGGCTGCAAGAGCAGGTCAGAGGCTAGGAATCCTGTGGCGAGTAACTCACCTCCTGACTCCCCAAAGCCTGCCCACCATCTACAAGGCACAAGTCAGGGGTGTGATGGAATACTCTTCACTTGCCTGGATGGGTGCAGCTCCAACAACACTCAAGAAGCTCGACAGCACCCAGGACAAAGCAGTCCCCTTGATTGGCACCCCATCTACAAACATTCACTCCCTCCCCCATCGACGCACAGCGGCAGCAGTGTGTACCATCTACAAGATGCACTGCAGCAACGCACCAAGGCTCCTTAGACAGCACCTTCCAAACCCGCGACCTCTACCAACTAGAAGGACAAGGGCAGCAAATGCATGGGAACTCCACCACCTGCAAGTTCCCCACCAAGTCACACACCATCCTGACCTGGAACTATATCGCCGTTCCTTCACTGTCGCTGGGTCAAAATCCTGGAACTGCCTTCCTAACAGCACTGTGGGTATACCTACCCCAAATGGACTGCAGCGGTTCAAGAAGGCAGCTCACAACCACCACCTTCTCAAGGGCAGTTAGGGTTGGGCAATAAATGCTGGCTGAGCCAGCAATGCCCACATCCCATGAATGAATTAAAAAAAAAATTACTTTAGCTACTGTACTTTTTATATACAAAGGTCCTACACAATCTGTTTTTATACTCCTGGCTAGTTTGCTCTCATATTCTATCTTTTCCTTTTTAATCAACTTTTTGGTGGCCCTTTGCTGGTTTCTAAAACACTCCCAATCCTCAGGCTTACTACTATTCTTTGCCACATTATAAGCCTCTTCTTTTAACCTAATACCATCCTTAACTTCCTTAGAAAGTCACAGATGGATTTTTCTTGCTGAGTTTTTGTTTTTTAATGGAATTTATTTTTGTTGAATGTTTTGAATTGTTGCTTTAAATGTTTCCATTTGTCACCACACCTTTTAAACTATTTACCCAATCAATCTTAGCCAGCTTTTTTTTAATTCATTCAGGGATGTGGGCGTCGCTGGCTAGGCCAGCATTTATTGCTCATCCCTAATTGCCCTTGAGAAGGTGGTGGTGAGCTGCCTTCTTGAACCGCTGCAGTCCATTTGGGGTAGGTATACCCACAGTGCTGTTAGGAAGGGAGTTCCAGGATTTTGACCCAGCGACAGTGAAGGAACGGTGACATAGTTCCAAGTCAGGACGGTGTGTGACTTGGTGGGGAACTTGCAGGTGGTGGAGTTCCCATGCATTTGCTGCCCTTGTCCTTCTAGTTGGTAGAGGTCGCAGGTTTGGAAGGTGCTGTCGAAGGAGCCTTGGTTCGTTGCTGCAGTGCATCTTGTAGATGGTACACACTGCTGCCACTGTGCGTCGGTGGTGGAGGGAGTGAATGTTTGTAGATGGGGTGCCAATCAAGCGGGCTGCTTTGTCCTGGATGGTGTCGAGCTTCTTGAGTGTTGTTGGAGCTGCACCCATCCAGGCAAGTGGAGAGTATTCCATCACACTCCTGACTTGTGTCTTGTAGATGGTGGACAGGCTTTGGGGAGTCAGGAGGTGAGTTACTCACCTCAGGATTCCTAGCCTCTGACCTGCTCTTGTAGCCACGGTATTTATATGGCTACTCCAGTTCAGTTTCTGGTCAATGGTAGCCCCTAGGATGTTGATAGTGGGGGTTTCAGCGATGGTAATGCTGTTGAATGTCAAGGGGAGATGGTTAGATTCACTGTTGTTGGAGCTGGTCATTGCCTGGCACTTGTGTGGCGCAAATGTTACTTGCCACTTATCAACCCAAGCCTGGATATTGTCCAGGTCTTGCTGCATTTCTACATGGACTGCTTCAGTATCTGAGGAGTCACGAATGGTGCTGAACATTGTGCAATCATCAGCGAACATCCCCACTTCTGACCTTGATTGATGGTAGGTCATTGATGAAGCAGCTGAAGATGGTTGGGCCTAGGACACTACCCTGAGGAACTCCTGCAGTGATGTCCTGGAGCTCAGATGATTGGCCTCCAACAACCACAACCATCTTCCTTTGCGCTAGGTATGACTCCAGCCAGCGGAGGGTTTTCCCCGATTCCCATTGACCTCAGTTTTGCTCGGGCTCCTTGATGCCATACTCGGTCAAATGCTGCCTTGATGTCAAGGGCAGTCACTCTCACCTCACCTCTTGAGTTCAGCTCTTTTGTCCATGTTTGAACCAAGGCTGTAATGAGATCAGGAGCTGAGTGGCCCTGGTGGAACCCAAACTGAGCGTCACTGAGCAGGTTATTGCTAAGCAAGTGCCGCTTGATGGCACTGTTGATGACACCTTCCATCACTTGACTGATGATTGAGAGTAGGCTGATGGGGCGGTAATTGGGCGGGTTGGACTTGTCCTGCTTTTTGTGTGCAGCACATACCTGCGCAACTTTCCACATTGCAGGGTAGATGCCAGTGTTGTAGCTGTACTGGAACAGCTTGGTTAGGGGTGCGGCAAGCTCTGGAGCACAGGTCTTCAGTACTATTGCCGGAATATTGTCAGGGCCCATAGCTTTTGCAGTATCCAGTGCCTTCAGTCGTTTCTTGATATCACGCGGAGTGAATCGAATTGGCTGAAGGTCTGGCATCTGTGATGCTGGGGACTTCAGGAGGAGGCCGAGATGTATCATCAACTGATGCATCAAGCTGTCCCCTCATACCTTTATAATTGGCTTTGTTTAAGTTTCTTGTTTGCGACTGGAGTATGTCACTTCCAAACTTAATATGGAGTTCAATTGTATTGTGATCATTTTTCCCAGTGAATCTTTTACTACGACATTACTAATTAACCCTGCCTCATTGCACAATACTAGATCTAAAATAGCTTTATCCCTAGTAAGTTCCACAACGTATTGTTCCAGGAAAGTGTCATGAAGGCATTCTACAAACTCACCTTCCAGACCACCTTTACCAATTTGACTGATCCAGTGTATATGAAGATTAACGTGCCCCACATCTATTACATTGCCTTTGTTACAAGCTCCAATTATTTCTTACTTAATGCTCTGTCCAACGGTATAACTACTGCTAGGGGGCCTATAAACTACTCCCACCAGCATTTTCTGACCCTTGTTGTTCATTATCTCCACTCATAGTGATTCCACTTCCCGATTTTCTGAGCCGAGATCCTTTCTCACTCCTGTTTTTGTCATCCTTTACTCTCAGGGCTACTCCTCCTCCTTTTCCATTCTGCCTGCCTTTATGAATTGTGCACCCTGGAATATTTATTTCCCAACCTTGGTCACTGTGTAATCATATCTCTGTAATGGCGATTAGATCTCTTTGTGCCATTAGTCGTTCTATCTTACTGCGAATGTGTGGACCTTATTCCCGCTATTACCGTTAAACTCTCTGTCCCTACCTGTCCCACTCTGCTTGTCTGTATCCAAATTGGTACCCTGTTCTATTATCTCAACTTTTCTCTTTAGATTTCTAAATCTCCCTTCACCTGAACCCTCAACCCTCCCCCACCTCCACTTTTAGTTTAAAGCCCTAGCCTCAGCCCGAGTTATACGATTCACCAGGACACCTGATCCCAGCCCAGTTTAAGTGGAGCCCATCTCAATGGAACAGCTCCCTCTTTCCCCAGTACTAGTGCCAGTGCCCCATGAATCGAAACCCCTTCTTCCCACAGCACTCTTTGAGCCATGCATTTAATCTTGTAATCTGCTTGACTCTATGCCAAATGGCATGTGGCTTGGGTAACAATCCAGAAATTATTACCTTATGAGGTTTTGCATGTTTTTCAGTAAATATATTTAGGATCAAATGTGGGAAGATGTCAGTCTTTCCTGCCAATTTAGGAAGACTTGTGTAAAGGCCAGTGCAATACGATTTTGCTCTTTTCAGAAACCTGAATTCTGAATCCTAAAGACTACATTTGAAACCAAATTCCAAAAGGAAAACAAAACATGTAAGATGGCTTTAATTTGAAATAACAGATTAGTGCAGCTATCAGCTCAGGCAAGGATTTATATGGATTGACAGTAAATTGCTACAATAAATTGAATCAAGGAACCATAAGGATTGACAGACAATTGCTGTAATAATGCCAAAAATCACTGCTTACCTACTGAGTGCCTAGACTAAGCAATGAAGCAAAAATACTGCAGATGCTGGAAATCTGAAATAAAAACAGAAAGTGCTGGAAATACTCAGCAGGTCTGGCAGCATCTGTGGAGAGAGGAACAGATGCTGCCAGACCTGCTGAGTATTTCCAGCACTTTCTGTTTTTATATAAGAAATGAAGGATCCCATCATGCAGCATAGAGTCCTGCGCGACTAGTAGAAATGCATTATGGAGCAATTGAAGCACAATGCAGGAAATTTGAATCCCCTCTCATTTCTAAATGCGTAAACACTCTGTCTGAAGCACTGCTGTCTGCAAAAAATGCCGATGTTTGGCATGCCTGTGTTATTGATTTAGAGTCAGAGGCTAGCAAAATAATTTTTCTTTCACTTTAGCCATGGAAAAATATACCCCAATGTGTTGCTTTCTCCAAGTTTGCCTCCTATATTTTTTGCTAGCAAATACTTACAAACATATCAATGTTAACTGTAGCATAATGTACTAAAACAACATAAAAGAGGTACCTATAGCCCTGCGAATGTCACTGCAAGCATTTATTTCAAAGACAATAATGTAAATTCTGGAAATGTTGACTGTTTCCAGATGGATTAACTCTGGCTCTGCAATGTCTTTGCGATCCTGACACTGCCACTCTTTTTCTATGCGAATTAGTAAGAGATATAGTTTTGTTAACAATGATGGCATGCAAAATATTGTGTGAGCTTAGACATTTTTTCTGATTTAGGGGGTCACATTAACTTACTTGGGAGTGATTGCTCAAATGCATGATGATACTTAAGTGACCAAAACTAGACAATTTCAAGGTTCTTCAAGAAATCCCAAAATGTTGTCCCTATTACATGATTGCGTGCGTGGGTTTGGCACTTATTGCAAATAAAATTTACATTCATGAAGTAATACAAACACAGCATAAAAGACTCATCCATATACATGTTTTACAATTTCTCTATCCAGCCAAATTTGGTGATAATACAAAGATAGGGAGGAAAGCAAGTTGTGAGGAGGACACAGAGTCGGCCAAGGGATACAGATAGGCTAAGTGAATGGACAAACATTTGACAAATGTGGGAATATGTGAGGGAGGAAGAACGGAAAAGCAAAATGTTATTTAAATGGAGAGAGGCGACAGAATGCTGCATTATAGAGGGATTTGGGTGTCCCCGTACATGAAACACCAAAAAGTTAGCATGCAGGTACAGCAAGTAATTAGGAAGACAAATGGAATGCTGGCCTATATTGCAAGGATTATTGAATATAAAAGTAGGAAAGACTTGCTACAACTGTACAGGGTATTGGTGAGACTACACATAGAGTATTGTGTACAGTTTTGGTCCCCTTATTTAAGGAAGGATATAATTGCAGTTTAGAGAAGATTCACTTGGTTGATTCCTGGGATGAAGAGGTTGTCTGATGAAGAAAGGTTGAGCAGGTTGGGCCTATACTCATTGGAGCTTAGAAGAATGAGAGATGATTTTATTGAAACACATAAGATTCTGAGGGGGCTTGACAGGGTAGATGCTAAGAGGACGTTTCCCCTCATAGTGTAAGGACATAAAAATGTAATAAATATGAGCAGTAGACCATACGGCCCGTTGAGCCTGCCCCACCATTCAATACAATCATGGCTGATCAACTGCACATTCCCGTCCACTCCCCTTATCCCCTGAGAGACCAAAAATCTGTCTAGCTCAGCCTTAAATATAAACAATAATGGAGCATCCACAATCCTCTGGCGTAGTGAATTCCAAAGATTCACAACCCTTTGAGTGAAGAAATTTCTCCTCATCCTAAATGATCGGCCTCTTATCCCGAGACTGTGCCCTCCGTGTTCCATTCCCCAGCCAAGGGAAACAACATCTCAGTGTCTCCCCTGTCAAGTCCCTTCAGAGTCTTGTATGTTTCAATGAAATCACCTCTCATTCTTCTAAACTGCAGACAATATAGACCCAATTTACTCAGCCTCTCCTCATAGGAAAACCATCTCATCCCAGGTACTAATCTAGTGAGCCTTTGTTGTACCGCGTCCAATGCAAGTATATCTTTCCTTAAATATGGAGACCAAAACTGCACACAGTACTCCAAGTGTGGTCACTAAAGCCCTGTATAATTGTAGCAAGAAGATTACAATCACCAGGGAAGTGGTACTGAGCAAATTGTTGGAGCTGCAGCCTGACAAGTCCTCGAATCCTGATGGGCTTCATCCTAGGGTCCTAAAAGAAGTGGCTAGTGAGATAGTTGATGCGTTGGTTTCAATTTTACGAGATTCCCTAGATTTGGGGAAGGTTCCATTAGATTAGAAAATAGAGAACGTAGCTCCTTTATTCAAAAAGGGAGGGAGACAGAAAGCAGGAACCTACAGGCCTATTAGCTTAACATCTGTCTTAGGGAAAATGTTAGAAGCTATTATTAAAGATGTTATAACAGGGCACTTAGAAAAAAATCAAGGTAATCAGGAGAGTCAACATGGTTTTGCGAAAGGGAAATCATGTTTAACCTGTTTATTGGAGTTCTTTGAAGAAGTAACATGCCATGCATAAAGGGGAACCAGTAGATGTACTGTACTTAGATTTCCAGAAGGCATTTGATAAGGTGCCACACCAAAGGTTATTGTGGAAAATAAAAGCTCATGGTGTAGGGGTAACATATTGGCATTGGCAGAAGACTGGCTAGCCAACAGGAAACAGAGAGTGGGCATAAATGGGTCATTTTCTGGTTGGCAAGATGTAACAAGTAGTGTGCTGCAGGGATCAGTGCGGGGGCCTCAACTTCTTACAATTTATATAAATGACTTAGATGAAGGGACCGAAGGTATGGTTGCTAAATTTTCTGATGACACAAAGATAGGTAGGAAAGTAAGTTGTGAAGAGGACATAAGGAGGCTACAAAGGGATATAGATAAGTTAAGTGAGTGGGCAAAGATCTAGCAAATGGAGTATAATCTGGAAAAATGTGAAATTGTCCATTTTGGCAGGAAAAATAAAAAAGAAGCATCTTATCTAAATGGTGAGAGATTGCAGAGCTCTGAGATGCATAGCGATCTGGGTGTCCTAGAATCGTAAAAGGTTATATGCAGGTTCAGCAAGTAATTAGGAAAGTTAATAGAATGCTATGGTTTATTGCAAGGGGAATTGAATACACAAGTAGGGAGGTTATGCTTCAGTTATACAGGGCATTGGTGAGACCACATCTGGAGTATTGTGTACAGTATGGGTCTCCTTATTTAAGGAAGGATATAAATGCGTTGAAAGTAGTTCAGAGGTGGTTTACGAGACTAATAACTGGAATGGGTGAGTTGTCTTATGAGGAAAGGTTGGACAGGCTAGGCTTGTATCCACTGGTGTTTAGAAGAGTAAGAGGTGACTTGATTAAAACATATAAAATCCTGAGGGGTCTTGACAGGGTGGATGTGGAAAGGATGTTTCCCCTTGTAGGAAAATCTAGAACTAAGGGTCACTATTTAAAAATAAAGGGTCACCCATTTAAGACAGAGCTGAGGAGAATCTTTTTCTTTCAGAGGGTTGTGAGTCTTTGGAACCCTCCTCCTCAAAAGGCAGTGGAAGCACACGCTTTAAATATTTTTAAGGCAGAGGTAGATAGGTTCTTGATAAGCAAGGGGGTGAAAGGGTATCGAGGGTAGGCGGGAATGTGGAGTTGAGGTTACAATCAGATCAGCCATGATCTTATTGAATGGTGGCGCAGGCTTGAGGGGCCGAGTGGTCTACTCCTGCTTCTAATTCATATGTTTGTAATAAAGGCCAACATGCCAATTACCTTCCTAATTGCTTGCTGTACCTGCATGCTAACTTTCTGAGTTCCTTGTATGAATACACCCAAGTCCCTCTGAACATCAACATTTACAAGTTTCACACCTTATAAAAAATTCTGCTTTTCTATTTTTACTACTAAAGTGAATAACCTCACACTTCTCCACATTGTACTCTATCTGCCACTTTGTTGCAGACTCAGTTAGCCTGTCAATACTTCTTTGCAACCTCTTTATGTCCTCCTCACAGCTTACATTCCCAGTTAGCTTTGTATCATCAGCAAACTTAGATATATTACTCTTGGTCTCTTCTAAGTCATTAATATAGATTGTAAATAGCTGAGGACTCAGCACTGATCCTTGCGACACTCTACTAGTAACAGCCTACCAACTTGAAAATGTGCCATTTATCCCTACTCTTTGCTTCCTGTCCATCAACCAATCTGCTATCCATATGAATATATTACACCCAACTCCACGAGCCCTTATCTTGCATATAAACCTTTTGTGTGGCTCCTTATCTAATGCTTTTTGGAAATCCAAGTATCCTACATCTAATATTCCCCATTATCTACCCTACTAGTTACATCTCAAAAAATGATTTATCAAACACAATTTCCCTTTTATAAAACCACGTTGACTTTGTCTGATCATACTCTGATTTAAGTGCATCATTAAAACTTCATTAATAATATTTCCAGCATTTTCCTGATGACTGATGCCAGGCTAACTGCTCTGTAGTTCCCTGTTTTCCCTCTCTCTCCTTCCTTGAATAACAGTGCTCCATTTGCTAACTTCCACTCTTCTGGGACCGTTCTAGAATCTAGCGAATTTTGCAAAATCGTAACCAGTGAAGCCCACTATCCCTACAGCTACCTCTTTTAGAACCCTGGGATAAAGGCCATCAGGTCCTGGGGATTTGTCAGATTTTGGTCCTTTAAGTTTCTCTAGTACTTTTTCTTTGTTGATATCAATTACTTTAGCTTCCCCACTCTTATTAGCCCTTCACTTACCCTGTATTTCTGGGATTTAATTTGTGTCTTCTACTGTGAAGACAGACATAAAATATTTGTTCAATGTCTCTGCTGTTCCCTCATTTCCCATGATAATTTCTCCTGTCTCTGCTCCAAAGGGATCAACATTTACTTCAGCTACTCTCCTGCTTTTCATATACTTGTAATAACTCTTACAATCTGCTTTTACATCCCTGGCTAGTTGACTCGCCTATTCTATTTTTTTCCCTTTTTGTCACCATTTTGGTTGCCCTTTGCGAGTTTCTAAAACACTCCCAGTCCTCAGGCTTACTACTATTCTTTGCAACATTATGTACCTCTTTTAATCAAACACTATCCTTCACTTCCTTTATAAGCCATGGATGGATCTTTCTTGCTGAGCTTTTGTTTTTTTATCTAGAACTCGGGGGCACAGTTTCAAAATAAGGGTTCTCCCATTTAAGACAGAGGTGAGGAGGAATTTCTTCTCTCGGAGGGTTGTCAATCTTCAGAATTCTCTAACCCAGAGAACTGTGGAGGCTGGGTTACTGATTAGATTCAAGGCTGAGTTAGGCAGTTTTTTGACCTACAAGGGAATCAAGGGTTATGGGGGCAGGCACAGAAATAGTTTTGAGGCCATGATCCAATCAGCCACGATCGTATTGAATGGTGGAGCAGGGTCAAGGGGTCAAATGGCTAACTGCTGCTCATATTTCTATGTCCTTATGTTCATACGGAAAGATAGATTGTGGAAGAATGATTGGATAAGGCCTGAAAACGGGGGTCACGATACCCTATTAACCTATGCCCATTCATTGTGATGCTAGGAGCATGCAAACTCGTGCTGCTGCTAATTTAAATGATAGTAGCCTGCAGCTCAGTGCTAAATGCACTGCTTAGTGGCTGCATGCAGTTCTTCCAAGGCTAGCACTACTTAAAGCTAAGTAGCCTGCACAACTTAAAGCCACTCTGCACCTCTTAAAAGGGGTGCAGCAGATGCTGGACCTGTTTATGGAAGAAAATATGAGCAGGAAGAAGAGTAAAAATGGCACAATGGGCCAGAGAGCATGCTCCAAGGCTCTTCAATGCAACACTGGAGGTCTTGGTGAAGGAGGTAGATAGGAAGCGAGAGGTCTTCTATCCACAGGGGGCCGGGAGACCTTCCAGACAAACTCAGAGAAGACAAGGGGAGCAGATAACCTGTCAATGCAAGCAGTGTAGCCCCGAGGAACTAGATACAGTGCAGGAAGAAGTTTAATGGCCTCACATGAGTTGTCAAGGAAGTAAATGCATCTTCAAATGCCATATCCTTACAAATGCACCATTAGCCTCACACACTGTTCCATTCACCATGCTCCTTTCACTCACCCACCAATATTCTCTATCAACCACACCTCATACCTAATATTCATAGCCTCACCTTACCCTTATACAGTTAGCACTGCTGCCAGACTCATATCCTGATCTTTCAGCTTGCACACACTGGCAACTGTTCAACTATGACAGGCACATCACACAAGCACATTGCATCACATTCACTTTCACATCACTGTCACACTTCCCTCTCTTTTGCAGGACAGGATGGTGAATACCCACACACATCAACGCCTAACCAACGGAGGACAGACATGGCTGCATGTCTTCATCTTGATAGAGGAGACAATCACTGGCAATCACTGGTGTGGCCACAACTGAGGCTGTGGCCAGTAGTGGAGCTGAAAGGATTGAAGATGATGCCACGTTCCTACCTAATCCATCTTCTCACATCCCTCTCCTCCCTCATTCCACAATGCCTTCTGATTTACAAGCTGCAGATGGTGTAAGCATACACCTCTTACTTCGACCCACCACCCCCCACCCCCATCTTCCCTCGCTGTGCCTTTCTCCTTCCAGATACCCAAGAACTGCCACCTAGTCAGGCACTGGCGCAGCACCGTGAAGGCCATGAGGAGCAGAACACTGATGATGATTAAACACCGTCACTTGATCTCACACTCGCAACTACCAGTTCAGATAATAGCACAGTGGATACCTTGAAGGGCTGCATAGAGGCAGGAGCTGCACATGAGTCACCGGCATGAGCAGCCTGCAGCCAGGATAGGGGAAAGGAACCCACAGGTGCCAGCTCCCTGGAGGACGAAGTCACATTCAGGTTCTGCTGCAGAGGACTCAGATATGGCTGCATACAGAAAAACATGCAGAGTGAAATGCTTGGTGCATTGGCAGGCCTCCCAGAAAGTCTGTTGTCACTGTCAAGCAGCGTGGAGATGTCCGGCACCAACTTGGCACAGGGCTTTGCTCAGAGCTTGAAGCCCATCCTTTCCATGGTGGAAGTGGTGGCCAATTCCATGAGAACACTTGCAGACCCAATCATGATGCACTATCTGATGGCCAATGTCTCATCTTCCATTGGAGCACAGGCAGAAGCCACCCAACGTCTTGAGTGCTGCAGTGGAATCTCAGACTGAAGTCATGTAAGCTCAGCTTATTGCTATGTAAGCCCAGCTTGATCCCTGCAGGTTCATCATGGCTGCAGACAGCAGTACTCAAAGGGGCTTTCAGGGTCTCACAGCTGTCCAGCAATCTGTCCTCCAACAGATTATCAGGATTGATCAGGCAGTGCTCCAGGGCAGTGGCAGTAGCCCCGTGGAGCACAAATCTGCTGTCCTCTAGCATGACAGCATTTGTCCTTCCACCACTGACACTTAGCCAGTACCGTGGCTGTTGCCTGTCATGCAGCCAGCCAACACTGCTGCCATCCGTGCCAAGGCATTGCAGTCCCAAGTCAGGCCTTCTAGGGTCAGAGCAGCTCAAGGTTATCCTCCAAGGCCATTTGCAGTCTCTCCCAATCAAATTCAGCAGCCTTCTACCAGCCATGCTGCAGCCACTGCATAGGAGCACGAGGCCAGGCAAAGGCACATAGAAGACAAGCACTAAGGGAATACACAAGCATGAATAGTTGGCTTTTGTTTTGAATATTGGATCGTTTGTTTGCTAAATTTGGTTTGGAATGTTTGTTCTATGGTGCCTTGTATTTCAGCATTGTGGCCAAGAAGATGCTGTGATGGTCAGTAACAGAGGGAAGGCAAGGTATGTGACTGTCATTGAGTAGGGTTTTGTTGTTGTGTTCACTGGTACCATAGTCAGATGAGGTTAACACAGATAGCCCCAGAAAGGGGATGTGTTGGTTGTCTCCTCCCTTCCACTCCCTCCTTCGCTTCCTCTTCTGGTGCTTGACGTATTCCCGGTGGCAAGGGCTGTGCCCTCATGATGAGGTTGTGCAGAATACAGCAGATGGTGATGAATTGTGACATATGCTCTGGTGAGTATTTGCAGGGCTACTCCAGAGCAGTGCTGGCAGAGGAACCATTGCTTGAACAGCCCAATGGTCTGCTTGATGATGTTTTGTGTGGTAGCATGGCTCTCAATGTGTGCATGCTGGTCATGTGTTACTGCGTTGTGCAGCAGAGTCATGAGCCAGGTGGTCAGTGGATAGCCCTTGTCCCCCAGCAGCCACTCTCTAGTGTGACATGGTGACTCAAACACTGAAAGAATAGTGTAACAGAATAAAGGCATCATGACTGCTGCCAGGATACTGGGCATTCACCTGCATGATGTGATGAGCATGTTAGCACACCAACTACACATTCGGGGTGTGGAACCATTTGTAGTTGTGGTACATCTCTGCATTTAGATAGAGTGCCTGAAAAGCTTTGTGCATGCAGTCAATGGCACCCTGTACCATGTGGAAGCCCACTATCCTGGCAGAGCCACATGCACATTCCCTCTGCTTCTCTCTGGTCTGGGAGAACACAATTAACTCTCGTCTCTTGGCATAAAGAGCGACAGTCACCTCCCTGATGCAGCAGTGGTAGATTTTAGTGAGCACCTCCTTTGTAAAACAGAGACACGCACACACTGTTCCTGGCTTAGACTGAGGTAAGCGCAATGTTCCCTGAAGACCCTAGGGGATTAGGCTTCCTGCTGAGAGCACTCCTCCCCCTCCTCCTCCTTCCACTGTCAGCAGCTTGTTTCCTCTGTGCTGCCTCTGCTCCATGTCCCTTTCATGTTATAGGCCAAGAGGGATGGTAACCACAGCAGCCGTGATTGGGAGCAAGTGATTGGAGCAGAACCCTTGAAGTCAGAACAAGTTTTTCACCATGTGCAGCACCACCTCTGTCAACTTCACCAACTTTAAATAGCACTAGAAAACTCTCAGAATTTCTACAAACTCAGAGACAGCCGGTAGAAATCAATCAGCAACTACCCAGGAAGTAGTTGATGATCCCTTTAAATAGCACTGGTGGGATGTCCTTCTTGAATGCATATTTCAGCAGTGCAAGTTTAAGAGAGGGTGTTAGCTGGAGCAGCGAGGTTGAAAGTGGCAGCTCTGGAGTCAAATCAACATTACACACTGACTGACTGACATCACGATCTGCCTATGCTGCATACTTTCCGGGCACACTCCTAACACATCGGGCAGGCAAGACAACATTTGGAACACCCAGTCATGGCGACAGAGAACCACATCCTTTTCATTCCCCCCCCCCACCCCCCGCTCCTTGAATGGCTTCCTGCACCACGGTGCTATGGTCAATTTGGCTATCCACCCCACAGTCCTTGTTCTCATCCACACAGGTAACAAGTAACTCGAACCTATTGATCAAAATTAAGGGCTGAGGCTCCTCATCACTACATCCTGGATCCCCCATACCTCCCTGACTCGCAGTCACACCCTCCCTGTTCCTGACCATTGCCCAACTCTAAAGTTCTACTTAACTAAGGGTTGTGACTACCTCCTACAACAAAGTGTCCAGGTAATTCTCTCCTCCCTGATGCCCTGTAACGTTTGCAGCTTGGACTCCAGCTCAAAAACTCTGAGCTAAAGATGCTCAAACTACAGACACTTAAAAGCAGATATGGTTGTCCAGGATTGCAATGCTTTCCACAAATTTCCACATTTTGCAGGCACAACAGACCAACTGCCATGTCTGCATGTCCTTATTTCATTGGCTGCGTTTGCTGACAATGCAACCACTAGGTGGCACAGTACTGGCATATGCTCAAATGCAGCCTGTCACTGTCTGTGATGTCTCCAGCAGCTGCGAGTAATAAAGATGGCGTTGCTCAATTTGACACAAAGAAACAATTTGAACCCAAACCCCCTCATTCCTCAATGGCCACCCCAACAGTACCCCGCTCCCTCCTGCGATCACCATTTCTCTTCCCCGCTCCCTCTGGCGCCCCTCTTCTGGCTGCTCCATCCTGCCACTTCCAACTGCTCGCCGCTCCCTCCCGCCGCTCCAGACTGCTCGCTGCTCCATCCTACACCCGTCTGCTCGCTGTTCCCTCCCACCGTTCCCGACTGCTCGCCGCTCCCTCCCGCTGCTTCAGACTGCTCGCCGCTCCCAACTGCTTGCTGCTCCATCCCACACCTGTCTGCTCAATGTTCCCTCCTGCCGCGCTCTCCCTGCCTCGCCGCACGGAGAAGGGTGGGGGAGTGAGCAGGGTGCTAACGGCAAGGTGGGAAGTGAGCGGCAGGATGGAGTGGTGAGCAGTCGGGAGCAGTCTCGAGCAGGCGAGCACGGGAGAGAATGGTGGGTGGGAGCAGGGAAGAAAAGCGACAATTGAGGCGCCGATTGCGGGAGGGAGCGGGACATTGTTGGAGGGGATGGAGGCAATGATCCCAGCCATTGACGGGTGAGGCAACACTCTGACATCATTATGTTGGACGTCATTACGTAGTGACTTTGACGCAAGCTGGCAAATGTTCATGTGCACAGATGATGTCGCCGATCGCTCTGCACATGCTCTGCATTGTCAGGAGACATTCTGTACTTGATTACTAAATTAGTAACTAGTTAACTGAAGTAAATTAATAGCAAGTTACATTTTCCTAGCTTGGAGACAAAACAACACTCACCAGCTACTGGAGGTAAAAGAAGAATGAAAAGCAGCACCTCCTCCTCTCCTCTCCTCTCCTCCCCACCTCAACCCCCCACCCCGCAGGGAATTCTCACTTGCACCAAATTCCCAACTTTAACACTCAGTTTACGAAGCACTGTTCCCTGATCACTCTGTGCTCGCTATTTTGCTAGATGGCTGGCCCAAACAGATGAATGACTACATCTGATCCCTTATGCTAAAGAAGATATAAATCTATATTTTCTTAGTATTATTAGCAAGACTAGTTCTGTGAGAGCTAGTGTACTCTAAAAATTAGGTTAATTTCTGCAAAACCTCACTGCCTTCCAGATGTATTTGCTCCAGTTCTACAACCTTCACAGTCACTGACTTACACATCAATATTTGAACTGTCCAATTGATATTGCGGATTTTAAATTTTAGTCCTGAAGAAAATCATATATTCATGAGCATAACCAACAGATGATGTTGATATCATTGCAAACCAAGGACTCTCATTATGTAGGCAGTTATAAAATTGCTTGAACAGTTTTCTTTACTGGCCACCTAAGCTGTAAGCATAAAATGGGGTCAGTCACTCAGCATTCATCTGTAACTCTAAACAGAACCACATGCAGTTTAAACCTCCAAGCAATGTTTTCTCAAAGCATAACATCTGTGAATTTATTGAACAATATCTTAATATGACAAATGGGAAAAGAAATACAATACTTGCCAGTTAATGGGTACCTTTCTAATAATTGTGTTCATATGAAAGGAACATATGCTCAGACAAATTTGATCAGTGAATTGTTCACCATAGTTTCTGCTTAATAGGATTGGCTGAATTCTGGGGACATTTTGCTTGTTTCACAAATGTTTTCATTTAAAGATTACATTTATGCACACAAACTGTTCTATTTAACAAAGACATAAAAATATACAAAATACAGTTTTAATGCTATTGTAGTAAATCTTAGTTTTAGGCTCATAAAGATGATTAAGAAATGTCTGGACTTCAACCAGAAGAAATATGTGAAATGCCTGGGTTGGGCCACTTTCATTGTATGGGTGACTTGTACAAAGTCCTTCATTCAGAATTTTATCTGTAGCACACAGTGGGCTGGATTTTATGGAGGAGGTGGAGATCCCAGCACTGGGCCGAAAAGGCGGGGGGATCACTGCCTTGGCCTTTTCGCGCTTCCCACACAAGACCCCCGCAACCATTCGTTGTTCCAGAGGCAAAATTTCTGGTGCCAGGATCTCAATCCCTTTAAAGATGGGGATCCCGCCTACAAGAGCTGCCAGCCAGCAATATCAGCAATGCCACCGGGAGCGGTGGCTACTGCCAGTACTGCAGAGGCCTTGGACTCAGGCCCAGCGTTGCAAACCTGGTAAGTGGGGTGGGGTCGCCGGGGCCAGTCTGGAAGGCCCCAGGGAGGAGTGGTCGTAAAGTCCAAGGGGACGGGGGTCCTGGGAGATGCATTGTTTCCCGGCTGGGACCCTCTATCACTCCCCCACCAAGCCCACAGGGAACGCGTCTCATTTTAAAAGGTGCCCTCCGCACATGGTGCAGCCCCCCACTCTCCCAGCCGATGGTTAAATCCCAGCGGCGGGGGGGGGGAAAGAGGCCTCTAAGTAGCCGTTAATAGGCCACTTAGGGCCTTAATTTGCCTCCGGGCAAGAAGGCCATCATTGGCCTATCATGCCCCGGGGAAATTCGCTTGGCGATGGGGCGGCAATGGGCTCTCTGTCCCTCTCCCCTCGCCACCTGTCGTGATTCTTTGGCCCTCCAGCCCCCCGCCTTAGGGGGGCCCATAAAATCCAGCCCTGTGCACGAGTTTTTGACACCACTTCCAGGATCCTAGAAATAGTCTTTGGAAGACCAGGTCTAGGTCACCCCATCGTTTTATTTATTACTTCCAACCCAAATAAGGTTGAGAATGTGCTTCAGGATTTTAGCAAAACCTTGGGGTGGATTTTAACACTACTCACCTGGGCTCCACAAGGAAAGCTCAGACTTCCCCTTCATGGATCATCCTGTTCCTTCTTACAAGATCCTCCCAGAACCCCCTTCCCCACACTTACCTGCATGCAGCTATGGGCCACATGATTTTCCACAGGCCAGCAGCTGTTGCCCATCCACTGCCTGACCATTCTAGGTGGGAAGTGGACTGGTGTATATTGTAATGAGGCACAGCCGTAAAAGAAAAACACCTCAAGTGGCCTCAAGCTGCTGCCGTTAGGTCAGAAACTAACTGATTTCCATGGTATCACGCTGTAATCATGGTATCCCCTTCCCCTCCACCACGTGGAGTGCTCTGACATGACTTTATACTTCATCTGACAGCCTGCTGAGGACCGTTTCAATCAAGGTCCATATGATGTCCAAATTCATGATTGTCTCTTTTCGAGGTATAGACTGTCAATCCACCTAATAAGTCTCATACTTGTCTAATTTGACCAGATGCCCGATAGTTTCTCAGTCCCTAAATTTCTAAAACATATATTTTTAAGGAAAGAAATCTAGTATCAGTGGGTTGGAAAAAAATGGCTGTAATTTAAATAATTAGCTATACATTGTACACTTTGACTGAGGGGTCAGTATGTCTTGAATGTGAAAAGATCTGGCATGGAGAAGCATACTCACCAGTAATCGTCTGCAATAACCAAATCGCCGACTACCATCTTCCCCAGTGAGCATGAATGAGAAGGTTTCACTGTAAAGATGATTGTTACAAGTTACTCAAACGCAAGGCAAATGAAAAAAAAAACACTGACAGAGTTTTCGTTGACTAAATGTGATTCCTTTGCTGAGAAGTTAAATACTTTTCATTATCACCAAAGCTTCCATTACAATCAATTCCTTTTAATCCTTTAAGAAATGGGATTTCAAGCTGTGCCATCAGAATTGCAACTGTGCAAGAATAAACTGAATTATGAAATCAACTGCATTGTCACACGAAACTTTGTGGATATTAATTGCTTTGATTTTTTTGAAGAAATTGACTTTTTTTTTAAATCAAGGAATGCTATATTTGGAAGTGTTTCACCAGGTTATGCTCCTAGTATAACCAGCAATAGGCAGCTGTAAATCTTGCATAATGTGTGCCACACTGTCTTTTTCTAGCATGTATTTCCCCCCTTTGGTTTTTATTTAATTCTTTATTTAATTTGAGAGGCAAATGCAATCTGTGACAAAGTTACTTCATCTCATTACCAATGATGCTCCCATGCATCCTTATTTTTCCAAATTTGAAGTGTAGAAGACCCTTTATAATCGTAGCCCTTTCAAACCTTTATTTTTTTACACTTTCCTCATCACATTTGGAGCTTCAACAACAGTTTAACAGAGTTTATTGGAATTACAGTAAACTGCATCTAGAGGGAATTGACTGAGAGTGAGTAACCAATGGCTGTACATTGAGCAGTAACTTTTGGAATATAATAAAGGAATACTGATCTGAATTTCAAGATTAACCATTATTCCAGTCCCAATGCTCATAGTCAATACACTTCTTCACTGGCTGTTGGTATAGTTCATGTTGCACCAAGAACCCTCAAATACCGCTCATCTTTGACTGGAGACCAGTACCCTCACACACATAAACATACTTTCAGCCAGCCAGCAATCAGAAGGCATTGAGAGCAGTCTTTGCTGCTCATCTCATCCTCATCCTTCAAAATACCCCAACCCCTCAAGTAAAAGGATGCCTGGAGGAAGGGAGGAGAAAGGACACAAATCGGAAACAATTAAGGGGAAGTTAATGAGTAAAAAAAAACCTCTGGTCAGTGCTTCAGGTTCACTTGCACTGTAAGTGCAATTAAACTTTCAGTCTTTTGAAACCAAAAAATGTTGAAAAACTGCCACACACAGACTTTCATTTGTTTTTGGAACAAGGAATCAGCCAATTTATTGGAAAAAAACTCATGGGAACTCCTCTTAAACCAGATAAAAATCCATAATCAGGAACAGATTATTAAAATTTTGATGTAATAAATTGTAAATAGAACCATAGAAAAATTACAGCACAGAAGGAGGCCATTCAGCTCATCATGTCAGTGCCGGCTGAAAAACTAACTGCCCAATCTAATTCCACCTTCCAGCACCTGGTCCATAGCCTTGCAGGTTACAGCACTTCAGGTGCATGTCCAGGTACGTTTTAAAATAATTGAGGGTTTCTGCCTCCACCACCATTCCTGGCAGTGAATTCCAGACACCTACCACCCTCTGGGTGAAGAAGTTTTTCCTCATGTTCCCTCTAATCCTTCTACCAATCAACTTAAATCTGTGCCCCCTGGTAATTAACCTCTCTACTAGGGGAAGCAGGTCCTTCCTATCTACACTATCCAGGCCCCTCATAATTTTTAATATTTAATTTTCCAACATTGTAGCTGTTTTTCACCATTCCTAACCCTGGAATGTGTAGTACAGTCTTTGATGGAAGGGTGTAGCAATGCTCCTTTTTCTTTAGTTCAGTCAAATCCATTACGAACTACAGAGATTAAACCCTGTCGCATCTTTCATAAAAAGACTGCAATTGTGCACCAGAATACCATGTCTCGTGAATTGATTAAAAACTCCCACCTACTTCTTTACCTGGTAAAATCTGACACTGGGCTCCAATCCTTGGCATCTGGAAAGCAGAACAGTGGGATTGCTTTCAATCGTTCTTCTGCTTCACGCACTTGCTTTGTTGGCCTTTCTAGCTGTGGAGGAGAAGCAAAATCGAGTCATGTAACTTGGACATCGTCAACAGTTCTAATAACAAGCTTAATAGTACATAATGTAACAGTACATAATGTAATACCCCTTAATGTACCATAAACAGCCCTTAGCCTAATTGTCTAATGGAAAAGCATTGGATCTTAACAGTGCTCAGAACATCATTGTTAGACTGCAACAGTACCTACAATTTCAGTGCATGAAAATCTTTAATAGAAATCTGTAATGTAACATAGTCAAATTTTAACAATTCCAATACTATCGCATAGCATAATACAACCTGGGGTGAAATCACTTCAGAAGGACTTTTTTATCATATCTAGTATTTTGGCCATGAAATTATCTTGTAAATTGTGTAAATAATTAGTATATACAACAACTGACATTATGCCCCACAAAGTCCCATGCCCCTATCAACCCTGTGCTCGCTGACCCATGTTGGCTCCTGGACAAGCAACGTTTTGATTTTAAAATTGTCATCCTTGTTGTCAAATCCCTCCATGACCTCGCCCTTCTTATCTCTGTAATCTCCTCCAGCCCCACAACCCTCCTAAACATCTGCATTCCTCTAATTCTGGCCACTTGTGCATCCCTGATTTTAATCGCTCCACAATTGGTGGCTGCGCCTTCAGCTGCCTAGGCCCCAAGCTCTGGAATACCTTCCCTACACCTCACTTTCCTCTTTTAAGACACTCCTTAAAGCCTACCTCTTTGACCAAGCTTTAGGTCACCTGACCTAATATCTTCTTTTGTGGTTCGGTGTCATATTTTGGTTTATAATGCTCCAGTGAAATGTAATTATGTTAAAGGCACTATACAGATATGTTGTTTGAATTATAGCAATTATTTTCAAAATTATCAAAAATTAGGAGAAAGTATGATTTCTTTCCTGGTATGCAGTACCTAATTGTTTTTTAATTAGTAATGTTATATTAGAAAGTACTTTGATTCTCAGCTATTGAAGCATCTTTAGGTATCTTGGAATTAAGGGTTTGCTTGTTTTTGTCATAAATGGATATGATTCAGCGCTCCTTATTTTATAAAGTTTCATCATTCCACTTAATCCCAGAAACACTACACATGAATTCATGAGGGGTTTGGATAGAGTAAATAAGGAGATACTCTTTTCACTGTTAAAAGGGTCGGTTACCAGAGGACACAAGTTTAAGGTAATCGGCAAAGCAGCCAGAGAGGAGACAAGAAGAATTTGTTTCTTGTGCAGTGAGTTGTTATGATGCAGAATGCACTGCCTGAAAGGATGGTGGAAGTAGATTTATTGGTAATTTTCAAAAGGGAATTAGAAATATATCTGAATTTTTTTTTTAAATGCAGCACTATGGGAAAGGTGGAAACTGCAACTAATTGGCTAGCTCTTTCAAACAGCCAACACATGACACACACACATATATGTTATATATATGATACATATATAAATTTAAACATAAATAAATCATGCCATTACTACATCACTGTAGTTGGACAAGCCTCTCCATTCCTGATGCAGAACGTTGGGGGTGAAAGTCAATTCATGGCCACCCATTTTGCTGGTGTAGAATTACCATTAGACCTCTGAATTTCATCTCGACATCAGCCATGCTTAAACTGCGCTAGAAATGTGACCGACATCATATTGTTTCAGGTAACTTTTATTTGTATGGGGCACCGACCTGAATCGAGCGTTTGGCACCTTGAGTATGCAACTTCAGTTCTTACACTGGTTGTAGGACCCCAACTGAGAAAATCAGGTAAAATGGGCAGATTGTACGTTGCGTGCACTCTGTGACGATGTGCCAGGCCTGCAGCCACTGGCAGGTTAGCTGGTTTACTTTGTATTATTATTGTTGCTTTGCTGTCATGGTGGATTTGCTAGCATGTATGCTGGCTTTAATGATATATTTTGGTTGTTAATATTGTTGCGTTTGCTTTGATATATTATTTTTGGCTGGTTTGTTGGTATATGTTGGGTTATTTTAGATTTTGCTGGCATATTATGATGAGTTATATTGGAAAGTATTTCAGTGGATTGTTTTGGCAGGTTAGCAGCCATATTTTGAACAGTTAAGTATACCATTCATTCAGATCCTCTAAAGAAACAGGCCATAGTATTCCAAATGTCTTTTCATAGGCTACAATAGGAATTAGAGAAAGAATCAGTGAAGAAAAAGTACTGGGCCTCAGCTCAATTTGCCTAGAGTGAGCTTATGGCACAGATTCTGTGTACTCTGTGCCCTTTGTCATTCTACATCTGCTACTGAAAAGCGTAATGGCACTGCATTTTTGTGGAGAACCAATTCACTGTTTTCTTTGGCCAAACATTTGCTTAATCAAGCTACCTAACTCTGTTGTATAAATCTGTTCTCTTTTTAAAAGGACTCCTAACTAGCAGGAGCAGATTATATGTACAATTTTTTTTGTTTTACTAGTACACCTTTTGTTACAGTGAACCCAGCTGTTTGTGTTTCCAATAACCAGTCACACTTTCCACACACATATACAGATGAAACATTACATTTTTGTCAAATTTCAAGTGGGCCTGCTGAAGTATTAGAGCCAAATATACAAGGTTGAACTCATAGATACAGAGAACTAGTGAAAACAGGCTGCTATTTTTTCACTGTTTACATCTTTAACTTATACCAGTTATTGTTCTGCTGTCCTTTCTTGATTTGGATTTGCTATCTGTGCTGGTATGTTGCTTTGCTCCCCTTATTATTGTTTGCCTTTTATTTTCCTTCGTCACTCTATTTTATCCCCATGCTCACTGAGCAGAGTTCAAGGTGTGGTCCATATAGGATGAAGACTGGAAGCGGAAACAGTGATAATAATAGCAAATGAAAAGCAAATATAACAGTGCAAGACCACACAGACTGTCAGAGTTTGTAACTTTCCTGGTCACACATAGTTTCACAGTCAGGATTCCTATTTAACACAGAAATTCCTACAAGTGTGAAAAAACCGATCTGAATGTACATTAAATTCATATAGGAAATTAACTACTAACAGGTTACTTGCAAAACTTATTTACCTTCTCGGCACAATAAAAACTGTACGATTTTGGGAAATTGTCTGAGCTACTATTTTCTGTCATTTTAAAAACTGATATTTCCATGATGATTGACACAAGTCTAGCATTTATATTGATCAATGGACTGTTTTAAATTATAGTACTCACCTTTGGAAACTGATAGGATACTTCAGGGATATAAGTGTTCTTTGAAGGTTTTTTCTTCAGTGATATCACCACAAAATATTCAAACAGTTCCCGCTCCTGCCACTCGATGAGCTCTCGTTCTAATGTGCGGTAACTGGGAGCCTTCTTTAGCACTGATTGAATGTGGACCAAACGTTGTGTGTGTGCTGGAAAACAAGGCAAAATGCAAATAAAGGTCAGAGTGTTTTTCACAGTCAACAAAGAAAATGGAATCCATGTTATCATGGAGATGAATCTGCAATTTATCGAGCTTGAGACGGTTACGAAAGTTTCCATTTTTTTTGTTAAAACTTGAGAATCTATATTTTTTAAAACTGAAAAGGATTTCATGGACATTGAATCATCTGGAGATTGCTGAACTTTGTGGGTGCTTTTTTTAAAAGGAAGGTCAACAAAAAGGTTGACCAGTAAACAAGGACTGGAAAACACATGATTTCAAGTAAACACAGCAGGTGTTCTAACTTGAAGGTGTCAGATGTTTACAAGAAAATGACAGACCACGATATATGGCTGTCACAGGATTGTTGCTGAACTGTTTTTAGTTTCATTTTGAACTGTTAAAAGCCAGCTGGTTTTTGGACTAAAAGAGGCAGTTGGCGATCTGCATATTGACCTGCCAGGAGATCAGAAGAAAAACCAGACAGTTGTTACCTCTCTTTGAAAAATCCCTGCTCTTGAAAAGAAAAATCCTGTATCAAGTTGTACTGTTGCCTCCTGTATTTTGAAGACATCCTGAATGTTTGTAGAAACCTTGCATCTTTAAAAGGACTTTGCATCGAATGTGTGAGAACTGAAACCTTTGTTGCTGCACACCTGCTGCAAGACCTACGTGAAGCCTTCTGTTGTTGAATTTCTTTGAACGCTTACCCAAAACAGACTGTTCATCAACATCGCCTGGAAAGATTCCTAGTGGCAGCCCTATTCGACTTTAGTATACCTCGCTAAAACAAAAAGACTTCCATATTCAGTGTAAGTTTTTTTTTAATTCCTTAGATTTCTTTGTAACAGCTGTAAACAAAAATCTTTTTTTTTCCCCAGTTAACCGGTTATGTATGGGAGTGTGTGTGTGAGGGCTAGGATAAAAAATACAGGGCTTTAATGTTTCAATTCGCGTCTATATTTACTTCATTGTTGGTCAAGACTCAGTTTATAATAAACAGATAATTTTATGGTTTATTAAAGAAATCCGGTTGGTGTGCCTTATTCTGCGGACAAATGGAGTATCTAATTGACTGTTTCGTTAAGTGGGAAAATTTATTGATATGCTGTGACCTGTGGAGAAGTGGGACTGAATTAACAGTGCACTCCTCCCGCCTTGGTCATAACAAGACACAAAACCAAAATCTTTCCACTGTCACATGCATCACCAGAACACAGTAAGGACAGTGTTGCACAGGTATAAAGGACGTGGCATGCACTTGTATTCAATAGTGTGACCTCTCACCTTTAAACCTGTCATCTGAGTCGCTCTCACTCTCACTGTTCTCATCTGTGAAAGGGATAAAGAAGCTGAGTGAAGGTTCCAGCAAACCAAAACAAAATTTAGTTAAGAAAAATTCCAGAACATAGACTAAACAGTCCTTGCTCCTGTAGCAGCTGTTAAAAGTTTAGCTTTTCTGAAAAAAGGATCCACAGTAGAATTTTCTATGTTAATAGAGTAGTGAGTAAGACAGTAGGTTAGCTTACTCTTCCTTACTCAACTTCATAATTGGCAAATTTAAGGAATTCAATTTAATTCAAAAAATTCTAAATAACTTTAACTTTTGCCTTTCAAACTATTCTTTGTGAAAACAATGACAGCTGATGTTCATGTCCGGATATGAAATAGCACAGGAACCTGACTAAAGTGACACAAATACCATTGTACTGCAGGATGACGCTTGTCTTTATACTATCAGGCTCAATAATTACTCAAGAAATGAAGGATACCTATGTTTGCACCTTCTATTTTCTACATGGCAAATTCTTAATCACAGACATGCCAACTCTCATAAATTGATCAAGAGAGACAGGATTTCTCAGCCAAATCCAGCCTAACTCGCCATCTTGCGAGAAGGCTGTGAAATCTTGGGATTTTTCTGCTGCTGACATTTACTCGGGAAGCCAGGTTGGGACAGGGTAGCTGATTCTCTGTCTGCTGATTGGCAACTTGGTTCCAGAGAGCAACTCTGCAAGGTCCCGAAGCTGTCGCTGGCGTTTTTTCTTAATAAAGCTAAGTATCCCACAGGGGAAAAGTTGGAGACGATGAGTCGGCGGGCCAAAGTGCTAACGCCACCTTTCACCATCTCTCTCGCACCCTCTGTCGGCTTGGACACTACAGAAGCCCTTGGGAGTTGACTTAAATCTTTGGTCTAATCTTCAAATTCCTTAAGGCATCCTCCACTCTTTTAACACCAAGTTTCTTACTGTTTTTTACTTCACTATTCATGGCCCCTCATGGCCTAAAACAGTCTTGCCCTCTCTATTCAGTTCTCTCCATGCTCTCCACTTGAAGAAAAACTCCCTAAAGCACTTTCCTTCTACTGTACCTTTCATTTCCCAACCTACTTTTTATTTTTAAACTTTCCACTCCTGCTCAGCATCCACGGTTTTACAGTCTTCGATGTAAAACACTTTGAGATTTGTCCCTGCATAAAGAGTACTGTAGCATTGCAAATTATTGTCTATTGGTACTAAAAGAGCAGCACAACTGTAGTATTCGCTATCTTTTATTCTACATGACCATGTTCATTTGCTATATTAAATTATTCCAAGATATTGCAAATGAAAATAACGATTGAAACTGATCACTAAAATTGATAATTGAAATCTGTACATTTTATTGATGGGTAGGATATATATAGTGATACACAATTGTGAGAGACAGGCTGGATGGACCAGAGGGTCTTTATGTGTCAGTTATTGTTCATACGTTTGTACTAACTTAACTGCCACCTTCATATTTTGAATAACTCAAATTTGGAGGTGATAAGATACGTCACTGTAGATAAAAGTATTTTTAATGTATTAATACATTAAGCTGAAACACGTAGGTTAGGTTTCATCCTATAAGGAGGCAGCTGTTTCAGCCAATATTGACTGTGGATTGAGGGTGGATCCTTCTTTAATACATGTGGTGATAGCAGGTAGGATTTTTTAATAAGTTTTTTGTAAAGCAATACCAGACTCAGTAATATAGGCCGGGATTTTCAGTTGCTGGTAGGGTCGGGAAGGAGTTCAGGCGCGATTTGAAAATCTCATTCCCAGAAGGCGGCATTGGATCCTGCCGCCTCCGGAATGCTACACAATTTTCAAAGGGAGTGCCATTCCAGAGGAAGGGAGAACCCGTTTGCCTCCAAAAAAGCTCCTTGAGGAGCTGGATAACGGGCTATGGAAGGAGAGAAGGCAATTTTTGAAGTAGAAATTGCTGAACCCGAAGAGTCTGGTGCAGGTTAGTGCACCGCTGTCAGGTTCAAAGCAAGCAGGGGTAAACTTTTCTTAAGCTGAAACATTTCAGTAGCTAGGGGATCTTGCACCAGATCAGGCGCTTTATCTTCCAATTGTTCTGTTTGGCCACTTTTGTGCTTGGTGAGGCTGCTGGCCCTCCAAGGTGCTGCCTGCTTTCTTCAGCTAGGCGGCAGCAGGCCCCATCATGGCTGCCATCTGCCTTTGCTGCTTGCGCTTTGCAGGAAGCTCCCACCTCTTGGTTACATCAGCTCCACTAATTGGGTACCAAGCTTGCTGCCATCCCAATTAGGGCATTTACATTTCAAGTTTGCAGAGTGGGCTCAGGACCCGGAAATTATCCAGGCATCGGCTTCCTGACCCTGATTTGAAAATCAGCTCACGGTTTTCGTAACTCTGCCCTGTTAAGAGATTTAGTAAGCCACTAACGAGGTTTATAAATCAACTATCAATCTATATTGGTTTACGTTTGAAAAAAATACAAACTCATGATGTTTATACCAAATCTCTTAATTTTTAAGAGTTTGTCTGATGAGTTAGGAGACGGTGGATTAGCCATTACTGTTAATCCCATCCTTGCTGAGTTTGGGAACCAGGAGGCGACGTGAAAAGTATCAAGTGGGATAGCACTTGAAAATCAAGCTCAGGCTACACTTACATACTTCCTGACAGCAAGTTATGCAACAGTATTGGCAGAGTTAGGCCTGGCCTAAGCCCTGGCATGCAGCAGGGCTTCAAAAATGAGGAAAAATTAACTTAGAGAGTGTCACATTGTGATTGGAAAACTACATTTTCCTCTTTAAGTACTGCAATTTTAAGTACGTCAACAAAATAATAAAGAGGAAAATGAACTTAAACTCTGGTATTTCTGTTACTTCCAGCTGGGTCAATATGAACAAGGTTAAAGACCCCAGTAACTATTTTGTTTACTTACTCTAGATCACTAAACAATTCTTTGCTCAAATCAACTCCATCATGTTTATGGCATTCTAAGTACATTTAGTTATAGAAGGCAACAGAAGCCAGCTGGTATATCTGTGGAATCAGGAAAATCTACACAACTGTCCCACTCCCAGTCCTGGGAAAAAATCTAGAATATTTAAATAAGTTATAACCTTTTTTTGACAGCTTTCAACATAGACCAAAAATGATTCTGGTTCTTTTACCAACTTTTTAAAACAATACTATTGTTTAAAAATGCTTATGGTTTGGAATACTGAGTATAATTGGCACCTCGTTGTAGAATTTTTATCCTTTAATTTTGCAGTTTCCCTTTAATTGTCCTTATTCCTTTAACTTTCAATTATATGCACTCTTCCTTTGATAACCACTAGTGTCCTCCCTAAACCAACTTTCCTCTGCTACCACTAATATTTGCCCTAGACCCATCTGACCTTGCACTGTGAATACTTATGTATATAAATTTACACCAGTGAAGTAAATGGTATTTGCAGCTGATTTTTGAGAAGGGACTCTCATCAGTTCTTAATGGTTTAGAACGGAATTAGAACTGTAGATGAAAATCAACCTCAAAATGTTTTCCTGTTCTGTTGGACCAGGGTGTCACACCTACGTGGTTGGTTAAGAGCTCATTCACATTGATATTTTGCTCATTGCACTTTTACAAAGGCCTAGCTATGGGCAGCCAAAGGGCCTGTCTGTTTCCCATAGTAGGTCCCTTTAATATATAATTCAGAGACCACTGATGTGCACAGGACCCCAAATTTCATTTTATGTTTGGAACTGGTAGGAGTGTGCATTGTGAGCTCTCCAACCAGTTTAGCTGGAGATGATGCCAAATGAGTTGTCAGTCTATATTTGGGTTTAATACCACTGGAATCAGAAGGCCAAGACCTGGAAAGTAAAGGAGGATGGAAAGGAAAATGTGGAGCAAATGAACTGAGAATTTGTGCTTACCAAGTATTCGTTGTTAATGTGTGGAAAATTTAGCACAATTTTTTTACCAAAATGATGGTTTGAGAGAGAGGGGAAACTTTCAAAAATGCCCTTGTGGATTTCTTAATTGATAATGTTGCTTACAATCCTGGTGTCAAGTAGTGGGTGGGTTAACTGTTTTACTGTTGAGCATTCATGACTTCTTGGCCAGTATTTTACGAGGAGGCTGTGGCCCCGCCCACCGGCTAGAAAGTCAGGGGTGAGTCCACCTCTGTCAGCTCTGGAAGCCATAACGGTATTTAACAGTCCTCAGTCAATTAACTGCCTGCAGTCATGGCTTCTGCTCCCAATACCCTCCCCGCCACTCCAACATGGCAGGACGTCCAACCTCCAAGAACTGCCGCCAATCAGAGGGCCAGCAGACACCGGGAGCAGTGGCCACCGTTGGGACTGCACCCAGCGGGAAGAGCCACCATGGACGCCAGTCTTGGAAGCAATTAAGTGTGGTCGAGGCTCACTGGGGCCAATCAACCAGGCCCGGGCGAGAAGGAGGGGGGTTGATGGAGAGGGCAGGGGGGGGTCTTCCAGCAGGGGCAGCCCATGCACTGGGGGAGCCTTCCATGGGGCACAGCGTGCCCGATTAAGAGGGCAACCCCCAGCTCACAAGGAAACTGCCAGGTTTAACTGGGCAGCCTCTCAGGTGGTGAGGTGCCCATCTGTCGCTGGTAAAATACCAGGGACTATGGAAAGAGGCCCTTAAGTGGTCATTACTTGACCACTTAAGGGCCTCAATTGGCCCAAGGGAAGGCAGGCCACCTGCCACCTCCCGTACTGCTGGTAAAATACCAGTGGGGGCAGGTAGGTGATGGGGACGGGGGCAGGCAGGTGACAGGCATAGTGCCTCCACCAACCCATCCAATTTTTATGTCCCCCCGCCACCTCCCAGCCTGCTCCCGGGGTGGGGGGGGAGTGTAAAATTCCAGCCCTTGTTTTTGTTGAAGGGATTGAAGGAAGGTGTTTTGAATGGAGTTTTTTGATCTGGATTAATACCCACAAGATGCTGGTAACTGTTCATTCCCTTACCTCGTAGAGATGCATTCTCAAAGTTTGATAATGAAAGCTTCTTCAGCCTTTTCTTCCCCCTCTTTGCACTATAGATGCCATTAATTTTCTGAACAAGCTGCAAGTTAAAGAAGATACACAAACATTTCATTATTGAAACTAAATTAATTTCTGTTCTGGTTCAGCCATTTCATTAATAAGAAACACCTCTCATTGAGATATTTCAGCTTTAGTGTTGGAAGCTGTGTACCTGAAATCAATACTCATCAACAAAGCAATATTCCATTAGATATCTGGTCAGTATAAACTAAGGTAAGTCAATAACAAATGCTGATACTAACAAATTAGTTTCATTGTTAAAGCTCATGAATAAACAGATAAAATGATCAATTATTGGCATAACAAATACCATTCATTTTGATTAAGTTAACTGTTTCTGTTTAATTATTTGTAAATTGCAAATAATCGGCTGGATTTTGTGGTCATGGCAGGGCTCCCGGTGCTGGGCTGAAATGACGGGGGGAATCCCCCCTTGGCCAGCTGGAGCCCTGCCGCCGCATCCCCCGTCCCCCAGAGCAATTCTACGGGGTTGGGCCAATTAACAGTCCAGTGCCAGGATCCCAGTCCCTTTCAAGACGGTGATCCTGCCTCCAAGAACTGACGGCCAAATACTGGGCCAGCAGCTCAGCAGTATCGGCAGCACCACTGGGAGCGGTGGCTACTGCCAGTACTGCAAAAGGCCTTGGAGCCGGGCCCAGTGCTGATGCCCGATCCAAGGTAAGTGAGGTCGCCGGGCCAGACTGGCAGACGCTGGCATAAGGGGTTGGGCGGGTGGGCGTTAAAATGCAGGGGGGAGGGGGTTTAGGGAGCTGCAGGTTTTCCTGGCTGGGCCTTCCAGGGGCCACAAATATCCCACTGAGGAGGCCCCCCACCTCCCTCCAAGTTGGCAGGGAGGATGCCTCGTTTTACTGGGTTAAATCCCAGTGGTGGCAGGAAGAGGTCCTTAAGTGGCTGTTAATAGGCCATCCCCATCTTCCGTCGCAATTCTATGGGCTCCCCCGCCTCCGAATCTGTCTCGAGAGGGCCATAAAATTCAGCCCAATTAATTAACCACACTTGTGTTGAACATTCAGTAGTAGTAATATAAAAATTTACAGCACTAAGATTATAAATCAGATTCACACTTTTATAGAAACATAGAAAATAGGAGCAGGAGTAGGCCATTCGGCACCACCATTCAATACCATCATGGCTGATCGTCGAAACTCAGTACCCTGTTCCTTTAGTCCTAAGAACTATATCTAACTCTTTCTTGAATATATTTAATGATTTGGCCTCAACTGCTTTCTGTGGTAGAGAATTCCACAGGTTCACCACTCTCTGGGTGAAGAAATCTCTCCTCATCTCAGTCCTAAATGGTTTATCCCTTATCCTAAGACTGTGACCCCTGGTCCTGGACTGCCCCACCATCGGGAACATCCTTCTTGCACCTAGTCTGTCCAGTCCTGTCAGAATTTTGTAGGTTTTCTATGAGATCCCCTCTCATTCTTCTAAACTCTAGCGAATACAAGCCTAATCGACCCAATCTCTCTTCATACGTCAGTCCTGCCATCCCAGGAATCAGTCTGGTGAACCTTCGCTGCACTCCCTCCATAGCAAGAACATCCTTCCTCAGATAAGGAGACCAAAACTGCGCACAATACTCCAGATGTGGTCTCACCAATGCCTTGTATAATTGCAGCAAGACATCCTTGCTCCTGTACTTGAATCCTCTCGCTATGAACGCCAACATACCATTTGCCTTCTTAACTGCCTGCTGCACCTGCATGCTTACTTTCAGAAACTGGTGCACAAGGACACCCAGGTCACGTTGCACCTCTCCCTTTCCCAATCTATTGCCGTTCAGATAATAATCTGCCTTTCTGTTTTTGCCACCAAAGTGGATAACCTCACATTTATCCACATTATACTGGATCTGCCATTTATTTGCCCATTCACTTAAGCTGTCCAAATCACCCTGGAGCTACTCTGCATCCTCCTCACAGCTCATACTCCCACCCAGCTTTGTGTCATCTGCAAACTTGGATATATTACATTTAATCCCCTTATCTATATCATTAATATATATTGTGAATAGCTGAGATCCTAGCACTGATCCCTGCAGTACCCCACTAGTCACTGCCTGCCACTCGGAAAAAGACCCGTTTATTCCTACTCTTTGTTTCCTGTCTGCCAACCAGTTCTCTATCCATGTCCGTACCTTACCCTCAATCCCATGTGCTTTAATTTTGCATGTTAACTTCTTATGTAGGACCTTATCGAAAGCCTTCTGAAAGTCCAAATACACCACATCCACTGGTTCTCCCTTATCTATTATACTAGTTACATCCTCAAAAAATTCCAGTAGATTGTAAATTCATGTTGACTTTGTCTGATCATGTCATTGTTTTCCAAGTGCTCTGCTATTACATCTTTCATAATTGACTCGATCATTTTCCCCACTACTGATGTCAGCCTCCTTTTTTAGATAGTGGGGTTACATTAGCTACACTCCAATCCATTGGAACTGTTCCAGAGTCTATAGAATTTTGAAAAATGACCAGCAATGCATCTACTATTTCAAAAGCACTTCCTTAAGTACTCTGGGATGTAGATTATCAGGCCTTGGGGATTTATCGGCCTTCAATCCCATCAATTTGCCTAACACCATTTCCCTACTAATACTGATTTCATACAGTTCCTCCTTCTCACTAGACCCTATGTTCCCCAACATTTCTGGGAGGTAATTTAGAGAGAGTCAAGCAGGCCCTTTGGCCCAACGAGTCCGCGCCGACCATCAACCACCCATTTATACTAATCCTACATTAATCCCATTTTTTCCCTCTCACATCCCCACTTTCCCTCAATTCTCTACCACCTATCTACACTACTATTTTTACCACGGTCAATTTACCTATCAACCTGCAAGTCTTTGGCATGTGGGAGGAAACCGGAGCACCCGGAGGAAACCCACACGGTCACAGGGAGAACTTGCAAACTCCACACAGGCAGTACCCAGAACCAAACCCGGGTCGCTGGAGCTGTGAGGCTGCGGTGCTAACCACTGCACCGCCCATTTGTGTCCTCCATTGTAAAGACAGAACCAAAGTATGTATTTAATTGGTCTGCCATTTCTTTGTTCCCCATTATAAATTCCCCCGTTTCTGACTGTAAGGGACCCACATTTGTCTTCACTAATCTTTTTCTCTTCACATATCTATAGAAGCTTTTACAGTCAGTTTTTATGTTCTCTGCAAGTTTACTCTCATACTCTATTTTCCCCTTCTCAATCAATCCCTTTGTCCTCCTTTGCTGAATTCCATCTGTTTTACTGTTTGGCAATCATGACAAGAGAATATGCTAATAAATTCTAGAAGTTTAGGCATAGAACCACAGAAACAGTGACACAGGATTTTCATCTTCCAGCCATTTCTCACCTGAAAAACACACAACTGGCAAAGAAAAATCTGATGAAAATCTTGGACACCCATTGATTAAAGGAGTTGATAGGGAGAAACTATTTCCTCCGGTGGGGGTGTTCATAATAAGGGGGCATAACTTAATATTAGAGCTAGGCCGTTCAGGGGTGACATCAGAAAGCACTTCTTCACACAAAGCGTATTGGAAATCTGGGACTCTCTCCCTCAAAAAACTGCTGATGCTGGGCCGACTGAAATGTTCCAAACTGAGATTTTTGTTCGGTAAAGTATCAAGGAATATGGAACCAAGGTGGGTAAATGAAATAAGATTCGGATCAGCCCCATGATCTAATGGAATGGTGGAACAGGCTCGAGGGATTGCATGGCCTACTCCTGTTCCTATTTGCTCACCTGTTTCAATTTTCAAGCTAGTCTTAAAATAGGCATCCAGCACTCTCACCCAAAACTGGCAGGAAGTCATGTAAATATGCAAATCGGCGGCTGGTTTTGGACAGACTGGGCTTGTTTTCACTGGAGTTTAGAAGAGTGAGGGGACGCTTGATTGACATTTATAAGATTTTGCTGATAGTATATAATACACACACTGGGGGCGGATTTTCAAATCGGCCCAAAAGGTGCATGCTATTGGTTGTGTTACCGCCATGCCTCCCTGGGGCAAAGTCAGGAGGTCTGCAACATTTTGCTAGTGAGCTGCGGGTGCGAATTGGGATTCCGCAGCAGCTCGTGGACGCGATGTGTTACTATATTGTTACTATTTAAGGTGTAATAAGAAGAGTTTTGAAATTCTTGTGGCCTGAAAGGGTTCCGTAGCGCCATTTTAATGGTTATGGAGGCGGGGGGGTAATGGGCAGGACTTGGAATGCACCCAGATCCAGCAGAGTTCTGCTCTTTTTCAGCCCATAGGACAACTTATTATGGTGGGGAATATGGGGCGGGCCCATTGAAACAAAAATTTACAGCCATGCGTCCACTCTTCGGTTTAGCAAACTTGCTAACAGTATGTCCAGAATTTAACAGCGAGGCGGTGGCCCCACCCACTGGCTGGAAGACCAGGGGAGAGCCAACCTCCACCAGCTCTGCAATGCAGTGGTTAGCACCGCAGCCTCACAGCTCTGGCGACCCGGGTTCAATTCTGGGTACTGCCTGTGTGGAGTTTGCAAGTTCTTCCTGTGACCGCGTGGGTTTCCGCTGCGTGCTCCGGTTTCCTCCCACAGCCAAAGACTTACAGGTTGATAGGTAAATTGACCATTTTAAATTGCCCCTAGTGTAGGTAGGTGGTAGGAAAATTGTAGGGATGTGGTAGGGAATATGGGATTAATGTAGGATTAGTATAATATGGGTAGTTGATGGTCGACACAGACTCGGTGGGCCAAAGGGCCTGTATCTCTAAATAAAATAAATAAATAAGACATGCTGCTATTTTGCGTGGCTCAGGCCCTTAATTGGCTTCAGTCAGGGATTCCACCCCTCTGAGACAGGAAGTCCGGCCTCCAAGAGCTGCCAGCCAATCAGAGGGCCAGCAGTTTTCCAGTCCCAGCAGCGCCACCAGGAGTGGGGGTCACTGCTGGGACTGCAGCCAGCAAGAAGAGGTCCATAGACGTTGGCCTCCAAAAATGGTAAGTGGGATCAGGCCTCGCCAGGGACAATCGGCTAGGCCTCAGCAAGGAAGCAGGTGGTGCGGAGTGCAGGCGTGGAGGGGTTTCTTTTAGCGGGGGCAGCCCGTGCTTCTGGAGATGCCTTCTGTTGGGCACAGGGTGCCTGATTGGGACCCCACCCGTGCCCCCGCCCCAAGCATGCAAGGAGGCCACCATGTATTATCAGGTACCAAAGTGCAGCTGGAAGAGGACCTTAGTGGCAATTAAAGTGCGTTAAATTCCGGCCAGTGTCTTTATGTTTTTGTTTTTTAAAAAATAATTTGAATAATGAATTATTTTATAGAAAAAGTTTACATGCTTTCTCAGGACTTGGTTTGATACCAAACCTCATCATGTCTTGTATTGAAACCACCACTGCTATGGAGATCCTTGGGGCAGCCACTGATGTGCAGCAGGGTCTGTAGCACTTTCACTGTGGCACTGGCTTCCCTCCATATTACCACAGCCAATGATATTTCCAGGCACTTGCTGATATTTTCGAGAGACCTGTGAAGGGGGCTATTTGTAATGGAGTTGGCAGGAGGGCATTTGTCTCCACATTGCAAATTTGGGAGCACTCTTGCTCCAGGCAATAATCACTGGAATTAGGTTGCTAGTAGTAGTGCTGTAACTTTGGAAGACTAAGACTGCCTTTTTCCTGGGGACTTGGAGCAGTCTCAGATATATACTTGGCTTTCTTCCTGGCCAGAGGAACCTAGTAATATGTTTGTCAAGCTCTTGGAACTGCTACGATGGAATGCGAAAATATAGCATCCAGAGCAAGTAGAAGAGGTGGAAGAGCACATTCCTCTTTATGATTTAAAAATTCTTTCCATCCCAACAACTTCAGGCTGTGTAATTCATTGTCTTTCCTTCCAGATATATTCCAACTACAAAAGTAAAATACTGTGGACACTGGAAATCTGAAATATAAACAGGAAATGCTGGAAATATTCAGCAGATCAGGCAGCCTCTTTGGAGAGAGAAACAGGCCAAGATTTTACGAGCGTAGCCGAGATGCGGACACCTAGGCCAGTAGCAGGCAGCATGACGCTCCCGACCCACTCCACAATTGCACTGCTATCTCGCACCGACTGCCAAATGAAATACTCGCAGATGGGGGCGCTAGCCATTCCGGCATTGGAGGCGAGCTTTTAGGTGGCTGCCGCAGCATCAGTTGACGCTGATGGATGTGTTGACGTTATTTTTAAAGGGCTGCCAGCAATGGAACGCAGCTGAAGCCCTCCTTGAGTGAAGCCAGCGTTCCCTGGAAGTCTCCCTGTGTGAAGTCAGCATTCCTTAGGTGCTCCTCCTCGCTGGAGGACCCGCCTCCTGAGCAGATGATGCCCATAGCTGGTGGGCACTGCTGGTCTCAAGGGTCAGTGCCCCAAATGCTTCCTCTAACTACCCCAGACCCTCCCAGCCCTGTTTCAATGCACCCAAGTGCCAGTAGCCAGATGGCATCATGGAGGCTCGACCTCAAAGCCCTGGCACCTGAACTCCCCCTCCTTGCTAAAACATGTTATGGCCATGCTGCCCCAGCTTTCCTGGAAAGGCACACTGCCTCACCTGACCACTGCCAAACACAGTAATGACCCAAGCTGCCATCTCATTGCTGCCCCCATATACCTGCCGGGGTTCAGACACCCCCTGACCCCCCTGCACTTTTCGGAAAATTGGAACGAGCCCAGAAAATACCAATTGCCACTTTAATTATCTTAAGTACTTTATTTACAGAACCGCACACCGTGGGGGAATCCTCGGTTGACGTGAAAGGAAGACATAGAAGCACTGGCAGGGAAGGCTGCATCATCAGAACAGATGTGATGGAGACGGACAAACTGGGAGAATGGGATGGAGTTCTTACAGGAAATGGGTTATGAGGAAGTGTAGACAAGGAAGTTGTGGGAGTCAGTGGGCTTATAGTGAATATTATTTGATAGCCTATCCCCAGAAATGGAGATAGAGAAGTCAAAGAAGGGAAAGGAAGATTTGGGGATGAACCATTTTAAGGTGGGGGAAGGGTGGAAATTGGAAGCAAATTTGATGAAATGTTCCAGTTCAGGGCAAGAGCAGGAACCAGCTTGATAAAGCCATCAGTGTACTGGAAAAAGAGGTAAGGGAGGTGGCCTGAGTAGAACTCGAACAAGGAGTATTCTACAAATCCCACAAAAAGGCAGGCATAACTCAGACCCATGGAGGTACCCATAGCATATTTATTTGGAGGAAGTAAGTGGAGTTAAGGGAGAAGTTGATCAATGTGAGAACAACCTCAAAGTCCCCCAACCCCAAACAGACTGCTTCTAGCTCCTTCCCAAAATCCACAAACAGGACTGCCCTGATAGACCTATCAGGCTGAATTCCAGTCGGCCTCCGACAATCTGCCTTAGTAGGTCCTTAATTCGGTGAGTAGGCCACCTGCCGCTTCCGGGCAGTAGCCCTGCCACCTCCTCATCCCACCTCCGGGAAAATGGCCCAGGGGCGGGCGGGATGGAGTCGAGGAAATGGCACGCCAGCCGGTGGAACAAAATTACACGCACACTGTGCATGATGCCCGTCTCCCTCGGGGCCTAAAAATTCTGTCCTTAATCTCTCCTTTCACTTTCTTAAAATCCATTACATTATTAACTTTTCCCAGTTCTAATGAAAGGTCATCGACCTGAGATGTTGGGTTGGGTTTTTGTTTTGGGGTCGGCATCTCGATGTTGGGATCAAATCTGGGTTCTGACACAGCACTGTGTCGGAAAAAGTCATCCTTCACGATTTTCAAAGGAACGGCCAATTCATGGCTTGCGAGTGCGTGCCATCCAATTTAGGGTGGCCAGTGGGCTCTGGAAGCTGGGGGGCAAATAGGAGGTCCTCCAACACTGAAGGAGCTGCCTGCCTGCCGGTGCAGGTAAGGAAGAGAGAGGGCACCTCAAGTTGGAGGCACCCTCTCAACACTTTTTTTTTTACAAACTTTTAAAAAAGAAACGGCCACAGCTGCTGGACCCCTATTGTGCAGGGAGAACCCCTCTACAGGGCCACCTGCGGCCGGCACTGCAGCTATCGTAGCTGTGGGGGGGAGCCTCAAATTGATTCTGGAGCATTAGCCTGCAGTCTGCCGCCAGGAGACCGCCTACAGGCATCTGCTGGGCTCCAGACACTACAGGGAGCCCACAGGCCAACTGTCAATGGTCATCCCACCTAACCTCCCTCCTTAAAAATGGCCTGGAGGCTAACATACCAGCCTGCACCGGGAAATTCTGGGCCTGCTCGCCTCCATTCCCGTCTCTGGCGGGCTTCCAAATTCCGGCCCGTTAACTCTGTTCCTCTCTCCACAGATGCTGCCTGACCTGCTGAGTATTTCCAGCATTTTCTGTTTTTATTATCATCCAACTGCATTTTAGCTTCCAGCTCCAAGTCCACACCTGCAGCTATCAGTCTTCTGTTTAAATCCTGATTGACTTCCTTGTGTCTCTTTTTACTTTTTCCCTCTGTGCTCCCAGCACATGCAAGACCAATAGAATATTCCCCACCATAATAGGCATACTTGTTCTGTTATCACCATATATATTATGATAACGTCCCCAGCTGCTTTAAGCAACAATGAGGATAGTTGGCTCATTAATGCATCAAATCTGCCCTGCTCCCTTCCCACCACTGCCTATTCCCCATCCCTGTCTCAGTAACTGAAGTCCATGGCTTTTTTAAACCTGTAAAAATTCACTTTTCGTTTTAAACACTACTCTTCCACATAACCATTGTTTCACTCCAAAAAAAAAATCAAAAATATCAAAATATGCAGTGATTTATTACTAACTCCAAGAGTACATGAAGGCAACACTTGCAGAACTATTCTGACATTTCCCCTACAGCAAGAGCCCTTGCAGTTCAGATGGAGGTCATGGTTGTTCTCTTTAAATTTGCAGCTAATACTACAGCTCACACAGCAATGGAGCAGCAAGCTCAAATGTACGACTAAACAAGTGAAAGCACTGACCACAATGAACCATCTTTTTTACTCAACCACCAAAATGTAGTGGTAGCATTCACTTTACAAATCTTCAAACCTGCCCAGCATCTTTGGAACATGCCCATTTCCAGCTTCAACAATGGAAAACTCTTCAGATTTAACTACATTGAAAACCTAGTGAATCACTTGTTGTCCGCTGTTAGGATCTTTTAGAATGAATTTCTTTTACTGCAAGTTAGAGCGACCATGGTATGTTTGGTGTCACTCAGCTGCCATCATTATGTGTAAGTTTTTGATCATTTATGTATGTGTTGATTGTGTGCACATACGTACTTACCTGGCAGGGGAAGAAACCATGATCAGTGGCCTTTGATTCTGTTCCAGGTAGGTTTTGAGTAAATTGGCTGTAACCAATTCTAGAGCTTCAGGCCAGGGAGGGCGTAACACCTTTTAGGTGGTGGTGAAGGATAAGGAAGAAGGTGCACCAGTTGACCGTACCCTTCTTCATTAAAAAAAATCCTTATTGATTGCTGTGGATTCCAAGCTGCAGACATCTTCTGCCTGCAGGACTTCCCCAGCAGTAGATATTTCGACGTGACGTTCAAGAATGTGGCGGGATGCATCAAGTTCCTGAAGGTGTTCAAGGAGAGGGGAAACCAGGCGCCGCTGTCAATCCTCACAGTGGAGCCGCTCTTCACGCTGCCGTCGCAACGCAACCGGGTGGTGACAGTTCACCTCTGCAACCACCATGTTCCTGTCGTGGATGTACTCACCTTCCTCGCCAGGTACGTCGAGGTGGCCGGCAGCAGCACTGATGTCAAGGATCCATTTGGGATTTGGACCAGCGAACGGCAGGTCAAGGTCGATGCCAACGGAGCCATCATCCATCCTCCCTCCAGCTTCACTATCGGGGAAAGTCGAGGCTTCTTGGTCTGTGCAGGCAACCCAGAGTTTGTCGCACCTGTGGCAAATCTGGTCAAGTGGCAGCCAACTGCAGCACAGTCGTCTGCAAGAACTGCAAGAAGGAAGGCCATCAGACCAAGGACTGTAAACAGAGTAAGTACTGCAACCTGTGTGATGCGGCAGGCCACCTCTACAAAACCTGCCCCAAACGCTGCCTCAGTTATGCTCAGGCGGCAAGGTCCAAGGAAAGGCCGGGAGAAGGAATGGTGAATGTGTCTGGTGCTGGGAAGGAGACAAGCAACCCTCTCCGCAGCAAGGAAAATCACAGAAGGAGAAGAAAGGGGAGGCAGCTGCAACCAGTGACCTAACACCTACCCCATTCCCAGAAACTCCTCCTGTACAGACAGCAGATGGACAAACTGGTCAGTGGCAAGTAGTACAAAGGAAAACCACAAAGAAAAAATCTCCAAAAAAGGAACAGGTCATCACGCAAACCAGTGGCAAGAGGAGGCTACCGTCTGAGACGGACTCCGGCAGCTCCTCCTCATTGGGCAAGGAGGGGCCGGAACGACGGCACCTGAAAAAGAAGCGGAGAACTCAAAAGGAGCTGCAAGATAAAGCCCCCCATCTCCGGGGCACTGGAAGCTATGATGAGCCCAACGCACCCCAAACCCAAAGCGCCGAACCCAGCGACATGCCCAGCACACCCTAGCTCCAGGACACTGAGAGCAAAGAAGCATCTGGCGCACTCCAGCTCCGGGAAGCCGGGAGCAGCAGTGATCTTCAAGGAGGAACAGAGGGGAAAGACACTAACAGCAGAGGACAGCCCAAGCCTTGCTGTCTACAAGACCGCCTCCCCCGCCCCCCGATGTCACCCCAGAGGAACAAACCCCCTATGAGAAACCAGGAGGGGTTTCTGAGCCGAACGAACGTGAAACAGCTTGCGTACTCTATGGGTATGCAGGAACATACCCAAGGACTGGGACTAGCAAGGACAACTGGTATGGGAAGCAACATCTAACCTTAAAATGGGTATAAAGATTGCTTCGATTAACTTGCGTAGTGTTAAATCCACTACGCGATGTGTTTCAACCTTGGACTACCTCACCAAGGTCAAAGCTGACCTGCTGTTTCTGCAGGAGTGTGGAATACCACACCTCAGCACCTACAGGCAATGGTCGCGATGGTGGTCCCACGGGCCATTGATCTGGTCAAGGGGTAATGATTCCCATTCCTGCAGCCTGGGTATTCTGCTGCAGGGAGGTAACTTCACCATCTCTGAAGTTAAGGAGGTGGTGGGCGGTCGTCTCCTTGTAGCAGATGTAATGTACAACAATGCTCCACTCCAGTTGATCAACGTGTACACCCTAGTTCAATGCAGCGAGCGGCTGACCGTCTTCCAGTAGCTCCCACTGCTGCTGGCGACGTCCAGGCCAGTCATTCTAGGCAGTGACTTCAACTGCATCAAAGATGCAGCTGGACCATCTGGGAGTGACGACAGCAAACTGGACGCTACGTCCAGATTCCTAATGGAAACAGTAAAAGATGCCAAGCTGCACGATGTCTTCAGCAAACCTGCAGACGAAGCACAGCGTAGATACACCTGGTCAAGATCGGATGGGTCTGCCCGTTCCAGGATTGACTTCCTGTTTGTGTCCCGTGCTGTCACGGTCAGATCCACCGACGTCAAGCCGGTGGGTTGGCAGGGGGACATGGAAGCTCAATGCTACACTGCTAACCCCAGAGAATGTTGAGGAACTCAAAAGGGATTACAAAGGTTGCAGAACTGTGAAACCCCTCTTTGAGTCTCCAGTTCACTGGTGGGAAGCGATCAAGGAGAACATCAAGAGGTTCTTTATCTCCAAAGGTATTCAGAGGGCGAGAGAGAGGGACAGAGGGAAATGTCCCGACTCCAGAAAAGAATGTAAAATCTGCTCCGGCTGCAGTCGATGGGGGTCGAGGTCAAGGAGGATTTCCAAGAGGTGAAGCGCCAGCAGGCCTCGTTCTTTGCCACGGAGGCCTCCAAGATCATCTTCCGGTCCAGAGTCCGCTCCGTTGACCAGGATGTAATGTGCTCGCATTTCTCCTACCAAAAGGTACACAGAGAGCGCTCTGTGGTCAGCAGCCTAAAGGAAGAGGATAGCTCGGTAATGTCTTCACAGTCCAACATACTAAGGATCAGCAAATCCTTTTATGCTGGGCTGTACAACATGAAGCCCATGGACAGCACGGCCTCCCAGTCCTTCCTATCATCTATTTATTTATTTATTTAGAGATACAGCACTGAAACAGGCCCTTCGGCCCACCGAGTCTGTGTCAACCAACAACCACCCATTTATACTAACCCTGCAGTAATCCCATATTCCCTATCACTTACCTACACGAGGGGCAATTTACAATGGCCAATTTACCTATCAACCTGCAAGTCTTTGGCTGTGGGAGGAAACCGGAGCACCCGACGAAAACCCACACGGTCACAGGGAGAACTTGCAAACTCTGCACAGGCAGTACCCAGAATCGAACCTGGGTCGCTGGAGCTGTGAGGCTGCGGTGCTAACCACTGCGCCTCTGTGCCGCCCTATTGTGCCACTGTGCCGCCCTATCACGGAGGTCTTAGATGACAGTATGCGGGAGAGACTGGACAAACCGCTAACTCTGGATGAGCTGACAATGCCGTCAGGTCCTTCGAGATGAGTAAAACTCCCGGAAGCGACAGCTTACCAGTTGAGTTGTATTCGGCCCTGTGGGACTGGGTCGACCCAGACCTGGAAGTATACAAGAGCGTGCTTCTGGTCGACAGCATGTCAGAATCCATGAGGAAAGGCATTATCACCCTCATCTACAAGCGGAAGGGACAGAGGGCGGGATTCAGAAATTGGCGACCCATCTCACTGCTTAATATTGACTACAAGATTCTGTCCAAAGTCATCGCTAGTCGGGTCAAGGCTGCTCTGAAGTTGGTGATTCACCCTGACCAGACCTGCACTGTACCCGGCAGGAAGATCTCTGATAGTCTCGCGCTACTCAGGGATACGATCGCCTATGTACGGGACAGGAGGGTGGACACCTGCCTCATCAGACTGGACCAGGAGAAGGCTTTTGACAGGATATCGCACACCTACATGATGGACGTGCTCTCCAAAATGGGGTTTGGGGAGGGAATCCGTAATAGGACCCAACAGCTCTACACAAACATCAGTAGCACAGTCTCAATCAATGGGTGGGTATCAGAACGTTTCCTGATCCAATCTGGAGTCAGACAGGGCTGTCCTCTCTCCCGTCTTGTTTGTTTGCTGTATCGAACCTTTGCTGAGTCTATTAGGAAGGATGCGAGCATAAGAGGGGTGGCAATCCCAGGCAGTGGAGGCACACAGGTGAAAGCCTCCCTGTACATGGACGACGTCGCCGCCTTCTGCTCGGACCCGCTGTCTGTGCGCAGACTGATGAGCATCTGCGACCAGTTCGAACTGGCCTTGGGAGACACAGCTAACCACGACAAGAGTGAGACCATGTTCTTTGGGAACTGGGCTGACTGATATCTTGTCCCCTTCACCATCAGGTCAGACTACCTGAAGGTGCTGGGGATATGGTTTGGAAGGGCCGGGGCGTGCGCCAAAACCTGGAAGGAGTGAGTAGCCAGGGTACACCATAAACTGAGCATGTGGGAGCAGCGATCTCTCTCCATTATGGGTAAGAACCTGGTCATCAGGTGCGCGGCGCTCACGTTGTTGCTGTATGTGGCGCAGGTCTGGTCCATATCCGACTCCTGCACCGTGGCGGTCACCCGAGCCGTTTTCCGCTTTATCTGGAGATCTAAAATGGACCGGGTCCTGAGGGACACGATGTTCAAACCTCTGGATAAGGGCGGGAAAAATGTACCCAACATCGCCCTCATCCTGATGACCACCTTCGTGTGCGGCTGCATCAAGCTGTGCATAGAGCCCCAGTACGCAACCATCAAGTGTCACTACGTTTTATCTGTCCCCAGTGTTGCGAAGGATGGATCTGGTCACATTACCGCATAACGCTCCATCCAGTTGGACCGTGCCATACCACCTATCCTTCGTGGGAAAGTTTCTGCGGGAAAACACCTTTGACCACCAATCCATCAGGCATTGGTCTGCACAGAATGCTCTCAAGGCCCTACAGGAAAAGGAGATGGCGGATCCTGTCGGATGGTTCCCCGAGTAGACTGTCAATGTCATTTGGCAGAATGCCTCATCACCAGAACTTTCAAACAAGCACCAAGAAGTTGCTTGGCTGGTGGTGAGAAGGGCCCTCCCCGTCAGACCCTTCCTGCACGCCTGGAGTCTCACCCCTTCCGCAAGCTGCCTTCGAGGTGGCTGTGGTGGGGAAGAGACAGTTGCCCACCTCCTTCTGGAAAGAGATGCAGTGGTTTTTGTCGAGATTCATCCCAAGCAGCTCTGTAACACAGGAGTCAGTGCTCTATGGGCTGTTCCCAGAGATGCACACCAAGATAAACATCAACTGCTGCTGGAGGACTATCATTTATATTGCCCAAAACTTGCTGGTCTTCCAGCACAAAGAGCTCTCCATCACCGAGTGTTGCAAACTGGAACATTACAAGGTCCAGGACTACCTGCTGAGGGACGCACTAAAGCTTGGGACAGCCGCTGCAAAGGCTCAATTGGGTGTAAGGTCCTCCCACCAAAGTGAACTGAGGGGCTGGACCCATAGGAAACCCCTCAGGTTGTATACACCAAATATGGGTTTGCTGTAAAATGTACATGGCATATAAAATGGAATGGAAGAGTTGTGAGGCAATTCACTCCTGTATTGAAGAAAACTGATTTCCTTTGCACTTTTTAGAATGTCAACTTGGTGTTGTTATGAACTGTGTTGTAAAGTATTTTTTTACAAATTTTTATGAGTAATGTATATTTTTGAAAAAAAAAACTTACACCTTATCTGCATGCCAGTAGTGTCACCACCTCCACAAGCTGCCCTCAAGGCGGCTGCAGTGGGGAAGTGACCATCGTCCACCTCCTTCTGGAAATGTGCCTTTGCAAAGCAAGTCTGGAAACAGATGCAGTGATTTTTGTTGAGGTTCATCCTGAGCAGTTCTGTATCGCTGGACTCAGTGCTCTACAGTCTGTTCCCAGAGACGCACATCGAGATAAACATCAACAGCTGCTGAAGGACCATCAACTTGGTGAAAGACACATTTTGGTCTGCCCAAAACGTTCTGGTCTCCTAGTACAAAGAGCCGTCGGCGACGGAGTTTTGCAGACTGGCACATTCCAAGGTCCAGGAGTACGTGTTAAGGGACGCACTGAAGCTTGGGGCAGCCGCCACAAAGGCTCAATGGGGAAAGGCAACTGTGTAAGGCCCTCCCGCCACAGTATACTGAGAGACTGGAAACTGTATGCAGCAGAGAATGTTTTGGTATGTAATGCAAATGTACATGGTAAATATCACCTGAAATGGCAAGGGTAGTGACACACCTCATGTACTGTATTGAAAGAAACTGATCTGTATTGCACTTTATGAAATGCCCAATTATAATTGTTTTGCAATGTATTTTTACTAATTTTACGAATAAAGTATATTTTTGGGAAAAAAAGTACTTACAGCTTATATCACATGAGATGCCTATAACCAAAAATAATCTCCTTTCCCATACAGCACTACACAGTAATTTAAAAAAGGAACCAAAGAGACTTTTCTTACCTTCGGGATCCTCCTGGACCGGCGTGTAGACAGCAGCTCACTGGTGGTGCTCATGCTGTCATCATTGAGGCTGCTGGGGGAAGAGGGCACACTAAGGTGGGACAGAAGCAACACATCATCATGGCTGTGTCTTTTGGACAGTCGTGGTAGTCTAAGGGTCTTCCTGTCTATGGTACTACTCAGACGCAATGACAGACTGCTGGGTTTCGGTGGCAGCTTTGGAAGATAAGTCATTGACTCGGTTAAAGTAAAATACTGCAGTGCAAATAGAATATATAACATTCATCATTTCATGATCTATTTTGTGCATCACTAGCTTTTGAACCAGATGTTCTTGAGAAACACTCAGTACTTTCTGCTTCAACCTTCCAACCAAATTATGCATAGACAGCGAAAATTCAACCATGCATATTTCAAGGCTAATTAATTGCAGACTTGAGAATTTGTGTTCATTTTAAACCAAACTAAATAAATTCAAATTGGTTTGGATATGGACAATAAATAGCCAAATAGCAGAGAAGAAAACTGAAGCTATTGAAAAATGAGTTTGACCTTAAAATTCAGATTCTTGAGCTATAAATAATGCATTTGACATCTGCCCTAATTAGGGTAAGTGTGTGGATTATTCCTTTCTCCCTGATCTGTTCTAAATTATTTCCATCATTTGAAGTTTTCTACTACTAATAATGGTGTCAATCCCTACACAGATTTCGTGACTTCTCTGATATCTGTTCACCTTGAGTTTATTTAGTTGCTGTATAAAACAAATACTGAGTCTGTCAAAACATATTTTATCACTGACCTGTCACTGTCAATAAGAAATATTCTTCAACTTAATTCCCTGTATGAAACTGTAACATGGGGTTACAGATGTACAGTTTCTGAAACCTGCTGATGAATCCCATATCTCACAGATCAATGGCCACATTCTTAATTGTAATACTGGGCTGAATTTAGTGAGGCTGTTTGAAGCAGGAATGGAGGCATGGGGGGCCAGCAGGAAATTGATTTGGACAAGTCCGCCCAGAAATCCAACATTGTGACATCAATTTAGTCAGCGCGGGAAAGGACCAAGGCAGTGTTGCTACCCAGAAGTGATGGGACTGCAATTTAAATTGTAGAACAGTTAGTTTTAATTCACTAGCACCTAATTGATTGTGATTCAACGGGGGGCTTGGAATTAAGTGGACGACGGGCAGCCCTCATGTGCCTGCGGAACCCCGGCCATTGAAAGCTGGCGGCACTGAGGCGAGACCTCAGTGCCTTGACGGGTAGGTAGCCATGACCAGCATTGCATAGGGGAAGAGGGAGGTGGTGGCATAGTGGTATTGTCATTGGACTAGTAACCCAGAGACCCAGGGTATTGCTCTGGGGACATGGGTTCAAATCCTACCAGAGCAGAAGGTGGAATTTGAATTCAATTAATAAATCTGGAATTAAAAGCTAGTCTAATGGTGGCCATGAAACCATTGTTGATTGTTGTAAAAACCCATCTGGTTCACTAATGTCTTTTAGGGAAGAAAATCTGCTGTCCTTACCTGGTCTGGCCTACATGTGACTCCAGACCCACAGCAATGTGGTTGACTCTTACATGCCCTCTGAAATGGCCTAGCAAGCCCCTCAGTTGTATCTAACCGCTACGAAGTCAATCACTGTGTGGTTGTGTACCTACCCACATGGACTGCAGTGGTTCAAGAAGGCACCACCACCTTCTCAAGGGCAATTAGGGATGGGCAATAAATGCTGGCCTGGCCAGCGCCGCCCACATCCCATGAATGAATTTTAAAAAAGGAGGGAGCGGAGGTCATTGTCAGCCTACAGTGCTGTGCGTTCTGCATGTTTGAGCTGAGTCTCAGGTGGCAGTACCAGATGAGCTGGGTCTTGGGTGTTCTGCAAGCGTTGGCTGGGTCTCGGTTTCCCATACTGTTGGCTGGCAGTATCAGGTGCCCAAACTGTTGGGTGAGAGGGTCACGTGCCCATACTACTGGGTTAGAGGGTCAGCTATCAGCAAGGATGGGCGCTGAGGGCCATTAGCAAGTCTGCGAGAGAAGGAGCAAAGGGAAAGTTGCCAAGGCAGGTTCGTCTCTGCAAGGACAGCACTGTGGATGCCTACTGATCACCTGGCATGGGTCTCCTACACCCTGTCTTTTTGGAGCCCTGTGGTGTGATGCAACACCTCCGACTGAGGAAGGGCCAGGATGCATCTGTGTCTGCATCTGTGTCATGAAGCAGGAATGGGCACTGACCTGTTGCAACATGGATTTTTGACAAAATTATTGATTCAGACATGGACATTGGGCAATTAATCTGTATATAAAGCGTGTGCCAATCTAATGCCATCAAAACCACAGTCCTATTTAAAACACATTTCTCCCTATAAAGTAGCTAAGCATACAAACATCAACAGAGAGCAGTACAACTGTATTAGCTAGCTAGCAAGCAAAATAGTATGCAATGCCAATGCGAATTACTTTTCTTGACAGAATAAAGCATGTCACCATATCATGGGGTGACAGATGGACCTTATCGGATGACCTCTGTGGATTCACACTGTCAGGAGTGTAAATTCATGCAATAAACTATGAAACTCAAGGAGAGGATTGTTATTGTGGTTATTGAAATGAGGCAGTAGAAAAAAATCAGCAATAGGAAGACGGACCATTTCTCACACTGCTATTGTCACAAGACAATTTAACCCGTGATGGTCAATGTTTGTGCAACTTCTCTACCTGCTTCTCTTGTGTGTCCGAAGATAGAGCAGCCATCTCCAAATCAGGAGAATTTTACACCATGAAGTGGATAGTACTTCGGAGGAGTCATTTAAAACAGAAAAGCAGAGTGGGACAGGAAGGGGCAGAGAGATTAACGGTAGGTAGCCAAGACTATTTTATTCATCTTGATGGCTGTCAAACCAGGTCCTGGATTCTAAAATACAGAAACAACAGCATCTCTCATGGATAAAATGTTATTTACTCACCAAATACAGTGACAAAATTAGAAAACACAATTACAAATCAATAGTCGTTTGGAAGGACAGAACTTGAGTATTGCTGAAAATAGAGACATGCTGTCGAAGCTTTTCATGTTGCACTCATCAGGATAATCCACTAGAATACCAATGTAAGGGAAAACAATGACTTTATACTGTATGAGAAGAGAGTGCTGATTGGTTGGCAAGTGAACTCTGATTGGTAGAGGCATTGCCATGGACTGACAGTGACTGACAGTTAACTGCCAAGCTTTGTTTGAAATTTAAACCAGGTAGCTTGACTCTGGTCAAGGCATTGCCCTGAGGAATAAACCAGCGAATAGCTGTCACTTACACACTGAGGATTATTTAGCAAATGTTGTCCAATCGCACAGTGACATCTAATGTTGGACACTATGTTTTGAGTTTTGCAAGCACGGGGTGGTTGGGTATGGCCTGTACCTTGCCCGTGGCGAACAGCGGAAGGGACAAGTTGTTTGATACGATCCGCCAGTCTTTGCATTACACTGGCATTTGCTAAATAATCCTCAGTGTGCTAAGAATTACGCTGACAACCAATTTAAGATTGTCAGTAGGGCTCGCAGTGTGGCGCATTTGCTCGTACTGGAAGCTACATATATTAATACACAGGGCCCTGTTCTTTGCCTTCATCAACAGGAAGGGCTTCCATTCCATCAACGTTCAGATGGTCTGCGACGACAAAAAATGTTTCCTGCAGGTGTGTGCCCGCTTCCCAGGAAGCAGCTATGACACCTACATACTTTGACAGTCCCAGGAGCCGCAGCTCTTCAGGCCCCCTTCACCTTCAGGGTGGGATTTTCAGGGACCATGGCCACCCATTGAAGACATGGCGAATGATACCTGTGAGGAACTCTTGCACTGCAGCAGAAGAAAGGTACAACACTTGCCATGGCTCTACCCGAGCGACCATTGAACAGGCCATTGGGCTGAAGATGAGATTCCAGTGCTTGGATCGATTCAATGGAGCCCTGCAGTATGCCCCCGCAAGGGTCTCGTATATCGTGATGGTCTGCTGTGCTCTGCACAATCCATAACTGCAGAGGGGAGGGGTCTTGCATGATAGGATATGATTGAGTGACACTCCTCCACCAATGAGGAGGGCGCGGAGGAGACTGATGAGCAGGCAACACTGGATGTTGAACCCCTTGCACCTGTGGTCAGACAGATTGAGCAACGGGCGAAGGAGGCAAGAAACAGTCTCATATTTACCCGCTTCGAACCACCATGATGGCCCCACAGAGTAAAATCAATAAAGACTCACTTCAATCCATTCAATCTGTCACCTCCTTTCTACATATCTTCCTTGCCTAGCACCCAGCTGAACCATGTGCTATGGCCCATGGGTGACGCTAATCACAAGAGGCCTGTGCCTACATTGGCAGCCACCGAGGGGGCAAGAGTGCACTCAGCAGCTGAAAATTAAAGCATGAATAAATATGATCCACAATGAAAGCTGTCATGCTAGGCCCCCACCTGCCAAGAATGAGGCACATTAATTTTGATATGAACATTGATTTTAAATTGTTACTGGAGTGAAGAAGGGACTTGTTAAACAGATCAGCCATAGCTGGAAAAGACATTTGCATATTAACAGACGGTGATTGGAAGGACAAAGGACCATTCCCTTACACATTCAACCCACAATGGACCTTGATCACCAGGTATTGTGTGTAACAGGAGCATTCAAGAGACTGCTAAGGTGATACAATCCAAGATGTGGTCAGACCAGTTAGTCACATGACTAACCTGCTTGGTAACGTGGGTTTTTCTGAATTGTACGAACAGTTTGAACTGAGGGTGTCTGTTTGCTCCTGAACGGAGAAGATCTCTCCTGTCTGCTCCCATCTCTTTCTCACAAGCCTCTGAATCCACTGAAGACACATGAACCCCAAGAGAGAAAAGTCTCCTACAGCGAACAAAGTTTAAGAAAAATACTGGGCCCCAACGGAAAGCAAGATCCAGCTACAATCAAGGACTCTAAATTGAGCTCGAAGAACCGTAACAAAAACTCTTCAGATATTACCTCAAACTTTTCCACTTTATTTTTCTTGTGCTCTTTTCTGTCTCTATTTGCATGTGTGTATCGCGTATGCATGCTAGCTTGGGCATGTCGTGTATCCGTAGGCTTTAACCAATTAGAGTTTAAGTTTAAGTTTAATAAATTTCTACGAGTTGTGACCCCCAGCACTAGCAGCTGGGCTGGAGGCAGGCTGCTGATTAAGCTGCTCCTTGGCCTGTGATGACTTCACCAGCCATCCTCTGGCTGCCTGAGGCCTGGAAAGCCCTGGCTACCTGAGGGTTTCCCACACTGGTGCAAGACTCTCCTCAGGCATTGCCGCTACTGGAGCTGGGCTCACTGGCGGAAGGGCCAAGGAGCCGCTGTCCACAGTCAGAGCACCCTGAGGGGAGCCCCCTGCTGCAGAGGGCAGCCTCTCCTCCTCCCTTTCAAGGCTCACTTGAATCTCTCTTCTGACCAGAAAAGGATGAAGAGCTGAAGAAGACTCCAGGGGCCTCGTCCTTCTCTCACCTTGCCACTGCTGTGTCGAGTTCCTGGCCAAGGCGATGGTGTGCAGGTCTGCATGCATTTTTGGGATCTGCCTCTCCATGAGGATCACCAACCTCTCAATGAAGGAAGCCATGCACTCACAAGCCGGACGTATGGCAGCGCACATGGTCTGGATGGAATCATCCAATGGAATTGTCCACTCATGGCTGCGCATTGCCTCTGGCATCTCTGCCAAATGTTGCCTTACCCCTCTCTGCAACTGCAGCATGCCCTGTGTTGTCGACACTAGAGGTTTGTCATGAGCCTCAGGCTCAGCATGGGCCTGGTCATCCACTGGACAGCAGAGGCACTCAGGAAAGCACTCTTTTAAACCAGGCAGGAGTAAATTCAAGGCTTTAAATATGGTGCCATCACCTGCTCCAGAGACACCCGATGCCACATTTGACACCTCAAATCCCGCCCCTTCACATGATTGGCTGGCCCCCTTGCCTCCATTTTTAGAACTGGCCACCCGCCACGTGATTGCGGTGGGCCGGCCGCACACATGATGAGCGGAGGCAGTGCCCAATTCCATGTCTGCTGCCTGGACCCACGATGGGCTCACTAAAGTGCAGTTGATGAGCATTCAATTTACTTGTGTCACGCACACCGGAAGGTCGGTGATACAACAATCATGGACTAACTGTGAAGAGTTATGAAAAATGGGTGTCTTTGAAAAAATTAACCTTTATTTTTAAAGGCGAACAATGGTCCAAAATGGCCACTAAAGAAAAGGGGATAGGCCGCTTGTGCAGTCTGAGAAAGACAAAGGACAAATCTTCAAAGCCAAAAAATATTAATGGAACGCATCTTACACCTAACCTAAACTATTCCAGAAGTGAATATCTTCTTCGGAAACAAAGAAAGTGTGAAGTAGACATGACCTGGGTCATTGTGCAATCACCATTGGGAAGAGATGAGACTGTCTCCTGCCAGGAGGTGAGAGGTGAGACAGTATTACCATAAAAAGAGAGAGAGAGAGAGAGAAACAGAGACAGAGAGAGAGAGACAGAGAGAGAGAGAGAGAGACAGAGACAGAGAGAGAGACAAAGAGAAAGAGGCAGAGAGAGACAGAGAGAAGCTACTTGTAACAGCTAGAGCTCCAGCCAAGCCCTGCTGAAAAAATACGACATCTACAGTATACAGCAGTGAGAGTTAGAAGTAACCCACCATCTTCAACAGAACCTTCAATCAAGAGAGAAATCTACAATCATCTCAGGCCTGCATCCATCTAGAACTTGATTCTCAAGAGAATTCAACAGGTTTATTGTAACTTTTCATCCCACTGAAAGCCACCTTCCTTTTTCCATTCTCTATCTGTTTCTTCTCGTGTGTGCGCGAGCAAATGCCTGAGTGGATGTGGTTGCAACAATTTGGGGATAAGGTGTATTGATCAATAAACAATTGACTTTCTACTTTTTTTTTAAAAGGCCTACAAGAAAACCTGTTGCAATCTGGTCACTTGAAAAATAAAACACAAAGGGGCTAAACTCTAATACAAATACACTTGCTGCGGTCAGGTGATGAGTTGAACAGTGGGAACCACCCACGTCACACCACATGGTCGTAACACTTGACATATGTGAAGTATAACCATGGGCTTTGCCAAAGAATGTGTGTGCTTAGAGTTGGGCTCCAGCAACAGTGAATGTATTGTTGGTCCACTATAAAAATTTCTATGATTTATGGTTTTGTTTTTCTTTTTTGTCTTTTGTCGTACTTATTTTTACATTACCAATTCCCATCAAGGCCTCATTTGCACAAGGAAATAAATTGTCCACGAGGAAAGATAAGAAGTAACCCCTTATGCAGCAAATGTACAGCTTCCTTATCAGTCTCTGTCAAAAATAGCAGATCGCAAGATTCGTTACTTGAGAGACGTCTTCCTCAGTAAGCTGTAAATTACTCCACCTACCAATAGACAATGGGCTGAAATTTATGAGCACGCCGCAAATCGCAGCGAATGCGCCGTCACTGAGCCCGGGTGGGAAGGCCATCCTGGATGACGTAGAGGGGGCGGCCACTCCATCCCCAGCAACGGCATCCAATGCCACCGTGCAGGCGCCACTGCCATTTTTAAAGGCCTTCAACCCCTGCAGTAACAATTGAAATTTTATAGGGACATTAATTTGAAATTTGTGTAAAAAACTAAATAAAAGCTGGAATTCCCCCCTCCCAATGCTTGTTTTTGGGCCTATCCCATCCAAAATAAAGTTAATTCCCAACCCAAACTTCCCCCCTGAACCTCGTTACCTTTGCCCGTCAACCCTTTCCCACCATCCGCCCAGCCATTGGAGTAAGTTTCCTCCATTCCCCCCATCAACCTGAAAATTAAACTCCTCCCCGCTCCCCACCAGTGGCTCGCCTTGAATCCCCAAATGGGGATCAGAAGGCATGGGACTTCCAGCCACCGAACGGAATATCGGCGTGGGACAGCTGCCCATTCTAGATACGTTTATTTACATTTATTTGCATAGATTTAGAAATGCAAATGAAGGCTCTGCCACTTTGCGGCAGGGGGCTGCACCGAGGCCTTGCTGCCACCGGTAGAATGCGGCAGGGAGTCGTGGTGGGCCTCTCCTGGAAGAACTTTCCTGACCCCGCCATGACCCCCGATGCCGGAGGCTTCATAAAATTCAGCCGAACATGTTTGTTCCAAGCTTACTCTGAAAGAAACTAACACAGAAGTAAGTTCACTTATTGGATAAGAAACTAATTATGGTAAGAGGTTAGAGGGACCTGAGCTGTTATGTACAGCAACAGGCGTGTAATGAAAGTACCAAGACAGCAGCAAATTCTCAGCCTGCCATGGCATTTTTAAATTATGTAGATTTATAAAGAGTAATGTAATGAATATCTATTTAAGAGATGCAGTTTCAACTCTTCCAGTACAATACAGTTGAAAAGATTCCAATCATATCACAAAAACTAGACCCTCTGAATAAAAATGCTTACTTTTTGTGATAAATCCATTTCCAGTTGTACTAATCAAACTGCACCAAGTGACCACTCTTAAATGTATCAAGGATTTTTTTTTAAAGCAATTTTGTTTCTGAAATGACCTTCTAAAAAGCTGCCTGATTGTGCTGGTTCATAGCAGATTTTGCCGTTTCACAATACACAAATGAGTTTGAGTGGAAACTTGATCAAAAAAAAGCTACTCGAAAATAGTGCAGGTTTGAGTGCAAATTGCACCTGGATCGCTGATTGGGTCCAACACAGAAACTCTACCCCAACCCGTTCACATGAGGGTAACTTTCACTGTCACCACTTGGGCAGTAAACTGGCAGAGTGGATCGCCAGCACAATATAGAGCCCATTGATTTTATTTCCATTCGTGCCCCTCCTGGTCCCACAAAAAATTAGAAAAAAAAGCTTATGTGCCCATTTTTTCATCATCCCCGAACATTCCTTTTAGAGTCTGCTGGTTAGGTCGCTCAATGCCTGGTACCAAGGGGCAGATTATAAGCAATGCATGCCTTGCCAGTGGTACTTCAAATTGCTGCAGGGTCCTACAACCTGCATAGCGCCAATTTAATTATTTTAATAAGGCTCCTCCTTGTTTCCTCCAGAAGCGCGAGGTGCTAATTTTGTGGCTTGCTTAAAAATCGAGTCAGGCAGACCTCAGATAGTCAATGTCTTTGCATTTTTCTTTTCCTGTAAACAATAAACAATTTATTCTAAAATAGGATTGGTGGAGCCCTGGACATTTAAAGATGGGTGGTATGTTTCTGTGTTTTGGTATAGGTTTAGTAGTGCAGCATGGCTTTACATACAGATTTTAATAAAATCACTATGACAGTCTTTTTGAGAGTTCTGGTCACTGTACACAATGTAATAAAAATGGTTTGTGATTTCACTAGAAATACAGACCTGAGGAAATTGTCAATGTCTCTCCACACAGTCACTACAACAGTGCTTCCCCCTTTGTGGACATTTGGGCATAAAGTTGCCTGTCTTTTGTGCAAATATCTTCAAAAACCCTCCAACTACACCACAGCACAGTTTGATGGCAATCATTTCTAAATCAAAGATAATGTCCAAAATTTCCTCCATTGCACTTTTGCAGAAATCATGCCAAAATTTACATCAGTTTTTGTATCGGTCTTGGCAGCGGAAACTAAAGCCCAAAATTTCCGGTCGAGCTCATTTGCCTACGTTGGAACCTAAAAACTGACATAAAACAAATGGAAATGGAGTGCCCGGTAAAGGAAATATATCGGGCTGCTGCCTCCTGTAATGATACCTCACTCTCAATGCCCCATGTGCCTCTGCTGCTCCTCTATTATTATTATGCAGGAGAGGGGTATGCCCATTGGGAAGGCTACGCCAGCTGATGTCTGAAAAATTTCAGGTTCAGCTCTTTGGTTATGTACAATGCAGCTCTCAGTTAGAAATATTTAAAAAGAAACATATGAAAACTCCAGAAATCAGAGTTACACTAATATCAAGTGACCTTGGGCTGTGTTGCATCCAAATTTTTGGCCATAAATCTACAACAGCATATTAGTGTAAGGAAATGAGCAAACTGATCTTTTGCATAGAGAGTCGGGCTATGCAAATGAGCGACAGAGAGTTTTGGACCTATCTCAGGAGTGGCACAAATGTTCTCAGCCTGACATCGGGTTTCAGGGCAGGGTTGCAACAGAGTCGGAGCAGCAGTGGCTGCCACATAACCCGACACCAGGATTGCCAGGCCCGATCTTCCCAGCAGCGGGGAAGCTCCGTGGCGGCTCCTTCGCTGCTCTGCAACAAGACCCTGGTTTAAATATTTGAAATACCTATCTGCATGCATTACTAGGTCATTCACTGCGATCTTCCAATCCGTTCCCAACGTTCAGCGTGACGTCCAGCAATCACGCGCCTTCGCATTCCCGTCCAGGAGAAGCTAGCGCCACTGAGGAGGGGAAGGGGTCAACTGTGCATGTGTGTAAGGATAAAAGGGGGGGGCAAGGGGTAACTCTGCAATATTTTGTGGATATGGGGGGGGGGTGGGGGGAAGATGGGGTCAACTCTGCATTATTTTGAACTGTTTGAAGGGCTGGCAGCTCTTTACAAATGGCACCAGCACCTGCTCCGGCATCAGGTGACGCCGTGAATGGCGACGCCAAGGCCGCCCTGCCACGTGATTGGGGTGGGGGGGGAGGGGGTGTGGCCACCGTCAATATGTTAAGTGGCCGCCCACCGTGTAATTGCGGCGGCCTGGTTCCCGTGGGGGGCAGCCGCCATCTTCTGCACCTGATGCCACTTCCAGTGGCAGGACAAGAAGATCCAATGTTCAATCAGAAAACTGGCATATATCAGTTATGTGAAAATTTCCTTGGAAATAAAGCATGCAACTCCACTCTTATTCTGTAGTTATGCCAAAACTGTCCAGAAAATTCCAAGCTATATTTTTATTTTAGTGCTCAGCAAGATCTGATCTATATTAGAAACTGTTGTTACAAATATTACCTAACACTCTGACTTCTTATGGCGATAGTTTCTTGACCCTTAAAAGAGTTTTTTCTACGTTCAAATTTATTCTATAAATTATGCAGAAGAGTACCACACATGTTCTATTTAAAACATGCTGTATAATGACATAATAATTTTAAGCTGAAGCATAATGAAATCATTGAAATTGTTAAAAGAATTTCTCTGGCATGTTCTTTTTTGATTCAAACCAGGTTAGCTTGGCTAGTGCAGCTGTGACAGTTCCTTTATAAGACCAAACTTGATATATTATACACATATCAGTATTCACAGGGCCCACTACTCTGCAAGAGTATGGAAACCACACTACTACCCACTAGCAGATCTGTGCATCCATGTTATTATTCACATTAACTAAACTCTCAGAAGACTGCAATGGTATTTCTGGATTGATGGCAAGAAAAATATAACTTTTAATGTATTTTACGCATACCCTGAATTACAGTAGAATGTGGTGATAAGTCATACCTTCCTGATGGTGCAACTGATTTACTCTGCTGACCAGAGAAAACTTGCGAGTGTGACCTTTACACAGGTGGAACCAATTTCATGCTGAGACTGTGGCACAGTTTATATGTGTATTGTGCTCTGTATTGCCACAAATTTAAAGAAAATCATTTTTGTGACATTGACACAGAAGAGTCTGTGTTTTGAAAGCTGTTATTACTCAAATGAATGCTTTGATTTATTGCATATATGTGGATATTGTCATGCTAGGCCCCCCACCTGCAGGGCGGCACAGTGGCGCAGTGGTTAGCACCGCAGCCTCACAGCTCCAGCGACCCGGGTTCAATTCTGGGTACTGCCTGTGTGGAGTTTGCAAGTTCTCCCTGTGTCTGCGTGGGTTTCCTCCGGGTGCTCTGGTTTCCTCCCACATGCCAAAAGACTTGCAGGTTGATAGGTTAATTGGCCATTATAAATTGCCCCTAGTATAGGTAGGTGGTAGGGAAATATAGGGACAGATGGGGATGTGGTAGGAATATGGAATTAGTGTAGGATTAGTATAAATGGGTGGTTGATGGTCGGCACAGACTCGGTGGGCCGAAGGGCCTGTTTCAGTGTTGTATCTCTAAACTAAACTGCCAAGAATGAGGCACATTAATTTTGCCATGAACATTGATTTTAAACTGTTTTTGGAGTGAAGAAAGGACTTGTTAAACAGATTAGCCGTGGCTGGAAAAGACATTGCATATGAACTGACAGTGAATGGAAGGACAAAGGACCATTCCCTGACACATTCAACCCACAATGGACCTTGATCACCAGGTATTGTGTGTAAGAGGAGAATTCCAGAGACAGCTAAGGTGATATAACCCAAGACGTGATCAGACCAGTTAGTCACATGAGTGGCGCAGTGGTTAGCACCGCAGCCTCGCAGCTCCAGCGACTCGGGGTCAATTCTGGGTACTGCCTGTGTGGAGTTTGCAAGTTCTCCCTGTGTCTGCGTGGGTTTCCTCCGGGTGCTCCGGTTTCCTCCCACATGCCAAAGACTTGCAGGTTGATAGGTAAATTGGCCATTAGCAATTGCCCCTATTATAGGCAGGTGGTAGGGAAATATAGGGACAGGTGGGGATGTGGTAGGAATATGGAATTAGTGTAGGATTAGTATAAATGGGTGGTTGATGGTCGGCACAGACTCGGTGGGCCGAAGGGCCTGTTTCAGTGCTGTATCTCTAAACTAAACTAAACTAACCTGCTTGGCAACCTGGGTTTTTCTGAATTGTACAAACTGTTTGAACCTGAACTGAGATGATCTCTCCTGTCTGCTCCCATCAATTTCTCACAAGCCTCTGAATCCACTGAAGACACATGAACCCCAAGAGAGAAAATTCTACAACAACGAATAAGGTTTAAGAAGAATACTGGGCCCCAACGAAAAGCAAGATCTACCTACAATCAAGGACTCTACAGTGAGCTTGAAGAACAGTATCAAAAACTCTTCAGATATTGCCTCAAACTTTTCCACTTTATTTTTCTTCTCTTTTCTGTCTCTATTTGCATGTTTGTATTGCGTATGCATGCTAGCGTGGGCGTGTCATGTATCCGTAGGCGTCAACCGAATTAGAGTTTAAGTTTAATAAATTTCAACTTTTCTTCTTTAAACCTAAGAAAGCCTGTTTGTGCCGCTTTCTTTGCCTTATAATTGGAAAGCAGTAAACAAGGATTCACCAAGGGGGAGCTTAAAAACATGGCGTGTTTAAAATTAAACCCTGTTATGGTAAGACCAGATGAAGGCTGAAAGGGAACCCTAGACCTTTTTCTCACCTGGTCGTAACAATGAGTATAAAGAAAGTCCATCAACTCTGGTATTTATCTTCAACTAAAGATTTAATGATATCACTTCAATTAGAATAAACATATTACTACTATTATTATAACTTAATGGTCATTTAAAACACAAATAAAATTGCTCATTGGTTTACAAAACTAGAAGTTGAATTTATATAGTGCCTTTAACGTAGTAAAACATCCCTGGAGCATCATCAGACAAAATTTGACATAAGTCTGCATTTATATCAGATCTCTCAGAAATGATCCAAAGCATTTTCATGGGCTCGCATCTGAATGACAATACTGCCGATAATATTCAGAACTGCACTGGATTATTATTTGAGATTATGTATTGAAATCCTGGAGTGAAACTTGAACCCACAACATTAATTTTACGTGGGAAAAATGTACATTTATATAATAATTAGAACAATAGAAGGCTGACTGGTCTATTTCATGACGAGTGAGAGCTCTCGGACAGGCACTTGTGAAATTAAAGCAGATTTACACTGCTGAACATACAATTCTGCATATTTCTGAATTTGTATAGCTTCAAACATCCTAAAACTGAGCTTAATTTAGAAAAAGCAGACTGTGTTTTAACATATACGTTTTGACAAGCTAATTTTTTTGTTTTCCTTCATAACCTATAACTCGTGCTTTTTGGCTTAAAGTCAAAAAGCAATCAAAATCACAAAACATCACTTCACCCAGAACTGTTGTTTCTTTAATGCTTAACTTGTTTATTTCATTTTCAATTTTTTAACTCACTTTTTGCTTTTGATAAGTTATGAAACAGCTTACATTTCCAAGTCCAAATCAGCTTAGTCAGGCAAACAGTAAAAAATCACCACTTTCACAGTTCCGTCCTCCACTCCTCTAGCCTTGTGAAAACAAACAGACCCAGAAGTCGTCCTGTATGAACTGGATGAGAATTTCTACTGAATTAAAGCAAGAGAATTACCTGGGGAGGTGTAGTGTACTTCCTGTCCTGAGGGGACCACATCCTGTGCAAAGAGTCTAGGGAATTCTCAGATGACAGCTGTAACTTTCTGCCAGGGTAGCGGCCTTTCAGCTCCACATCTTCATAAGGATTTTCTTTAGGTGTATCTGTGAAGCAGTGTAAGGAAAAAAACAGGCTGATTCAACAGTCATGTGAATCTAAAAATATTTCCTCAGCTGGCAGACTGAGTCAGACTGCTGTTTGCAGTTAATTTTTTTCTCCTTTTGTTTTTTTTTGTGTTTTATCCTGAACTTTGTTAAAAGTATAAAGTCCTGTTTAGAAAATGGACCAGAGAAATAACCCTCATAAGTCCCGTACAATGCTTAACTTAATGGGCAGCTCTCGTGTGAGTGAACAGGATGTGATGTCACTTGGACTATTGCTCAAGAATTGGTTTAAGAATTTTTTAAAGCATTAGGTGACTCACTTTCTGCCCCTAAAGTTGAGCACAATTCTATTCAGTATGCTTAGAGCAGATTACTGTACTTAAAAAAAAATCCAATGTGTATTTCAGTGTCCTTAATATTGTTTCAATTAATTAGTCAGTCTCACAGTAGCTGCAGAATGCTTCAACTGGCAATGGGAATGTATTTATTTTTACAATGAGAATTTGTCCATTAAAACCTTACTTCCTCACTAAGAAATAGCAAAGGCATATGTGTTAATTCATTTTTTACATTTCAAAGTTCAACCTAGAAAAGTTATAGCCATCCATATTGTCAGAGGAAAGACAATCATGGCTCTCTCAGAACTTCACAATAGTGCAGACTTTATAGAAGCCTGAACAACAAAAAGATAAAAAAAATGATTCTTCTTTCATCTCTCTTCTGAAGATACAAACTCTCACTGTATTGTTTTGTCGATACTGACCTCAGTCCAGTACTTGCCAAAGTAATCCTTTATGCATGAGGCTAGACAGTCTTGCCGCAAAATTTGATAAACTCCAAAACTCCACGGGAATTATGATGCGCAATTAATATGCGCTCATTGCTTCCAATGCAGGGAGCATGCAAACTTCACGCTGCCTGCACATCTAAATGGTTGTAGCTGTTGAGTGGCTGCATGCCTGAGCAGGGGTGTAAAATTGTGAGAGGCTGGCACAAGTTGAACTAACCTGTACTTACTTAAAACCAGCTTGCACATCTTAATTTTGGCTGTAACAGGTGATGGAAGTCATTCTAAAAATGATTTTGGTGTGGAGAAGACACAACAATGATACAACATGGCAGACAGCAAGCTCCAAGTTGTTCCGGTGCTGCACCAGAGGCCTTGGTGTAGGAGATGGAGAGGAGGAGAGATGCCGTCTAGTCACTGGGGCTAGGAGGCCTTTCAAACAAACTTTGTTAAAGCAGTGAGACCAAATAGCCCCAGTGGTCAATGGCAGGAATCAAGCCCTAAGGACCTGGATGCAACCCATAGGAAGTTCAATGTTCTCACATAAGTGGTCAAGGTCAGTAAATGCATCAACAAATGCCATATCCCACCATTAGCCTCACACACTGTTCAATGCACCAGTCCCCCATCACTCAACTACCAACAATCTCTATCAATCATGACTCATACCTAACATTCATGGCTTCACCTCACCCTCACACACAGCACTGTTGCAAGGCTCACATCTCACTGCTTGCACACACTGCCAGCTATTCAACTATAGCAGGCACATCATCCAAACACATTGCACCACGCTCAATGACCACTTCCCTCTCTGTTGCAGGACAAAGTGGCAGTAACACCTAACCAGCAGGAGACAGGTATGGCTGCATGACCTTACTCCCACAGAGGACATAAGGAGTCTGCAAAGGGATATAGATAGATTAAGTGAGTGGGCAAAAATTTGGCAAATGAAGTATAATGTGGGAAAATGTGAATTTATCCACTTTGGCAGGAAGAATAGTAAAACAGCATATTATTTAAATGGAGAGAGATTACAGAACTCTGAGATACAGAGAGATCTGGGTGTCCTGGTACATGAATCACAAAAGGTTGGTATGCAGATTCAGCAAGTGATTAGGCAGGCAAATGGAATGTTGTTGTTTATCGCAAGGGGAATGTAATATAAAAGTAGGGACTTTTTGCTACAGCTATGTAAGACCACATCTGGAGTACTGTGTACAGTTTTGGTCTCCTTATTTAAGCAAAGCTATAAATGCAATAGACGCAGTTCAGAGAAGGTTCATTCGACTGATTCCAGGGATGAAGGGGTTATCTTATGAAGAAAGGTTGGACAGGTTGGGTCTGTATCCATTGGAGTTTAGAAGAATGAAAGGTGATCTTATTGAAACATATAAGAGCCATTTCAACACTCCCCCCTGCTCTCATGCTCACATCTCTGTCCTGGGATTGCTGCAGTGTTCCAGTAAACATCAACGCAAGCTCGAGGAACAACATCTCATTCACCGATTAGGCACACTACAGCCTGCCAGACTGAACACTGAGTTCAATAATTTCAGAGCATGACGGGTCCCCCATTTTACTTTTATTTTTAGTTATTTTTTCTTTTTCCTTTTTAAAATTTTTTTTGTGTGTTTATTTTATTTTATTTCATCTTACTTTGTTCAGTTTGCTTACCCTCTGTTTTTTTTCATTATTGGACTTGCGGCTGTTCAATTTTCAGTCCATTAACACCCTATCTGTACTAATGCTTTGTCTTTCAACACACCATTAACATTGTGTTTGCCTTTGCTCCATGACCTTCTGGTCAGCTATTCTGTGACCTTGTTCCATTTACACCTTCTCCTTTGTTATCTCGTGCCCCACCCCCACTTTACTTGTTTATAACCTTTTACATTTCTAATATTTGCCAATTCTGAAGAAGGGTCACTGACCTGAAACATTAACTCTGCTTCTCTCTCCACAGATGCTGACAGACCTGCTGAATATTTCCAGCATTTCTTGTTTTTATTTCAGATTTCCAGCATCTGCAGTATTTTGCTTTTAAGATCCTGAGGGGACTTGACAGGATGAATGCTGAAAGGATGTCTCCCCTTGTGGAAGAGACTAGAACTAGGGTACACAGTTTAAAAATAAGGGATCGCCCATTTAAGATGGAGATGAGGAGACATTTTGTCTCTCAGAGGGTTGTAACTCTTTGGAACTTCCTTGCCCAGAGAGGCAGGGTCATTGAATGTTTTTAAGGCAGAGGTAGACAGAGTCTTGACAAACAAGAGAGTCAAAGGGTATCGGGGGTAGACAGAAAAGAGGAGTTGAGGCCACAATCAGATCAGTCATGATTTTATTAAATGGTGGAGCAGGCTCAATGGGGCCAAATGGCCTACTCCTCTTCTAATTCGTATATGTTTGTCATCATTGCAGCGGCCATGACCGAGGCTGTGTCTAGTGGAGGGGATGAATCCATCAAAGATTCCAGGATACTCTTATCCTCCTTCTCACATTCCACTTCCCACTCATCGCACAATCTCATCTGATTTACAAGTTGCAGATGGTGTAAGCATCTCTTGCTATCCCCGTTCCCCCACCCCCACCTCACCACAACTCAAGCCTTGTACCTTTCTCCTTTTAGATACTCAAGAACTTCAACTTGGCCAGGCAGTGATGGAAGAGCAAGTGGTGGAAGAGCAGGAAGACAGTGATGAAAAAGAAACAGTCACTCACTCTCACACTCGCAGCCACCAACTCAGGTGCTGACACTGTGCATACTTTAGAGGATAGCTTAGAGGCGGAATCCGCACATGTGGAGACACCAGGCACGAGTGGCCTGCAGCCAAGACGGGACTAGGGCGGCACAAGGGCTAGCTTGCTCGAGGGTGAGGTTGCACATGAGTTCTGCTGCAGAGGAATCAGATGAGAACTTTGTTGGGGTGGCCTACAGAAGGCGGCTGATGTGTATGCAAAAAATACTTGATGCATTGACAGGCCTGCTAGAAAGCCAGATTGAGTGGCTTCTATTTGTGCTGCAATGGAAGCTCAGACTGCTACCACCATAGCTGTGGATACTCCTGTTCAAAGGGGATTGCAGGGTGTCACAATCTGTCCTCCAACATTACTAGGTATTGTTGAAGCACCAACCCGGAACACAAACCTACTGTCCTACTTCAGGATGACAGCATTCGTGCTCCCACCACTGTCACTCTGCCATGCCCAAGCTGTTGCCTGTCAGCCAGCCCAGATTGCTGCCAACCATGGCAGGATGGAGCAGTCTGAAGCCAGGATTTCTAGGCCCACAGTTGCTCAAAGTCTTTTTTTTTAAATTTCCAAAATATACTTTATTCATAAAAATCTGTTAAAAATACATTACCAAACAGTTTCAAACAGCACCAAGTCAAAAAATACAAACAGTGCAAAGGTGATCAGTTTCCTTCAATACAATCATGAGTTGCCTCACAACCCTACCATTTCACATTTGTCGTGCAAGGCCATCTGCAGTCTCCTCCACTGAAAATCAGCAGCCTTCCACCAGCCATACTGCAGCTACTGGGGTAGCACTTCATAGGAGCACTAGCACAGGCAGAGGCACACAGAAAATAGGCACTAAAGGAATGCACAAGGGTGATTAATTAATATTTGTATGCAATATGGCATGGTTTGATGTATAAATTTGGATTGAAATGTTTATTTTGTGATGGCTTTTATTTTTGCATTATGGCCAGGAGGATTCTGTGATGGTCAGTAACAGAGGGATGGTAAGGTGTGGGACTGTTGGTGAATGGGGTTTGGAGTTGCATTTACTGGTATTGCAGTCGAATGAGTCGATCACGGACAGCCAGGCCAGAGAGGGGGTGTATTGATTATCTCCTCCCTTCCACTTCTTCCTCATGCTCCTGCTCTTCAGCTGCTCACTGTATAGCTGGTGGCAAGGGCTCTGCCCACATTATGGTGAGGTTGTGCAGCATGCAGCAGACACCATGAAGCTTGATACCCGCTCTTCCGAGCACTGCAGTGTTCCTTCAGAGAGTGGTAAGGGCAGGGAGGTGAAGGGCATACAAGAGCAGCCCATGCAGGAAACCCCTACGCGCAGAGTAAAATGGCATGGAGGAGATTTCCAAGAGACAGCTCAGGTTGTGAGGCTGAGGTTGCCGAGGGAGGTTTCAGGGCCTGGCACCAATGAGAAATCCTGCCCGAACAGGGGGTCAGCTCAGATGGGAGTGCTCCACACGCCTGAGCCATCTCGAGTCCAGTCAGGGCCAAGCACCACTTTTTACAATTCTCCATGGATTTGGCCACGAACTGGATGCCACCCAAGGATGCATGTCATGCCAGCTCTTCAAGTGACAATCCAGCCCTCTCCTACGCCATGCAGAATGTCTCCGACTCTGATCATCTCGGCAGCCAGCGTGCTCTCCTCCACCAGCCACATGAACCCATACTGATGGAGGTGCGGATTCATGAGATGCGGCTCCCGGAGGATACCCGCCACTCCTGACAGGGGAGATCTCTGGCTGCAGGCAACCATGTTCTAGACCCTGATTAGTTCCTGGCAAAAGATAAGCAGCTCCCGCAAGTAGGCACGGAGAACCCCCATGTTTATAAACAGAAGCTGCGTGTCATAAATGACACCATGCAGCTGGTGGGAAAAGTAAGCCGCCAGCGCACACTATCTAGGGGGAGGCTTGACGTACAGTTGCATCTGCAGGGTCTGAAGGTGAAAGGTTGCTGCCTGGGTGCGAAGGCACACTAGTACCTGACCTCCCTCCCTAAGCAGGAGACGCAGCACCACGGCAGAAACCCAGTGCGCCATTTTGTCCCAGAAGAAGTCAACTAGTTTCTTTTGTATCTTGGTGACAAACTCAGGGGAGGATCAAAATGACCAACTAGTGACCAACTAGTACCACAGCATTGTGGCCACCAGTTGGTTTACGACCAGCACTTGACCCCATATAGGACAGCACTCAGAGCAGTCCTGTCCAGTACCCAAGGTGAATGCTGACCTTGATGCCCAGCTTTTGCTGGTTCACTGGCAAGGCCTTCTCAGCAGGGCTAAGACAGACTCCCAGGTAGAGGAGAGGGGTGGTGTTCCAGGCAAAGGGCCTGAGTTCCTCCAGCAGGGAGTCCAGCTGCCATTGACCCACCAGGAGTCCTGTACATTTCTCTCTGTTGATCCTGGCTGAGGATGCCGCGGAGTAGACCTGTTGACATTTGCGCATCCTCTGCAGGTCACCAGGATTCCTGACCCGGCCCACGCAAAGCCATTCCCATCAACCTCCTCCTCAAGAAGCACGGGAAAGGTTCCACGCAGATGGCACATAACTAGCTAGATAAGGGGCACCCCTGACTCACTCCACTCCCGAAGAGAAGGGGCGCCATCAAGGACCCGTTAACTTTAATCAGACATGCTGCAGAGGCGTACAGAATTTGGATCCAGGCGGCGAAATGCGCCCTAAGCCTGAAAGCCCACAGAGTCCCAAATAAATATTCGTGATTCACCCTGTCAAACACCTTCTCCTGATCCAGGGAAAGGAAGGCGACTGACAGACCAGCCCTCTGGGAAAGGTGGACCAGGTCCGGAACCAAATAAATGTAGTCATGGATTATCTGGCCCGGGACCATGTAGGAATGGTCAGGGTGATCATGTGGGGCAGCATGGCGCCAAGGCAAGCAGACATGCCCATGGCAAAAATCTTGTAGTCCATGCTGACGAGGGAGGCTGGGTGCCAATTCTTAAACAAGTGAAGATCGTCCCTCTGGGCAGCAGGGTAATGACGGTCCTGCGCCAAGAGAGGGGCAATTCCCCAGTCACTGGACTTCCCTCCAGGACCCACACATAGTCCCCTGCTCTCCCACCCTCATGATCAGGATGTCCCAGAATGCCCTGTTGAACTCCACAGTCAGCCCATCCAGCCCCTGGGACTTGCCCCTTGGAAGGCAGTTGAGGGCACCAGTTAGCTCCACAAGGCTAAGCGGAGTATTGAGCCGCACGGCGCCCTCCGGGCTAACCTTCAGCATGTCCTCCCACAAAACTCTGCGGGAGAAAGAGAGAGGGAGAGGGAGAGAGAGGGAAAGGAGGGAAGGAGGGCAGGAGGAATGTTACAGGGCACATCTGGCACTAAAAGTCAGGCTCGGTGGGTTGGTAGGTGCTGTGGGGGTGCATTTTCCAGAGATTATCAAAGTCTCTGGTAGTGATCTTCCTGGTGGGGGGAGGAGATGTCTTCACCCAGGACAGCTGGAACTACCCAGGCACAGTCCTCCACCAGGTTTTATTGATCGGATTGAAGAAAACTTCACCCAGGCAGCTCCCGCTGTCCCAGGCCAGGCAATGGGAGGAGGGGTGTTAATGTGTGCAGCCTGGATAGTTTTCAGAAGCACTCAGACATACGCACTAACCCTTTCATGATCTTCTGGTCCCTCTCCTCTTTCCTCCCCTCACAAGTAATAGCCTTGATCGAAAAGCGCACTAAGCACCCACCTCTTGCTGTAAAAGTTGGTCTCTCTCTCTCTCCCTCCTCTGAAGCAGATGTTGTTAATTCTTGTTGTCTCTTTCTCTTTCGCCCCCTCCCAAAATGGGGAATCAGCAACAAAGCAAGTTAAAATGCTCCCTCCTCTCAGGATCCTTCACTCTCTCTCTCTCTCTCTCTCTCCTCCAGGCTCTAGGCTCCAGGCAGCAGTAGCAGGATCAGCAGCAATGCCGGTCCTCACCATCCAACAATGACTGTTCTACTCCAGAAAGCCAGTTGGTAAAGGATAGTACTCAAGTCATTTACTTATGGAGTTCAGCATTACAAGCATACACCTCCTAACTCAACCACATACCAGTTTCAATAAGTGTCTCTTTACATGCGCTCAACTGAAAGCCCAGTTTGTGCCCACCACCTTCATACAATTGTACACAATTTATATACAATTAACACACACCAGCTGAATTCTGAGGAAGTGGTGCATCCTTTTCAGTTGCAGTACATCTCAGAGTTGGCATGCGGTACCCACAAAGTGACATGCATGTGGTAATGATACCCTGCACCATGGGGAAGCCTGCAATCCTCATGAAGCTGTGTGCTCACTTCACTTGCTTCTCTCTGGCAACAGGGAATTAAATGTCTTTAGCTCTCTTGGAATACAGAGCATCTGTGACCTCCCTTTATGTAACACTGGATGACAAAATGGAAGGATCCAAATGAATAAAAGTTCATGGCCATGTCTATCTTTGCAGCCACTGGCACTGCTGTCCTTGCCCTGCTCTGGGAATGTAATTATGCCTGCTGCAGGTAGCAGATTTCAGTGATCATCTCCTTAGTGAAGCAGAGATGTCTCAACATTGTCCCTTGATGAGGTTCAGGTAGGAGAATTGCTCTCTGAACACCCTAGGTGGTTGTGGCCTCCTGCTCAGAGCCCTTCTCCCCTTCCTCCTCCTCCCTCTTCCAGCAGCTTGGTCTACTTTGTGTCATCTCTGCTCTTTCCCGCTGTCATGCTGTAGACCAAGGTGGATGTATATTACTGCACCCATGACTGGGACCAAGTAGCTTGCATAGAATCTTTGAAGTCAGGACTAAGTCATACAGCACGAGCCACAGCACTCCCTGTCGACTGCAGCAAATACAAACAACTCTGGAAACCCCCAACACATCTACAAATCAGTAACTAATCTGAGAGCAGTTGATGATCCCCATTAATAGTGCTGGTTAGGGGCTCCTTCCTGCTGCTGAATGCATGTTCAGCTGTGCGAGATTAACAGACGGCATCAGCTGTAGCCTTGAGTTTCAAAATGGCACTGCTGGCGTCAAATCAGCCTTACGTACTGATCTCAGTATCTGGTTTATTAAACTCATAGAGCAGCAGAGTCAAGCTCAATGCTGTCCAAGCAAACATCCACAAAACCACAATTACTAGCACATAGTGAGTGGAAAGCATTAAAAGACAAGAATTGGCGCTGATTTCCAGTCCAGAAAAGGAGCTCTTAAGTCCAATTGTAATACACCAACCACCACCCCACCTGAGGTCGGATGACGCCATAATATAAATTAGCATGCAAAGTTCTCTGAGACAGGCCTTTGGAAAAACAGTGAACTAGAAAAACTATTTGACATAACCCAGACTTGACTCTTTACTAGAAAGCAAAGTGATTGAATACCACTAAACCATTGGGGAGCAGAACAGAGAAAATTAGTGGACGTGGGCGTCGCTGGCTAGGCCAGCCTTTATTCCCCGTCCCTAATTACCCTTGAGAAGGTGGTGAGCTGCCTTCTTGAACCACTGCAGTCCATGTAGTGTAGGTACACCAACAGTGCTATTAGGAAGGGACTTTCGGGATTTTGACCCAGCGACAGTGAAGGAACGGCGATATCGTTCCAAATCAGGATGGTGTGTGGCTTGGAGGGGAACCTCCAGGTGGTGGTGTTCCTATGCATCCGCTGCACTTGTCCTTCTAGGTGGTAGAGGTTGCATGTTTGGAAGGTGCTGTCTAAGGAGCCTTGGTGCATTGCTGCAGTGCATCTTGTAGATGGTAAACACTGCTGCCACTGTGTGTCGGTGGTGGGGAGAGTGAATGTTTGTGAATGGGGTGCCAATCAAGCAGGCTGCTTTGTCCTGAATGGTGTCAAGCTTCTTCAATGTTGTTGGAGCTGCACCCATCCAGGCAAGTGGAGAGTATTCCATCACACTCCTGACTTGTGCCTTGTAAATGGTGGACAGACTTTGGAGAGTCAGGAGGTGAGTTACTTGCCGCAGGATTCCTTGCCTCTGAGTTGGGTTACCGCATCTTTTTCACACTTGCAATTGCCTGCTTAGTTAGAAACCAGCACTTCACAGATCCAAAGGCCCAAGATAGCCAAAAGGTAATTTTGGTGTGTTTTTTTTAAACAGAACCCTTTCGTCCCCTGGATGCCCATTTCTAGGATCTTTCTAGGAAATCACTGAAAAATTACAACGGCTGGCAAGATTCTCTACAGAAATACATGATCTTGCATATTACCACAGGAAATTACAGAATTCAGTGGTCATTTTAATGAGAACTTGTAGAGTTCTGGAAAATCAATTTGGAAAATCTTCACACATCCAACTCTATTTCAGAACAGTGGAAACAAATAAAGTCAGCTGTACTAGACTCCTGTGTCCAGACCATTGGGTTCAAGTATCGCCGTCACCAGGACTGGTTTGATGAAAACGATGCTGAAATATGTGACTTCCTGGAACAACCCAAGGTCACAAGTCAAGAAGGCAGCATTCCAACAGCTCAAGGCCAACACTCAAAGACAAATCCGAAAGATAAAGGTCAAGTGGTGGGAAGAAAAGTCCGAGAGATCCAACAATATGCCAACCATCATGATATGCAAAGCTTTTTTGAAGCCACTGGGCCATCAAATGGACAAAATCCCCTTTGCTCACAGGATGGTGTCTCTCTTCTTCAGGTTGACAACGTCATCTGTCAACACTGGAAAGAACATTTTCAACAACTCCTCAACTGTGAATCCAGAATGGCAGCTGATACTCTTCAGGTTATCCCCCAGTAACCTGTGGTAGAATCCATGCGTGAACCACCATTGATGGGAGAGCTACAACAAGCAATCAAACAGATAAAAAAAAACAAAGCCTGCAGCCCCAATAGTATTCCAGCGGAGGTCTTCAAACTTTGTGGGCTTTTGCTCACATCTAGACTCCACGCACTCATCCTATGGATTTGGAGGGAAAAGTACTCCCACCCCACCCCCGACTTCAGGAATGCAACAATTGTAACTACTTCAAGTAGGGAAATAAATCATGCTGTGGAAACTATTTCCTTCTTGTCCGGCAGAGAAAATCCTGATGCGTATTCTCCTGAGTCGCCTACTTCCTATGCCTGAGGAAATCCTCCCAGAGAGACAGTATGGCTTTAGATCTTCCAGAAGAACCTCTGGCACAGTCTTTGTTGCCAGACAAATCCAAGAAAAATGTCACAAACTCTTCACGGCATTCATCGACATGACCAAAGCATTTGACTCAGGAAATTGTGAGGCTCTGCATATAGTGCTCCAAAGATTTGGATGTCCAAAAACTGCAACACAATCCTGCAATTGCTCCATGATGATATGATTGCAACTGGCTTGAGTGGGAAATCTGAAACAGACGCCTTCAAAATACGGACCGGGGTCAAGCAAAGCTGTGTGATAGCCCCCATACTATTTACAATCTACCCAACTGTGGCTATTCTCCTCTTAGGCAGTCCCCCGGGAACGAAGATGACTTTCTTCCACTGCAGGGTTGTGGGTCCTTAGGTAACTGAATAGTCCAATTCTGGATCTGCACACTGGTGGGGCAGGTAGTGTTTGGTGAGCTGAGTGAATGGGATGCTTGAATTTCCGAATGCTCCTTCCGCTGTTTGCACTTGGTTGCTGCCAGGTCATGTTGACGTTGTTCAAACTGGCTGGCACCTTCATGGATGCTTCTTCTCTATTTTGGGTGGTTTCGGGCAAGAGATTCTCATGAAGAGATGTCACATTTTTTCAGGGAGGCTTTAAGGACATCCCTGTAGCGTTTCCTCTGCTCTCCTGGTAACCTCTTGCCGTGATGGAGCTCGGAGTAGAAAGCTTGTTTTCGGAGTGTTGTGTCAGGCATGCAGATGATGTGGCCCACCCAACATAACTATGTAGCCATGACCAGTGTCTCGAAACTGGAGATGTTGGCCTGAGAGAGGACACGGATGTTGAAGCATCTGTCCTGCCACTGAATTTTCAGGATCTTGCGGAGGCACCGCTGGTGATATCTCTCCAGGGCTTTGAGATGTCTGCTGTACAGTGTCCATGTTTCCGAGGGCAGATAACACTGCAGCCCTGTAGACCAAGAGCTTTGTGCTAGGTCTGAGGTCTTTGTCGTCAAACACTCTTTTCCTCAGACGACCGAAGGCTGTGCTGGCACACCGAAGGCGATGATGAGTTTCATCGTCAATGTCTGCCCTTGATGACAGGAGGCTCCCAAGGTATGAGAAGTGATCCACACTGTCCAGTGGTGGCTATTCACCTCATCAAAGATACACTGCCTTCTGGTATGAGTATTAAATGCTGCCTAGATGGAAAACTTATTAACTTCAGTCGCCTCCGTGGCAAAACTAATCTGACCACCACAGACATACATGATTTACAGTTTGCAGTGTTGCTGCCCACTCTGCACAAGATTTGCAAGCCAGTCTTGATCTCTTCAATTCTGCATACAAGAGACTCGGCCTGTCCTTGAATGTTGCCTAAACAAAATCATATCAACCCACACTTCATCAGCCAAATATTCCACCTCCCATATATGTTGAAGAGGAGACTCTGGATTATGTTGAGCACTTCCCATACCTTGGCAGACACCTCTCTCGAAAGGCCATCATTGACGAGGAGATCCAACAGTGGATCAGCTGCGCCAGCTCAGCCTTCTACAAACTATGACAGTGAGCGTTTGACAACAAACACCTCTGCAAGTCAACAAAAGTCCTAGTGTACACTGCAGTTGTTGTAACCACACTCCTGTACTGCAGTGAGGCCTGGACTGTGTATCTGCAACACATAAGACCACTAGAGAAATTCCATCAGCAATGCCTCTGCTGCATCCTCCGTATTCAATGGGAGGACTGTCGAACAAATGCTAGTGTCCTTCTTGAAGCCAGCTCCATAAGCATTCAGACAAAACTCCTGCAAAATCAACTTCGATGGACTGGACACTGTGTCCGGATAGCCAAAAACTGTCTCCCCCACCAGGTCCGGTTTTCTCAACTCCCAAATGGCCCAGCTTTCCAGGAGGACAAAGAAAACACTTCAAAGACACTCTGCAGCTCTCTTTGATGTGCAGCAGCATTGACATTGACTGGGAGGAGCTTGCTACCAATTGTTCAAAATGGCGACAACTTGTCCATTAAGCTGCATTATGCTTTGAGTCCAAATGCCTTAATGATGAGGCAGAGGGGGTGGCATAGCAGGAAAGAAAGGAAGCAAATCCTGCACTCCAGATCCCACTACCTCGAGGGATTCCTGCCCCATGTGCCCAAAGATCAGCTGGTCGAGCATCGGCCTGTTCAGTCACCTGAAGACCCATGGCAAAAACTCATGACCCTGAGTAGATGTCATCCTTGAATCGAGGGACAGCCGTGATGATGTAGAGTGAGGGAAAAGGTAAAGGGAAGGGCAAAAGAAAACCAAATGGAAGAAAAATGGAAGAAAGCAAAGAAATCATGGTGTAATAAGAGGTGCATCAAAATGAGAGACTCAATAAGTTATGAATATTACGTCATAATTTTAAATTTGGAATGTTTCTGCTCTTTCCTCCGGATGGGGGAGGAGGAAAAATCAGCTTGTCATTGATTCCTTCATGGTGGTGCTGTAAGTACAGCTTTTGTGTCTTTGACATGTCATAGAACAGACTTCTTTCTTTCTGTCACAACACATATATGGGCAGACTCAGAGGGAAAGTGGAAGGAGCAGCCTGCTCAAAGTTCCTGCAGACCAGCCGGAGCCGTTCTGATGGCCAAATCTCACTTCCATAATCCCAGTGAGATGCAAGTGTTGATAGGCAGCTCATTGGTCGATGGGAGTCAGAATTCCAATGACTCCATCATGGAGCTGAGCTGGAAGGGGAGGCAATTGGAATGGTTAGGAGGGTTGGGTGGGTGGGTATGGACAGGCCGCTGCAGAACAGAAGATTTTTGTGGGCTAGGAGGTACATTCATGCTCCTGCCAAGTCAAAGAAGAAGAAATTTTGAGAGCTAACCAAAAGCTTAGTCCAAGAGGTGGTTTTAAGGAAGATATTAAAGGACGACAGGATAAGGTGGAGGGGGTTAGGGAGGGAATTCCAGAGTGTGGGACCTAAACAGCTGAAGGCTCAACCGCCAATGTTAGAGCAGAGGTAGGGGATGCATAAGAGGTCAGAGTCAATGGAGTGAAGTTGAGGTGGGGTGGCTGTTGTAGGATTGCAGGAAGTTACTGGGTGACAGGAGAGGATGGGCCAAAGGAAAAGAAAACAGAAGTAATCATTTCCAGCCTTTGCAATATTTTGCTTAGAAGCAATGGGCATGGGTTGAGCTCAACAAACTGCCATATTATGGCTGGGATTTCGTGTTAGAGGCGGGGCTCCTGGCGCCAGACTGAAAAGGCAGGGGAAAGACTGCCTCTGCCTTTTTGTGCCCCCTCCCCGAAGTAATCCTCCAGTCTTTTTAAATCTAAATTTCATAAGCTGGGATCCCCGTCCCTTTAAAGACGGGGAACCCGCCTCCAAGAGCTGCCTTGGACACAGGCCCAGCACTGGAACCGTGGACCTCAGGTTAGAGGAGGTGTGGTCACCGGGGCCAGTCTGGAAGGCTCCGGCGATGGCGGGGGTGGGGGGGGGAGGTGGGAGGCTGTTTGTGCAGCCCAGTGGAAGGGGGGGGTCCTGGGGGTAAAGTGGTTCCTAGTTGGGGTCCTCCATGGCTGCACACACAGGAGGGGCCCCTCGCCCCCAAAGGCCGCAGAGAGTGCATCTCATGTTACAAGGCGCCCACCCCGCGTGGCGGAGGCACCTACCGCCACTGGTAAGATCCCAGCAGTGGTGAGAACAGGCCCTTAATTAGCCATTAATAGGCCACTTAAAAGCCTTAATTGGCCTCTGGGCAGGAAGGCCGTCGTCGGCCTATTCCGCCCCCCCCGACCTCCCCCGCCCCTTAAGATCGCTTAGTGATGGGCCCTCTGCCCCCATCCCCCGCTGCAATTTTCCATATCCCCTGCCTCCAACCCCACTTTGGGGACCACATAAGATTCCAGCCTTTGGGAGTAGCCCAGATTATACTGCAGGTCAGAGCAGCAGATACAACTGTTAGTTTATATCTTCTGTGAAGGGATAGTTAAGCTTGTAAGTATTGAAAATCTAAAGAGCATCATTGTTTCTGTTCACTTCTGCATTTATTATTCAATAACAATGTTTGGCAATTAATAATCCAAATCATAGATTAGCTAAGTATTTATTCTGCTGCCTTCTGGTGAGGAAGATTATGTGAATACATTTCATGGTTTTCTATTGCGATTGGATGTGGAGATAATGTTGTGATGTAAAAACAACAAGGCTCAGCTGGAAATTCACACCTGATGGTGGGCGGTTAAATCAATGAAATGAAAATTGGGCACGTTCTGTAATGGGTTGCCAATCTGCAGCGCCGGTTTTAGGCCCAGGTAGCAAGTTGAAAATCTAGTACAATATGTCTTTCATCAACAATAATAAAAACAGAAAGTGCTGGAAATACTCAGCAGGTCTGGCAGCATCTGTGGAGAGAGAAGCAGAGTTAACATTTCAAGTCTGCGACCTTTCATCAGAACTCCAGTCTCTGAAACGTTAACTCTACTTCTCTCTCCACAGATGCTGCCAGACCTGCTGAGTATATCCAGCACTTTTTGTTTTAATTTCAGATTTCCAGCATCTGCAGTATATTGCTTTTGTATTATTATGTCTTTCACGAACTCAAAAGCTCACCAGTGTAATTTTTTAATATATAAATTAGTCATTATTATGATTCTCAGAAAAATTAATTGTGTCCAATTTTGTACTGCGGTCTCCTGAAGAATGGGAACTGGATCGACACTACTGCAAATTCGTCATAATTTCACGGTGGAATCTTACCACATTAAGGAGACAATATTTGTCCCATTAGCCTGAGCCACACTCAAATTCAAGCCAGAGGTCAAAGGACACTGTACCACAGTCTTTAGACTACAGCTGCATGAAAACTTCTTAGTTTTTGCATTAACGCTACCATTGTAGTTTAAATGCAACCTTAAACTAGCAGTTTATGAAGAGTTAATGCTTTAGGAACAGAAAATAGTGAAAAACAGTACGATGGTCTTAGAAATGGCTCCAGGTGTGGAAACATCAAGGAAGTTAGTTAGTCACAGCTCAATCAGAGATATGTATTCAGAATTTAGTGAAGTGTAGGAGGAACAATAATAAAACAAATTATAATCATCCAGAGTATTTTTGTGTATGCAGATGTTTGGTATAGTTTAGTCTAAGGGAGAGCATTCCCACACCTATGTGTGTTTAATCATCAATAGAATTAACATTCTAGACCTTGTAATAATAAAAAGCTAACTGAAGCATTAAACTGGAATTTGAACTAATTTATTAAATTAGCAGCTCAGTGAACACAATCATTTATACACAATCATCCATAGCAGAGATGAGATACCTTCAAATATTAACCCATTATTCATCATGGTACGAACATACGAATTAGGAGCAGGAGTAGGCCACTCGACCCCTCGAGCCTGCTCCACCATTCAACAAGATCATGGCTGAACTGATGACTCCACATTTCCACCTACCCATGATAACCTTTCACCCCCTTGCTTATCAAGAATCTATCTAGCTCTGCCTTAAAAATATTCAAAGACTCTGCTTCCACTGCCTTTTGAGGAAGAGAATTCCAAAGACTCTCAACCCTCGGAGAGAAAACATTTCTCCTCATCTCTGTCTTAAATGGGCGACCCTTTATTTTTAAACAGTGACCCATAGTTCAAGATTCTCCCACAAGGGGAAACATCCTTTCCACATCCACCCTGTCAAGATCCCTTAGGATCTTATATGTTTCAATCAAGTTGCCTCTTACTCTTCTAAATTCCAGTGGATGCATGCCTAGCCTGTCCAATCTTTCCTCATAAGACTGCCCACCGATTCCAGCTATTAGTCTAGAAAACCTTCTCTGTACTGCCTCCAACACATTTACATCATTCCTCAAATAAGGAGACCAATACTGTACACAGTACTCCAGATGTGGTCTCACCAACGCCCTGTATAGCTGAAGTATAACCTCCCTACTTTTGTTTTCAATTCCCCTCGTGATAAACGATAACATTCGATTAGCTTTCCTAATTACGTGCTGTACCTGCTAACCTTTTGCGATTCATGCACTAGGACCCCAGATCCCTCTGCATCTCAGAGCTCTGCAATCTCTCACCATTTAGATAATATGCTTCTTTATTCTTCCAGTCAAAGTGGACAATTTCACACTTTCCCACATTATACTCCATTTGCCAGGTCTTTGCCCACTCACTTGACCTATCTATATCCCTTTGTAGCCTCCTTATGTCCTCTTCACAAGTTACTTTCCTACCAATCTTTGTGCCTTTAGCAAATTTAGCAACCATACCTGCGGTCCCTTCTTCTAAGTCATTTATATAAATTGTAAAAAGTTGAGGCCCCAGCACATGCCTGCCTATTGCACAGCTCTTCACATGGCAATGTTTCATTGGACCAAATATTGGTTACTGTCATTTTGGAAAGTCACATTCTAGGATTTTGTTCATTTTTTTCTCTGTGGAAAGAATTTTGTAAACAAGTTAGGTTTACGGGCTGTGCTTTAAAATAAAGTGAATTCATAGAGGTTTGAAGACAAAAACTGCAGGTATTTTAGAATGCATAGTAAAGCCAGTCCAGGGTAGGTTGGGGATGGGGGCCTAAACATCCCTTGTGGGGCCTGGAGGAGTGCTCCAGCTCTTCTGGGCCCCACACAGGAAAGTAAAAATACTTATCTGTCTGGACCTCTTCATCTTCCTGCCAGCTTTCGGCTCTCTTCAGCCTAGCAGGAAAACCACTCAGCTTCAGTTAAAATTGCAGTCAGAGCCCAATGATATCATTAGATCCCGAACTGCGTATTTAAATTAAGATGAATCCCGCTGGCCTTTGGTGGTCAGTCGCTTGTTTAAAAATCTCCCTTGGTGGGATCTGGGCAACTTCAGTGTGGGTGAGTGACCTCGTCGAATTTCACTGCTTGGTTTCCTGCAGGCCAGTCGGATTAAAATCACTCTCAATACCTTTGGACCACAGGAAGTCTACACTGAAAACATCATCATAATGGATCAAATATTGCCCTCTTCCTAACTTATAAAGTACGATAAAACAATTTGACAAATATACTACAGCATCAAGTGAAATAAAAGCTAGTCATATTAGGATCACCCAGTTTACTTGGCAGAAATACATCTTGTTCACTCATAACTGTCTTCACTGTACGGTCAGCATGCCCAAGATATTTACTGCCTCATAAATTCAGTATGTCCACATACTGATAAACTGGCCTTCATGCCATCAATTACTTTTACTTCCCATAGAATCATAGAAATTCACCGCACTGTCTGAAAGGGTGGTAGAGGCAGAAACCCTCATCTCATTTAAAAACCACTTGGTTATGCACCTGAAGTGCCATAACCTTCAGGCTACGGACCAAGAGTTGGAAAATGGGATTAGGCTGGATAGCTCTTTTTCAGCAATCATGGATACAATGGTGCCAGCCCTGCAAACCGTACACTGTTATGCCGAGTTCACCCCTTCCCCTCTCCCCACCCATCAGAGCGCCAAGTTCACCCCTTCCCCCTCTCATCAGAGTGCAGAGTTCACCCCTTCCTCCACCCCTCCCATCAGAGTGCAGAGTTCACCCCTTCCTCCCCCCCACCCATCAGAGTGCAGAGTTCACCCCTCTCCTTTCCCCCACCCCACCCATGAGAGTGCAGAGTTCACCCCTTCCCCTCCCCACCCATCAGAGTACAGAGTTCACCCCTCGCCCCCCCCCCAATGAGAGTGCAGAGTTCACCCCTTCCCCTCCCCACCCATCAGAGTGCAGAGTTCACCCCTTCCCCTCCCCACCCATGAGAGTGCAGGGTTCACCCCTTCCCCCCATCAGAGTGCAGAGTTCACCCCTCGCCCCGCCCCCATGAGTGCAGAGTTCACCCCTTCCCCTCCCCACCCATCAGAGTGCAGAGTTCACCCCTCGCCCCCCCCCCCCCATCAGAGTGCAGAGTTCACCCCTCGCCCCTCCATGAGAGTGCAGAGTTCACTCCTTCCCCTCCCCACCCATCAGAGTGCAGAGTTCACCCTATCCCCATCTTGGTGGCGCCAGCTTTCCCTGGGCAGGAAAGTGAAGGCACGAGTGCAGCTCGTTGCGCTGAGGATCAGAAACTGAAGGTAAGATCGCTGCGGTTTACATTTTAATTCATGAAAATATGTAATTTAAATATGCTAACTTGGGTCCTGTCTTAGAGCAGCGGAGGGGCGCCACGGAGCTTCCCTGCCGCCAGGAAGATAAGACCTGATATTCTCGGAGTCGGATTCCGTGGCAACCACTGCCACTCCGATTTTCTAGCCCCCCCCCACCCCACCCCCTGATGACCACAGAACCTGACGTCAGGGTGGGAACAAAATCCAGTCCAAAGAGTCTGCATGAACAATTGCTCCATGAAATGGAAATGTCAGGGTGGAGTAGGAGGGAGTGATTCTCTGAAGCAACAGTTAAAACATATTGTTGGAGTATACTTGAGGGGAGTTTACTCTGCATCTGTACCAAGATAGATCTAATCTGTGAATATTTAATACTGATATACTCAATCCCTTTGTAATAAAGGCTAAGATTTACTTCAATTGTGTAGGGCCTTGGTGAGACCACACCTGGGATATTGTGTGCAATTTTGGTCTCCTTACCTAATGAAAGGCCTACTTGCCTTAAGGATTGCAATTAAAGTTCACCAGACTGATTTCTGGGATGAGGGAGGTGTCCTATGAGGAAAGATAGAGTAGACGAGGCCTATATTCCTGAGAGTTTAGAGGAATGAGAGATGATCTCATTGAAACATCTAAAATTTTTAAGCAACTAGATGCTGGAGGGATGTTCTCCTGGCTGAGGAAAACTAGGGGGTCACAGTTCCAGTATAAGGAATCAGCCATTAAGGGCTGAGATGAGGAGAAATGTCTTCACTCAAAGGGTTTTGAACCTTTGAAATTCTCTAGTGCAGAGAGCTGTAGATGCACAGTTGCTGAGTACAGTCAAGTTAGAGATAGATAGATGTTAGGCTTCTCAGGGAATCAAGGGATATGGGAGAGTGCGGGAAGGTGTAGCTTAGGTAAAGGATCAGCCATGATCTTATTGAATGGCAGGACAAGCTCAAGGAGCCGCATGGGCTACTCATGCTCTTATTTGTTATAATATACATCTTTTTTATATTGGAAATTTAATGCCAGTCTAAAACTAATGCCTTTTCAAACAGAATGTGCAGAATGGATTGAATACTGTTACAACCAAAACAAATAAAATTACTCTGTTGACAGAATGCTTGATGATGGAATAAGTTCAGGGCCAGCATGTTATTCCAACAGTCTTTAAATCTCTGTGACAACTGATTTGTTCAGATGTCCCTTTGTCATCATATACACAGAGAGCAGGAGTGTATGTGAACCAATTAAACTGTGCTTGCATTCACAACATCATCAGAAAAGCAAGCAATGAAAAACCATATGCCGAGTCCACTCAATCTATAAAAACTGAAGCCAAACTCTGGGTTAGTCTCAGTGTCACAGGGTATTAGTCACACCTGTGTCATACCAGCATGACTCTCATTTCACCTTTAAGAGAATAGCAATTTGGTGCATTTCAGACCCAGAGACTGGTCGTTCTTTCATCCGCAAACTAATTATGACTAATAGAGGCCCCACAGGCTCCCTGCAGGAATTCACAGGACTATATCCAGGCAATATACTCACTGAAAATCTGACAACAGCTGCACCCAAGCTCCAGTGCCAAGTCTTGATAGAAAAATTGTCTTCTATTCCACCAACTATCACATCCCGGGCTGTGTAAATGTTGCTATCCACTAAATGGAAATTCTTTGTTGTTTGCAAACCATATATAACAACTATAGAAAAGGCATTCTAAAATTTTGAATGTTAAATATTATGGGATTTAACCCTTCGAATTAGTTTTGGTCTCATCTTCATTATTTCTTGTGATTGCCAGAACAGCAACATCACTTTTCCAACTTTATGCACTTGGCGGACATATTTTTGGTCAGTTAAGCTTCTGGCAGCAAGGATTTATATTGATATCTGAGGCAGTACTGCCATTGGATGCAAGACTGAAAACTGTTTACTTTGATGTACACCGCCAGCTATGATGGCTGGACTTGCATATTATCTGGAATTTGCTTCAGGTAGCACTGCTTCATGTCCGACCCATTTACGTTGGAGAGCTTGCCAGTCAGCAGCCATCTAAAGATGAGTTAATACTCATCACCAAATCTTGTAAAGATTAGCATTTTAGTTGATGTTTATAAAGAAAGACTTGCATTTATATTATATCTTGCACACCCAGGATGTCCCAACACGCTTTACAACCAAGGAAGTACTTTTGAACTGTAGTCACTGTTGTAATGTAGGAAACACAGCAGCCAAGTTGCACACAGCAAGCTCCCGCAAACTGTACGTGATAATGACCAGATAATCTGTTTTTGTGATTTTGAATGATTGAAGGACGAATATTCACCACGACATCAGGGATAACTCCTCTGTTCTTCTTAGAAATAGTGTCATGGGATCTTTTACGTCCACCTGAGAGGGAAGATGGGCCTTGGTTTACTGTCTCATCCAAAAGACAGCACCTCTGACACTGCACTGCAATGTCAGCCGGGATTATGGACTAAAGTAATTGGCAAAAGAAGCAATGGCGAAATGAGGAAAAACTCCTTCACGCGGTGGAGGATCTGGAATGCACTATCTGACATTGCGTGGAGGCAGGTTCAGTCGAGGCATTCAGGAGAAAACTGGATTATATCTGAAAAGGAAGAATGTGCAGGGCTACAGGGAGAAGGGAGGGGAGTGGCACGAGGTGAATTGCTCCTTCAGAGAGCCAGCACAGACACGAAGAGCTGAATGGCCTCCTTCTGTGCCAAAACCATTCTATGATTCTATTGTATGAAGTCTCCCAAGTGGGACTTGAACCAATAACCTTCTGACTCAGAGGCAAGAATGCAAACCACACAGACACGCACGCACACACACACAAAGACCCAGACACACACACACACACACACACAAAGACGCAGACACACACACAAAGACCCAGACACACACACACAAAGACCCAGACACACACACACACACACACACACAGACCCAGACAGACACACACCCAGACAGACAGACACACACACACGCCCAGACAGACACACACACAGACACACACACACCCAGACAGACCCAGACAGACACACACACACACCCAGACAGACACACCCAGACAGACAGACACACACACACACTCATACACAGACCAAGACAGACACACACACAGACACACACACACATTCACACACACACGGACAGACACAGACAGACCCAGCCACACACACACACAGACCCAGAGACACACACACACAGACCCAGACAGACACAGACCCAGACAGACAGAAACACACACCCAGACAGACACACACCCAGACAGACACACACACACACAGTCAGACTGACAGACACACACACATACACACAGACCCAGACAGACACACACGCGCGCACACACACACCGACCCAGACCCACACACACAGACCCAGAGACACACTCACACACACACACACAGACACGCACACAGACACACTCACACACAGACCCAGAGACACACTCACACACACAGACACGCACACACACACACACAGACACACACAGACCCAGTCAGACAGACAGACACACACACACACACACACAGAGATCCAGACAGACACACACGCGCACACACACATAGACCCAGACCCCCACACACACAGGCCCAGAGACACACTCGCACACACACTCACATACAGACCCAGACAGACACACACACACACATACACACAGACACACACACACATATACACACGCACACAGACACACACAGACCCAGACCCACACAGAACCAGATACACACACACCACACACAGACCCAGACAGACAGAAACACACAGCCAGACCCAGACAGACAGAAACACACACACCCAGACAGACACACACACGCACACACACAGTCAGACTGACAGACACACACACATACACACAGACCCAGACAGACACATGCGCGCGCAGACACACAGACCCAGACCCACACACACAGACCCAGAGACACACTCACACACACACAGACACGCACACACACACACACACTCACACACAGACCCAGGGACACACTCACACACACACAGACACACTCACACACACGCAGATACGCACACACACACACACACACACAGACCCAGTCAGACAGACAGACACACACACACAGATCCAGACAGACACACACGCGCACACACGCACAGACCCAGACCCACACACACACAGGCCCAGAGACACACTCGCACACACACTCACACACAGACCCAGACAGACAGACAGACACACACACAGACACACACACACATATACACACGCACACACACAGACCTAGACCCAGATACACACACACCACACACAGACCCAGACAGACAGACAGAAACACACAGACAGACCCAGACAGACAGAAACACACAGAACCAGACCCACACACACACAGACCAGACCCCCACACAAACAGACCCAGAGACACACTCGCACATACACACACAGACCCAGTCAGACTCAGACACACACACACACACACACTCAGGACCAGAAAATATTTTCTGATCCATATTCCGATATTTCATCAAGGAAGATGACCAATTTGGAACACTGGACAGTTTCACTCATTGAAAGCATATCTTTTGCTGACATTCTGAAGAAAAATGTACCCGTAATAATGGAGTAATGTGCGACAGGATAATTTCAGCTTTAAGTTTGAAGTACTACTGGCACTTCTTGGATAGCACACAGAAGTGAATTCATGGCTGTCACTTTACAGACAGTAAGCTGCTGATTTTCACTGTGCCAACTAGAAGTTGAAGTGGTACAGGTGAGCATGGTCCCTCCCACAATACCATTTACTCTCCCAATATCACTTCAGTAATATCCGTAACATCAGAGGAATGTATGATGGCATTAAGAGAGCTTTTGGGCCAACCATCAGGAAGATCGTCCCTCTCAAGTCTAAATCAGGGGACACGATCACTGACCAACGCAACCTAGAACTGTACTCCAGGGAAAATGTTGTCACTGAGACCACCCTCAATGCAGCACAGTCTCTGCCAGTCATGGATGAGCTGGACGAACAGCCAACAAAATCGGAATTCAGTGATGCCATTGATTCTCTAGCCAGTGGAAAAGCCCCTGGGAAAGACGCATTATCCCTGAAATAATCAAGAGTGCCAAGCCTGCTATACTCTCACCACTCCACGAACTGCTTTGCCTGTGCTGTGATGAGGGAGCAGTACTTCAGGACATGCGCGATGCCAATATCATCACCCTCTATAAGAACAATGGTGACCGCAGTGACTGCAACAACTACCGTGGAATCTCCCTGCTCAACATAGTGGGGAAAGTCTTCGCTCGAGTCACTTTAAACAGGTTCCAGAAGCTGGCTGAGCATGTCTACCCTGAGGCACAGTGTAGCTTTCGAGCAGAGAGATCCACCATTGACATGCTGTTCTCCCTTCGCCAGCTACAGGGGAAATGCCGCTAACAATAGATGCCCCTCTACATTGCTTTCAATGATCTCACCAAAGCCTTTGACCTTGTCAGCAGACGTGGGCTCTTCAGATTACTAGCAAAGATCGGATGTCCACCAAAGCTACTAAGTATCATCACCTCATTCCATGACAATATGAAAGGCACAATTCAGCATAGCGGTGCCTCATCAGACCCCTTTCCTATCCTGAGTGGCGTGAAACAGGGCTGTGATCTCGCACCTACACTGTTTGGGATTTTCTTCTACCTGCTGCTCTCACATGTGTTCAAGTCTTCAGAAGAAGGAATTTTCCTCCACACAAGATCAGATGGCAGGTTGTTCAACTTTGCCCGCCTAAGAGCGAAGACCAATGTACGGAAGGTCCTCATCAGGAAACTCCTCTTTGCTGACGATGCTGCATTAACATCCCACACAGAAGAGTGTCTGCAGAGACTCATCGACAGGATTGCGGCTGCCTGCAACGAATTTGGCCTAACCATCAGCCTCAGGAAAACGAACATCATGGGACAGGACATCAGAAATGCTCCATCCATCAATATCGGTGACCACGCTCTGGAAGTGGTTCAAGAGTTCACCTACCTAGGCTCAACTATCACCAGTAATCTGTCTCTTGATGCAGAAATCAACAAGTGCATGGGAAAGGCTTCCACTGCTATGTCCAGACTGGCCAAGAGAGTGTGGGAAAATGGCGCACTGACACGGAACACAAAAGTCCGAGTGTATCAAGCCTGTGTCCTCAGTACCTTGCTCTACGGCAGCGAGGCCTGGACAACGTATGTGAGCCAAGAATGACGTCTCATTTCATTCCATCTTCGTTGCCTCCGGAGAATCCTTGGCATCAGGTAGCAGGACCGTATCTCCAACACAGAAGTCCTCGATGGGGCCAACATCCCCAGCATATACACCCTACTGAGCCAGCTCCGCTTGAGATGGCTTGGCCATGTGAGCCGCATGGAAGATGGCAGGATCCCCAAGGACACATTGTACAGCGAGCTCGTCACTGGTATCAGACCCACCGGCCGTCCATGTCTCTGCTTTAAAGATGTCTGCAAACGCGACATGAAGTCCTGAAACATTGATCGCAAGTCGTGGAAGTCAGTTGCCAGTGATCACCAGAGCTGGCGGACAGCCATAAAGGCGGGACTAAAGAGTGGCGAGTCGAAGAGACTTAGCTGTTGGCAGGAAAAAAGACAGATGCGCAAGATGAGAGCCAACTGTGTAACAGCCCTGACAACCAATTTTATCTGCAGCACCTGTGGAAGAGTCTGTCACTCTAGAATGGGCCTTTATAGCCACTCCAGGCACTGCTTCACAAACCACTGACCACCTCCAGGCGCTTACCCATTGTCTCTCGAGACAAGGAGGCCAAAGAAGAAGAAGAATATCCGTAGTCAGGGAAAGCATCAGCCTCTTCCCCGGCCAGTTATTCCATCATCTCTGAGTGATGTACAAGTTGTGCCTAACCACAATTTACTAAAAGTTTATACCAAAATAGGTCTGAAATTCAAAAATCAGTTTCTCCCTGGCACCTTTCTGCAGCAACACAGCTAAGATCAACAACTTAATGTGTTCTCTGGGACTTCTCTGCAACCAGAAAGGAAATGCCCCCTTATACCATTACTGTGCCATTCAAAGCTTCCTTGGCACAGTTCTAACCCCAAGAAAACAAAATTCCAAAACCACATTTAAAATTCGAGTTCACACAGGAATCTGGCTATATGAGATGCACCACTGAATACAGTGCAGTTTTACAAGCATGGTACACATGTAGTAGCTCAATACCTTGCTGGTGGCACAGATATGAAATATGCATTTGGTGTGACAGATTAAGTGCTGTTAATTATAAAGATCTTGCCTACCAATGCCTCTCAGGATGACATATATCATGCATTATTTGATATGACATTGGAAGAGGAATGTGTCCTCCACACATCAGAAATGCTTTAAAAATCATTATGTTCCAGAAATCATTTTAACATGATCAAAGGATGAAAACAGATGTGGACTGGCATTATTTCAACTTATCTCAGTCACCTGAAATGAAAAGCTACAGCTTTCCCTATCATCACCCAGTCCAATATGGTCTTGAATAACTCTACAAGGTTTCTGCTTCCACTGAACTTGCTGGAAGTCTATTCCAAGTGTCAAATACTTTTTGTATAAAATATTCCTCTTGACATCAACCCTAAATTTGCTTATCACCGGCATGAATCTATGCTCGCTGGTTCTACTTGCCTTGAGGTAATGCTCTGAGTTTATCTTTCCCTGAGTCAGAAGTTTGTGGGTTCAAGTCCCACTCCAGGACTTGAGCACAAAATCTAGGCTGACACTCCAGTGCAGCACTGAGGGAGTGCTGCACTGTCATAGAGGTGTCGTCTTTCAGATGAGATGTTAAACCGAAGCTCCATCTACCTTCTCAGGTGTCTGTAAAAGATCCCATGTAACTATTTTGAAGAAGAGCAGGGAAGATATCCTCGGTGTCCTGGCCAATGTTTATCTCTCAATCAACATTACAAAAATAGATTATCTGGTCATTACCATATTGCTGTTTGTGGGAGTTTACGGCATGCAAATTATATGTTTCCTATATTACAACAGTGATGACACTTCAAAAGTACTTCATTGGCTGCTAAGTGCTTTGGGACGTCCAGTGGCTGTGAAAGGTGCTACATAAATGCAAGTTTTTTTAAATATCTTATATAATTCTGTAAAGTTCTTAGTCATTTTTTTTCAATGCTATATAGTCCAATGCTATATAGTGGAACTTGCCCTCATAGCTAAATCATCTAATGTTGAGGTCAACCCTGTGACTCCTCTCTGAGCTGCCTCTAGGGCTTACCTGGTTCCCATGTGACGTGGTAATCAAAATGAACACAAGCTGTCTGATCAAAGCACTATGCAATTTTGCAATATCTTCCTCTGATTTGTACTGTACTGATTTTACTATATTTCATTCTATTTGCTTTAATTACTGCTTCGCAGTACCTTGTCAGGCTAAGTACTGAGGTTACTCACACCCCCAGATTTCTCATTCAACCTCACCTTTAGCCATTTTTCTACACACTCCAGAGAATGCATGTTGTCTATTTTTCTTTTAGTATGCATTAATCTGTATTAATTTGCATCTGTCACTCTTCTACCCATTTACAGAATTTATCTAATTCCATTTTTAGTTCACTGCTTGATTTACCCATATTGATATCGCTGCTTGCCCTCCCCTTCATTTGTATCACCTACTAACTTGACAATAGTCCTGAGTCCAAGGCGTATCTATAAATTAGAAACAGTAATGTTCCAGAACCAAGTCCTGAAGAACACTACTTAGCACTTCTCCCCCACCCTCATTCGAACGTCCCTCCTCAACAAATACCTGCTGCTTCCTTTCTTTCAGACAGCTTCTTAATCAGTTTCAGGTTTCCCCTTAAATTCCTATTGTTTTTAGCAGTCTTCTATGAGGAATTCTGTCAAAAACTTTCTGCAAGTCCAGAGACACCACTTCATAAGATTCTGTGCCTCAGTTACTTTTCACACTGTGGCAGCAGAGTACCAATGAATATATATATGGTGTGACATGGTGAGTTTCATGATTCTGGTGCGGTGACATCATGCACTATTTAAAGTCACTAATATATGATGCATTCAGTTGTCAGGATTCTGAAGAAGACTCAGTAGAATCCGAATATTGAAGTCATGCACCACTGTTCTGATAGATCAAGAGATATATTAATATATCATGTTGAAACTGAGGGCTGAATTTTCTGTTGCCACTGCCGTAATTGGCGGCAGCTGTAAAAGAAAAATGGCAACCCGCACGCACGGGCTTCACTCCACGGAGCCAGCACGATGTTAAATGCAGTGGCTCATTTACATGGCCGGGTGGACTGCCCCCCCGCCCGCCACCCCCCCCCCCACTGATGATGTGGAGTGGGCAGGTGGTGTGTCCCCAGCAACGGCGTCAGGCACCAATGGATAGGCGCCGATGCCATTTTCAAAGGGCTTTGAGCCCTCATATTTTATTAGCATTTTTAAAGGAATAGGGAGTTCGATTTTATTAAAAACAATTAAATAAATTTTCCTAGCCCCTCTTCCAGCCCCCCAATAACCAAACACTATATTGCTTGCCCTCTCCCCCCACCAAAAAATATACTTACCTTGTGCACCTGACCATCCCCCCACCCCACCCAAAAGTTCAGAAACTTTTATTTTTAATCCTTCCCACCATCCCCTACTCCAATCATTTTAGTTTGACCCCGGTCCCTCCTCCCACACTTAAATACCTACCCGCTCCCCGCTCCCCACCCGTGTTACGCCTCGGATCTCCAGATGGAGATTTGAAGGCGTGGGAGTTTCGGCCAACAGCACAAATATCGCACCAAATATCACTAAGCGGCAGTGGAGGGGGCACGACCACAAGGCTTCGCCACCGCCGGCAATATGGGGCCGGGTCTTCCCAGCGTCGAGATCCATGGCGGGCCATCCCCAAACCCCCGCCAATACCCCCAACATCGAGGGGGGGTGTCTGTAAAATTCGCCCCTAAATGTTCATCACATCATAATCACTTGAAATAATCTTGTTATATACTTGTTACTGTTTTTGCTGTTAGTTTCTCAGCATTCAAAGAGTTTTCAAAGAGTTGATTGTCCTTTTGGGTGGTGGAAGGCTTTGAGTTAACTTGGGAGTAAATTCCTTCATTGCATCTTAATGCAAAGCCGAGTTCATGTCGTGTGAGTCCTCTGGTGCCAGAAACCACATGTGGGTTTTATTCAGACTTACTTACTTGGATATCTGAGAAATGTTACAGTCCTGGTTCAAATTTATATCACATGCTTGGCATGTCTCGCGACCTTTTTCCAGCTGACCCAAATATTTCTAACTTTGGTTAAAATAGAGAAAGATTTTTCAGGTACTTTCTTCTCTTCCTCACTCCCTTCATCTGTCATTTTCTCCAAACATTTTCTATATTTTAAACATACTTGAATTATGCTCAATTACAATATGAAGAAAAATGCTTGATTGTGAAACTTTAAACAAACTATCCACTTCTCTTATTATCTTCCTTTGAAATGTATCAATCAAGTTGTTACAGTAGTGCAGTGCTTTGTTAATAGAAGGAACTGGGTTTAAGCCTGCAGTTGGTCAAGGTGTATCCCTGAAGTTACAGGCGGAGATGCAGAGTATTGATCAAGAACATCCCCAGAGGTTGAGGGGGTGGGGAAAGCTGAAGATTCATCCAAATACACTATCTCCTTCATATGTTGTAAAGTTCTTTGAGTTGATAATCTGCCTGCCCTTTCAACCTGGGAATGCCACAGGGTGATCTAAATTAAAATTTCCTCTTGATTTACAAAAATGTCTCCTATGAACAACTTTTCTTCCACCTTGCCTTATCGATATTTTACAACCCTCATTAGGTTCTGTGACAGGCATCTGAGGCCTTACTGTTCTGAAACCAGTCACTAAGAAGTAGACAAGAGTTTCAACTCTTGTTTTCCTTTTTCTGCCTGCATGCCTGACTGAAAATGCTGATGGAAAAGAGAGAACTATGGCTTTCACACCATTTATATCTAGTGAAAGCCCTAATTTAAAATTATTGGGGCTATAGAAAATACAAAATCTACTGGGAATTAGCAACATGGTAATAGCATGAGATTAAAATCTTGAGGGTATGAGATGGGGAAATCAAGATTTGACACATGAATTTCTTGCCAAATACAGAATATCATCCAAGAGGTAGTTTTCAATCCATAGTAATAATGGGCAGGTGAGATTGTTACATTGAATTAAAATATATTCATGGATATTTTAAAGATATTTTTAACCATTTTGAAACTTCAATCAGGGGAATAGGGATGCCCATTGACAGTACGGGCTGAATTTTACTAGCCCTCCGACGTTGGGTGTCATGGCGGGGTGGCCCAGAAAATTCTTCCGTGAGAGGGCCCACCACAACCCCATGCCAGGAAGGCCCCACTCCACATTTTACCGGTGATGGCGAGGCCTCGGTGCAGCCCCTCCACCGCTTGGCAGCAGGGTCTTCATTTTAATATGCAAACGATGTTACAATTAAAGAATAATTACTTAGCTGGTAGCGAGGGCCGTCCCATGCTGATATTCCTGCCGCCGCCGGGAATTCCCGTGCCTCCAGAACTCTGTTCAGAGTTGCGAGACATGACACTGGTGGGGAGGTGGGAAGAATGAAATTTTCAGGCAGGGGGGCATGCAGGGAAAATCGCTTTGATTGGGTGTGGGGATGGTGGGAAGAGGTTGAAGGTCAAAGGTGCTGAAGTTGGGGGGGGGTGAGTTTAAAAAATTAGTTTTCGGGGGAATAGGTAATTTTTTATTTACTGAGAACTCATGGGGGGGGGGTTGCAGTGGGAGAAGGGATGCAAAGTTTAAATAAATTTTTTTTTCTAATATTAGTGTGGCGGGACCTTTAAACATTTAAATTTAAGAGCTTGAAGCCCTTTAAAAATGGCGTCTGCGTGGTGGCGCCAGAATGCTGTTTCCGGAGACAGAGCGGCCACGCTCTCTACGTCATCGGGGATAGCTGCTCCACCCCCTCCATTTAAAAGAGCCCCTATGAGAAGTATCAAGGGAGCTCAGCAGCGTCCGCTCTGCATGTGCGCTGCACCTTCTTTCAAGCTCGCCGTATAAAATTCAGCCCCACAATGGTGAAGATATATTCAGATTTCTATGTGACTATCAATTTAGTGTTATGAAAAGCCACTTCATGTCATTAACTACAGTTGATATATTTTTTTGTAACAGCTGTGGATGAGAAATTCTGCTCGTGGTGATGCGCGGGTGGCCCTTCTGCTTGGAATGATGCAACTTCTTTGGTCTGAGTCTAACCTTGCTGCACACCAGGGAGTGGTCGGTGTCGCAGTCCGCACTGTGGAAGCTGCGTGTGATTTGAACACTGTTTAAGGAGGCTCGCCTTGACGATGAGGTCTAGCTGGTGCCAATGACGCGATCTTGGGTGCCTCCATGAAACCTGGTGACAGGGTTTAGTGTGAAAGAACGAGTTGGTGATGTAGAGGTTATGATAGGTACACAACTCAAGCAGTCTCTGCCCATTCTCATTCATCCTTCCAACGCCATAGTGCCCAAGGCTTTGCCTGTGCTGGGACGAGGGAGCAGTACCTCAGGACATGCGAGATGGCAATGTCATCACCCTCTATTAAAACAAAGGTGGCCGCGGTGACTGCAACAACTACCATGGAATCTCCCTGCTCAGCATAGTGGGCAAAGTCTTTGCTCAAGTCGTTTTAAACAGGCTCCAGAAGTTGGCCGAACGTGTCTATCCTGAGGCACAGTGTGGCTTTCGTGCAGAGAGATCGACCATTGACATGCTGTTCTCCCTTCGTCAGATACAGGAGAAATGCCGTGAACAACAGATGCCCCTCTACATTGCTTTCATTGATCTCACCAAAGCCTTTGACCTCGTCAGCAGACATGGTCTCTTCAGACTACTAGAAAAGATTGGATGTCCACCAAAGCTACTAAGTATCATCACCTCATTCCATGACAATATGAAAGGCACAATTCAACATAGCGGCACCTCATCAGACCCCTTTCCTATCCTGACTGGCGTGAAACAGGGCTGTGTTCTCGCACCCACACTGTTTGGGATTTTTTTCTCCCTGCTGCTCTCACATGCGTTCAAGTCTTCAGAAGAAGGAATTTTCCTCCACACAAGATCAGATGGCAGGTTGTTCAACCTTGCCCGTCTAAGAGCGAAGTCCCCAAAGTACGGAAAGTCCTCATCAGGGAACTCCTCTTTGCTGACGATGCTGCTTTAACATCTCACACTGAAGAGTGTCTGCAGAGTCTCATCGACAGGTTTGCGGCTGCCTGCAATGAATTTGGCCTAACCATCAGCGTCAAGAAAACAAACATCATGGGACAGGACGTCAGAAATGCTCCATCCATCAATATTGGCGACCACGCTCTGGAAGTGGTTCAAGAGTTCACCTACCTAGGCTCAATTATCACCAGTAACCTGTCTCTAGATGCAGAAATCAACAAGTGCATGGGAAAGGCTTCCACTGCTATGTCCAGACTGGCCAAGAGAGTGTGGGAAAATGGCGCACTGACACGGAACACAAAAGTCCGAGTGTATCAAGCCTGTGTCCTCAGTACCTTGCTCTATGGCAGCGAGGCCTGGACAATGTACGTCAGCCAAGAGCGATGTCTCAATTCATTCCATCTTCGTTGCCTCCGGAGAATTCTTGGCATCAGGTGGCAGGACCGTATCTCCAACACAGAAGTCCTCGAGGCGGCCAACATCTCCAGCTTATAAACACTACTGTGTCAGCGGCGCTTGAGATGGCTTGGCCACGTGAGCCGCATGGAAGATGGCAGGATCCCCAAGGACACATTGTACAGCGAGCTCGCCACTGGTATCAGACCCACCAGCCGTCCATGTCTCCGCTTTAAAGACGTCTGCAAACGCGACATGAAGTCCTGTGACATTGATCACAAGTCGTGGGAGTCAGTTCCCAGCGTTCGCCAGAGCTGGCGGGCAGCCATAAAGGCGGGGCTAAAGTGTGGCGAGTCGAAGAGACTTAGCAGTTGGCAGGAAAAAAGACAGATGCGCAAGGGGAGAGCCAACTGTGTAACAGCCCCGACAAACAAATTTTTCTGCAGCCCCTGTGGAAGAGCCTGTCACTCTAGAATTGGCCTTTATAGCCACTCCAGGCGCTGCTCCACACACCACTGACCACCTCCAGGCGCTGACCCATTGTCTCTCAAGATAAGGAGGCCAAAGAAGAAGAAGAAGATATATTTTTTACACTGTGATACTAGAAACTCTACCTATTATCACTATTAATATCAGTGTGCATTGCCTAATAAAGATTAGTTCTGTATGGACTCAACACTCTTAAACATTAACACTATTTTGATAACAGCCTCTTTTAATATTGATTACCATGCAACAGCTGCAATTCTTGCAAAAAGAAATCTGTAAATATATTTATTACTACTGGCCCAGATTCTGCAGTCACTGGCTGCTGACCTCAAAGAAAGCTGCCCACAAAGTTTTAGCGGGTTCTAGCAGCACAGACTTCCTCTATGCAAAGAGGCTTTGAATTTGGCTCCTTCTACAAGGGATCTGTGGCACCCAGCAACAGGGCAGACAGCAGGCAGGCCGATCAGCCAATTAGTTGGAAGAATTCTCATAGAAGGCAAAGCAGGAAGTATAAAGAAGGGACTATAAATCGCATTTATATCATTGTACAGAAAATGAAATAAATATTGGAATGTACACATCGGGTTAAGGGAGAAATATAAATATCAGAACACAAACTTTAAATTTTTTTTTAAGAAAACCTGCAAATTTTAAATGTTCTTCTGAGAGAATGAGACTCCACATCTGTAGAATTAGTTTTTCAGGGCGAGAGAGGTTGGTCAGCAGTAATCATGACTTAGCACATCATTAAAAGTTCAGTTTCTGCTGAGTGAACAAGAGCTAACTTTTTCATTGGTCCTTACAGCTGGAATAGTGTTTAAATAGTTGAAGTTCACAACAAATCAGGGATTCTGTGTTGATTCCATCTGCAAAGACCACAATAGTGTACACTGCAGGGAAGCATGGTATCACTGACAGCAACTTCTAGATTACTACTGCAAATTCTGAGCATATAATCACTGAATAAAGTAATATAATTGAAATATAATAAACTGCAGATCATTTCTTTAAATTGATATTTTTGTGAATGACTCACATGATGGTAATATTTCGAGGTGTAAATGTGAGTCCTCACAAAATGATCTTTTCTGACTCTTACCTATTATGTCTTCATAGGCATTCTCTTCTGCTAAAGTGCTTTTTGAACTGAATCTGCTGTGTACCTCCAGAGGAGAGGTGGATGTACCATTTTCAGTAGGAGAGGGAGAGTGCGACGACTGAAGACTGACAGCATCTTCAAATTCAAATGATTTCCTGGCAAAACAGACAGAAGGAGTCATGAGCTAATAGACTTTTAATTAAGTACCAGTTAAAAATGCGCAACTCTTAAGAGAATGCTTTGCCCGAACTAAAATGTGCTGAAGCTGTTATAACTACTACTAATGTCAGACTAATGGGTCTCTTTCTTCATTTTCTTTCTATGAGTACCAGTTAGATTATTTGTAATTTACTGATATCTTTCTAGCAATAATCATTTCTGGAAACATCACTGTGGAAAACAGCCAAAACTGACCAACAGCTTCAAAAAATCTGACAACTCAAAAAAGAACTTGGAGAAAAGTGTATGATATATGAGGGATGATTCCACAACACTCAGTTGCTGTGAGGTGCACATTCATAAGAAGTGCAGTTTCAAGAATCAGGGCTACAAGGTTGTAGCCTAATCAACAATCCATACTGTTGGAAATACAGCTTCCCTGCTGAGAACATGAGCTCACAGAATCAACTCTGTAATTACACTGAAAGATCAGTGCAGAATGGTTTGTCATCACTTAAATTGTAGTTGTACCCAACATTCCATCACTTGTGATGTAAAAGACTGTGGCAAAATTTGCGGATTTGTTCTAATTTCTTATTGAGAAATTGCAGGTTATTGTGTGCGTAAAAGAGAGAAACAGAAATTGAGACTACAAGTATGACAAACCACAAGACACCCCTATTCTCATGCTGCAATCCTCAGCAACCCCAACTTACTCCTGCAATTAGACACAGACCTCACCCAGTGCTGCTAACTCCAGCCCATCACTCCAATACTGCTGAACACCAGGGGAGCAAAATTAGGCTTGGTAGAGCCAGTATTTTTGGGTGCTACAAATGCCCTTATGGTTCCAAAATGGCATCCACATCACTGCACATTTCCGATGGGAACTGTACTGGATGCCATCTTGGTAAAGGAGTTAGCACACAAAATTAGTGTTCATCGGAAGTATGCACAGGAGGCAGATTGACATCAGTGACGCTGATTTGAAGTCAGTTTGCCATGTTGAAGCTCCATGCTGCAGCTGATGCTCTCTCTTAACCCTGCACAGCTGAACATGCATTTAGCAGCATAAAGAACACCGCCCCCGCCACCAACCAACACCACCAGTATTATCTAAAGGGATCATCATCAACTACTTATAGGTTACTTGCTGGTTGATTTCTTCTGCCAGACATGGGTGCACTAGTAGGCCTTCCTTTTGGAATCGAGCATGACTGGGAGGATGAGCAGAAGCTATGCAGAGCAGGACTAGCTGCTAGAAAAGGGAAAGAGGAGGAGGAGGGGTGGTGTAAAACGGCTCTCAACAGGAGGCCATATTCGCCCTGGGTGTTCAGGGAGCAGTTCTTCTACTTCAACCTCAGCAGCGACCAATGTTTGCGACCCTTGCACTTCATTAGAGAGGTGGTGACTGAAATCTGCCAACTGCTAGCCAGAACTCCAACCTCAGAGGAGGACAGGATCCCCATTGCCAGCGGCTGTGAACGTGACCATGACTATGAACTTTTATGCAGCTGGCTCCTTCCAGGCTGTGTTCGAGATATTAGCAACATCTTACAGTTTACCATTCACTGTTGCACTGGAGAGGTCACTGGGGGTCTCTATTCAAAGAGAGATAACTTCATTTCATTCCTTCTTGCAAGAAAGAAGCAAGCAGAATGAGCAGGAGGGTTTGCAAGATTTGCAGCTTTTCCCATGGTGCAGGGTGCCATTGGCTGCATACATATTGCTTTGCGTGCACCGTATGTCAAATCCACCATATACTGGAACAGAAAGATTTCACTCGCTCAACATCTAGCTGGTGCGCAATCATAGGCACTACATCATGGAGGTCAATGCCCAGTATCCTGGCAGCAGCTAAGATGTGACAGACCACTGTGCCAGCTGTATTTCAACCAATGCAGCAAACCAAAGGGTGGCTACTGGGTGACAAGATCTATCCACTGATGACCTGGTTCATGACTTCAGTTCAAAACTAACACACAATTGGACACAGCATGCATAGAATAAGAGCTATGCTGCCACAAGAAATGTGACAGAGTAGACCATTGGCGCATTGAAGTAATGATTCTGTTGCCTGGACCTCTCTGGAGGTGGCCTTCAGTACTCTGCTGAGGGAATCTCAAGATTTGTGGTGGTATGCTGCCATTATGAGAGAACAGCCCTCGACACCATCTATCAGTTGAACAGCTGAGGACTAGAAGCACAAGGAGGAGGAGGAGAAAGCAGAGGATGAGTAGGAGGTGATGGAAGAGGAGGAAGAAGGAGGGAGGCTCCAAGCTAGACAGCACCTTTCTGCCCAGGTTGTCCGTGAAGAACTAATTCAAGTGCGATACCAGTAACCTCAATCCCAATTCCTCATTCACCAACAGTCCCACACTCCTTACCTTCTCTCTGTCACTGACCATCACCTCGTCCTCTTGGACGCAATACAAAAATAAAAGCCACCACAAATGCACATTCCAAACCAATTTTATAAGTGAAATCATGCCACACCGCATACAAAAGTCAACTAATGACCCTGGTAGATTCCCTTGGTGACTGTCTTCTCTGTGCCTTTGCTTGTCCTGGTGCTTCTACATTGTGCTACCCCAGTGACTGCAGCAAGGCTGGTGGAAGGCTGCTGACTTTCAGTGGAGGAGACTCCAGATGCCCTTGAAGGCCCAGCTACAGAATGCACCATCTCTGCTTGGGTGGCAGCAGTTTGGGCTGACTGGCTGGCTCATAGGCAATAGCAAGGGAACTGGCGGAGTGGTGGAGCTGAATCTCGAATGTTGCCTTCCTGAGGTTGGACAGCAGGTTTGTATCCCATGGAGTCACTGCCATTCCCCCAGGGCGCCCCTCAGCAATCCTAGCAATTTGTTAAAGGACGACTGTGACATTCTGCAAACCCCTTTGAGCAGCAGTATCCACAGCCATGATAACATCTGCATTATCTTTGCCCCCTGCCCTGGCTACTGCCTATCCATACTTGGTGTCTCACCATGTGCAGATCTTGCCTCTAATCTATCCTCTAATTCTCTAAGATATACACAGTGTCAGTATCTGAGCTGGTGGTTGCAAGTGTGAAATCAAGTGACAGTGTGTTTTCGTCATCATTGTCATCTTGATGTATCTCCATTGCCTGGCCAGGTTGCAGTTTTGGGGTATCTGAACAGTAAAAGGAACAAGAGTAAGGCTGTGGTGTGGAGAAACGGGAAAGTAAGGAATACATCCATCCACCATCTGCATCATGTAAATCAGAAGAGATTGTGGGAGGAAGGGGAAGTGGAATGTGAGGAGGGGATTAAGTATGAGGATACCATTATCTTCAATGGATTCAGCCCCGCCACTGACCACAGTCTCGGCAAAGGCCCTTCCAATAATGGCCAACATCGTCTCCTCCATGGGGATTAGAACATGCAAGAATGCCTCTTCCCCTATGTTTGGTTCCCGCTACCTCCAGTAGTACACCACTGCTGAAAGAGAGAGGGAAGTGTGTCAGTGAGTGTTATATAGCTGCCATTGTGTGCAAGGTGTGACATATAGGTGTGAGTCTTCATAGACTCATAGATATTCACAGAGGGAGGCAAGTTGCCAATCGTAACCGCATCAGTCATCAAGGAGCCATCCAGCCTAATCCCACTTTCTGGCTCTTGGTCCGTAGCCTTGTATCACTTGCAATGGCAACTCTTCCTGCTCCTGCACCATGACCTCTGGTGTCCCTCAAGGATCTATCTTTGGCGTTGATCAATTGGCAGATATCCATTCACCAGAATCAGGAAGCAGGAGACAGTCTGTGATCCACAACTGCTTTATTTTCAATTCACAGTTCAGTACAAATACCAGTTTCCACTCTTCCCTTCTAGACTAACTCCCTGTCCAGAAGTAACTCCCTGGACTGGGGAAAGAAACAGCCCTTAAATACAAGCTGCAATGAGCAGTACCTGTTCTCTACTAACTCTGAAGTAAGTCCTGGTTAATTAAAGGGACCAGCATTTTCAACATTGTCAGGCGTCCTCCAATTTCCCATCTACATGCTGCCCCTCACAACATCTGCCGAAAGCTCAGTGTCATGCGTACAAGAAGTGCAACGATGAAAAATTATGGACAAAAACCGAAGAGTTATAAAAACTGACTTTGTCCTTTTGTTTGGACCGAGGCGGGAATAGCGCGCTGTTAATTTAGTCCCACTTCTTCACAGGTCACAGCATATCAATAAATTTTCCCACTTACTGAAATAGCCAATTAGATACTCTAACTGTCCCCAGAATAAAGCACATAGACCAGGTTTCTTTAATCAACAACAAAATTAACCGTTTATTATAAAACCAAGTCTTAACCAATAATGAAGTAAATCTATATGCGAATTGAGATATTAAAGCTCCTTATTTTTTCCTAGCGCTCATGCAAACGCACAAACATCCAAAAACTGGTTAACTGGGAAACAAGGGATCTTGGTTTAAAGCTGTTTCATTGGAAAAAAAGGAATAAAAAACTTAGACTGCCATGATCTGGAAGTAAGTTCTTCAGTTTAGCAAGGTGTCCCAAAGTTGAATAGTTAGATGTCTGTCGAAATCTTTCCAGGCGAGGTTGATGAACAGTCTGTGATAAGTAGGCGTTCAAAGAACTTCAACAGTAGAAGACTTCAAATAGGTCTTCCATCGGGGGTGTAGCAACAGGTATCAGTTCTCACATTTGATGCAAAAGTCCTTTTTAAAGATGCAAGATTTCTGCAAATTTAGGATTTCTTCAAAGATGCAGGAGGCAACAGGACCACTTCATACAAGCTTTTGATTTTCAAGAGCAAGGATTCTTTACACAGAGGTAATACTTTTCTGGTTCCTCTTCTGATCTCCAACAGGTCAAAATCAAATTCCAATTACCTGCTTCAGTCCAAACCCACAGGCTTTTTAAAGTTCAAAAATGAAACCAAAACCTTCCAGAAACCAGTTACATGCCAAGTCATAAATTCTCTCTTGCAATAACAGAGGGTAGCTCTGAGGTCAAACCCCCTGTTGATTTCCTTGAAATTACCTGCTTTCCAGTCCTTGTTTACCAGTTCAACTTTTGTTGAACTTCCTTTCAAAACATCCATAAAGTTCAGCTAGCTTCAGATGTCTCAATGTCCACTGAAATCCTTTTCAGTTTTAAAAAACATAGAATCCCAAGTCTTAATACAAGAAAATGGAAATCCTCATAACACTTTAAAAAATGGACCTTTCTTTTAAAAACTGAACAATGTGCTCCAAAATGGCTGCCGAAGGAAAAGGACTTGGCCTTTGTATATTCAAACTGTCTGACAGGGACAAAGGAGAATCTTCAAAGCTAAGAGATATCTATTGCACCCATCCCACACCCATTCTAAAATATTCCAGAATTGAATAGGTTCTTCTGAAACAAAGAAGGTGTTAAGTGGAAACATCATAGCTGGATTATTCTCATCCTGAACCTATCAAGACGCCCTTTTGAATTGAATGGGTTCTTCTGAAACAAAAAAGGTGTGAAGTAGCCACATCCTGGGCCATTGTGCAATCACCATGGCGGAGAGACCAAAGCATCTCCTCCCAGGAGGTGAGATGAAACACATCTTTATCTTAAAAGGCAACCTAGAGAGAGAGAAAAAGAGGGACACCCAGAAAGCAGCATCCAAGAAGCTTGTTTCCAGCACCCAGAAGGGATGCGCCCTGCCGTAGAATTCTACATCTGCACTTTATACAGCAGCGAATTAGAAGTAATCCTCTGTCTTCAACTGAACTTTCAACCAAGAGACAAATCTAAAAACACCTCAGGCCTGCAACCAACGAGAACTTGACTTCCAAGAGAATTTAACAGGTTTACCATGAGCGCCCCCCACCCTTCATCACCCCGCCACCTGCCAACTTATAATCGCTTACTCCTTTTTCCTCTCTTTCTGTCTCTTCTTGTGTGTGTGTGTGCGCGCATGAGCAAATACGTGAGTGGACACGGTTGCAACAATTTCGGGTTAAGGCATATTGATCAATAAATAACTGATTTTCTGTTTTAAACCTACAAGAAAACCTGTTGCTGTCTGATTATTTGACAAATAAAAAAACAAAGGGGTTAAATTCAAATAACAAAACACACTTGCTACAATCAGGTGGGAGTTGAACAGTGGGAACCATCCAAATCTCATCATGTGGCAAAACAACAATGTGAGTTTTCACATGTACGCTGATGACACCCAGCTCTACCTCACCACCACTTCTCTTGACTCCTCCACTGTTTCTGAATTATCAGACCGCTTATCTGACATACACTACTGGAAGAGCAACAATTTCCTCCAATTAAATACTGGGAAGACTGAAGCCATTGTTTTCAGGCCCCGCTCCAAACTCCAATCCCTAGCTACCGGCTCCATCCCTCTCCCTGGCAACAGTCTGAGATTAAGCCAGTTTGTTCACAAACTTGGTGTTACATTTGACCACAAGATGAGCTTCTGACCTCATATTCGTGCCATCACAAAGACCGCCTATTTCCACCTCTGTAACATCCCCAACCTCACCCCTGTCTCAGCTCATGTGCTGCTAAAACACTCATTCATTCCTTCGTTACCTCCAGACTTGACTATTCCAATGCACTGCTGGCTGGTTCTCACATTCTATTCTCCAAATACTTGAGGTCATCCAAAACTCTGCTGTCCGTGGCTTAGCTCGCTTTGTCCTGTTCACCTTTCACCCTGTGCTCGCTGACCTACGTTGATTCCTTTGTCAAGCAATGTCCTGATTTTAAAATTCTCATCCTTGTTTTCAAATCCCTCCATGGCCTCAACCCTCCCTATCTCTGTAATTTTCTTACAGCCCCACAATCCTCCGAGATATCTACACGCCTCTAATTCTGGCCTCTTGTGCGCCCCTGATTTTAATCGCTCCACCATTGGTGGCCACACCTTCAGTTGCCTGCGTCCTAAGCTCTGGAATACCCTCCCGCCACCTCTCCCCCTCACTTTCCTCCTTTAAGACATTCCTTACAACCTACCTCTTTGACTAAGCTTTTGGTCATCTGACCTAATGGCCTAAACTTTACCCTTGGCAGTCGGGAGCCGTCCACCGACTGAAAGGTTGGTGGCGAACCCGCTTCCGCTTGGCCTGGGGATCCGACCCGTATTTTGTGGGTCCCTGGGCTTTAATTGGTCTGAGGTGGGACTTCCGTCCACTTGAGGTAGGAGGTCCCGCCTAACAGGCCGGCAGCTCTCTATCACTGCAGCGCCACTGGTGGCGACTGCTGGTACTGTAGCCCAGCTTCATGAGGAAGCTGGGATTGCTGCAGTGTTCCAGTGAACATCAACGCAAGCTCGAGGAACAGCAGCTCATCTACCGATTAGGCACACTACAGCCTGCCGGACTGAACATTGAGTTCAATAATTTCAGAGCATGACAGCCCCCCATTTTACTTTCATTTTTAGTTATTTTTTCTTTTCTTTTTTTTTTAGCATTCTATTTTACATTTTTCACAATCTTTTTTTTTTGCATTTATTTCATTTCATCTTAGTTTGTTCAGTTTGCTTACCCATTGTTTTTTTTTCAGGTTTGCACTTGCTGCTGTTCAATATTCAGTGCATTAACACCTAATCTGTACTAATGCTTTGTCTTTCAACACACCATTAACATATTGTTTGCCTTTGCTCCGTGACCTTTTGGTCAGCTATGTGGCCTTGTCCAAGCTACACCTCCTTTGTTATCTCTTGCCCCACCACCGGCTCACTTGCTTATAACCTGTGACTTTTCTAATATTTGTCAGTTCCGAAGAAGGGTCACTGACCCGAAATGTTAACTCTGCTTCTCTTTTCACCGATGCTGCCAGACCTGCTGAGTGGTTCCAGCATTTCTTGTTTTTATTTCAGATTTCCAGCATCCGCAGTATTTTGCTTTTATTATTCATGAGGAAGATGTCAGGGAACCCAACAACGTAGGCAAGTTTTTGTTGCCTTGCCAGGGGTGATTGGTCAGGCCCCGGCGAGGCAAGTGTGGGTGACTGGGGGGACAGGGGATGTGTTGGGTGTGGTTGGGGCTGGGGGGGGGGGGCAGCACTCCGTCAGGCACAGCGTGCCAATGGTGGCTTGCTTTTAACAGGCAGCTTTTCCTCGGGCCTAGCCGCCCGACCAGCCACAGGTAAAATCCCTATGGAGGCAGGCGGAGGCCCTTAAGTGGCCGTTAAGTGGCCACTTAAGGGCCTTGATTGGCCCGTGGCGGGCGGGCCATTTTTAGCCGCCACCGCCCTGGGTAAAGTGGCGGCGGAAGCGGGTGTGGGTCGGGCAGGGCCCCCAAAGCCTCCCGCTCCATTTTACGCCCCAGCCCCCCACCACCTTCCCATTCTTTGGAAGGGCGTACAATTCCGGCTCAGTGTCATACTTTGTTTTATAATTCTCCTGTGAAGCACCTTGGGATGCTTTAGTATATTAAAGTGCTGCACAAATATACATTGTTGTTGTCGGTGACGGCACTTCAAAAGCACATCCAAATAGTTTATAAATGTTATGAGGGTTTCTGACTCTTACCAACCTTTCAGGCAGTGAGTTCTGTTCCCCACTACCCTCTGGGTGAAAAACTTTTCCCTTGAATCCTCTCCAAACCTCCTACCTCTTACCTTAAATCTATGCCCTCTGGTTACGGAGCCCTCGACCAAGGGGAATAGGCCCTTCCTATCCACTCTATCTAGACCCCTCATAATTTTATACACTTCTATTGGGTCTCCCCTCAGCTTCCACATTTCCAAAGAAAACAACACCAGCCTATCCAATCTTTCCTCATAACTAAAATTCTCCAGTCAAGGCAACATCCTTGTAAATCTCCTCTGTACCCCCTCTAGTGCAATCACATCTTTCCTATAGTGCAGTGACCAGAACTGCATGCAGTACTCCAGCTGTGGCCAAACCAATGTTTTATACAATTCCAGTATATCTTCCCCGCCCTTATAGTCTAAGCCTCAGCTAATAGAGGCAAGTATCCCATATGCCTTCTTGACCACTTTATCCACCTGTCCAGCCACCTTCAGGACATGCACTCTAAAGTCCCTCTGTTCCTCTACACTTCTCAATATTCCACCATTTATTGTGCCTTGTTAGCCTTCCCCAAATGCATTACCTCACAATTCTCCAGACTGAACTCCATTTGCCACTCTTCCATCCACCTGACTGGTCCATTGATAACTTACCACAATCTACTGCTTTCTTCTCCATTATCAACCACACGGCCAATTTTTGTATCATCTGCAAACTTCTTAATCAGACCCCCTACATTCAAGTCTAAATCATTGACATAAGCCGCAAAAAGCAAGGGGTCCAGTATTGAGCTTTGCAGAACCCTACTGGAAACAGCCTTCCAGTCACAAAAACACCCATCAACATTACACTTTACTTCTTGCCTCAGCCAATTTTGGAGCCAACTTGCTACTTGCCTTGGATCCCATGGGCTTTTACTTTTGTGACCAGTCTGCCATTGGTGTCCTGATCAAAAGCCTTAAGAAAATCCTTATCGGCTATATCAAAAGCACTACCCTCACCAACCCTCCTTGATACCGCCTCAAAAAATTCAATTATGTTAGTCAGACACAACCTTTCGTTACAAATCCATGCTGACTGTGATTGATTAATCTGTGTCTTTCAAAATGAAGATTTATGCTATCCCTCAGAAATTTTTTCCAATAATTTTCCCACCACCGAGGTTAGGCTGACTGGCCTGTAATTAGTCGGTCTATCCTAGGTCAGCACAGTGGCGCAGTGGCTAGCACCACAGCCTCACAGCTCTAGCGACCCGGGTTCAGTTCTGGGTATTGCTTGTGTGGAGTTTGCAAGTTCTCCCTGTGACCGTGTGGGTGCTCCGGTTTCCTCCCACCACCAAAGACTTGCAGGTTGATAGGTAAATTGGCCATTGTAAATTGCCCATAGTGTAGGTAGGAGAATGGTAGGGAATATGGGATTAATGTAGGAGGGGATGTGGTAGGGAATATGGGATTAATGTAGGATTAGTATAAATGGGTGGTTGATGGTCAGCACAGACTCGGTGGGCCGAAGGGCCTATTTCAGTGCTGTATGACTCTATGATATCCCTTTTTAAACTATGGTATGTTAGCTGTCCTCCAGTCCTCTGGCACCACATCTATAGCCAGAAAGGATTGGAAAATGATGGTCAGAATCTGTTATTTCTTTTCTTGCTTCCATAAATGACCTAGGATACACTTCATCTGGGCCTGGGGATTTATCCAATTTCAAAGATGTTAAACCACTTAATACTTCCTCTATGTTAATTTCATTGAATATTTCACACTCCTCCGATTGCAATGTCAGTATCGTCCCACTGTTTTGTGAAGACAGACGCAAAGTATTCATTAAGAACCATTCCTATGTCCTTCGCCTCCACACACAGGTTACCCTTATGGTCCCCAATAGGCGCTACTCTTTCTTTAGTTATCCTCTCGCGCATTATGTATTTACTAGTTCAGACCCATAAAACATTAGTGGTGAAATTATCCCACTTTTCCCATCCCCATCCCTTCCATCATCAATCTCTTGCAATTTTAAAGTCTATTTTAACCTCAGGCTCTCTCTATTTATATTACATTGATTAAATTCTACCTCAGAGTCTCAATTTTTTCTTTAAATTCTACAATGTCAAAACTCTTTTATCCCAATCTGCCTCTAAATCTTTCCAGTACCAATCACTAGTCTCCTTTGCACATGCCAGGCACCACCCGCCAAAGATGTGTCTTCCCCATTCACCAGGTGCTTTGTATTGAATCAATAAGAAAAACTGTAACTCAACACATGCTGCACTTTAATGTTACAACAAAATGTTACAATATCTAATCACCCAACTGTCAGGCCACAGGTGCAAAACGTCCCCGGACCTACAAAAACACACTCCACAAATTAAGACCTACAAACCCAACAGAAGTTTTTAAAATGGGTCTCCCTCTGTGATTCCTATATTACACTGATTATACTTTAACACAGTCCTTCTCAATTTTATATTATGTTTAACCTCAGTCTCTCTTTATTTATTATTGTCTTGTGAGTGGGTACCAAACTCAGCACTCATTGTATATGTGAAAAATTTGAACATATCCACTACAGACCTGATTTCTCATTTGGAGCCAAATCTAAATGGCAAAAAAGTTTTCATTCACACAACTCACCTCCTTCTCAGTGCAAAATGTGGCTGATAAACTTTCTGCTGTATGCTGACTGCTGACTCCGCCTACCAATTCAACCCATCAACGAATCAGAAAAGTGCGGACAAAGAGAAACTGTATTATATAAGATTTAAAAAATCTTTGGGGTTTTCCTTGATTTTACTTGCCAACATTTTTCATGCTCCTCTTTGCTTTCCTAATTTCCTTTATAATTTCACCCCTACACTTTTTATACTCTAGGTTTTCTGCAGAATTGAGCGCTCAGTATCTGTCATAAGCGTCCCTTTTTTTTCTTTATGCTCTCTTTTAAGCCACTTGACATCCAGGTGGCTATGGATATGTTAGTCCTACCATTTTGCTTTAAGGGAACATACTTGCTCTGAACCCTCACTATTTCTTCCTTGAATGCCTCCTACTGATCTAGCAATGATTTACCTTCAACTAGCTGTTTCCGGTTCACTTCAGCTTAGTAAAATTAGCTTTTCCCTAATTGGCAACTTTTATTCCTGGTCCAGCTTTGTCCTTTTCCATAACTACCCAAAATCTAACTGAATTATAATCACTTCCACCAAAGAACTCCCCACTGATACCCCTTTCACCTGCCCAGCTTCATTTCTGAAAACTAAGTCCAGAACCACCCCCTATCTTATTGGGGTTGCTATGTACTGGCTAAACAAGTTCTCCTGAATGCACTTTAAGAATTCTGCTCCCTCTGTGCCTTTCACACTAATTCTATGCCAATTAATATTAGCTTAGTTGAAATGCCCCACTATTACTGCCCTATTGTTTTGGCGCTTCTCAGAGAATTATTGACATATTTGCTCTTTTACTTCCCTTTGATTGGGGTTTATAGTACACTCCAAGTAATGTGATTGCCCTTTTTTTTCTTCAGTTCACCCTTATGGCCGGAGGGCCCGTCACCAAGCAATCTTACCGGGGGCGGGATAGGCCAACGGCCTTCCTGCCCAAAGGCCAATTGAGGACTTTAAGTGGCCTATTAACGGCCAATTAAGGGCCTCTTCCCGCCAGCACTGGGATCTTAGCGGCAGGGAGGGATCCCTGCCACGCGGGAAGGGCACTTTGTAAAACAAGGCACTCACCCTGCAGGCTTGGTGGGGTGGATCCCTCCTCCATGGGCAATCTGTAGCCCACAGAGGACACCCACTGGGAACCACTGCACACCACCAGCAACCCCCCCCAGGACTCCCCTCCCACTGGTCTGCACAATTACCCCCTCGACCCCTGTCATTGCGGCATTCCAGACTGGCCTCGGCAACCCCACCATACCTACCTCTGGTCAGGAATTCCAGCTCTGGGCCTGGGTCCAAGGCCTCTGCAGTACCGGCAATGGTCACTGCTTCCAGTGGCACTGCCAATACTGCTGAGCTGCCGGCCCTCTGATTGGCAGGCAGCTCATGGAAGCGGCATCCCCATCTTTAAAAGGCTCCTGAAACTTTGACATAAAAACATCGGAGGATTGCTCCGGGGGGGCCAGGAAAAGGCCAAGGCAGGGCTCCCCCTGCCTTTTCGGCCCGGTGCCAGGAACCCTGTCTCCTACACAAAATCCAGCCAAGTGACTGGATTTAAAGGAACAGGTTTTGACCAAAACTAGACAACAGTACCTTATTTTTGTCACAGTAACATGCATTTTATAGTAGTTATTAAGCTTAGCTTGCTCCTTGAGTAACAGAAAATAACAATGGGCTGAATTTTACCAGCCCCTTGATGCTGTAGGTCGCAGTGCGGGGTGGGGGGGGGGTCTGTATAATTCTATCAGGTGTGGCCCACCTCGACCCCAGACGTTGAGAAGGGCCCGCTCAGTGGTGGCACCCTGATTACCATATGTATAACGCTACTTACCTCTCCTGATTATGCAGCCCGCCACCTCTCGCTCCACACTTCCACATTTTACGTTGAAAGGGCGGCCATTATGTGCAGTCCAGTTCACAAACATAAAAGCCGGCAGGACATCAGAAGCAGTATTCGACAGTGAAGGTAAATCCAGATATACAGCGGTCTCAACTCTACATACTGGAAGGGATGAGGGAGGGGGCATTACAGGGGTTTCAAATCTGCATACTTGAAGGTGGGAGGGGGGATAGGATCACAGGGGCCACAACTGCAGATGTGTAGGGAGCCACTGCGATTCCGTCTTCCGTAATGATTATCAGCTCTGTACCACTGATTGCTTCTGCAAGTGAAAGAGCAAAGGCACTTAAGTCACCCTGTAAGTGGGGAGTGTGTCAGAGACGGTAGGCGTGTGAAGCTTATATGTCTGGCTTGCCAATCGATGCAGCTTGTACAATCTTTGTTGTCATGCTGTGCCATTCTTAATGGGAGCTAAGATGGGCAATGCTAAGCCATGTCACATAGCTTCTGCATGAAAGCACCTGATGTACCAGTCAACATCAATCTCTGCCCTGTCAGGAACCTTCGAAGAAGTGAAGGAACCATGTTTAATTGCAACTTGGAGATGGGGATGGTTCACCCTATATTCATTGATGCGCTTCTTTGTGAGGATCCATATGCGCCGCAGGCAAAAACAACAGGCAGCTGCAGCCCACATAGAGGCCCCTGGTCGTCAGCAGCAGCGCCCAAGGAGAGCTCACCACTACAGATTGCTGCGCATCTACAGGTCCCGCATGACGTACCTGCAGATGTCAGAGCACCAGAGTCAGAGGCAACTGCAGATGTCGAGAAAGGCAGCGACACATCTCTGTGCCGTGCTGAATGATGACCTGCATCCCAGGGGCTTTGGGGGACATCCTATACCTGTGGCCCTCAAAATGACAGCGGCTCTCAATTTTTACACCTCTGCATCATTTCAAGGGCCAACTGGAGACCTTTGTGGGGTCGCACAGTCAGCAGTGCACCGCTGCATCAGGGAGGTCACCAATGCCCTGTTCCAGAGGGCTGGTGACTATATCCACTTCACGACAGATCCTGAAGGCCAGGCCCAGAGAGCCACCAGTTTTGGCTCCATCGCTGGATTCCCAAGTGATCACAAATTGCACCCATGTGGCCATCAAGGCTCCTGCCGGGCAACCAGCTGAATGCGTAAACCGTAAGGGCTTCCACACAATCAATGCGCAGCTCGTATGTGATCACTGGAAACGATTCATGCAAATCTGTGCCCGCTTTCCAGGTAGCTGGCATGATGCCTTCATCCTGCGCCAGTCGCAGCTGCCGTCGCTGTTCACTGAAATGGATCAGACGGAGGGGTGGCTACCCCTTGCATACATGGCTCCTGACACCAGTGAGACACCCCACCACTGCTGCAGAAGAGAGATACAACGCCAGCCATGGAGCTACAACAGCCACCATTGAGCAGGCAATCGGCATGCAGAAAATGCGATTCTGCTGCCTGGATAGATCAGGTGGTGCCCTGCAGTATGGGCCAGAAATTGTTGCTGTCTGCTGTGCTCTGCACAACTACACACTCAACAGGTGGGAGGCCTTGCAGGATGAAGAGAGACGTGAGTAGGACTCATCCTCGGACGATGAGGACTTACAGCAGGAAAGGCAGATGGAAGGACAGAGAGCATCCAGGTGCCGCATGCAGGGCAACATCTTATTGATCAAAGATTCTCCATGCCATAGGAACCACCGTGGGCTCTGCAAGCCACACAGCCCCCTCGTTCACCTGTTGTACAGCAGTCCGCATGTGCAACATCTTTGCGTCCACCACTACTGGCAGCAGCAGACTGAGCTATTGTCCATGTTACTGCATCCGTGGAGATGCACATGAATGATACTGGCATGGCAATGATGTTATTCCATAAATTGGCAGTTCTGAAAGGCCAATGATGTAATGGGAGGAGGCATAATCAGTACATGCTGACACACTTCATTCACACAGTAAAAGCAACGCACATGTTAGTGAAGACGATTTTGATTTCAGCCTTTCTACAATGTTGTTTCACCCATGCAGACCCATTTGTGTCATGGTGCTTTTTGGAAATGCTTGCGGATGCTCCTATGCAGTGCCAATTCTGCGCTAGCAGCCTAACTGTAGGAAGGCTGCTGATATGATTGCCCTTTAGTGGATGACTTTGGCGGTCGTACTCTGTGCGCACGAGACCTAGATGGTCCCGGCTTGCTGGGGGAGTGATCATTCATTCTCTTCCGGCATTGGACCCTTTGATGTCGGATGGCCCCACAGCTACTCACCTCCTCTGCCATCTCCAGACAGACTGGCTTGGTCAGGCAGGAGGGCACAGCCTGGAGGAGAGTGAGCAGTGAGGCTTTGCTGAATTGTGGAGCCACCCGAGAGCACCCCACTGCCATCCTAGGTTTTTGGTGTGGTCCTTTAAATGCAAAGGTGATGCCGCCATGTAATAGCTCTAACTTCTGGCTGCAAGGTTTGTCTTGCACATGTTTCAAAACCAATGCAGGACTAGTGAGGAAATCTGTGCTGTTGCCATGGCGTTTCATCTATGACAGATCAACACATGCTCACATACACTTTGCTTCTGCAGCAGCTGTTCATAATTATTGGTGTCATATTTCAAGTTGGGAATGCAACTAGAATATAAACATATTTTCCTGTTTCTTTACAAAGATCATTTAATTGCAGTTACATGTATTTTCACATAACAGTTAGCAGAGAAATGAATACAGATTCCAAATGCATTTTAGTTTGCGACTTTTCACAGTCAGATGATTAGAAGCCCATAGTATGTAGATATTCTTCAATTATAGTTTTACTTCTGTTGCATATTTGCCTTTTATGGTACAATTAAGTCTCACGTCCTGGAATGTGCAAAATTAAGATTATTCACCCAGTTGTGGCACGCCTACAAGAAGGAATGTTACACTTGAGTGGACGAAGAGGATCGCAACTTCATAAGACACTGAGACACAACGGTTATGTATGTGGCAGCAAAGCAGAAAGTGCTGGACCAACTTGGTCACGACCTGAAATTCAACTCTGCTTCTCTCTCCATAGATGCTACCTGACCTGCTGAGTTTCTCCAGCACTTTCTGCTTTGCTGCCAGATTGACAGCAGCCCCACTCTTCAACAGTGAGGTAAGATTTTCTTTGGCAGCTGTCAGGAAGCAGGTGCTGGGGCGCTTTAAATAGGGTCCCAGTACCTTCTACACAGCTGACAAAAGGTCCCTTACTGCACCAGATGTCCGCCTCTCCCCATGTAATATGAGGGGCAGGGGGCGGCGAGTCGCAGTGATGCTAATGAGCCCCCGCGTGTAATATCACGGGGGCTCGGCGGCAGCCGCTCATGCGGGCAGGCCGCCAACTTCAAAGCGCGCCACTGTGATGTGCAGCGCACTAATAAAATTCAGCACAATTTGTGAATGCTGCACTAAACTATAGTTTAGTCAATATTATTACTCTCGTAGTTTCATTCTTTTTCTCACCATATACAAGACCTATCTGGCCTGATTATTCCTCTTTGAACACTTGAGACAGATGCTCTCTGACTTGAATTAGGCAGGTTGTTAAATAACTTCAAAAATGACCTAAATAACTGTATGTTATTTTTTAAAGCTACATTGAAAACATTTGAACAAGTTCCATGCAATGTTTGGAGTTGAACTGAATTATTTATCCCCTCCTTTGGACACCAGTCTCAGACAAATCAATTCTGTAACAACTGTGTCAAGTGAAACCTTATTTTTGAGTTCAAAGTTGTTTTTCAAACCTCCTATCTTATCTTTTACAGAAATGTTTCACTGTTGTCATAGTACCATTGAAATATATATTAGATTATAAATTACAATAACTGCAATCAAAAAATATTCTAAGCCAAAGGACTGGATGGATTGGGATGACTCAGGAAGGAGATCTCCCTTTGCCAGTTTTCCACAGAGCAGCGAGCAGAATTTTTCTGTTGATTTCCAAATTTGTGTTCAGCAATCTTTAACTAATAAAAAAAATGCTGGAATTAGTCATTGTGAGACAGTACAGGAGACACCTGTTCTGTGAAGTGGGAATGGTTGAGATCAGCAATGTATTGCTCTATAAGGTTGCCTCAGAAAATGTTTCAAGATCTACTAAAGAAATTGCTAAGAATTCAACAACGAAAATAAAATGATGCATTGATCTTATTGTCCGAGGTTTTAACTTGCAAGATAGACTGTCACGGGGAATGTTGAATTGGTTCAAACACTAAATACACATGAGAAAAAACTTTTTTTATGCAGTGAATGGTTAGGATCTGGAATGCACTGCTTGAGATTGTGCTGGCTTTCAAAACAGGATAATTACCTGAAGAGAAAAGAAATTGCAGGGCTATGAGGAATGGACAGGGAATGGAACTAGCCAAGTTGCTCTTGCAGAGAGCCAGCCTGGACACAACAGGCCAACCAACCTCTTTCTGTGCTGTAAGCATTCTATGATGAAGCAACTAGATTTGTGGTGTACACTTTGAGCATGGAGCCTGCAGTGAAGCCAACTAGATGGACTGGCTAATATAATATAAAAACAAGAAATGTTGGAAATACTCAGCAGGTCTGGCAGCATCTGTGGAGAGAGAAGCAGAGTTAACATTTCAGGTCAGTGACCCTTCATCAGAACTGGATAATTATCTGAAGAACTGGTGAAGGGTCACTGACCTGAAACGTTAACTCTCCTTCTCTCTCCACAGATGCTGCCAGACCTGCTGAGTATTTCCAGCATTTCTTGTTTTTATTTTAGATTTCCAGCCTCTGCAGTATTTTGCTTTTATTATAGATGGACTGGCTGTTCTTTCTTATTCCTACCTCCTCCTGACTCATATCCTAATGACTGTTTAGAAGACATTAAAAAGTACATCTAATTAAAAAGTCAATATGAATTTGGCCTAATTTGAATCCAGTCCTTCCTTTTTGAGGCAATGATTGTTTAGATGGCTGGAAGGATAAACTGTTTTTGTGTGCATGTGATTATTGCTTTTCAAAACTTCCCCACCAAGATATCAGAAATGCTTATATATGGAGATGACAACAACAAAGTTCAAATGGTGTTTTTGTTCGATTTGCAATAAAAGTTTCATACGAACATACAAACTAGAAGCAGGAGTAGGCCACTCGGCCCCTCAAGCCTGTTCCGCCATTCAATACGTTCATGACTGAACTGATTACATTACCACCTATCCACGATAACCTTTCACCCCCTTGTTTATCAAGAATCTATCTACCTCTGCCTTAAACATATTCAAAGACGCTGCTTCCACCGCCTTTTGAGGAAGAGAGTTCGAAAAACTCACGAGCCTCTGAGAAAAAAATTTCTCATCTCTGTCTTAAATGGGTGACCCTTTATTTTTAAACAGTAACCCCTAGTTCTAGATTCTCCCACAAGGGGAAACATCCTTTCCACATCCACCCTGTCAAGACCCCTCAGGATCTTATATGTTTCAATCAAGTTGCCTCTTACTCTTCTAAATTCCAGCGGATACAAGCCTAGCCTGTCCAAACTTTCCCTGTAAGACAGACTGCCCATTCCAGGTATTAGTCTAGTAAACCTTCTCTGTACTGCCTTCAACGCATTTACATCCTTCCTTAAAAAAGGAGACCAGTACTGTGCACAATACTCCAGATGTGGTCTCACCAATGCCCTGTATAGCTGAAGCATAACGTTCTTACTTTTGTATTTAATTCCCCACGCGATAAACGATAACATTCTATTAGCTTTCCTAATTACATGCTGTACCTGCATACTAACCTTTTGCGATTCATGCACTCGGACGCCCAGATCCCTCTGCATCTCAGAGCTCTGCAATCTCTCACCATTTAGATAATATGCTTCTTTGTTATTCTTCCTGCCAAAATGGACAACTTCGCATTTTCCCACATTATACTCCATCTGCCAGATTTTTGCCCACTCACTTAACTTATCTATATCCCTTTGTAGCCTCCTTATGTCCTCTTCACAACCTATCTTTGTGTCATCAGCAAATGTCGCTTCATCTAAGTCATTTATATAAATTGTAAAAAGTTGAGGCCCCAGCACTGATTCCTATGGCACACCACTCTTTACATCTTGCCAACCAGAAAATGACTCATTTATGCCTTCTCTGTTTCCTGTTAGCTAGCCAATCTTTTATCCATGCCAGTATGTTACCCCCTACACCGTGAGCTTTTATTTTTTGCAATAACTTTTGATGCAGCACCTTATCAAATGCCTTCTGGAAATCTAAGTACAATACATCCACCAGTTCCCCTTCATCCACAGCACGTGTAACCCCCTTAAAGAACTCCAATAAATTGGTTAAACATGATTTCCCTTTCACAAAACCACGTTGACTCTGCCTGATTACCTTCAATTTTTCTAAGTGCCCTGCTATAACTTCTTCAATAATCGCTTCAAACATTTTTCCTAAGACAGATGTTAAGCTAACTGGCCTGTAGTTTCCTGCTTTCTGTCTCCCTCCCTTTCTGAATAAAGGAGTTTCATTTTAAAATATACATCTGAATACCTCACAGCACCTGCTACCTGTCAGTCTAGTAGATATCCAGGCCCTGAATATAATCTCTAGTCATGGGTGCATCTCTGGTGTAACAGCTGTTGGGGGTGCTGAAAAATGGGGTGTACACCAGTTCTGTGAGGATCAGGCCATGTAGAAAGGTGCTGGTAAATTCTGGTCGGAGCCATGGGCAACTACTTCAAATGTGCTTCTCATTACACATGTTTAGAATTGGGCTATAAATTACAAACAACAGCAATAATCCCCTTTAATGCAGGACAGGAGCCCAAAATCTGTTAAAGGAAATTACAAATTTAGTGAAAGTCCAATAAAGTGTTCTTTGTTATTGCAGTGATGGATTGGTTCTCAATTTCCTTGAGAGATCTGTAGGTTCCTGTCATAACTCCAACTAAGGGAATTTCCGGTCAGTCTAAAGGACAGACCCTTTAACTGCTTTTGCAAGGTCAGTGATGCCAAGTGTTGGAGTTAGCAGGGAGGTCTCTCTTGCTAGAAAATTGCTGTTCTCCGACTCAGGAAAAAAACAGCATAAAACTGAAGGTCTCTATATCTTGAGAGGTAATGGCCTCCAGAAGGAAGCAAATGGGCCCCACTGAGGTGGACCTAAAGATAAGGAAATAAATTCTGAATCTAGCTCCTTACACAGGGGGGCAAGGGGAGAATTCCATGGGGTTTCCTGGGGGAATGTGAATGAGCTTGAACAACCCAAAGGCACCCTGATGGAGGTCAGATGTTACATTTTCTAGCAGCAGGTTGTAACATGGGCATCCACAGCTCCCATGCAAATGAGGTTCCCTCCCACTGACCCTTAAACTCTGGCAGTGTCATGCTGGAGAGGACTAGTGGGTGTAATCCTAGCATAACTGGCGCAACTTTGGCCAACCGACTTTTGGGGCCATTGCACCTAGACATGGGGTCAGCCACAAGGCTGGCTTCCAACAAGATAGTTTTTAAAAAGAATTAGTGTGATGAGAAAATATGAAGTATGGCAAAATTCCAATGAAGAGCCTGAGTTACTGAAGTGACAAGGAATTGCACCTGTCTGATCAGAAATTATGAATGTGGATGGCATCCATTTTTTCAAAAAAATTCTGTCAGGTGCTTAGGAGAGGAAGCAAAACAAAAATTGAGAAGTAATGGTGTGCATTTATATGGCTTCTTTAATATTAAAAAAAAGTCTCGAGGTTCTTCAGGGAGGCATGATCAGACAAAAATAGACGTCAAGGCAGAGAAGATGATACCAATGGCTTGGTAAAGAGGTGTGTTGCAAGGAGGGTCTTAAAGGAAGAAAGATGTGTGAGGAGGAATAACATTAACTTAGATAGAGAGTCAAAGAATATAGTTTTCGTTGTCATTACAGAGTCTTGTCTGCCAGCCGCATATACTGGAAAATGGATGAAGAATCACAGCCTGTGTGCCAGTTATTTCCAGATACACACAGCTGGTGGGTGAAGCTCCCTGCTGCCAATGCAAACTTGAATAATAGGACCATAATTGTTCATAAAAATGACATAGTGTACATAATTATAACAGTGACCTGACCAAGAACTGGTCACACATAGAAAACCATGCTACAGACTAAGAGATTTGTAAAGGGAAACTTTCTGTAATTGATGTCAGCTAAGCAGCCTTGTATTGAAGGAGAGAGATGCTGCTCGAAGGGCTTCATGCCCGTGATAAAGCTGAAGATTTTAAAAAAGCAGCAAAGAAATGTAAAGTGTAACAAACATTTTCTTCTATAAAAAGGACAGTACAAAAAAAGTACTTTCCCATCCCCTTTAAGACAACTAAACTGCACCAAACCTAACTGTATCATGAATATTTCTTGGAAGTACAGTTATATGGTAGAAGCTCAAAGTACAATTTGTTAGGGGAGGGGGGAATAATACAGACCCAAAACAAATTCTGCAGTTCTTACAAATTTAGGGTGATGACCAATATCAAATGAAAAAAGCACATCAGGAAAATTCTAGTGCTAATCCTCAGTTCAGCAGCCAAAGTAGCACCATTAAAGAGAAATAAAACCACATCTGCTGCTCTAGCTCACAGCAGGCAGAAAGAAAATTTGTGTTAACAGTAAATGTAACTAAAACCAAGCCTGATGCACAGTCTCAATTTCTTTTGCATATCTCAGCAGTTCTTTTACTACTTGAGTCATTCTGAAAACGCTGTGGGAGTGAGTGCAATAACAGTTTCATTGTATTGGGTTGAAAGGGTGTTGCAACCTGTATTATCATCATCACTGAGGAGGAAGAGTTAGCACAGGCCAAATATTACTCAACATTTTCCTTAATTTGCACCAGCCAGTTGTGGTCTTAAGGACTGGTGAAGTTGGCACTGAAAAGGTTTTCAAAATTGTAGTGATCTCAATGAGACTTAAATTAAGGACCAAAAATTTTATAATTTGAACAGAAATATACTTTGAATGTATAGGAATGAGTCCTATTAAATAGTGTGCATCACATTCTCTCGTGGTGCAAGAATGTAGTGAAAGCACCTGTATGCATCGAGGTACGATATTCAGTAATCACAAGGCCAACAATGTTAATGGAATTCAATATTTCTCAATGGCATATGATACAATGCACAACTAAACTGTGAGGGACACTGATCCCAAAACTTTGCAATGTTCTGAATCGTAAGTTCAGTTTACCAGGATTACCAGGATAAAAGATAGGATTCTCTTTCAAATGATTTGAGTTAATCCTCTGAGTTAAGATTGAGTGATTTTGCAAACTGAGGAAATGTCCATTTTCAAGACCAAGCACTGCAATGGGCTTTTTTTCCCCTATCTGCAAAGATATATTCCTGGTGCAATAACATAATAGTGCATGAACAGCAGGTTAAAATGAGGTCATAAATAATTCTATAGTTCAACTGTACATTATACTGCCAATTACTGTGGAGTTAATATTTGCCCTTGGCATCTAGAAATTGTCTTTGGGAGGACCACTGTGCGGGGGCGCACAGTTGGCCTTCAGATTCCCCTAGGCAGCGGAGGCCAGTTTAACTGCCTGGAGATGGCCTCCCATCAACCCCTGCTCATCCTGTCACCCGGAGGCAGATAAAAGATTCAAACCTCTACAGGAAAATGTAGAACAAGTAAAATGAGGCCCTTCCTGCCTGCATGGGTACTGCAGCAGCCTCATGTCACCCGGTAAAAGGTGGTGCAAAAGTAGTAGTGCCTGGCTGCAAAAACCATTTTTTGTTTAAACTTTAAAAAAGTTGGAGAGAGGGTGCCTCCATTTTGAAGCGGCCTCTCCCTTACTTATCAACCATAGCATCCTGCTGCTGGATTGGCCTCTGATTGGACCTCCAGCTTCGGGAGCCTGGCCGCTGTCCTTAATTGGATGGCAAACCCGCCCTCTTGCCATTAATTGACCGTTCCGGGGAAAATCACAAGGAGTGACTGTTTCCCGCACAGTGTGGGCTTCTGGTCTTCATTTGAGCCTGACAGTGGGGTTCAGAATCCCGCGGGGAAAAACCTGCCCATAGTATCAAATAGTCATCTGATAGTGATCAGAAGTAAGAACCCTGATTGGATTCTTCTAATCCTTAGGCTGGGGACATTAAGGCCAATTGTCGTGCCCCATCGATGACTCAGCACAGGTTAAACATCAAATCTGGGGCTTTCCTAGGCTGTCTGATTCAGTATCGCACCATATGGTGTATTTACACACTGATGGAGATTCTAATGTCTTATTCTTCCAGAATGCCTGTACATTACTTTAAAGCCATATTACATGATAGGTCCTTGTGTAATTCACTGTGAAGAACTCTCCCTTTGAATACATTTTATTGGCATTTATGCATCAAATACTGTAAATATTATAGTAAAAATGTCAGTTTACCTGTTATGGATTTTTCTGTGGAGGTTTGAATCTTTTTTCTGCCTCCGGGTGACAGGAGGAGCAGGGGTTGATGGGAGAGGTGGAGGAGAAGTGGGAGTAGAGGATGGAGGTAGGCTGTTGCTAGGAGAGCTCCTATGGTTTTTATCTGCTTCATACTCAAAGGTGCGTTTTGGTTTCGGCACAGGGTTCACCACGATGCTAGGCAGACTCTCAGCCTGCGGTTCAGGCTTGTGGTAGGAGCTTTCAGAATTATGACTAAGCTGCTGCTTTAATGTAGTTTTCTCAATCACAGGGTCAGACTCTGGCTCTGTTACCACAGAGCTAACACTCTCTCTCTGCGTTGTACTCCCAGTCTCCTTAATATCCTCTGACACACTTAGTGTGAAAGATTTTTTTCTCAGTCTTTCCCTCCCATAGCAGCTGCTGGGCAACTGGGGAAGATCCTTATTGGGGCTCTCCTTAAGAGCCTGCTCAATTTTCTGAATCCTGCTTAACACAGCAGATGTCTGTTTTTTTATATGTTCTTTGCTGCAAATATTGGAAGGCTGGTTCTTGCCAAACAATCTTTCATGTCTGGCAAATGACTCTTTATCAGATGCATCATCTTCAGTCTCAGGGTATGAGCACTCTGAAAATGACCTACTCATTCTTTTAAATCCTGTCAGATCAAAGGTTTTTTCACTGCAAGGTGAAGGCAGCATACTAGGGCAGCCCTCACTACTAGCCCTATCTCCTACTTTTCTCTTCTCCAGCATCAGATTCCGCCTGGGGGGCATTTCCTTTCTGCATTCCCATTCTGAAATCTTCTGCCTAATGTCAATAGTCTGAGAGTGTATGCTAGCCCTGCTGAAGGAAAGGTTCCGGAAGGTAGAAGCAGGAGCCAAAGATAGTCTGCTCCGGTTAAGTTGGTGGGTGCCTATCCCATCACCTGGCCCCTCTTGGTTTTCTTCCCGTGGTTGTTTCTGGTCTCTGATTCCTTCAACTGTGGCAGCTGGCAGGTCCGTGTCTAAGCATCCAATACTCACAGCTTTCAGTAAAGGACTTTTTGAATCAATACTACATGAATGTAGAAAACTGCTTCTTGGTGTTGCTCCTCCCGAGCCACAGTCCCTCAGACTCAGTCTAGGTGTTGAAATATGAGCATATCTCTTCGACCTATGGGAGGAGTCTTCACTGTCACTTAGTGGGTATGTTGGACTTCTTACCGGCAATGAAAGAGTGGTTGGGGACACTGAATGGCGCCTGTAAAGAAAGAAAATTTCATTAAAAAGGTGCAAGAGACAGAAAAATTGTACACAACAGTGTATGTCAGGTTTATCAAACATTGTTCAGTTTATGCCTCCTGTTAATAACCATTTGCTTTTATATTACACCCCTCATGGGCGGGAAAATATCTCAGAGCAGCAAAGAATAAAGAGATCTGGTGGATAACATAAGATGGGAAATGGGAAAGAAATAGAGAAGCTAAGCTGGGGAATCAAAGGCACAGCAGAAGGATTTTGGGGAGGTTTTTGAAAGTAGGAAGGGAGTTAGCAAGGTGGAGAATTCAACAAGTCATGAGTATAATGGGAACGGAGTGAGCGAAGGGCAAAACTGTGGTGGTCAAGGAGCACTTATATGTGGGGATGTAAGGTAACAGATCGCTAAGGTAAGATGAGGGAGGCCATGAAGAGATTTTGAAATCAACACCTGCTATTATATAAAAATCGAGTATATTACATTAGTTAAAGAGAGAGAGGCTCTAGACAGCATCTCCAAGGTGTGATCTCTCCTTCTCAAAAGCAGCATAAAAGATACAGCCCTTTCTGGACAATTGGTGCGTCACAAGATATGCAGAATCAGCCATCTAAACAGCTAAATGAGGTAAAATATATAAATCTCCAGGTACGGCATGTCCAGTGGAACAGAACCTGAAGGCTCAATGTTATTTTCCCAAGCAGTTAGCTAGAATCCTGCCTGTGAGGAAATTATTTTATTGGCTTGAGAGTTGGAAATAAGAGGAAAATAAAATCATCTTGTAGTTATAATTAACGTGCAGTAGATATTCATCTGTCCTACATGAAGGAAAGATTGGGCAAGCTCAATCATGCAGGTGCGATCCTCCCCACCCATTTTTCATTTCCTGTGTTCTATCCAAGCGACACTTTCAACCCAGCGGTTGAGAAACTAGATCACCATTCGGTTTTCAACATGTTGAAGTTGGCTCTGATATAAATTCCTTTACTGGTGATGTGGATGCATTGGCCAGGTAATTCAGGCACTCAAAGTCTTTCAAAACAATGTTGCCCAAATATGCAAATCAAGCTCATACTGAAAAACCAACAAAATGCTTGCAAATTTCTGTAACCTATAAATGAACCACTGTTAAGTCAGTGTATTGTTTAGCATGTAAATATTTTTTTTTTAGAGATACAGCACTGAAACAGGCCCTTCGGCCCACCGAGTCTGTGCCGACCATCAACCACCTGAATAGATAACTGTCCCTATGTTCAATTCTTGTCTTTCAATTTTTCAACATTCTGCATAAAAATTGTTACTTACAGAAGAAGAACACAGATTTTTTCTGACTTAAACCACGAAGCCCTCATTGAGGAAATCAAATTAAGGAAACACAAAATCCTGGGTGTTCCTTCCAGAAATATCACTTGTGCAACTTTGTGGGGAGTGCACTGGCACTGAGTGCCAAGTATCTCACTTCAGAACTGCAGATCAGTGCCACAAGATGTTCAATGAGCTCAACAAAGATGGGGAAGTAACACACCACACACATTTCCTATTCTTTATTGTCTACCCAGGGCTCCAACACACTTTTCACCCTCTTTAAACCTACAAAAATTCTAACAGGACTTGACAGGGTAGATGCAGGAAGGATGTTCCCGATGGTGGGGGAGTCCAGAACCAGGGATTATAGTCTAAGGATACAGGGTAAACCTTTCAGGACTGCGATGAGGAGAAATTTCGTCACCCAGCGAGTGGTGAGCCTATGGAATTTGCTACCACAGAAAGCAGCTGAGGTCAAAACAATGTATGTTTTCAAGAAGGAGTTAGATATAGCTCTTGGGTCTAAAGGGATCAAAGGTTATGGGGAGAAAGCAGGAACAGGCTACTGAGTTGGATGATCAGCCATGATCATAATGAATGGCGGAGCAGGCTCGAAGGGCCGAATGGCCTACTCCTGCTCCTATTTTCTGTGTTTCTATGTTAAAACAATATATACAACTAATGCTTCACAATGCACTCTGGATTTTGGCGGGCTCTAACTTGGTATTTTGCACTACAGCTACCCAGCTTCCCTAACAGCAAATATTTGCAATCTTTGAACACCTTCCTCCACTTTAGCAGGCTGATATTCTCACATCTCTTCCTTCAGCTCCCGTATGCCACTTAGCCACTCCTCAAATGTTAGTCTTCCATAACCTAAACAATTTCCTTACAGAAAAAAATGGAGCACAATGCCCATGAGAAACAAACCATCAGTGGGCACATCCCCATCTTTAAACCCCTCAAATCTTATGAGGAGAAGGTCATTCAACTCATTGGGAGGCACTCGTTCTTCCTGTGGGTGATGGCGAGGTTGGCGGGATATTGCCTGCGCTATGTTTGTGACTAAACACTTACTCTGTACACTTACATCAGGCAACCACAACCTTTCCCCCTTTCTCCAGCTCCTTAATTCCAAGAGGGTAATGCTCATGCATTCTTAGCTTCTGCCTTCCTTTTCTGTAGATCTACCATAGATCTGGATTCGGGGAGGGGTGGGGGGGGGGGGGGTGTGGTGGTCACAGAAGGAAGAAAATGATCAGCAGGAAGAACAGATACACAATGACAATGAAGAGGGAGACAATGATGGTCTGCAGCCCACGCTCCAGAGACCTTCTGCCCCATGTTCCTACACCCAAAGTGCCCCCAGTTTCTCCAACCCCACCCCCCCACATGATTTGGTTCCTCCCTCTCAAGGATCAGCCCAAATACTTCATTCAGTGGCAATTAAATAACATTAGTGAGGATGTGGCACCTTGCCAGTGGAGGCTAAGGAGAAGGCTGCCTCTGGTTTTGGTAACACTCACCTGAAAAGGATGTTCAGTGAACATCACATTTATATGCAGTATTTGAGCTCAGGATTCAAGGATGTGCAGCAACTGACAAGTGTGACACTCAATGGCAGACAATTGCAAAAAAAAAAGCCATTCAAACTCTCTAGACTCAGGCTCAGAAACTCCCTGGGCTGAATTTTCAGGGCCCTCCTGAAATTGAGAATGGTGGGAAGGGGGAGGGCCCTAAAATACCACACTGAGCGGCATATCAGTTTCAAGGCGCCAATCCTGGTGCCAGCAATAATCACCAGGGCGATGGGAGGGCAGGACAGGAATCTCGCTCTCCTCCCAACTGAAACCTTTGTAAAAGCTCGTTAATAGCTTGTCAAGTCTGGAACTTGATATTGTTAAAGGAGTGGATAGGTTACCTGCGCCTTCAGAAACAGATTTGATGAAGGAAGGCCCTGAAAGAGTGGGGATGTCATGACCCTGGCCTCATAACAGGGTCAGTAGGGCAAAGGGCTACTCGGCACTTGGTAAGGGGGTGTCCTTGGTGCTGCGCAGGTGGCAGGGAGAGTGGGCACTCAGTGCCCGGGGTCTGAACGGGGTCAGCAACCCCCCCCCCCCCACCACCCCCCACCCCCCCGGCATCGGGAAGCAGAAGAGCAGGGGGCAAGGCTGTCAAAGACAATTGGGCAGCCACCGGCCCAAAAGGAAGGTTCCAGTTGCAATGGGGGCACAACTGTCAGATTTTGGGCCCAGTGGCAATGAGAGGGAACACCCTCTGCAGGAAGGGCTGAACCCCAGGCATCAGGAAGGCTTGGGAGAGGAAAGAGGGGCAGGAAGGGAATGGAGGCCAAACCGTCAACACAGTATCTACCGCCAAAGACGGAGCTACCTGGAGATGACCAAGATTGACAGAGCTAAGCAACCCCATAACCAACGGATCAGATCTAAGCTCTGCAGTCCTGCCACATCCAGCTGTGAATGGCGGTGGACAATTAAACAACAGTGGCGCAGTGGTTAGCACCGCAGCCTCACAGCTCCAGCAACCCAGGTTAGGTTCTGGGTACTACCTGTGCGGAGTTTGCAAGTTCTCCCTGTGACTACGTGGGTTTCCGCCACGTGCTCCGGTTTCCTCCCACAGCCAAAGACTTGCAAGTTGATAGGTAAATTGCCCATTGTAAATTGCCCCTAGTGTAGGTAGGTGGTAGGAGAATGGTGGGGATGTGGTAGGGAATATGGGATTAATGTAGGATTAGTATAAATGGGTGGTTGTTGGTCAGCACAGACTCGGTGGGCCAAAGGGCCTGTTTCAATGCTGTATCACTCTATGACTTATTTCTATAACTAACTGGAGGAGGTGGCTCCACAAATATCCCCATCCTCAATGATGGGGGCGCGCAGCACATCAGTGCAAAAGATAAGGCTGAAGCATTTGCAACAATCTTTGCCAGAAGTGCTGAGTTGATGATCCATCTCGACCTCCTCCTGAAGTTCCCAGCATCACAGATGCCAGTCTTCAGCCAATTCAATTCACTCCGCGTGATATCAAGAAACGACTGAAGGTACTGGAATACTGCAAAGGCTATGGACCCTGACAATATTCCGGCAATAGTACTGAAGACCTGTGCTCCAGAACTTGCCACGCCCCTAGCCAAGCTGTTTTAGTACAGTTACAACACTGGCTTCTACCCTGCAATGTGGAAATTTTTTTATTTTTTTTATTTCCAAAATATACTTTATTCATAAAAATCTGTAAAAATTACATTCCCAAACAGTTTAAAACAGCATCAAGTCAAAAAATACAAACAGTGCAAAGGTGATCAGTTTCCTTCTATACAATCATGAGTTGCCTCACAACACTTCCATTGCCTAGGTATGTCCTGTACACAAAAAGCAGGACAAGTCCAACCCGGCCAATTACCGCCCCATCAGCCTACTCTCAATCATCAGTAAAGTGATGGAAGGTGTCATCAACAGTGCCATCAAGCGGCACTTGCTTAGCAATAATCTACTCAGTGACGCTCAGTTTGGGTTCTGCATGAGATCAGGAGCTTTTGTCCATGTTTGAACCAAGGTGAGAGTGACTGCCCTTGACATCAAGGCAGCATTTGACCGAGTATGGCATCAAGGAGCCCGAGCAAAACTGAAGTCAATGGGAATCAAGGGGGAATACTCTCCGCTGATTGGAGTCATACCTAGTGCAAAGGAAGATGGTTGTGGTTGTTGGAGGTCAATCATCTGAGCTCCAGGACATCACTGTAGGAGTTCCTCAGGGTAGTGTCCTAGGCCCAACCATCTTCAGCTGCTTCATCAATGACCTTCCTTCAATCATAAGGTCAGAAGTGGAGATGTTCGCTGATGATTGCACAATGTTCAGCACCATTCGCAACACCTCAGATACTGAAGCAGTGCGTGTAGAAATGCAGCAAGACTTGGACAATATCTAGGCTTGGGCTGATAAGTGACAAGTAACATTCGCAACACACAAGTGCCAGGCAATGACCATCTCCAACAAGAGAGAATCTAACCATCTCCCCTTGACATTTAATGGCATTACCATCGCTGAATCCCCCACTAACAACATCCTAGGGGCTACCATTGACCAGAAACTGAACTGGAGTAGCCATATAAACACCGTGGCTACAAGAGCAGGTCAGAGGCTAGGAATCCTGCGATGCGTAATGCACCTCCTGATTCCCCAAAGCCTGTCCACCATCTACAAGGCACAAGTCAGGAGTGTGATGGAATACACTCCACTTGCCTGAATGGGTGCAGCTCCAACAACACTCAGGAAGCTTGACGCCATCCAGGACAAAGCAGCCCGCTTGATTGGCACCCCATCTACAAACATTCACTCCCTCCACCACCGACACTCAGTGGCAGCAGTGTGTACCATCTACAAGAAGCACTGCAGCAACGCACCAAGGCTCCTTAGACAGCACCTTCCAAACCCGTGACCTCTACCAACTAGAAGGCCAAGGGAACACCACCACCTGCAAGTTCCCCACGAAGTCACACACCATCGTGACTTGGAACTCTATCGCTGTTCCTTCGCTGTCGCAGGGTCAAAATCCTGGAACTCCCTTCCTAACAGCACTGTGGGTGTACCTACCCCACATGGACTGCAGTGGTTCAAGAAGGCAGCTCACCACCACCTTCTCAAGGGCAATTAGGGATGGGCAATAAATGCTGGCCTGGCCAGCGACGCCCACATCCCATGAATGAATAAAAAAGTGCCACTTGAGACCATGAATCTCCAGGCAGATGGTCACAGAGGTCTGTGCCCTCGAAACCAAAGACCTTGCACATTGCAGGACTGGTTGCCATGCCCTGCCAGTAGCCGTCAAAGTCACTGTGGCCTTGAACTTCTTCGCTTCTGCCTCCTTCCAAGGATCAGCTGCAGACCTCAGTGGCATCTCAAAAATAGCAGCACAGCACTGCATCTCACTGGTCACTGCTGCCCTCTTTGCCAGAGCCAGACAGCACATTCATTTCACAACAGATGCAGCCTCTCAGGAACAGAGCACACTGGGTTTCACCGACGTTGCTGGATTCCTACAAGGTGCAGGGTATCATTGATAGCACCCCTGTGGCCATTAAGGCACCCAGCGACCAGCCTGTGAGATCCATCAACAAGAAGGGCTTTCACTCCCTCAACGTCCAACTGGTCTACGATCACAACAAGAGCTTCCTCCATGTGTGTGCTCGCTTTCCTGACAGCTGACATGACCCCTTCATCCTCCACCAGTCCAGGCTGCCTCAGATCTTCACTCCAACCTCCAAAGTGTGTGAATGGATTGTAGGGGACAAGCGATATCCTTTGAAGAGATGGCTACTTACACCTCTACGAGGACCCAGATGGAGGCACAGAGGCAATACAACCAATGCCACCTGCTCAGTAAGACAACCATTGAGCAGGCCATCGGGCCTCTGAAGTTGTGATTCCGGTGCCTGGATCGGTCAGTTGGTGCCCTCCAATACCCTCCTGTAAGTGTCTCGGCCATTGTGGCAGTCTGCTGCACTCTCCATTTACTTGGGACTTCAGAGAAATGTGGACCTTGAGGACAATGAGGCCCTGGAAGGAGACAGCTCATTGGGAGAGGAGCAGGAGGTGAGTGGAGGAGGAGGAAGAGGAGGTGGAGGGAGATGATGCTGAACAGAGAGGTGCCCCTGCTGCACGGTGGGGTGACCACCTCTTCCTGCCACCCTCTGAAAAGAAGACCTCTCCCCTCTGTTTTATGGCCTCCAGCAACAGATCCAGGTTGCCATCAAAGAAGCAAGGGGCTGCGCTGCCAGGCCTCTGGATCCCCTGTGTCATCTCGCCTCCCTCTGGTGCAATGGGAGGCTTCTGCCTCAGATCTCTGCCTTAGGACAACCACCAGTCAAAGTGATGGCTGCTGTAGGAGTCTAAATGAGTCCCACACTTCATCTGACTCGTCTCCATTCCCACTCCCAGTGGCTCTGGGTGGACAGGAAAGCCATCTCTGTTACCAATTAAAGGCTTTCCCTCGCGAAATTCTGAACTTTAATCAGTTTCTCATCAGAGGCGGGTTGCTGACCCGAAAACAAACCCAGCTCCTGATTCCCACCTCTGTGGTGAAAAATCAGCCCCATGTATCGCTTCATCCTTCAGGTTTCTGCACCTCATAAATCTCAATCTAGGTTCCTGAACCAGGAAACTTGCATTTGCTATATTATTGGCCTCATTCCCTCATATTGAGCTCCATCAGGACTCAGCAGATCATGTAAAGATGCAAAAAGCACAAGGGAACTCAGGAGAAGTGTGTTACTAGTGGAAATTGGGTAGAAGCAGTTTCTGCCCACTATTTGTCTCTGAAGAAAACTCCTGTGCTATTTTCACACTGCTAACCTGCTGAAACCAAGAAGAAAATTCACCCCAGAATAGTTAGCCTAGATGTTCAGGCATAAAGTGGGCATAACCAATTAGAAAAAGGAGTGGTGGTCCACACATTCAGTGTTTCATGTAAGTTTCCAATTCTGGTATTCAGTGCATAGGAAGCTCCCACCAAGACAGGCTGGAGCTTCATTTTAATATGATGCAGTCCTGATGACATAATTTAGGATGTGTATGCAATTTTTCAGCATTCCTTTGCACACAGCACTGATTCACATTTCTTCCTCACTGAAAGTTGGCTTCGAAGATTTCTGGGCACAGAGGTGTAAATCGATGTTGGCTTTGCAGGCCTACCTGAAGATTGCTGGGAGCATTTTCAGACCATTTCTGAATCTTTTCTTTTTGTCCTTGTTACTTTTCTCATAAATTCTTATTTAGATAGGCAGGAGCTACTTTAACAACTGTTTCGGCAGTGCCATTATTTGCCCGTAATTTTGGTGCATTGAGTTTTCCAATAGAAATTCTCTTACAATTATGCTTTTTTTAGGGAAGACGAATCAATAGGGTAGGCCAGGCTACACCAGAAGCAATCAAAGCCCACCTGCCAGTATCTCACACTTGCATCTAAAATAGAAACACATATACCTTGCTTTATTAGATTAGTGCATGTGGAGGCTGTGGCAGCATAGCCGATGCCATAAATGCTATACGCAAAGCCTTGGCTAGCTTTGATGTTGGAGATTTTTTCAGAAGTACCCCAACTACAGTGTTACATGCTTGAGGTGGAACTAAATGAAAGCAGGCATGCCAGGAAATCAAGCGCCAGCAAAACATTATCTACTGCATCTTCTAAGATCCCATCAATCATATCTGTAGGACCTGGTACACACAGCTGGTAACAACTGTGGGAACTGGCTTTACAAGCTTCAGGTCAATAGGGAGCCAAATGCAGGGTTGCACCAACTGCTACAAGATCATATACAACTTCACTGCACTACAAGTCTAGCAAAACCAGTAATGATCAACTACATCCTCAAATCTGTCTTTAACCCCTTCCAGACATGTAATGCCATCCTATGAGGAGGATGCTCTAGAGTGGCAAACATTGCCACCATCCTTACTATGGCCTATTGAGTTACTGTCTCCACTTCACCAGCCATCAAACAGAGTGTCAGATGCTGGCTGCTTTGTCACTTGCCTGAAGGCACTGTTTCATGCCTCTACCTTCGGTTTACTTTTGCTTAATTTTCACTTGTTGATTCTTTCCCCACGTGTGAATCATATCATCCATCTAGATCTTTCCGTACAGATTTTATTTATGATCATCCTATTGTGGAATTCATCCCTCTGCCTCCATCTGTTGATTCACAATTATAAAGGAACACAAGTTTCTTCTCCTACCTCCACCAGGAAAAATAAATCAGAGCTTGAGTATTGCTGAAAATAGAGACATTTTCTCGAAGCTTTTCGCCTTGCACTCATCAGGACAATTTGCAAGAATACCAATGTAAGGAAAGCAACAAATTCATATTGTATGAGAAGAGAGTGTTGATTGGCTGGCTAGTTGACTCTGGTAGAGGCATTGCCATGGAGAATGCACCAGTTTATGGTGACTGACAGTTAACTGCCAAGCTTTGTTTGAAATTTAAACTAGGCAGCGTGACTCTGATTGGGCGAATCAAAGGCATCCTGCATGACAATGGCTACCCCGATCAGATAATTTCTCGCTGTATATCATGCAAATTTATGTACGGGCCTACGGTCATCATTTTCGGCCCTGAAAAGTGCCCAGTTTATTTCAGATTACCCTGGAAGGGTAATGTATTCCAAAAATTTGAGCAACAGGTGAAGCTAGCTGTTTCACTGCTACTATGCAGTAGAAACATGTGTGGTGTTCGCCACGAACAGGATGCTGCCTTCAAGCCAAAAAGACATTCTGCCTATCACACAAATGAGTAATGTGGTATAAGAATTTCAATGCCAGTGTGATGCTAGGTATATAGGCCGTACATCTCAAACACTGTTGGAACATATCAAACATGTCCCTTCCGCTGCTCACAACAGGAAAGGTACAGACTGTACCCAACCAGCCCGAGCTTGCAAAACTCGAAACACAGTGTCCAAAATTAGATGTGATTCCGCATTTGGACATTTTCTAAATAATCCTCAGTGTGCTAAGAATTACGCTGACAGGCAATTTAAGATTGTCAGTCAGGCTCGCAGTGTGGCACATTTGTGCGTACTGGAAGCTACATATATTAATACGCAGGGCCTTGTTCTTTGCAGACAGAAAGAAAATGTACACACATTGCGCCTGTTTCAGCTAAACAAAATAAGTGAAAGCTATTCGCTGGTTCATTCTTCAGGGCAATGCCTTGACCAATCAGAGTCAAGTTGATTGATTTAAATTTCAAACAAAGCTTGGCAGTTAACTGTCAGTCACCATAAACTGGTGCATTCTCCATGGCAACGTCTCTACCAATCAGAGTTCACCTGCCAACCAAACAGCACGCTTTTCTCATACAGTATAAATTTGTTGCTTCCCTTACATTGGTATTATTTCGAATTGTCCTGATGAGTGCAAGATGAAAAGCTTCAACAAAATATCTCTATTTTCAGCAATACTCAAATCAGAGCTATTAATATTCACATAACCGCCACCCCTGCTTCAGCTAATCTATTGCTGAAACTCTCAATATTCTTCTCTTCTCTCTAGACTTGACTATTCCTCTGGCTAGCGTCCCATCTTCCACCCTACATAAACCAGAGCTCATCCAAAACACTGCTATCTGTATCCTAACTCCCATTTACCCATCATCCCTGTGGTCACTGACCTACTTTGGTTCATAGTCTAGTCATGCCTCAGTTTTAAACTTCTCATCCTTGTTTTCAAATACTTCCATAGCGTCGTCCCTCCTATCTCTGTAACCCCCTCAAACCCTACAAACCTCCGAGATCTCTACACTCCTCCAATTCTGGCCTCTTGTGCACCCCTGATTTTAATAACTCCACCATTGGTGACTTAGGTGCCTAGACCCTAAGCTCTGGAATACCCTCCCTACACCTTTCTACCTCCTTTAAGATGCTCCTTTAAACCCATCTCTTTGACTTAAGCTTTTAGTCACCAGTCTTAATATCTCCTTATGTGGCTCAGCATCATATTTTGCTTGAAATGCTCCTGTGAAGCACCTTGAGACATTTCATTATGTTAACGGTGCTATATAAATGCATGCTGTTGTGGTAAACCTCAATCCACTTCGAATAAATATTAATCCAACTCACAGTAAAGCTGTCAATTAAACCCTGGTGCTAGGGTCAAGGATGTCACGGAGCGGCTGCAGGACATTCTGAAGGGGGAGGGTGAGCAGCCAGAGGTTGTGGTACACATTGGTACCAACGACATAGGTAGAAAAAGGGATGAGGTCCTGCAACAAGAATTGAGAGAGCTAGGTAGCAGATTAAAAAGCAGGACCTCAAAGGTTGTAATCTCTGGATTACTCCTGGTGCCACGTGCTAGTGAGTTTAGTAATAGGAGGATAGAGCAGATGAATGCATGGCTGAGGAGATGGTGCAGGAGGGAGGGCTTTATGGAACTGAAAGTGAGTCTGCCTGGAAGGCAGAGCAAATACAGACCTGGTAAGGCACAAGGGAAAAATACAAGGCTGGATTGCATCTATTTCAATGCAAGGAGTCTTACTAGTAAGGCAGATGAATTGAGGGCGTTGATTAGTACATGGGATTATGATATTATTGCTATCACAGAGACATGGTTGAGGGAGGGACAGGACTGGCAGCTCAATATTCCAGGGTATAGAATCTTCAAGCGCGACAGGGGAGGGGATAAAAGAGGACGTGGCATTGCACTGTTGATCAAGGAGTCAATTACTGCAGTAAGAAGGGATGACATCTTAGTAGGTTCCTCAAATGAGGCCATTTGGGTAGAACTTAAAAACAAAAAGGGGGCAATCACTTGGCTGGGAGTGTACTACAGGCCTCCAAACAGTCAGGGAGAGATAGAGGAGCAGATATGTAGGCAAATCTCTGAGAGGTGTGAAAATAATAGGGTAATAATAGTCGGGATTTCAACTTCCCCAATATTAACTGAGATAGTCTTAGTGCAAAAGTCTTAAAAGGGGCGGAATTCTTAAAATGCATACAGGAGAGCTTTTCGAGCCAGTATGTAGAAAGTCCTACAAGGGAAGGGGCAGTACTGGACCTAATCCTAGGGAATGAAGCCGGACAAGTGGTATAAGTGACAGTGGGGGAGCATTTCGGGGATAGTGACCATAACCCTGTAAGATTTAAGGTAGTTATGGAAAAGGATAAAGATGGACCAGAAATAAAGGTACTGAATTGTGGGTGGCACAGTGGCGCAGTGGTTAGCACCACAGCCTCACAGCTCCAGGGTGTTTTATGAGTATATTAAGGGTAAGAGGATAACCAGGGAAAGAGTAGGGCCCATTAGGGACCAACGTGGCAATCTTTGTGTGGAGCTGGAGGACATAGGTGAGGTTTTAAATGATTACTTTTCATCGGTGTTCACTATGGAGAAGGACGATGTAGGTGTAGAGATCGGGTGGGGGGGATTGTGCTACACTTGAAATTAGCAATGAAAGAGAGAAGGTATTAGTGGTTTTAGCAGGCTTAATAGGGAATAAATCCCCAGGTACGGATGAGATGTATCCCAGGCTGTTATATGAGGCAAGGGAGGAGATAGCAAGGGCTTTGACACAAATTTTCAAATCCTCTCTGGCCACAGGAGAGGTACCAGAGGATTGGAAGACAGCAAATGTGGTACCATTATTCAAGAAGGGTAGTAGGGATAAACCAGGTAATTACAGGCCAGTGAGTCCAACATCAGTGGTAGGAAAATATTGGAAAAAATTCTGAGGGACAGGATTAATCTCCACTTGGAGAGGCAGGGATTAATCAGGGATAGTCAGCATGGCTTTGTCAGGGGGAGGTCATGTCTAACTAACTTGATTGAATTTTTCGAGGAGGTGACTAGATGTGTAGATGAGGGTAAAGCAATAGATGTAGTTTACATGGATCTCAGTAAGGCTTTTGATAAGGTCCAACAAGGGAGATTGGTTAAGAAGGTAAGAGCCCATGGGATCGAGGGCAATTTGGCAAATTGGATCCAAAATTGGCTTAGTGGCAGGAGGCAGAGGGTAATGGTCGAGTGCTGTTTTTGCGATTGGAAGCCTGTGACCAGTGGTGTACCACAGGGATCGGTGCTAGGACCCTTGCTGTTTGTAGTGTACATTAATGATTTAGACATGAATATAGGAGGTATGATCAGTAAGTTCGCAGATGACATGAAAATCCTTAGATTACAGGGAGATATAGATGGGCTGGTAAGATGGGCGGAGCAGTGGCAAATGGAATTTAATCCTGAAAAGTGTGAGGTAATGCATTTTGGGAGGACTAACAAGGCAAGGGACTACACAATGGATGGTAGGACCCTATGAAGTACAGAAAGTCAGAGGGACCTTGGTGTACTTGTCCATAGATCACTGAAGGCAGCAGCACAGGTAGATAAGGTGGTTAGGAAGGCATATGGGATACTTGCCTTTATTAGCCGAGGCATAGAATATAAGAGCAGGGAGGACATGATGGAGCTATATAAAATGCTAGTTAGGCCACAGCTGGAGTACTGTGTACAGTTCTGGGCACCACACTATAGGAAGGGTGTGATTGCACTGGAGAGGATGCGAGGAGATTCACCAGGATGTTGCCTGGGCTGGAGCATTTCAGCTATGAAGAGAGACTGAAAAGGCTAGGCAGCATCTGTGGAAAGAGAAGCAGAGTGAATGTTTCGGGTCAGTGACCCTTCTTCGGAACTGACAAATATTAGAAAAGTCACAGATTATAAACAAGTGAGGTGGGGGTTGGGCAAGATATAACAAAGGAGAAGGTGCAGATTGGACCAGGCCACATAGCTGACCAAAAGGTCACGGAGCAAAGGCAAACAATATGTTAATGGTGTGTTGAAAGACAAAGCATTAGTACAGATTAGGTGTGAATATACTGAATATTGAACATCAGCAAGTGCAAACCTGAAGAAAAACAACCTGAAAAAAACAGTGGGTAAGCAAACTGAACAAACTAAGATGAAATGAAATAAATGCAAAAAAAGATTGTAAAAAATGTAAAAAGGAATGCAAAAAAAAGGAAGAAAAAATAACTAAAAATGACTAAAAATGAAAGTAAAGTGGGGGGCTGTCATGCTCTGAAATTATTGAACTCAATGTTCAGTCCGGCAGGCTGTAGTGTGCCTAATCGGTAGATGAGATGCTGTTCCTCGAGCTTGCGTTGATGTTCACTGGAACACTGCAGCAATCCCAGGACAGAGATGTGAGCATGAGAGCAGGGGGGAGTGTTGAAATGGCAAGCAACCGGAAGCTCAGGGTCCTGCTTGCGGACTGAGCGGAGATGTTCCGCAAAGCGGTCACCCAGTCTGCGCTTGGTCTCCCCAATGTAGAGGAGACCACACTGTGAGCAGCGAATACAGTATACTACGTCGCGCTCAGCATGACGTTGAGCTCTTCTTCCGTCGCCTCCGCCTCCGGGCTCACTTCTTCAACCAGGAGTCCTCCCCCCGACCAGCAGACCCATTCACCCGCCTCCAGCATTCTCCCTCTACCTGGACCCCTCACCCTGGCCTCTTACCTGCTCTTGATCTCTTCATTGAAAACTGTCGGCGAGACATTGGTCGTCTCAATTTCTCTGCCCCCCTCACTCACTCTAACCTGTCCCCCTCTGAACTTGAGGCACTCCATTCTCTCAGGTCTAACCCCGACATGGTCATCAAACCTGCAGACAAGGGTGGTGCTGTTGTTGTATGGCGTACCGACCTCTACCTTGCAGAAACTCAACGCCAACTCACAGACACCTCTTCCTACCTCCCTCTGGACCATGACCCCACCACCGAACATCAAGCCACCGTCCAAAGGACTGTCACTGACCTCATCTCCTCTGGAGATCTTCCCTCTACAGCTTCCAACCTCATAGTCCCGCAACCCCGGACATCCCGCTTCTACCTCCTTCCCAAAACCCACAAACGGGACTGTCCCGGCAGACCCATTGTGTCAGCCTGCTCCTGCCCAACTGAACTTATTTCTTCCTATCTAGACTCTATCTTTTCTCCGCTGGTCCAGTCTCTTCCCACCTACATCCGTGACTCTTCTGACGCCCTACGTCATTTTGACAATTTCCAGTTTCCTGGTCCCAACTGCCTCCTCTTCACTATGGACGTCCAATCGCTCTACACCTCCATCCCCCACCAGGATGGTTTGAGGGCTCTCCGCTTCTTCCTGGAACAGAGGCCCAACCAGTCCCCATCCACCAACACCCTCCTCTGCCTGGCTGAACTTGTTCTCACATTGAACAACTTCTCCTTCAACTCCATGCATTTCCTTCAAGTAAAAGGTGTTGCTATGGGTACCCGCATGGGTCCTAGTTATGCCTGTCTTTTTGTGGGATATGTCGAGCATTCTTTGTTCCAGTCCTACTCAGGCCCCCTCCCCCAACTCTTTTTCCGGTACATTGATGACTGTATCGGTGCCGTTTCCTGCTCCCGCCCCGAACTAAAAAACTTTATCAACTTTGCTTCCAATTTCCACCCTTCTCTCACCTTTACATGGTCCATCTCTGACACTTCCCTTCCCTTCCTCGACTTCTCTGTCTCCATCTCTGGGGATAGGTTGTCTACCAATATCCATTATAAGCCCACTGACTCCCACAGCTACCTCGACTACACTTCTTCACACCCTACCTCCTGTAAGGACTCCATTCCATTCTCCCAGTTTCTCCGTCTCCGACGCATCTGCTCTGATGATGCTACCTTCCATGACGGTGCTTCTGATATGACCTCCTTTTTCCTCAACCGAGGATTTCCCCCCACTGTGGTTGACAGGGCCCTCAACCGTGTCCGACCCATTCCCCGCACCTCTACCCTTACCCCTTCCCCTCCCTCCCAGAACCGTGACAGGGTTCCCCTTGTCCTCACTTTTCATCCCACCAGCCTCCATATCCAAAGGATCATCCTCCGCCATTTTCGCCACCTCCAGCGTGATGCCACTACCAGTCGCATCTTCCCCTCCCTTCCCCTGTCAGCATTCCGAAGGGATCGTTCCCTCCGCGACACCCTGGTCCACTCCTCCATTACCCCCACCACCTCGTCCCCGTCCCAGGGCACCTTCCCTTGCAATCGCAGGAGGTGTAATACCTGCCCATTTACCTCCTCTCTCCTCACTATCCCAGGCCCCAAACACTCCTTTCAGGTGAAGCAGCGATTTACTTGTACTTCTTTCAATGTAGTATACTGTATTCGCTGCTCACAGTGTGGTCTCCTCTACATTGGGGAGACCAAGCGCAGACTGGGTGACCGCTTTGCGGAACATCTCCGCTCAGTCCGCAAGCAGGACCCTGAGCTTCCGGTTTCTTGCCATTTCAACACTCCCCCCTGCTCTCATGCTCACATCTCTGTCCTGGGATTGCTGCAGTGTTCCAGTGAACATCAACGCAAGCTCGAGGAACAGCATCTCATCTACCGATTAGGCACACTACAGCCTGCCGGACTGAACATTGAGTTCAATAATTTCAGAGCATGACAGCCCCCCACTTTACTTTCATTTTTAGTCATTTTTAGTTATTTTTTCTTCCTTTTTTTTGCATTCCTTTTTACATTTTTTACAATCTTTTTTTGCATTTATTTCATTTCATCTTAGTTTGTTCAGTTTGCTTACCCACTGTTTTTTTCAGGTTGTTTTTCTTCAGGTTTGCACTTGCTGATGTTCAATATTCAGTATATTCACACCTAATCTGTACTAATGCTTTGTCTTTCAACACACCATTAACATATTGTTTGCCTTTGCTCCGTGACCTTTTGGTCAGCTATGTGGCCTGGTCCAATCTGCACCTTCTCCTTTGTTATCTCTTGCCCAACCCCCACCTCACTTGTTTATAATCTGTAACTTTTCTAATATTTGTCAGTTCCGAAGAAGGGTCACTGACCCGAAACGTTAACTCTGCTTCTCTTTCCACAGATGCTGCCAGACCTGCTGAGTGAATCCAGCATTTCTTGTTTTTGTTTCAGATTTCCAGCATCCGCAGTATTTTGCTTTTATGAAAAGGCTAGGGTTGTTTTCCTCGGAGCAGAGAAGGCTGAGGGGGGGACATGATTGAGGTGTACAAGATTATGAGATGCATTGATAGGTTAGATAGGAGGAAACTTTTTCCCTTAGCGGAGGGGCCAAGAACCAGGGGGCATAGATTTAGGTTAAGGGGCAAGAGGCTTAGGGGAGATTTGAGGAAAAATTTTTTCACCCAGAGGGTGGTTGGAATCTGGAACGCACTGCCTGAAGAGGTGGTGGAGGCAGGAACCCTCACAATATTTAAGAAGTATTTAGATGAGCACTTGAAACGCCATAGAATACAGGGCTACGGGCCAAGTGCAGAAATATGGGATTAGAACAGTTGGGTGCTGTATGGCAGGCACAGACAGGATAGGCTGAAGGGCCTGTTTTGTGCTGTATAACTCTATGACTCTATGAATTACAAATCTGTTCCACATGAGGCTAAAGGTTAGGAAAAATGTACATATGTAGAACTTTTTGAGAATGCTTTGTGAGAGAGTGGCAGAGACAGAGACCATTGCACTGTTTAAAGAAAAAGTGCATACACATTTGAAGCAGAGAAAGATGTAAACCTATGAGGAGAAAGCAGGACAGAATGTCCTTTGGTGAGCCAGCACAGATGCAATAGGATTAAGTTTTCTTTCTGTGCTGTAATCGTCTGTGGTTCTATATCCACACTCATGTGGGGAAAGGGGGGAACCTATTCTTTACCATTTTCTAATTCCACTTAAGGCTTGTGAATTTTTAATTGAGTCCTTTGGATGTCTGCTCATTGTCCACATTAGTTTCTTACTTACTTCAAAGTTAGAGACACCTTTCACAAACTTCAGCTCCCCTGGTTTATTAATTAAACTGAACTGTTCCTGACATTTAAAAATGAAAACCGCCCCAATAACTTTCTTACCTTCAATACAGAAACAGTCTGAATAACCATATGCTAGGTTATTATTTCCTTATTTTGGGGTTGTAGCTATTGACTACAGAATCAGATTTATGATGGTTAGAATGGATTTACGCAGTTTCGTGTTTATTGGATAATACTGTGGTTGATTTCCTGAAATGTGGTTGGGCAGGGCAATTCACTTCATTAGTAGCCATAGTCAACACTGGCAGACGACCATGTTATTGTTAGCACTGACTTTTAGAAGTATGATTTTATGACAAATATAAAACTTTACAGTTTTGGGGGTATTTGTTTGTACAATCTGACTTCTTGATGTTTCTTCAGCTATCTTCTTTTGATTTTTCTAGAAAGTTATTCTCTTTGTCATCATGCTTCTTAAATTAGTGGTACGTCTCTGGTCCAGTACCCTTTACAGTTGGCCTGTGATTCCCAATCACAAGGGCAGGGTTTTAGCCCCCAATGGGGGCCAGCACAGAAGCAGATGGGCACGAAAATTCATGCCTCCGGCCAGCATGCTAGTTTTCCAGCTCCATCCTGGGCCATTTTTCCGGAGGCAGGTTAGGGGGATTGGCAGGACTACCCACCCACAAGTACTGGGTAGCCAAGTAATGGATTTAAAAGCCAATAAAGACCTATTGTCAGAGGCCACAAGCAGTGGGTAGTCAATTAGCGAGGTTTAAAGTCAGCCTCCAGGCCCCCAGAGGCAATGGGGACTAGGCCGGTTGCCTGGAGGCAGCCTCCTGGCAGCAAACCGCAAGGCCAGTGCTCCAGGCCACCTTGAGGAGGGATCCCCCTCTACAATAATGGCCCGGCTGCTGAGTCTATTTTTTATTTAAAAGTTTTTAAAGTTGGTGTGAGAGGTGCCTATTTCTTCAATGTCTCTATCAGCTATTTTCTGACATGTTACACAACTCAGAAAATTAGAGGAATTTTGCTTCTACAAACAGTCTTTGTGGTCCCCTCCCTACTCTTTCGTGTCATCACCACAAATAGAGTCAACTATCCCAATGCAATACAATATACACCTTGGTGAAAAAGAAAAAAAGACTTGCATTTATATAGCACCTTTCAGGACCTCAGGACATTCCAAAGTGCTTTACAGCCAATGAAGCACTTTTGTTACAAGATTTTTGTTTTTGAACTGAAAACTTAGAATTCTGTGTTTTTAAAAACTGAGGAAAGGATTTTTTTCTGTGGACATTGAGTGCTGAAATTTGATGGGTTTGAACTGAGTGAAATACACAGACTGCAAGGCACCTGTTTCCAAACAACTCAGCAGGGGAATTACCGGTCAAGATTTATGATTGTCATGTGACTTGATTGTTGAAGTTAGTTTCACTTTTGGATTGTAAGAAGACCAGTGAGTTGGACAAAGGAGCAGGCTTTTGAAATTTGGCTGTGACCTGCCTGGAGACTAGAGAAAAAGACCTCTCTCTGTCAAGGAAACCTGCATCTCTTGAAAAGAAATCCTGCATTTGAAATGTGGCTGTGAACTGCCTGGAGAGAGAAAAAAGACCCAGGAAAAAAAAGTATTACTTCTCTCTGTAGAGGAAGACTGCTTTTCAGAGAAGAAACCTCAGTCTGTCAGAGATAGCCAATTCCTACTGCCTCCAATCTTTGAAGAATCCCTGCCTCAAGAATGGTTCCTGTTGCCTCCTGTGTTCTGAGAGATCCTGAAATCTCAAGAAAGTTTCCACTGCTAGACTGCTGCTTCAAAATCCAAGGAGACCTTTTGCTGCACACTTGCTGAAAGACCTATGTGACACCTGCTGCAGACAAATTGCCTTGAATGCCTACCCATCACAAACTCTTCATCAACCTCGCCTGGAGAGACTTTGAGTGGCATCCGACTATTCGACTCTGGGACACCTCACCATACCAAAACCATCCTACCAGAACACTATAAACTCAATCATTTATTTTTCCTTTTTATTCCCAAGAAACAGCTGTAAACCAAAGAATCCTTTTTCCCTGGTTAACCAGTTTTTTAATGTATGTGTATGTGCATGAAGGCTGGGAAGAATAAGGAGTTTTAAAAAATCTTTTCACATATAGATTTATCTCATTATTGTTTAAGACTTATTATTTCTTTTCTAATAAATAGTTAATGTTGTTGTTTAAAGAAACCTGGTTTGGTGTGCTTTATTCTGGGGGACAAATAGAGTGTCTAATTTGGATATTCTTTGGTAGGTGGAAAACTTTCTTGATACCTGTGGAGTAGTGGGACTGAATGAACAGTGCATTACTCCCGCCTTGGTTGCAACCCTTTTGAAAAATATGTTCAAATTAATATACTTAAAATGCATTCTTCCATAAACTGTTTCAAGAGTTGATTCTTTCAGCAAATTATTTCATTTAATGATAAACTGAAACAACAGGGGTAATTTTACCCTAATCCATCTGTTGATAAACTGATGGAATTGGGTGCAATGCTGGTTTTATACCCGCCCAATTTTACTCCCCATTGAAGTCAACAGACAATAGCATCCATCCAGTCCTGTGGGTTTCTGCCTGGCAGGTCAAGTTAAAATTACCCCCAATGTCTGTATGCAAATGATTCTCTGATTTAAGAGGATCATGTTTTGGCTATTTTCATTTTTTCTCAATGAGCAACAAGATGGCAGATGGCAGATAGTATAGAAAGTGTGAAGTTATTCACTTTGGTCATAAGAATAGAAGAGCAGAATATTTTTTAAGAGGTGTGAAACTTATAAGTGTTGATGTTCAAAGAAACTTGGGTGTGCTTGTACAAGGAACACAAAGTTCGCAATGCAGGTACAGAAAGCAATTTGGAAGGCAAATGGCATGTTGGCCTTCATTGCAAAGGGATTGAAATACAGGAATAAAGAAGTCTTGCTACAATTGTACAGGGTTTTGGTGAGACCACATCTGGAGTACTGTGTGCAGTTTTGGTCTCCAGATTTATGAAAGGATATACATGCATTAGAGGTGGTACAGTGAAAGTTCACTAAATTGGTCCCTGGGATGATGTCCTATGATGAGAGGCTGAGTAAATTGAGCCTTTACTCTCTGGAGTTTAGAAAATGAGAGGCGATCTCATTGCAACATGTTATATTCTGAAGTGGCTGGACTGAGATTGTTTCTGCTGGTGGAGGAATCTAAAACATGGGGGCACAGTCTCAGGATAAGGGGCCAATCATTTATAACTGAGTCGAGGAGAAATTATTTCACTCAAAGGGTTGTGAATCTTTGGAATTCTCTACCCCAGAGAGTTGTAGATGCTCCATCGTTGAATACATTTAAGGCTGGGATAGGCAGACTTTTGGTCTCTCAGGGAATCAAGGGATATGGCAAGTGGGCGGGAAAGCGGAATTGAAGCCTAAGATCAGCCATGACTGCATGCAGAGTCTGTTCAGTGAAACCTGGCAGGCACCAACATCAGACCTGAAGAGGCAAGTGTTAAACTTACTTTTGTGGGGTCAGGAGGAGCACGAGTGTGCCACAAGATTAATGTGGACCACAGCTGCACCAGGATCCCCCCACCCTCTGCCAGTGCGCCCCTTCCCACCGCTGGATCTACCTTTATGCCAGTCAAATTGGCATCTGGGCTGACCGAGAGTCAGCAAACTGCAGTTGGATGCTCATTCGGTTGGTCAGCTCACCGTATGTACATTGATGAGGCTCAGCCCTTGAAATGGACGGGGCCTCTCGCCTAAGGGGTTAGGTGGCCAACCTAACCGTGCTGCCGGCCGACTGCCTAACGGTTAAAATCTATCCTCACCAAGCGTCTTGCTCACAGAACACCCTGATAATACTACTGCAAAGCATAAAAGATGGAAATCTTGGCTTTCATCAATCAAATAATCACTGTTACTGAGAAAGTTAATTTCAGTCTCCATGTAGTAAGCATAATACATATTCCAGTACAAGTTCAACCACATGGAGATCTCAGCAGACACCGACTTTCACAATATCCCTGTACGTAGTGAAAAAGCTTAATCACCTGAGCCTCTAATATTTGAAGTTTACCTGTACAACGAATAGGGTTAAATGAAAGAGAAATCGTGTTTGACAAATTTGGTAGAGTTCTTTGAGCATGTAACAAGCAGGGTAGATGTGGTGTATTTGGATTTCCAAAAGGCATTCAGTAAAGTGCCACAATAAAAGTTATTGCACAAGCTAAGAGCTCATGGTGTTGGGGGTAATATATTAACATGGATAGAGGATTTGCTAACTAACAGGAAACAGAGAGTCAGGATAAATGTGGCATTTTCAGGTTGGCAAGCTATAACTAGGGGAGTACCACAGGGATCAGTCCTGGGGCTTCAACGATTTACAATCTAAATTAATGACTTTGATGAAGGGACCGAGTGTATTGTAGCCAAATTTGATGAGGATACAAAGAAAGGCAGGAAGCAAATCGTTAGCTGGACACGCAGAGCTGAATTTTTGATGGTCTGCAGAGGTGGGACTGGAGGCAGGCGAGCCTGCAATTTCTCGGTACCAGCCGGCGTGCCAGTCTGCCACCATAGTCCCACGAGCAGGCAATTTTCATTGAGGCTCGATCAAGGAGGTGATGGCTATCCGTTCACCAGCGGTGAATAGCCAATTAAATTACCCATTGAGGGCACATGACGGTGGTGCTGCCGATCCTTCAGTGCAGGATGGACTCCTATTGGCCCTCCATCCTTAATTTGACAGGGCTCCTGGAGGAGGCAACTTAATTGGCTGCTTCCTCAAAAATCGCCCTCTGGGTCTCGGCACAAACATCTGTGGGTTCCCGATGCGCTTTTCCTCCTGATGGCGTGATCGGGACCCAGGAACGAAATTCAACCCAAAGAGTCTGCAAAGGGATATAGATAGGTTAAATGAGTGGGCAAAAATTTGGCAGATGGAGAATAATGTTGAAATGTGAGGTTATCCACTTTGGTAGGAAGAATAGAAAAGCAAAATATTATTTAAATGTAAAAAGATGAGAGAGTACTCCAGTACAGAGGGATCTCGGTGTCCTTGTACATGAAATCCAAAATGTTAGCATGCAGGTACAGTAAGTAATTAGGAAGGCAAATGGAATGTTGGCCTTTACTGCAAGGGGAATGGAGTATAAAAAGTAGGGAAGTTTTGCTACAACTGTACAGGGCATTGGTGAGTCTGCACCCAGAGTTCTGTGCACAGTTTTGGTCTCCTTATTTAAGGAGCTTGCATTGGAGGCAGTTCAGAGAAGGTTCACTAGGCTGATTCCTGTGATGAAGGGGTTGCCTTATGGGGAAAGGTTGAGTAGGTTGAGCCTATACTCACTGGAGTTTAGAAGAATGAGAGGTGTTCTAATTGAAATATATAAGACTCTGAGGGGCCTGGACAGGGTAGATGCTGAGAGGATGTTTCTCTTCATGGGGGAATCTAGAATGAGGGGACTTAGTTTCAGAATAATGGGGCACTCATTTGAGATGGAGATGAGGAGGAATTTCTTCTCTCAGATGGTCGTTAATCTTTGGAATTCTCTACCCCAGAGAGTATGGAGGCTGAGTCATTGAATATATTCAAGGCTGAGATAGACAGATTCTTGAACTATAGGGGAGTCAAGGGTTATGGGGGGCAAGCAGGAGGTGCTGTATGGCCTACTCCTACTCCTATTTCTTATGTTCTTATTTTTCTTATGTTCATAGATTAATGTTTCCAAAAAGTTATCGATGCATAAACTGGTAAACTGGTATTGCTAGCTTAATTGTCTTTGTGTATCTGAGAACTTCACATGATCTATTATGGATTTATTAACCAAAGGGCAACGTATGACCTACTTCAGCAAGCTGCAGATTTCAACAACTTTATGTAATGCTCCTCAGATAACAGAATGTCTCAGAGCACTTTGCTTTGGAGGGGACAGGGATGTTGGGGAGGCGGGTGGGGGGAGTGCGAGACTGCAGGGGTTTGTTGAAAGCAAAGCTGAAGAGATGGTTTTTAAAGAGATTTTGTAGGAAGTGAGGGAGACAGCAAGGCAAAATTGTTCTAAAAGACAATTCCAAAGGACAGAAACAAAAAAGCTAAAGAGATTGGTCTCTGGCAGTGTAAAGAAACTACTCGGCTGAGCCCCTGAAATTGCATCATCAAGTACTAACACATATTTGATATCACAAAGACTAAGGTGGAGATTTTAATTCCTCCCACCCAGAGGAAATGGAGCAGCAATGAAGTTAAATTCAGGATAATCAACTCGCAGCCCCATTCCTGCTCCACCACATTTCTCCTGGGGACTTTCAGTTTGTGGTCCAGGCACCAGTTTACTGGGTGACGTAGGCACTGTGGATACTCCACTTAGTAAATCCTAGCGGGCACAAGAAACAGACCAGGTAAGGCAAGTCTTCAAATTATCTTTGCAGTGCTAGGAGCAGCAGGAGTCCTCCTCTGGGGTCCACAAGAATAATGTGGGCTGCTGCTTCCACAGGCTCCCGGCCCTGCGAATACAGGGGCTGATCACCCAATAGTTAAATTTTACCCTTCAGACTGCTCATCCATCTGGAGAGTTAAAAGCACCACAGTTAGAACATGGCTGTGTTCCAACCCATTGGGGAAACAGAGATCGGATTAGTTCAGAGCCTGTATTCCCACCTTCCAAATTACCTCATTGATTTATACCAATGAGCTTGAGTCCTAGCTGGGAAAAAAGTTGTTTTTTCTTGTGAAATACTGACAAGTTGATACATGGATTGAGTTGCTGATTGGTTTATAGCATCGGCAATTGATGTTGATGCCTTCTGCAAACCTCCTCCCCCACCCCCCAACCCCCACACTCCCCCGCCCCTTTAACAGTGCAATAGCTTTTATGGAGTATAATTTCTCTATTCATCAATGTTATTGGAGGATAAAATCAAGTAACTGTGGAATAAAATACCATAGGCCTTTATTGGCACATGAGCCAGTCTCGGTTATAATGTGATAATTGAATAATCTGAAATGACTATCAACAAAAAAAGCTCCTAATAGACAGATTGCAAGATTTGCCAGTTTTCCAGCAGTGCTTCAGAGAACGTTTCATTGTAGTGACATCAATCTAATAGATAACCCAATATTATACATGAAAAGATCTCATATCACATAGCTCATATGATGCACTACTCATACATTTGATACACCAGAGCTGCTCCATTTCATATACTTTTTCACCAATCCAGTACCATCAAATTATAGAATAGAGCCTGGCCTGAAGAATCAATATCATTAGGTTGTAATTCAAATGGGAAAACAGCACTGATCCATGAATATCTGGAAACATTCTGCACCCTCATCTAAAAAATATTCACTGTTTATACAACAAAATACAGGGCATTCCTTTCAAAGGCAAATTGTCTTTAAAAATAGAATTAGAAGTGGACCCATAATCACCTAATTAAAGCTCTCCCCATCCCCACCACCCTTTATATTTGTGTTGCCAATGTTACTTTAGCTGTGAGTTCTCAGAAATGCTACAACTGCTTAAATATAAGTGATGGGGAGTTGTTTACTTTGTTCAGATGCCAGAGTAAAAATTCCCACCACTTGACCTTGGAATTATCTACTGCTGCATCAGACTGACACAAATGCTCGATAGCAATCTCTGGTTGATTTCAGCTATTATTTCGAAAGCACCAGGCAAGTCATTTACGACGTCCTCACACAAGAATGAACTTGAGGGCAGGTTGCTACAAAGTCCTGAGGGAAGTGCATTCAGTTGAGATCATTGTAACCTGAACAAAATGAAATCATTTGGTGTCTGAAAGTACATACAGGGTGGAATTTTATGCTGGCGGCGGGGGTCTCGATGTTGAGGGATACCGACATCGAGATCCCTGTGCAGCCTCTTCTACTGAAGGCCCAGCAAATTTTGTGCCAATCAGGCACTTAACTGAACAATGGCAGGCTTTCCATAGGATTTAGGATCCTGTCGCTGGAGGTCCCGGCCTTCCAGAACTGCCGGCCAATCAGAGGCTGGGAGCTGCAGCGCCACCGCGGAGGCAGTGGCTGCTGCTGTAGCTGCAGCAACCAGAGACCGAGCAGCAGTGCTGGAACCAGGCTTAAGGTAGGTCAGGGAAGGAAGGGGTCGCAGGGGAGGGGGGGTTGGCAACAAGGGAAGGGGGTGGCCCTCAGCTGACCCCCCCCAATTCCCAATGCCAGGTCCCACGTTCAAGCACTTTGACATGCCTTTGAACGAGAACTCCACTCCCCCCCCCACACCCTCCAGAGTCGAGAAGCAGCCTGCATAGACAGAAACTGTCACCAAATACTGCGGATGCTGGAAATCTGGAATAAAAACATAAAATATTGTAAATACTCATCAGGTCAGGCAGCACCTGTGGAGAGAGAAACAGAGTTTCATGTTTTAAGCAAGTGAAAGGGGGGAGGGTGGAAAAAGAACAAAAGGGAAGTTCCCTGCTGAGTATTTCTAGCATTTTATATTTATATTACAAACTGTCATCATTTGGACTTACTGATTAGGGGTCTGTCAGCTTTGTGAAACACTTTGTTTCTCAAAGCTGTTTTACATGGTCCTCCACTTGTAAACAAGGCCAAGAATTTCCATGCTATTTTCAGCATAATTATAGCTTATGTTTGGTCAGCGAAATGGAGCAGAGGCTGTTTGCACTGAACGCCCGCAAGCTTTTTGGCTTCTTCTGATCTGCCCATCATGTCTAAATGAGCTCATTTACATATATTATAAGAGCCAGTGGCACTTCAACTCTGAGTTTCTTGTTTTTATACTCACATTGCCATTGAGATAAATTAGAATGAGAATTATAAAGTGCAGCTGTTGCCAAGACCATCTGAGTCAGGAGGAATTGAGGAATTTCTGAGACTGAAGAGTGTGGAGAATTTCAATGGCAATTTCAGCAGCATGGAATGACTTTTTGCAGCTTATTTGTTTGCAGCATTTTGTCTACACAGATCCAAACTTGCTTCTCACTGCTTCTATCCACAACTTCCACCCACAGTGAAGGCTTCTCAGGAGCAGGTATGGCATTGCCTTTGTGCAAACACTTGTATGCATATGAGCTCACCCAGGAAAATCTGTTTAAATATTTCTCCAGGTCATCAGTGGGCAGAACTCATTTCCCATTGACGTAAAAGTGGTGCAACTCTGATTGGCAGGATGTGACGAGTGGAGTCCTGTAGGGGTCTGTGCTGGGGCCACAACTTTTTACAATTTATATCAATGACTTAGAAAAACACCTTTGACCACCGCTCAGGCAGTGGGCTGCACGGAATGTCCTCAAGGCCCTACGGGAAAAGGAGATGGTGGATCCTGTTGGATGGTTCCCCGAGCAGATCGCCAAAGTCATTTGGCGGAATGCCTCATCACCAGAACTTTCAAACAAGCACCAAGCTGTAGCTTGGCTGGTGGTGAGAAGAGCCCTCCCCGTCAGGTTCTTCCTGCACGCCCGAAGTCTCACCCACTCCGCACAACGCCCTCGCGGTGGTTGTGGTGGGGAAGAGACGGTTGCCCACCTCCTTCTGGAATGTGTCTTTGCAAAGCAGGTGTGGAAAGAGATGCAGTGCTTTTTGTCGAGGTTCATCCCAAGCAGCTCTGTAACACAGGAGTCTCTGCTCTACGGGCTGTTCCCAGAGACGCACACCGAGATAAACATCAACTGCTGCTGGAGGACTATCAATTCGGTGAAAGACGCCCTTTGGTCTGCCCGAAAGTTGCTGGTCTTCCAGCGCAAAGAGTTGTCCACAACCAAATGTTGCAGACTGGCACATTCCAAGGTCCAGGACTATGTGCTGAGGGACGCACTAAAGCTTGGGGCAGCCGCAGCAAAGGCTCAATGGGGAAAGACCACTGTGTAAGGTCCCCTCACCAAGCTGAACTGCGGGGCTGGATCCATGGGAAACCCCTCGAACTGTGTCGGGAAAATTTTCATTTGCTGTAAAATGTGAAAATGTATATGGCATGACAAATGAAGTGGAAGGGTTGTGAGGCAACTCATGATTGTACTGAAGGAAACAGACCTCCTTTGCACTGTTTGTATTTTTTGACTTGGTGCTGTTTGAAACTGTTTGGTATTGTATTTTTTTTTTACAGATTTTTATGAATAAAGTATATTTTGGAAATTAAAAAAAATCAATGACTTAGATCAGGGTAATGAATGGCATGCTAGCTAAATTTGCAGATGACACAAAGATAGATAGGAAAGTATGTTGTGAAGAGGACATAAGAAGGTTGCAGACCGATATAGACAGGTTGAGTGAGTGGGCAAAAATCTGGCAGATGGAGTATAATGTGGGAAAATGTGAAGTTGTTCACTTTGGCAGGAAGAATAAAAAAGCAGAGTATTTCTTAAAAGGGGAAAAACTGCAGAATTTCAAGGTGCAGCGGGATCTAGGTGTTCTAGTGCACAAGTCACAAAAAGTTAGCATGCAGGTACAGAAAGTAATAAAGAAGGCTAATGAAATGCTATCCTTTATTAGCCAGGTGCTGCGCAAATGACTACTGGCAACACCTATGCAGTCATATTCAGCTGGCTTCAGACACCGGAAACATCAGAGGAATGTATGATGGCATTATGAGAGCTTTTGGGCCAACCATCAAGAAGATCGCCCCCCTCAAATCTAAATCAGGGGACATAATCACTGACCAATGCAAGCAAATGGACCGCTGGGTTGAGCACTACCTAGAACGGTACTCCAGGGAGAATGTTGTCACTGAGACTGCCCTCAATGCAGCCCAGCCTCTACCAGTCATGGATGAGCTGGACGTACAGCCAACAAAATCGGAACTCAGTGATGCTATTGATTCTCTAGCCAGCAGAAAAGCCCCTGGGAAGGACAGCATTACCCCTGAAATAATCAAGAGTGCCAAGCCTGCTATACTCTCAGCACTACATGAACTGCTTTGCCTGTGCTGGGATGAGGGAACAGTACCTCAGGACATGCGCGATGCCAATATCATCACCCTCCATAAAAATAAAGGTGGCCGCGGTGACTGCAACAACGACCGTGGAATCTCCCTGCTCAGCATAGTGGGGAAAGTCTTTGCTCGAGTCGCTTTAAACAGGCTCCAGAAGCTGGCCGAGCGCGTCTACCCTGAGGCACAGTGTGGCTTTCGTGCAGAGAGATTGACCATTGACATGCTGTTCTCCCTTCGTCAGATACAGGGGAAATGCCGCGAACAACAGATGCCCCTCTACATTGCTTTCATTGATCTCACCAAAGCCTTTGACCTTGTCAGCAGACGTGGTCTCTTCAGCCTACTAGAAAAGATTGGATGTCCACCAAAGCTACGAAGTATCATCACCTCATTCCATGACAATATGAAAGGCACAATTCAACATAGCGGCACCTCATCAGACCCCTTTCCTATCCTGAGTGGCGTGAAACAGAGCTGTGTTCTCGCACCCAAGCTTTTTGGGATTTTTTTCTCCCTGCTGCTCTCACATGCGTTCAAGTCTTCAGAAGAAGGAATTTTCCTCCACACAAGATCAGGGGGCAGGTTGTTCAACCTTGCCCGTCTAAGAGCGAAGTCCAAAGTACGGAAAGTCCTCATCAGGGAACTCCTCTTTGCTGACGATGCTGCTTCAACATCTCACACTGAAGAGTGTCTGCAGAGTCTCATCGACAGGTTTGCGGCTGCCTGCAACGAATTTGGCCTAACCATCAGCCTCAAGAAAATGAACATCATGGGACATGACGTCAGAAATGCTCCATCCATCAATATTGGCGACCACGCTCTGGAAGTGGTTCAAGAGTTCACCTACCTAGGCTCAACTATCACCAGTAACCTGTCTCTAGATGCAGAAATCAACAAGCGCATGGGAAAGGCTTCCACTGCTATGTCCAGACTGGCCAAGAGAGTGTGGGAAAATGGCGCACTGACACGGAACACAAAAGTCCGAGTGTATCAAGCCTGTGTCCTCAGTACCTTGCTCTATGGCAGCGAGGCCTGGACAACGTATGTCAGCCAAGAGCGACGTCTCAATTCATTCCATCTTCGCTACCTCCGGAGAATACTTGGCATCAGGTGGCAGGACCGTATCTCCAACACAGAAGTCCTCGAGGCGGCCAACATCCCCAGCTTATACACACTACTGAGTCAGCTCCGCTTGAGATGGCTTGGCCACATGAGCCACATGGAAGATGGCAGGATCCCCAAAGACACATTGTACAGCGAGCTCGCCACTGGTATCAGACCCACCGGCCGTCCATGTCTCCGCTTCAAAGACGTCTGCAAACGCGACATGATGTCCTGTGACATTGATCACAAGTCGTGAGAGTCAGTTGCCAGCGTTCGCCAGAGCTGGCGGGCAGCCATAAAGGTGGGGCTAAAGAGTGGCGAGTCGAAGAGACTTAGCTGTTGGCAGGAAAAAAGACAGAAGCGCAAGGGGAGAGCCAACTGTGTAACAGCCCTGTCACTCTAGAATTGGCCTTTATAGCCACTCCAGGCGCTGCTCCACACACCACTGACCACCTCCAGGCGCTTACCCATTGTCTCTCGAGATAAGGAAGCCAAACAAGAAAGAAGAAGATTACGAGAGGAATTGAAAATAAAAGTAAGGATGTTATGCTTCAGTTATACAGAGCATTGGTGGGACCACATCTCAAATAGCGTGTGCAGTTTTGATCTTCTTATTTAAGGAAGGATGTAAATGCATTGGAGGCAGTTCAGCAGAGGTTTACTAGATTGATACCTGGTATGAGCAGATTGTCTTACGAGGAAAGGTTAGACAGACTGGGCTTGTTTTCACTGGAGTTTAGAAGAGTGAGGGGAGACTTGATTGAAGTTTATAAGATCCAGAATGGTCTTGACAAGGTGGATGTGGAAAGGATATTTCCTCTTGTGGGTGAGTCCAGAACTAGGGGGCACTGTTTTAAAATTAAGGCTCACCCTTTTAGGACAGAGACGAGGAGAAATTTTTTCTCTCAGAGGGTTGTGAGACTTTGAAATTCTCTGCCTCAGAAGGTGGTGGAGGCGGGGTCATTGAATATTTTTAAGGCGGAGGTAGATAGATTCTTGTTAGGCAAGGGAATCAAAGATTATCGGGGGTAGATGAGAGTGTGGAATTTGAAACAGAAACAGATCAGCCATGATCTTATTAAATAGCAGAGCAGGCTCGAGGGGCCGAATGGCCTCCTTCTGCTCCTAATTCGTATGGTCGTATGCTCATAACTCACCAGATGGGTCATAATAATTTAAATAAGGAAACTTGCCTTGCTGCTAGTTGAGAATTGCATCAATAACAACAACAATTTGCATTTATATAGCAACTTTAATGTAGTAACGCATCCCAAGGTGCTTCACAGGATTATCATCAAATACGAGCCACATAAGGAGATATTCGGACAGGTGACCAAAAATTTAGTCAAAGAAGTAGGTTTTAAGGAGAGTCTTCAAAGAGCAGGGAGGGGTAGAGAGGCAGGGAGACTTCGGGAAGGGAATTCCAGATCAGTTGGGAAATGACGTGATGCTATGTACATTGAATGAGCATTACTTCCATTACAAGTATATTATATTTATTTCATTCAGATTTTGCCCTTCGAGGTCACCTATCTTGCTCTCAGTTCAGCATGGAACAATTTGGGTTTAGCCATAGACAATACTATTCTGTGTCTCGCCTCAGCAAGTGACATCTCTCGGTGGTGGAGTTTGTTCCTCATATTCTCTTTTGTGTGTCTCTCTCTCTTCTCTCCCAGCAGATGGAATGTTCCATCTAACAGTCTTCCTGAGTGACCAATTTAAATGTCAGTTATGTTTAAATAAGTTGAATTAAGGCCCCCCAGTTGGGAATTGAGCATTCTACAACACAAACTGTCAGACCATTCCCCCATTCCAAGAACAATTCAAGTATTTGATACATATTGTAAAGTTATATTGCCAAAATACCTTGCATTTTTTCTTTGTAGTCTCAAAGCTTCTCATTGCAGCAATGGCCAGAACCAACAGGAAATCAGCTAACAGCATAGAAGGAGGCCATTGATCTCATTGCGTCTGTGCTGGCTGTGTGCTACAGCAATCTAAACTAATCTCACTTCCTTACTCTCTACCCATAGCCCTGTATTTTCCATTGCTTCAAATATTTATCCAATTTTCTTTGAAAAAATACTACGATCTCTGGCTTAACCATTCTCTGTGGGAAAGCGTTCCATGCTCCATAACCCTTGCATGAATACATTTCTCATAACCTCCCTCTTAATAGCAGTTTTAAATTGATGATCGTTCATCACTGACTCCCAACCAGAGGAAATAATCTTTCGCTATTCATTCTATCAAAATCCTTCGTCCCTAAACTCTCCTACCCTCCTTTAATTATTCTTATTGAGAAAAGCTTTACATTATGTATTATTATATATTTCACTTTATATTGTCTGCTTGCATTTTTTCATATTCTCCTTTAGCCATTCCAATCTTCCTTTTTATTTCTCAACTACACTTTATTTTTTTCCCATAATTATTTTTAGTATTGTTAGCCCTAACTTTATCATATGTTCCTCTTTTAAGTTTCAGTAAGTTTTAATCTCTTTATTTACCCCTGGAGTTCTTTCCTTTGACACACCTTTTTATCTTAAAGAAAGATAGTTAATTTGTCCATCTCCTATTTGAACATTTCTCACCATTTATTGGTTGACCTACTTGTTAACTATTTTTGCCAAGTTAACTTGAGTCAGACTCATCTTACCTTGTTGAGCTTGGTCTTTTTCCAGTCCATTCCTTTATCTTTGATATCTTTGACTCTTCATTATCCTTTCCTATTCATACATTGAACGTGTTGTGATTTCTTTTCCCAATTATTCTCCTACTCTTACATTTGTTATTTACCCCACTTCATTTCCCATAACTAAATCAACTAATTCTTCTTTCATATAACACATAAATTTTACTACTGCCCTTCCTTCTTCTTAACTCTATCTATATTGGGTTAATGCAACCCTCGGGGGCTTCCTACATTCTAGCAAAGTGATAGAATCCTACACTAATACTACTTCATTCTGCTTTTCATTCATCCATAGGTCTTCTGAAAAAGCATGCATATTAAGATCCCAGTCTGATTGCACAGAGGGAATGGGAGGGAGGTGGAAACATGTAAGCTGAGTCTAGCAGCTAAGTGAAAAGACACTTATCTGCTGGATCCAGTAGTGCTCACCTCCCTCTCACTGCCGGGATTCCTGAGGTCCGGGAAACTTGGCCAGCCAAGGTTAAATTTAAAATAAATTTAAATCTCAGGCGCACAACCTCATTATAATATTTAAATGACCGAATCGACTCCTGGTTGCTTGACCCTCGTCCCTCAAAACTAGAAGTGGGTGGGTTGGGTTTGGCGTTGAAATTTTTAACATTTTAATATCCTACCCGACCTAAACTTGCCCGATTTTGGGTGGTGGGGGAGGGGGGGGGGTAATCCCTTCCACTTAATTCCAACACTTAATTAACCCTGCTCTTCCTCTCGAGTTTCAAAACTAGAGAACTTGATCCAACTCTGAATGAGGGTAAGCCCAACCATCAATAATCAGAATTAGTTAGCAACATAACTGGAATAGAATGGTCAAATGTATGTAGCTCAGTATCAGCCACTCACTGCCAACCCACCCTCGTTCCCCGCACACCCCGCACCTCCACACATTGAGTCGTGGGCCCTCTTTAACCAAGGGCTCACCGTGCCTTGCCCTGTTCCTGTTCCACCATCTATCTGGTAAGATAATATTGGTCTTTTAAGATAAGTTGTGATAAGGTGAAATGTTCATGTATGACCAAATCTTGTAGAGATTTATTTTTATGTTTTTAATAAATTTTATATTAGTGAATTATTGTTTATCAAGTTGACTGAGGAATTAAATATTTTTATACTTTTCAGCATCAATTGATTCCAAGTTAAAAAAAAGACTTGCATTTATATAGCACCTTTCACAACCACCAGAAATCCAAAGGGCTTTACAGCCAATGAAGTACTTTTGAAGTGTAGTCACTTTTGTAATGTAGGAAACGCAGCAGCCAATTTTCACACAGCAAGCTTCCACAAACAGCAATTTGATAATGACCAGATAATCTGTTTTTGTGATGTTGATTGAAGGGTAAATATTAGATTTATGATTTTTTTTTTTAGATTTAGAGATACAGCACTGAAACAGGCCCTTCAGCCCACCGAGTCTGTGCCGACCATTAACCACCCATTTATACTAATCCTACACTAATCCCATATTCCTACCACATCCTCACCTGTCCCTATATTCCCCTACCACCTACCTATACTAGGGGCAATTTATAATCGCCAATTTACCTATCAACCTGCAAGTCCTTTGGCTGTGGGAGGAAACCGGAGCACCCGGAGGAAACCCACGCAGACACAGGGAGAACTTGCAAACTCCACACAGGCAGTACCCAGAATTGAAGCCGGGTCACCGGAGCTGTGAGGCTGCGGTGCTAACCACTGCGCCACTGTGCCGCCCATAGGCCAGGTCATCCCCTGTTCTTCTTCAAAATAGTGCTGGATCTTTTATGTCCACCTGAGAGGGCAGACGGGGCCTTGGTTTAATATCTCATCCAAAAGACGACACGTCCGACAATGCAGCCCTCCCTCAATACTGCACTGAAATGTCAGCTTTGATTTTTGTGCTCAGGTCCTAGAGCAGGTCTATGAACCCACAATCTTCTGACTCCGAGGCAAGAGTGTTACCAACTGAGCCATGAATGACTCTTCAATTAGAAATCACTTCCAATACACTGTCCCAATAATCTATACTTTCCTGATTTAGTAAGATTGTTGCATATCCCACATGAGTCACTCAATGTCCTTTCTCAGGTAATCTGATAGGTTTGTGACACATAGTACTGAATTGTGTGCAAGCCTGTGCTTGGACTTATACCCATTAGGCTACAGGTAAATTTAACCAAACTCATTCACTGACTTCTGAGAGAGGGGACAGACTTTCATCCCATTGGTCTGGGCCAGTATCAAACCCAGCTGCCACAGGTGAAACAACAAAGTGCTAGCCCAATGTAGCACTGCAATAAATATTTACCTTGGAAATGGTTGGGGGGGAATTGCATCCAAACATAAGTCCTGGGATGCCCCCACCCAGGGGCTGCACCAGGGACTTTACCAAAGTTTGCAGGAACAGGGGGGAGCAGCCCATTAACTAATTTGAGAATGACTGATGCCCATTCACCGAACAGTGCTGAACCAAGGTTCCGGTTTCAGGCCCACCCCAGAAACAGAAGATAATAGCCCTCCCTTGGTCTCTTTGAGAGCTGGGGATGAGGGAACTCACTGGCATATAGAGTCCCTGGCCCTGCTCCACCAAGGATACGGGTGAATAGAAACTGTGTCCAGACAAACGCAATCACAAATTCACATGTTAAGTCAACGTTAAGGCAGGAATACATTGGAAATACCATGGATTTTAGGGGCATTGGTTCATCGATGCAAGACGTGATCATCAGGTCGAATCTTTTTCCCTTTGGCAAAACTGAAGTTTCTTCTCGTGGTACAATTTTTACAATTGTGCAAAAGTACTGTATGCGGTTCAATTTTTTTTCCATCAACACTTCTCTAAAGGAATGTTGAAAATTTCAAATTCTATACATTATTTTGCTTAGCACCTAATGCGATTACTGTTCAATCCAAAGTCTGAAGCACCTTCTGCTTAACCAGGGAAAATAATCAACGAGTGGGACTTACAGTTCAACCAAGATCTGTATTGTACATGCTCAACGCATTAAGAACCGTAAAATCATAGAATGGTTACAGCACAGAAGGAGACCAGTCAGCCCATCTTGTCCATGCCGATCTCTGAGGATCTAAGTGTAAGTTATGGCCATTTCTGGGTCCCGAGCCCACTCTGACCTTCAGGGTGTCCGCATGGGAGATCTTCCCAGAGGCAGCCAAATAAAAGGCCACCTTCAGGTCCAATATCCAATTCAGGATGACGGGTGGGCCCGTGAGGCTGCAGGCCCAATCAGAGGGCTTGCAGGCTTGCAAGGATGGCAGTCCCACCACCAGAGGTGGGCACTGCCACTGTTGCAGGGAGAACATGAGGGCGCCTGCATCTTGAGGTGCCCTCTGAAGTAGTTTGGATTTGTTTAAAAAACTCTCTAGCCACAACTACGAGGCCACCCATGTGCCAGCGGTAAGCCACCTCCAGATACCTGCCAGGCTCGTGCCCAATTAGTCCACAAATGAGCAGTTAATTATGCAGATTGGCTACCAGCTCTTGCCAGGCGTGTAGCATCTGCAGCTGATGACTCATCTCTGGGAAGATCGCCAGGATGTGGGATCATGTCGGTCTGCTGACCCGATGCCAATTTCTGTGACATTCCTCCCAGTCCCGCCTTTAAGCCTGCCTATAAGACAAGGAAGATTCCGCAATACAAGAGCAACTCAGTTAGTCCCACATCCCCGCCTTTTCCACGTAGCCCTGCAAATTTTTTTCTCTTCAGATGATTATCCTATACCCTATTGAAAGCCACGATTGAATCTGCCTCCACCACATTCTTAGGTAGTGCATTCCAGATCCAAACTACTCACTGTGTAAAATAAAATAATCTTCATGTCGCCTCTGGTTCTTTTGCCAATCACCTTAAATTGGTGTCCTCTGGTTCATGACCTTTCCACCAAAGGGAACAGTTTCTCCCATTCTACTCTGACCAAACCTCTCATGATTTTGAACACCTCTATCAAATCTCCTCTCAACCTTCTCTGCTGTCGGCAGAACAGCCCCAGCTTCTCCAATCTAACCTTGTAACTAAAGTCACTCATATCTGGAACCACTCTCATAAATTTTTTCTGCACCATCTCCAATGCTTTCAGATCCTGCCATAATACTCCAGTTGTGGCCAAACCAGTGTTTTATAAAGCATCATCATATCTCCCTTGCTTTTGTACTCTATGCCTCTATTTATAAAGCCCAGAATCCCGTATGCCTTGTTAACTGCATTCTCAAGCTGCCCTGCCACCTTCAATGATTTGTGCCCAAAAGTCCCAGCTCCCTCCCCTCCAGCAGCCCCTTTAGAATTGTATGCCTTAGTTTATATTGCCTCTCCTCATTTTTGCTACCAAAATGTATCTCTTCACACACCTCAGCATTAAATTTCATCTGCAACCTGTCTGCTCATTCCACCAGCTGCCTATGTCCTCTTTAGGTCCCTCTCTATCCCCCTCCACCCCAAGCTTCACAACACTTCCAAGTTTTGTGTCATCTGCAAATTTTGAGATTGTGCTCTGCACACCCAAGTCTAGGTCATGAATATAGATTAAGAAAAGCAGTGCCGACCCCTGGGGAACCCCACTTCTCCAGTCCAAACAACAACCATTCACTACTATTCTCTGTTTCCTGTCACTCAGCCAATTATGTATCCATACTGCCACTGTCCCTTTTATTCCATGGGCTTTAGTTTTGCTGATAGGTCTATTATTTGGGACTTTATCAACTGCTGTTTGAACTTCATGTACACCACATTAGCTGCATTACCCTTATCAACTCTCTCTGTTACCCCATCAAAAAACTCAAACAAGTTAACAAATCTGCGCAGGCTTTCCTTAGTTAATCCACATTTGTCCAAGTGACTGTTAAATTTATCATGGATTATTGTTTCTAAAATCCTTCTCACCACCGAGGTTGCCTGTAGTTGCTGGGTTTATCCTTACACTTGTCATGAACATGTGCTATGCCGAATAATTTTTTTTTAATCCATTGGTTGGAAACCTGAATTAAACTTTAAGAAAAAAGCAGGAGACAAAAAACTGATTTTTGGATCTCTGCTAGCAGCTAAAATGGCAACCACAATTTGCATTGAAATACCTCACATCTCAAGGTATTGATGTGGAGACGAATGTCAGGTTAATGTCCCACCAGAACAACGGCTTGCGGAGTTTGAATGAGCTACCAGCTTTAGCTCCATTAACAAGACATTCAAAGCCATCTTGGAACATGAACAACAGTGGAGATGAACCTCAAAGAGTAAACACTGAAACAATGGGACTCGAGTGAGATTGGAATTTTTAGACTTGAACAAATTAAGATGCAGAAGAGAGAATACAATGAGGCATCATGTGACAGACTCTCCATCTCTGTGAAAAACCTGCAGTTTCTTCTCTCTAGAGCAGACAAGCACCTGTTTTTGACCAGTGCAGGACCCAAGTGGGGGTTGGTTTGTCTGTCTCTCTCTCCAGGCAATCATGTGAGATTGAATCCTGCCTGCGGGCTACAACACATCCAAGTCTATCACTACTGCAGACAGAGATCCCATAGAGAAAACAATTTATATTACTGTCTCTAAGAAAACCCTTAAACAGGTGGCCACCTCTACCAACCAGGAACTTCATGACCACTAGTTCAGTTGGAAGACAACTGAATTACCAGACTTCACAGATTGTACATTCTTTTATTTGTTATGGACTCTAATCGAACCGATTTATTCTTCTTCACTCTGTAACCTATTTGTCTGTATGTGTGTGGAAGTTAGAGCATAGTTTATTATTTTACTTAGATCGAGTTTTGGGTTTATGTACAATAAACTAACCTCTTTCTTGTTTAAACTCAAGAAAATCTGTCCGATTTGTTCTTTTATGATCTTGGAACATAAAAGGGTTAAACACTCAATGAATTGATAAGCATATCACTGTTTAAAAGAAATGAACCCCATTGCGGTCAAACAAGGAGAGGGACAAGAAGGCAGCCTTTTGAACCCTCCTCACCTGATCGTAACAGGGATTTGGGGGCACGTGTCCAGGATCAAAACCCAAAGACAAATCAGAAATTGGAAGTGGGAAAGTAATTGATACCTAGCAAAAATTTAAAAACTTCAATGCAGATTTTCTTGTGGTTTTCAGTGCTGGAGTACTAAAATTCAAGGCCAGTACCTTTCTAGGCCAGAGTGAAGTAACTTGAAACAGGTTAAAAGCCCTATCTATTGAAGAGTTGAGGAATGTAGCTAGGCAGTTGAGATTACTATCCATCCAATAGCTAGGAAGCCTGAAATCCTAAAACTCGTGACCGACCATTTTGCACTTGAAACTGAAGACTTGGAGACAGGCTTAGAGTCAGAAACAGACAGAATAACATTAGCTAAGATACAACTAGAACAGAGAAGAGTAGAATTAGAATTCTAGAGAGATAAGGAGGAGAGAGAGTATCAGGAAAGGGAAGAAGAGCTTTACAAAGGGAGTTAAGGCAGCTCAAACTAACTAGGGGATGTCTTAATGCACCCAGTGAAGGCACCGCGAGTGAGGGAACTACCCCAAGCTCAGGACCGAATGCTGAGCTCTTAACGTTCTCCCAGTTGATACCAAAGTTCAAGAGGGAGATGTGGAAGCATTTTCCGTCTCCTTTGAAAAGCTTGACAACAGCTGAAGTGGCCAGCAGAGAGCAGGACCCTGTTAATACAAAGCAAACTAACAGGACACGCCCATGAGTTATATTCACTTTTGCCTGATGAAAGTTCATCAGACTATGAGATGACCAAAAATGCTATCCTGAGTGCATATGAGCTGGTACTGGAGGCATACTGCCAAAAATTCTGAATCCTCCGAAAGCAGCCAGAACAAACTCACCTTGAGTTTGAAAGAGTTAAGCAACTCGCTTTTGACCAATGGATATGGGCACTCAAAATACAGCCCACATATAAAAACTGCAAAGAAGTGATCCTTCATGAGGAGTTCAAAGACTTGCTTCCCCTTTCCATTAAAAGGCATATGGAGTAACAAAAAGATTTAAGCTGGCTGATGAATTTACACTTGTCCACAAGCCCTTATTCCAAGGGAAGCCCCTCCCTAATCACCTCCCAAAACCCGAAAAGGATAAAAGGTGGGAGGGTGATAGGAGCCTGAACAGCCATGGGCGAGAAGGGAAAGCTGGACACACAGGGGGCTCTCCTCAGGCCAAACAGCACAGTGCTCAGAGCAGGAGTGACGCCTGAAAGCTTGTGTGTTTCCATTGTAACAAGGCAGGTCACCTTCGAGCTGACTGCTGGAAGTTAATGTAGGATTAATCAGGGCACACCAGAACAGTGTAGGAAAAGGGGTCCTGATGGAAAGAACAGCAGACCAGGCTGTGGCTTTCACTGCATCAGTAAGACCCAGTAAACATACCACTGTGAGTGCGGGAAAATGTAACAAAATCCCTGGGAGTTACCAGGATTTTGTGTCCAAGGAAAGGTGACCCCATTCCCCTCGAGTGAGGCAAACAAGCCCATAGTCATACTTAGGGATACAAGGACCACCCAATCCCTTCTTCTGGGAAAAGGAATGCCCCCAGAGAGTTCATTGAATGCTAGAGTGTTAATAAACAGTATTGGAGGACAGTATAAGCCCATACCTTCATATCGGGTGCACATGGAGTGCAATCTTGTTTTCAGGACTGGTAACTGTGGGGATTGTCCTTAGTTTGCCTGTGGACAGGGTCGACCTGCTCCTGGGTAATGATCTGAAGGGGGCAAAGGTGGTAACTTCCCCAGTGGTTTTAGAGAGACCGAATGAGGTCAGGGAGACAGAGCAGTTACAGGAGAAGGTTCCTGACATTTTCCCTGACTGTGTAGTGACCCCGTCCATGGCTAAACAAGCTCCGTCAGAGGAGGCTGAACTGGCACTGTAGACAGATGACCCTACTGTCTGGTTATCCAAAATCTTCTTTGGGAAGTTAGAGGACCAAAAGGATGTATTAAACAGGTCTTCCTTGGTCGACTGGCCAGTGACCCTGTGTTAAAAAGTTAGTACAGACTGCCCAAACTGAAGCTAAAGCAGAGGGGGTCCCTGAGGGCTACTATTTAAAGAATGAGATACTGATGAAGAAGTGGAGACCTCCTCACAGACCTGCGAACAGTGGTTCACCAGATAGCAGTGCTGCTGAGGTACCGTAAGGACCTAAGAATAGTTCACCAACTTCCAATGACTGGACATGTCAGTATACGAAAAACACAAGCCTGCGTATGACAGCATTTTGACTAGCCACAACTCCAACAAGATGTGGTGGAGTTCTGTAAAACTTGCCAAACGTGCAAGGTTGTGTGGAAGTCCCTTCTTCTTTGGCCTCCTGTCTCAAGAGACAATGGGTAAGCACCTAGAGGTGGTCAGTGGTTTGTGAAGCAGCGCCTGGAGTGGCTATAAAGGCCAATTCTAGAGTGACAGACTCTTCCACAGGCGTTGCAGATAAAATTGGCTGTCGGGCCTGTTACACAGTTGGCTCTCTCCTTGCACTTCTGTCTTTTTTCCTGCCAACTGCTAAGTCTCTTCGACTCATCACTCTTTAGCCCCGCCTTTATGGCTGGCCGCCAGCTCTGGCGATCACTGGCAACTGACTCCCACTACTTGTGGTCAATGTCACAGGACTTCATGTCGTGTTTGCAGACGTCTTTAAAGCGGAGACATGGATGTCTGGTGGGTCTGATACCAGTGACGAACTCGCTGTACAAAGCGTCCTTGGGGATCCTGCCAACTTCCATGCGGCTCACATGGCCAAGCCATCTCAAGCGCCGCTGGCTCAGTAGGGTATATATGCTGGGGATGTTGGACGCCTCGCGTTGGAGATACGGTCCTGCCACCTGATGTCAAGGATTCTCTGGAGGCAGAGGAAGTTGCCCTGGGAGTTCTCAACATTGACTCTGGACCCCATGAAGTCTCATGGCATCAAGACAAATATGGGCAAGGAAACCTCCTGCTGATTACCATCTACTGCCCGCCCCTCCCCGCTCACTGATGAATCAGTGCTTCTCCATGTTGAACACCAATTGGAAGAAGCACTGAGGGTAGCAAGGGCACAAAATGTACTCTGGGTGGGGGATTTCACCAAGAGTGGCTTGGTAGCACCAATGCTGGCCGAGTCCGAAAAGACATAGCTGCGAGACTGTGTCTGTGGCAGGTGGTGAGGGAATCAAGAAGAGGAAAAAACTTACTTAAGCTCATCCTTACCAATCTACCTGTTGCAGATGCATCTGTCCATGACAGTATTAGTAGGAGTGACCACCGCACAGTCCTTGTGGAAACAAAGTCCCGTCTTCACATTGAGGGTACCTACCATTGTGTTGTGTGGAACTACCACCATGCTAAATGAGATACATTTAGAACAGATCTAGCAACTCAAAACTGGACATCCATGAGGTGCTGTGGGCCATCAGCAGCAGCAGAATTGTATTCAACCACAATCTGTAACCTCATGGCCTGGCATATCCCCCACTCTACCATTACCATCAATCTGGGGGATCAACCCTGGTTCAACGAAGAACATCGAATGGCATGCCAGGAGCAGCACCAGGCATACCTCAAAATGAAGTGTCAACCTGGTGAAGCTACAGCATAGGACTACTTGCATGCCAAACAGCGGAAGCAGCATGCAATAGACAGGGCTAACTGATTCCACAACCAATAGATCAGATCTAAGCTCTGCAATCCTGCCACACTCAGTCATGAATGGTGGTGGACAATGAAACAACTGATTGGAGGAGGAGGCTCCACAAATATCCCCATCCTCAATGATGGAGCCCAGTACATCAGTGCAAAAGACAAGGCTGAAGCACTTGCATCCACCTTCAGCCAGAATTGTCGAGTGGATGATCCATCTTGGCCTCCTCCTGAGGTCTCCAGCATCACAGATGCCAGTCTTCAGCCAATCCGATTCACTCCACATGATGTCAAGAAACGGCTGAAGGCACTGGATACTGCAAAGGCTATGGGCCCTGACAACATTTTGACAACAGTACTGAAGACTTGTGCTCCAGAACTAGCTGCGCCCCTAGCCAAGCTATTCCAGTACAGCTACAACACTGGCATCTACCTGACAATGTGGAAAATTGTCCAGGTATGTCCTGTACACAAAAAGCAGGACAAATTCAACCTGGCCAATTACTGCCTCATCAGTCTACTCCCAATCATCAGTAAAGTGATGGAAGGTGTCATTAACAGTGCCATCGAGCAGCACTGCTCAGCAAAAACCTGCTCAGTGATGCTCAGTTTGGGTTCCGCAAGGGCCACTCAGCTCCTGACCTCATTACAGCCTTGATTCAAACATGGACAAAAGAGTTGAACTCAAAAGTTGAGGTGACAGTGACTGCCTTTGACATCAAGGCAGCATTTGACCGAATATGGCATCAAGGAGCCCTGGAAAAACAGGAATCAATGGGAATCGGGGGAAAACTTTCCACTGATTGCAGTCATACCAAGCACAAAGGAAGATGGTTGTGGTTGTTGGAAGTCAATCATCTCAGTACTAGGACATCACTGCAGGAGTTCCTCAGGGTAGTGTCCTGGGCCCAACCATCTTCAGCTGCTTCAACAATGACCTTCCTTCAATCATAAGGTCAGAAGTGGGGATCTTCGCTGATGATTGCACAATTGTTCAGCACCATTCGCAACTCCTCAGATACTGAAGCAGCTCATGTCCATATGCAGCAAGACCTGCACAACATGCAGGCTTGGGCTGATAAGTGGCAATTAACATTCGCGCCACATAAGTGCCAGGCAATGACCATCTCAAGCAAGAGAGAATCTAACCATCTCCCCTTGACGTTCAATGGCACTAAATTCACCACTATCAACATTCTGGAGGTCACCATTGACCAGAAATGGACCAGCCACAACAATACTGTGGCTACAGGAGCAGGTCACAGGCTGGGAATTCTGCAGCGAGTAACTCACCTCCTGTCTCCCCAATGCCTGTCCACCACCTACAAGGCACAAGTCAGGAGTGTGATGGAATACTCTCCACTTGCTTGGGATGGGTGCAACACTCAAAAAGCTTGACACCATCCAGGATAAAGCAGCCTGCTTAATTGGCACCCCACCCACCACTTAAAACATTCATTCCCTTCCCCACCGAAGCACAGTGGCAGCAGTGTGTACTATATACAAGATACACTGCAGCAACCCACCAAGGCTCCCCGGACAGCACCTCCCAAACCCACGACCTTCACCACCTAGAAGGACAAGGGCAGCAGATTCATGGGAACACCACCACCTGCAAGTTCCCCTCCAAGCCACACATCATCCTGACTTGGAACTATATCGTCATTCCTTCACGGTCAAAATCCTGGATCTCTCTTCCTAACAGCACTGTGGGTGTACCTACACCCCAAGGACTGCAGAGATTCAAGAAGGCAGCTCACCACTACCTTCTCAAGGGCAAATAGGGATGGGGAATAAATGCTGGCCTAGCAGGCGACACCCACATACCACAACCTAATTTAAAAAAAAATTATTCAGCAGCCTGATGGGAAGAGGCAGTGAGTTTCCAACTAAATCCATTCCAGCGAGGAAGAAAATCGGAACTAGAGGTAGCCCAGAAAGTTTTTACTTTCCCTGTGGGATCAGCAGGAGCAGTAACAGGCCTGGCAGCCGATTCCACCATTTACCTGATGCTGGACACTGCTTCCCAGCTGCGCAGTTTTCCACCACTTTCCGCTGACCTCCCATTCAGAACTAGTGGTTCGTCAGCGAGCAGGATTTTAATGAGTCTGGTCATTAAAAAAATTTTGCATTTCATTTTTGAGCAGCAGTGTCGCTGCTGACCCACTCAAAACTGGCCCATAGTTAAAACTGGGGTCAAACTGAAACTGTACTGATTAAGACTCTTTAAACTACCACAGTATTTAAGTGGAACCTTGAATCTTTAAAATGGTCACATCATCAGGGACTGTACATTAAGCACAGTTAAGGAATACAGCAGAACTTGATTATTAATTATCTCCACGTGTGGTCAAATGATCGATTGGTACAGTTACTGACAGATGTCCTCTGTCAGTATTTTATTAAAGTTCTCTGACAACTTCCTGTTTCAGTGTAATGATATCATCAAGATGGTGTTACCTGAGGCAGTCGATCTTCATTTATTTGTATTAACCTGGAAGATCTTTTTTTTAAACTTTCGCCATATAGCAACAGCGTCAAGACCTGAATCAGCCCTAGGTCTCCATCGATCACGCTATTTCTTCAGTAAAATGTACATAACCTGCCTTAGTAACCTGTCATGTTATTCACATTGGATCGTGCAACCAACACTGCAGGAAAACAGGTTAAATCTCTACTATACTTGAATTTTTGAACATGAAGCCAGAAATAACAAACTGCACAATGTGCCAGAGTAATGTGACTGTCAGTACTTCAGACCCGGCTGCCATCCCAGTGATCCCCATGGAATACAGAGTGCAATCAAAGCCTACATTGAAGGGCTTACGGGTATGTCAATACTCAGCATTTCCAGCTTCAAAAGGCTAATACCCCAAACTGGAAGGAAAAGAAGCAAGTCACTAACATCAAAGATATCTCCAAATAAGATATCACCAACACACCCTTGATTTTGGCCTTTTTAACCGTCATAATATCTGAATGTAGTCAGCCAGAGTGAATATAATTTGTGTCAATTGAGAATAAAAACACAGCTGGCCTAAATCGGAAATCCCAGTGGCCTGTTTAATGTACCCTTGTTTCTGATAGTTTACACTGTTTAATGTACCCTTGTTTCTGATAGTTTACAGTTTCAAATATAACTAAGGCAGGATCACTGAAACCCAGTGAATTATAAATTGAAGTGTACTTGAAACACAGATACAAGCACTGCAGTAAAAGAATTAGATGGAAATATTACTCATGATCTTTAGTCTAGTACTCATGTGGCTTTATTCAAGTCAAAGTACCCTTTGGAGCAGCCTATTCATAATCGAGGCAAGGCTGTGAGGGAGGGTCACGGCAATATGCTGTAACACTGTAGTGGGCTCTTGAATAGGATTTGATGGAATTCATCAAGTGATGAGTTTTTGATCTCGGCTGGGCCAATCTGAATGAGGCAAAGTGTGAAGAAATTATTGCTGCAAGATGCAAAAGAACAGTTAATCTCAGAGATATATGAGCAAGTCTTTCTTTTCAACCATAAATTTCCAATGAGCCCAAATGTTGGGGTGTCACTTGCTTGTCAGACAAAGCAAAGTTCTAATGTATGCATTCTTGCATGTACATGTAGATCCAATAATGCAGATGGCATGTCGGGTACAGAGCTTCTCCCCAAACATTACCAGCATATAGTCAGAACAGGGGAACCCAACAGCTGGGATCACAACCTGAGTTTCATTGACGTTGTGAAATTTGGAAGGGTTAGTGGTGAACTTTCAGGGTGGGTACATAATGGCACTTGCACTGGCATCCATGGCCTCTGGATTTTGGGGACCATTATGTTTATACACCACTGAAACCCCTTTGCATGGCTGCAAACTGTGGCGTATTACTCTTTAGTGCAAGTGCAGTTAATGGAACTTGTATATGTCATGCCAATTAAGATATTTTTCCAACAGGCTTTTTCCAATACATATTCTTTAATCTATGAAGTATGGACATTCCATCAATCTCTCCTTTTGTTAGAGTCACTAAATAACTTTATATTCAACATAGCATTAATTTCTGTTGAAAAATGTGATGTTCACATCAATTGTTGTTGTCAATGTATTTTTAGAGAAGTTTCATTCAATCAATTGATAAACAGACCTCCGTCTTGAGGCATCCACTCCCCTCTCTCTAGCACTCTGCCCCTCTCTGGGAGCGAGACTGTGATGAATGGACAATGGATTATGCTGTGCTACAGCACAGGAATTAACTTAATTTTTCTGAACAAGCTACTGATTAGTTAATGCTTTGGGTAATTTCTTAACCATCTAAGTTATGAGTGAGAATCAATACACAGACAATTCTTACACTTTTCTAAATGTATCTTTTTAATTTATAAAGAGGGAGAAAAATACCTATGTTATCAACTTATTTTGTGGCAACATTAAATTTGATTCAGTTTGCTGACTACCCTGGCATTTCCAAAGATTATACAACCTTGGTATTGAGATGTGCTAATTTGTTGTGCCACAAAATGGTACAGTTGGGTTTGCATATACATTCCCGCATAGTGAGTGTCTGGCCTCACTTGGGACATGAGAGATTGGTGTTGAGCATTGGCTGGGCTCCTTCCACTAAGAAAATCAGAAAATTCTATAATAACACCACAAACCATTCTCATTCACCTTGAATGGGTCAATTACAGACCAGCCTTGGCCACAGGCCTTAGAGCTGATCCTCTGCTTGCCTCTTGATCTTTGTCCATATGACATGGAAGTAATCTAATGAGGGATGGAACAGCTAAATTATGATAATTGAGGAGTTGTTTGCAGTCCAGTCATTTTACAGGAGAATGTCCAAAGTATACCAAAAGATGAAAATCTTGGAGCCTTACAACCTTAACTCAACTTCAATTGGATACCTTATTCAACTTTAACCAGGTGGTAGATTTTGAAAAGGAGAAAAATTAATATTTTATTGGACAAAAAGTAGGAGCAAAAACATAAGAGTAAATTTGCCGATCGTGTACTCCCAGCAAGGAGTCACAATAGAAGGGAATGCAGATCAAAGAATCAGAACTGAAGCATTGTAACTGTATATCTAATCCACCTTCCTTTGAGCACAGATCCTCCTTCCCCTACCCCCGAGAGCACATGATTGATGAATTTAAATACTAAAGAACATTATGAAAAACTTGCTTATGGAAATTTGACCTGGAAAACCGAGAGTTTACACCATCTTCAGGGGTTAACGAATACTTGAGGTCTCATGAGGACAACAGGGTGGGAATTGTACACGAAAAACACTATCTTGGCTGATCATCAACTGCACGAAAGCTATTTCAAATTCTTTTTCCACTCTAACAGGAAGTGGGTAGTATATTATGCTATGTTGCATGCTTTGGGATTGTCTCAGGATTAAGTTTTCACGTTAGGAAATTCTGGAAACAGTGTTAAGGACCCCTACAGCAAAAGAATGGATCTATAAGTGATGCAAATCATTTCTCAATAGTGATTGGAACTGGGCAGTTCTGATAAGAAATAGTGTGATGTTCGGACATTGGCTTAGCACACTACTCCTCCTACCTCTGGAAGCTAACTTAGACTGACGGGAAAGCAATGTTTTCTCTCTTCATAGGACAGTCCCGCCATCCCGGAACAAGTCTGGTTCAATGCACTCCCTCTCTGGCAATAATATCCTTCCTAAGGTAAGGGGACCAAAACTGCACACAGTAGCCCAGGTGCAGTCTAACCAAGGTTCTATACAATTGAAAGCAAGACTTCACTACTCCTGTACTCAAATCCTCTTGCGATAAAGGCTAACATACCATTAGCCTTCTTAATTGCTTGCTGTACCTGCAAGTTAGCTTTCAGTGACTTATTGACGAGGACATCCAGGTCCCTTTGTACATCTACACTTTCTAATCTCTTACCATATAAGAAATAATCTGCACATCTGTTCCTCCTACCAAAGTGGATAACCTCACATTTTTCACATTATATTCCATCTGCCATGTTCTTGCCCACTCACTAAGTCTGTCCAAATCCCCTTGAAGCCGCTTTGCACCTTCCTCACAACTCACATTTCCACCTAGTTTTGTGTCATCCGCAAACTTGGAAATATTACATTTGGTCCCCACATCCAAATCATTGATATATATTGTGAACAGCTGGGGCCCAAGCTCTGGTCCTTGCAGTACCCAACTAGTCACAAGCCTGCCAACGCAAGAATGACCCGTTTATTCCTACTCTCTGTTTTCTGCCTGTTAACCAATCCTTAATCCACGCCAGTAGATTACCTCCTATCCCATGTGCTTCAATTGGCAAAAGAACTGGGGTGACATGTGGAAAAAATATTTTAACGCAGCGAGTGGTTAGGGCGAATGAGGGTGAATGGAGGCAGATTCAACCATGGCTTTCAAAAGAGAATTGGATAATTATCTGAAAAGAAAAGTATTTGCAGGGCTACGTGGAAAAGGCAGGGGAGTGGGACTAACTGAGTTGCTCTTGCAGAGAGTCGGCATGGACACATGGGCCAAATGGCCTCCTTTTGTATTGCAGTCATTCTATGATTTTAATCAGTTTATGTCCTCCTGAAGTCTATGACTAACTTCCTCATTATTTACTACACTTCCAAGTTTCGTGTCAGATGCATATTTCAAAATTGTGCCTCTAACTCCAAGTCATTAATGTATATCAAAAGCAGCAGTAATCCTAGCACCGAACTCCAGGGAAAATCACTGTACACCTCCCTCCGGTCCCAAGAGCAGCCGTTCACCAAATCGCTCTCCGGGAGAAACTGGATAAGGCCTGAAAACGGGCACAGGGATCGCAATGTGAGAATAACTTGTGCCCATTTGTTGCAATACAGACTGCATGCAAACTTCATTCTGCCTGTTCATTTAAATTATAGTAGTGTGCAGCCCAGCACTAAACAATGGCTGCACACCTCAGCAAGGCGCCCATGTTCATGTGAGGCCCTCACCACTTAAAACTAGGCTGCGCTACTTAAAGTCAGTCTGCACCTCTTAAAAGGGCAGACAGCGTGCACCCAGGTGGACAGGAGGAGAGAGGTTCTCTACCCACAGGGAGCCAGGAAACTTTCCAGACAGATACTGAGATGGTAGTGGGAGCAGATAACCATCGTTAGCAATGCAAGCATTGTAGCTTCAAGGAATTGGATGCAGTGCAGGAAGAAGTGCCTTTCTCCTTTCAGATACCTAAGAACTGACAACTGGTCAAGCACTGGTGCGGGAGTGTGAAATACAAGAGGAACAAGAGACTGATGATGATGAAACACGATCACTCCATCTCACATTCACAGTCACCAGCTCAGATATTCGCACTGCAGATACCTTAGAGGATAGCCTTGTGGCATGATCTGCATGTGGTGAGTCAATGGACACAGGTGGCCTGCAGCCACAGTGGGGGGGGGGGGGAAAGGTCGTGCAGGCACTATCTCCCCAGAGAGCGAGGTGACACGCGTAATCTGCTACATAGGACTCAGGTGAAGACCTCAATAGGACAGCATACAATGAAAGGTTGATGGGTATGCACAGAGAAGTGCTTCGTACATTGGCAGGCCTGCCAGAAAGTCTGCTGTCATTGTCAAGGAGCATGGAGGAATCAGGCTCAATTTGCCACAGGGCTTTGTGCAAAGCTTGGAGCCCATCCTTTCCAGCATGGAAGTGCTGACCAACTCTATGAGAACACCTGAAATCTCAGCCATGATACAACATCTGATGGCCGATGTCTCATCACAAGCAGAAGACACCCAACCGCAATGAAAGCTCAGATCTCAATTTGTTGCCATGCAAGCACAACTTGCTGGCATACAGGCTCAGATTTCTGCTATCATGGGTGCAGATGCCAGTGCTCAAAGGGGCTTGCAGGGTGTCACACAATATGCCAGCAATCTGTCCTCCAACTGATTACTAGGATTGCTGAAGCACCATCTTGGAGGAGTGGCAGTGGCTCCACAGAGGACAAATCTCTTGACAACCAATGTTGCCAGGCTGTTAGAGTGGAGTGCACCACATTCTAACATCACTCAATATCCACAAGAACATTTCCCAGTAGAGGTTAGTGTATAATAATCAGGAGCAGGGGCCTTGATCAATTTTTTGTGGCCTCACTATCACACCGGCTGCAAGGAACTATCTCAACCCAGACTAGGGATCGTAACTGGAAATTCCTTGGGCTGTATGCCTTAGTTTCACACAGAGTGCTGCACTGACAATTGAACCGTAAGGTATTGTTAGTATGGGTACAAGAGTTTTACTATGCAACAACACTTTTGGAAAGAATGGCTAAATGACATTTCAGCATCAATATTAATACTGGAGGTATAAAAAATTGCTAATTATAATTTAATTAAAAATGTTCTTTTCGGTGATGATTTGTACTCATCAAGGTACGCAATGCTAACCCTCCGACATGCTAAAGTGGTGCACTTCCCCAATATAGGCACCCAGTCTTAGCATCAGATCCTAGGTTAAGTACGTCATAGACAGATGCAGAGTAAAGCTCCCTGTACTAGGCCTCCAACATGTCTGAGCCCACACTCTGGAGCAGTACTTCCCGTTGAACAGATTTTGCATGTCTATTTCCTTCACCATCCATCTAGTGACAAGTCTAAGTAACATTACAGCACCAGTACTAAAAGAAAGGAACAGTAGAGGTATGGAAAATGTACTAAATCAGTTCTGTAAGGATATTCAAATATCATGAACCTATTTAGAATACAGTTATCGAATAACAAAAATGCACATCCCACAATGTGAAGAAAGGATAATTGCAATGATAAAGCACTGACAGTAAGCTTAAGGTACAACTGAGCAAGAAACAGCAGGAGTTGTTTTATTATTAGTGGGTGTTAAGGATGTCTTGAATAGGTTTTTTTAAGACAAATATTTACTAGCTGCCTGTTTCCACTGAATTTTAGAAAGGAATTTGGCCTTGACTGAAGCTATAGGGGAGCTGAAAGACTCCTTGTTATTACAATTAAATTTTATTTGTGTTCTTCTCTGGAATGCTACTGACCTCAAAAATATGCAGTGCACAGGCCTTTGGAGAACCAGGTGGTAAAGAAACATTCTTATTGTAAGCTTTTTGATTAATTTTACTTTTTTTGCAATCCTCTTCCTGAAATATAACACTATGGTCACTGGCTGTCCTTCAGCATCTTGCCCAAAGGCAAATCTTCATGTAAAAGCTTAGCCCTTGACAAACAACAGTTAATACTTCATGGGTATCATCAAAATTTGACCCACACTCTTTCCTCACCCATAATCCACATTTGCCTTCAAAATAATCAAGATGGGCATCCTGGCCAATCCTGGAGTCAGGCATCAGAGTCGGGGATCGGAATTCGACTCCCCATTGAGGTTAGGGATTGCATAGCCACCCTGTGGTTATGGATTGGACCCCCGTCCCAGGATGAACCCCGAGGGAGTGGGGGGACACCCCTCCCCCTGGGATCAGAGGTTGGACCCCCACCTGAAGTTGTAGATGGGACTTAGCTGGTCCTGCAGCCTGCTCTTGAGTGCTCCCCACCCAAATGGAAGCCAAGCCTGTCAATCAGGAGGATGACTTCCAGACGGCGAACTGTCAGGGCCAAAAGATGGGCACTGTGGATTCAAAATTTTAAAACTCCACCCTACCCCCCCACCCCCAAGACCTCCTCACACCCACCACGCACCCCCACCCCCTCAAAGCTTCAGCTATACAGGGCTTTGCTGAGACCTCATCTGGAGTACTGTGTACAATATTGGTCTCCTTATTTAAGGAGGATGTAAATGCATTGGAGGCAGTTCAGAGAAGGTTTACTAGGCTAATACTTGGAATGGGCGTGCTGTCTTATGAGGAAAGGTTGGACAGGCTAGGTTTGTAACCGCTGGAGTTTAGAAGAGTAAGAGGCGACTTGATTGAAACATATAAGATCCGGAGGGGTCTTGACAGGGTGGATGTGGAAAGGATGTTTCCTCTTGTGGGAGTATCTAGAACTAGGGGTCACTATTTAAAAATAAGGGGTCACCCATTTAAGACAGAGATGAGGAGAAATTTTTTCTCTCAGAGGGTTGCGAGTCTTTGGAATTCTCTTCCTCAAAAGACTGTGGAAGCAGAGTCTTTAATTATTTTAAAGGCAGAGGTAAATAGATTCTCGATAAGTAAGGGAGTGAAAGGTAAGCAGGGGTAGGCGGGAATGTGGATTTGAGGTTACAAACAGATCAGCCATGATCTTGTTGAATGGTGGAGCAGGCTCGAGGGGCCGAGTGGCCTACTCCTGCTTCTAATTTGTATGTTCGTATTTATGAGTTCCAGGTCATTTCAACTCACTGTGTAAAAACGATCTTCCTCACACTCTTGCCCCAAACCTTAAATCTGTGTCCCCCTAATCCTTGTACCATCAGCAAATGGGAACAGTCTTTCTTTGTCTACTTTATCCAAACCTGTCATAATCTTGTACACCTCTATCAAATATCCCCACAATCTCCTTTGCTGCAAGAACAGTTTCTCCAAACTAACCTTGTAGATAAAATCCCTCATCCCTGGAACAATTTTGGTAAACCTCCTCTTCACTCTTTCAAGGACCCTCATATCATTCCTAAAGTGTGATGACCAGAACTGGATGTAATACACTAGTTGTGGCCTAACCAGACCTTTTCAAAGCATAACTTCCCTGCTTTTGTACTCAATACCTCTATTTATGAAGCCCAAGATCCCATATGCTTTGCTGACCACTTTCTTAAAGATTGATGCACATGCACGCCCAGGTGCCTCTGTCCCTGTACACTCTTTAGAACTGCACCATTGGGGGAATTTACCAGGCCCCCGATATCGGGCTTTGTAGTCAGGGGGAGGAAGGGGGGGTGGACCAGAAGATTGTTCCAGCAGAAATCCACCATGGAGCTCGACGTTGGGAGGGCCCGGCCAGATCCTCCCGGCAGCAGCCAGGCTCCGTGGCGGCACCCACACTGCTAGGCGACGGGACCGGAATTTCAATATGTAAATCAATAAATTGAAATACACTCACTTCCATTCTTCCAGGCCCGTCGCGATCCACCATGCAGCAGTCGGCACTCCTGCACCTTCATTTCCCCATCTGTGGAAAGCCAGCATGACACTGGGGGTGGTGGGGGAAAACAGGGCCAAATAAGCATAATGAGTGTAGTTGATGACGGGAAGGAGGGAACTTTACACTTTGTACAGTCTGAGTCTGGGTCTGGGTCTGGGTGTGGGGTGGGAGGTCAGATTTCAGGAGGGTGGACCAGGAGAAGGCTTTTGACAGGAAATCGCACACCTATATGATGAGCATGCTATCCAAATTGGGGTTTGGGGAGGGACTCTGCAAATTGGATCAAACTGCTTTACACAATCAGTAGCGCAGTCTCAATCAATGGGTGGGAATCAGAAAGTTTCCCGATCCAATCTGGAGTCAGACAGGGCTGTCCTCTCTCCCCTGTCTTGTTTGTTTGCTGTATTGAACCCTTTGCTGAGTCTATGAGGAAGAATGCGAGCATAAGAGGGGTGACAATCCCAGGCAGTGGAGGCACTCAGGTTAAAACCTCCCTGTACATGGATGACGCCGCCGTCTTCTGCTCAGACTCGCTGTCCGTTCGCAGACTGATGAGCATCTGCGACCAGTTCGAACTGGCCTCGGGAGCCAAAGTTAACCAAGGCAAGAGCGAGGCCATATTCTTTGGGAACTGGGCTGACCGACCCTTTGTCCCCTTCACCGTCAGGTCAGACTACCTGAAGGTGCTGGGGATATGGTTCAGAAGGGCCGGGGCGTGCACCAAAACCTGGAAGGAGCGAGTAGCCAGGGTACACCATAAGCTGAGCATGTGGGGGCAGCGATCTCTCTCCATTGTGGGTAAGAACCTGGTCATCAGATTCAAGGCGCTCACGTTGTTGCTGCATGTGAGCTGGTCTGGCCCATACCCCACTCCTGCGCCATGGCAGTCACCCGAGCCATTTTCCGCTTCATATGGGGATCCAAAATGGACCGGGTCCGGAGGGACACAATGTTCAAACCTCTAGATAAGGGCGGGAAAAATGTACCCAACGTCACCCTCATCCTGATGACCACCTTCATGTATGGCTGCAACAAGCTGTGCGTAGAACCCCAGTACGCAAACTCCAAGTGCCACTACGTGCTCAGGTTCTATCTGTCCCTGGTCACTTTGCCGCGGAAAACTCCATCCAGTTGAACCGTGCTGTATCACCTATCCTTCGTGGAGCAGTTTCTGCGGGAAAACACCTTTGACCATCCATCAGGCAGTGGTCTGCACGGAATGTCCTCAAGGCCCTACGGGAAAAGAAGATGGTGGATCCTGTCGGATGGTTCCCCGAGCAGACCGCCAAAGTCATTTGGCAGAATGCCTCATCACCAGAACATTCAAACAAGCACCAAGATGTAGCTTGGCTGGTGGTGAGAAGAGCCCTCCCCGTCAGATCCTTCCTGCATGCCCAAAGTCTCACCCCCTCCGCACAATGCCCTCGCAGTGGCTGTGGTCAGGAAGAGATGGTTGCCCACCTCCTTCTGGAATGTGTCTTTGCAAAGCAGGTGTGGAAAGAGATGTAGTGGTTTTTGTTGAGGTTCATCCCAAGCAGCTCTGGAACACAGGAGTCTGCGCTCCACGGGCTGTTCCCAGGGACGCACACCGAGATAAACATTATCTGCTGCTGGGGGACTATCAATTCGGTGAAAGACGCCCTTTGGTCTGGCCAAAACTTGCTGGTCTTCCAGCGCAAAGAGTTGTCCACGACCGAATGTTGCAGACTGGCATATTCCTCGGTCCAGGACTACGTGCTGAGGGACGCACTAAAGCTTGGGGCAGCCGCAGCAAAGGCTCAATGGGGAAAGACATACTGTGTAAGGTCTCCCCACCACGCTGAACTGAGGGGCTGGATCCATAGAAAACCCCTCAAACTGTATCCGGAAAATATTTGTTTGCTGTAAAATGTACATGGCATGTAAAATGAAATGGAATGGTTGTGAGGCAACTCGCTCCTGTATTGAAGGAAACTGATCTCCTTTGCACTCTTTGTATTGTCTGACTTGGTGCTTTTGGAACTGTTTTGTAATGTATTCTTTACAGATTTTGATGAATAAAGTATATTCTGGAAATAAAAAAAGTAAGTGTTTTTGCGGGGGGAAGGGCATTAGGAATTTATTTGATACATTTTAGGGGGGATGTATATTTAAAAGTTTAAATTTGCCGGCAAGGCTGGCTGCTTTTTAAAAATGATGCCAGCGCCTGCGCAAAAACAGCTGATGCCATTGCCGGTGTAGGACAACCCGCCCCTCCACATCATTGGAGGGGGGGGGGAGGCCGTCCCGGCTATTTAAATGAGCCGCTGAGCGGGAGATTGCAGTAGCTCTTTGGCATGCAGCCCGCATGTGTGGGCCACCATGTTTTCCGCTGCGGCAGGCTCTTAAAATTCAGCCCATTAAGTCAATTTTGGTATCATTGGTAAATTTTGAAATGTTACTCTCTCTGCCAATTGCTAAACTCCAGAGAGCTTGTTATGGAAGGATAATGCTGGAGCCTATCTTTACTCAGTTTCACATTTATTGTACACAATAAAAGGATTACAAACATGTAGTTCCTCACTCAAACCCTTCACCAGTCTCAGTAAGTGTCTGCTCATAAGTGCTCAAGTAAGAGCCTCCACCTGCAACTGATACACGATTAACAGGTTAACACCAATAGTCGTCATTTACATATATCAAAGTAGCACAGTGGTCCTAGCACTGACCCTTGGGGAACATCACTGTCTACCATCTACCAGTCTGAGAAATAACCTTTTACAACTCACTGTTTTCTGTCCTTAAGTCAATTTTTTTTATCTAATCGGACACTGACCCTCCTATTCCACGAGCCTCAATTTTGTTCACCAGCCTTTTATGTGGCACTTTATCAAATGCTTTCTTAAAATCTACATAGACAATATCCATCGCATTCTCTTCATCAGCCTTCTCTGTTGCTTCATCAAAAAATTCAGTTAGATTAAGTCAAGCACAATCTGCCTTTCACAAATCCGTGCTGACTATCCTTAATTAGCTTAAACCTTTGCAAGTGCCTGTTGATTTTTTCCCTGATTATTGTTTCTAAAATCTTACCCAGGCTGGTGTTAAACGGACTGGCCTGTAGTTACGAGGACTGTCTTTACACTCTTTCTTGAATAAGGATGTCACATCTAACACTCTCCAATCCCCTGGCACCTCCCCTGTATCTAGGAAAGATTAGAAGGTTATGGTAAGCACTTCCACTATCTCCACCCCCACTTCCTGTGGCAACCTTGGATGCAAGCCATCCAGACCAGGCGATTTACCCATTCTGAGCATGGACAACCTCTCCAGTACCTCCTATCTCTCAATTTTCACCCCATTCATTACCTCTACCGTCTCCGCTTCTACAAATATTGGCCTGAGCTTTACTCACACACTGTGCTCTGCGGTGGCGTGCCCGCATTCAGCGGCTGCCGCCGAGCCCCCATGATATTACGTGCTGGGGCTCATTCGCATTACTGCGACGTGCCACCCCTGTCCCCACCCTCCATATTACATGGGAAGAGACGGGACATCTGGCACAGTGAGGACCCCTGTGACAGCTGTGCAGCAGGTGCTGGGGCCCTATTTAAAGCACCCCAGCACCTGCTTTCTGACAGCTGCCAAAGAAATACTTAGCACACTGCTGAAGAGTGGGGCTGCTGTCAATCTGGAAGCAAAACAGAAAGTGCTGCAGAAATCAATAGATCAGGCAGCATCTGTGGAGAGAGAAGCAAAGTTAACTTGACCAAGTTCACAGACCTGAAAATTAACTCTGCTTCTCTCTCCACAGATGCTGCCTGACCTGCTGAGTTTCCCCAGCACTTTCTGCTTTGCTGCCACATACTTACCCTGCTGTGACCCAGTGTCCTGTGAAGTTGCGATCCTCTTCTCCCACTCAAGTGTAACATTCCTTCTTGTAGGCGTGCCGCACCTAGGTGAATAATCTTAATTTCACACATTCCAGGACATGAGATTTAAATATACTATAAAAGGCAAATACACAACAGAAATAAAACCATAATTGAAGAATATTTACATACTAATCATCTGACTGAAAAGCCACAGAATAATATACATTTGGAATCAGTTTTAATTTCTCTGTTATGTGAAAATACATATAACTGCAATTAAACGATCTTTGTAAAAAAAAGGAAAATATGTTCATATTCTAGTTGCACTGCCAACTAGAAATATTACACCAATAATTATGATCAGCTACTGCAGAAGCAAAGTGTTCGTGAACATGTGTCGACTTGTCATAGATGAAAAACCATGGCAACAACACAGAGTTCCTTCAAATATGTGCAAGACAAACCTTGCAGCCAGAAGTTAGAGCTGTTACATGGTGGAGTCACCTTTGCATTTAAAGGACCACATCAAAAACCGAGGATGGCAGAGGGGCGCTCTAGGGTGGCCCCACAATTCAGCGAAGCCTCCCAGCTCAATCTCCTTCAGGCTGTGCAGGCAAGGCAGGAGATCCTTTTCCCCAGCAATGGTAAGAAGAGGCCGTCCCATCTGAACAAGGCAGCCTAGCTGGAGATGGCAGAGGAGGTGAGTAGCCGTGGAGCCATCCGGCATAAAAGGGTCCAATGCCGCAAGAGGATGAACGAGCACTCCACCAACCAGTCGGGGCCCTCTTGGCCTCGTGCGTACAGAGTACGACCACCAAAGTCATCCACAACCATAGGGCAATCAGATCAGCAGCCTTCCTCCAGTCAGGCTGCTAACGCAGAGGTTGCACCAAGAGGGGGCACTCGTAAGCGTTTACAGAGAACACACTGACACAAATGGGAATGCACGGGTGTCACAGAAATGTAAATACGTCTTTCACTAAATGTTCTTCACCAACATGTGTGTCCTTTTCTCTGTGCAAACGATATGTGCCAGCATGTAGCGCCAATGTCACATCCCTTTGCACAGTTGGCCCTTCAGGAGAGCCAACGTATGCAATATCATTGGCATGCCACCATTACACATGAGCGTCTCCACGGATGCAGTGACATGGACATTGGCTCAGTCAGCTGCTGCCTCTAATGGTTTACACAGGGATGCTGCAGATGTGGACTGGTGCATAGCAGGTGAGTGAGGGTGATGTGTGGCTTGCAGAGCTCATGTCGGTTCCTGTGGAGCAGACAGCCTATGTCTGATAAGCCACTACCGTACATTCCTAGCTCACTGCTAGACCTGCATGCAGAGCCTGGGTGGTATCTGCCCTCCCATGTGCCTTTCCTGTTGTAGGTCCTCAGTCGTTGAAGGAATCCTGTTGATGTCTCTCCTCATCATGCCAGGCCTGGCCCCATTTGGGTGCATAGTTGTGCAGAGCACAACGAGCAGCAAAGAAATGAGCTGGCCTTTTCGGCCCATAGTACAGGGCATCACCCTATCTGTCCAGGCATTGGAAGCACTTTTTCAGTATGCCAATCACCTGCTCAATGATGGCTCTTGTAGTTCAGTGGCTGGCGTTGTATCTCTCCTCTGCAGCAGTGGTGGGGTCTCTCACTGGTGTTGGGAGCCATATCTGCAAGGGATAGCCCTTGTCTCCAAGAAGCCACCCCTCCATCTGAGCCAGTTCAGTGAACAGTGGTGGCAGCTAGGATGGCACAGGACCCAGGTGTCATGGCAGCTGCCTGAGAAGTGGGCACAGATTTGCATGAAGCTTTTTCGGTGATCACATACCAGCTGCACCTAGATTGAAAGGATTTATTTAATGGTGACATCTGCAGGTTGTAGCCTGGCGGGAGGCCTGATGACCACATGGGTGCAGTCTATGAACCCTAAAAACTATGATTCTCTGGCAATGGTGGTGAAATGAATGGCCCTCTGGGCCTGGCTGTGAGAGTCCGTCCTGAAGCAGACATACTCACTGGCCCTCCGGTGCAGAGCATCGGTGACCTCCCTGATGCAGCAGTGCACTGCTGACTGTGTGACCCCACAAAGGTCTCCGATGGGCCCCTGAAAAGCTGCATAGGCCTCAAGCTTGAGAACCGCTGCCACTATGAAGACGGTGGGCATAGGATGTCCACCGAAGCCCATGGGCTGTAGGTCATCTTTGAGCAGGGCACAGAGACGTGTCACCTCTCTCTCTACATGTACAATCACCTCTGAAACTGGTGCTCTGACATCCGATGGCATGTCATGCGGGGCCTATAGATGCACAGCGACCATAATAGTGAGCTCCCCTTGGGGGCTGCTATTCATGACCGGGGGCCTCTACATGGACCTCACTCGCCTGTTGATTTTGCCTCCGGCGCATACAGATCCTCAGGAGAAGCGGATCACAGAATCTAGGATGAGCCAGACCCATTTCCATGTGATAAATAAAGTTGAACCCTTCATTTATTCGAAGGTTCCTAACAGGGCAGGGACTGGTGTTGACGGGTACATCAGGTGCTTTCATGGATCAACTATGTGGCGTGACATGGCATTGCCCATCTTGGCCAACACTCAGAGTGGCACAGCATGACCACATCAAGATCCTACCAGCTGCATCGATTGCCCCCATCATCCAAATAACCTTAACGCTCCTACCCTTTCTGGCACCCTCCCCACACACAGAATGACTAGACTGCCATTGCTCTTTCACACACGCAAAACGTACACTGTTTACAGTACCTCCCTTCATGCCTGCAGAGCTTTCGCCCCAGATCCCCCTCCTCCTCCCTTCCAGAATGCAGAGCTGAGACCCCTGTAATCCCCCCCTCCCTTCCAGAATGCAGAACCGAGACCCCTGTAATCCCCCCCTTCCTCCCTTCAAGAATGCAGAGCTGAGACCCCTGTAACCCCCCTCCCTTCCAGAATACAGAACCGAAACCCCTGTAATCCCCCCCCCTCCTCCCTTCCAGAATGCAGAGCTCCCCTTGGGGGCTGCTGCTCACGACCTGGGACCTCTACATGAGACCCCTGTAATCCCCCTCCCTCCTCCCTTCCAGAATGCAGAGCTGAGACCCCTGTAAATCTGCACTTACCTTCACTGTCCAGACTCCTGCTTCTGCTGTCCCGCCTGGGTTTCTGTTCGTGAACAGGATGGCACGTGACGGCCGCCTGCTCTACATAAAATGAGGAAGTGTGCATGAACAGGCGGTGGGCTGCATAACCTGCAGCGGTAAGTAACGTTTTACTTATTCTAATTGTGGTGCCGCCACACGGGGGTGGGCGCACCAAGGTAATATGCGGCGGGCCCTACTCGACGTCATAGGTCAAGGTGGGCCTCTCCCCACAGAATTTTACCGGCCCCCAGGCCATGACCCACAGCATCGAGGGGCCGATAAAATTCAGCCCATTTTGTCAGCATCCTCTTCCTTAGTAAACATCAATACAAAGTACTCATTAAGTATTCTAGCCTTGCCCTGTGCCTCTAAGCATATATCACCTTCTTTGTCCCTAATAGGCCCCGCCCCATCTCTTACAACCCACTTACTGTTCACGTGATGGTAGAAGATCTTTGGGTTTTCTTTTATGTTGACTGCCATTCTATTTGCATTACATTGTAAGGGGGTGCAGCAGGAGTCAGGGAAAAGAATTGGCAACATGATGGGTCTCTCAGCAAATCAAAGGCTGTACTTTCAAACCTTATGATAATGTCTGAACCCTCAATTGAATCTCATCATTCAAGGTTCTCAATACCCGCAACAGATTTTGTTTTATTTCTGCGCTTGAGCAAAATTTTAATTCATGCCAGATAGTGGTGCAAATGTGCCTTGGATGAGTGGAAGATGAATTGACACAGGAAGTGGTGTCTTTATTCAGGACATTAACAGCTGGATCTTTAGATAACAATCTGTAATGGTTACAACGTGCACTAAAAACATGGCTAACAAAATAGGAACCAAACTGAGGAGTCTCAAGTATTGTCAATACAACATGTTGCTGGGGAAACGCAAGACCAGGATCCACTTAGCCATTAAAGATCAGGCAATGGGAAACTCACATGGATCTCTGAGGGCCATGACAAGGATTCAGAATCCAGGTTTTTGGCTGCTTGTAGCAATCGCAATGCTGCGGCCAGACAACTCGAGTTCATCTCCATTTTACAACAATATTGCAGACATCTTCAATAGCACAGAATTCTTTCAAGATTAATTCCTATTCTTGGATCCAACCAAAATGATTTGAAGATAAGAACATTGTAGACGCTACCCTCATGGTTGTAACTGAACAGGCTTTTCTGTAAGCAGCCATGACCTTACATGCTGGATGTTTGTCAAAAACAATTTCTTCCTCGTGAGTAAGGCTTTCTTAACAACACAGATCTTTAAAGTTAATTTATCTTTTAGAAATAAATGGAGTTTCCATTCTGAATTGGGTTCACATGCTGAATTGCACTGGTCTGTGTTTGACATGCACCCTGTTCAAAAAGAAACATGCAATACATCGAATGACCTTAAGATGTACCAGTTTCAAAGATGTGATTTGAACAACGCAAAAGACAGTAACCTAAATAAACCTCTGGCTAAGTGATAATGGATGACTGCCTGCACTGTATCAAACTAGTGAGCATGGAAATGAATTATTCTGAATCACAAGACACACACCCACACTTGCCAGTTGCAGAATTGAAATGCAAAGTTCACTGGAATTGGAACTCCAGAGTATTTTTTAGTGACTTTTTGTGCCTATTAAGGTGTGGGTTGCTAATTCTGCAATCCTGTAGAATGGATCTTTTATCTGAACTCATCACACTCAGGTCAATTAAATTAACTGTATAGTATAGATAATATCACAGAAGATCCTTATAGCCAACAGAAAGAGGAGACAATTGTCCTATCAATCTGCCTTGAATTTAAACTCAGGTCACAGATTTAAACAAACATTATGCTAACCATCGCACCACCTAATCTGTAACTAATATTAATGGAATATACATACGAACATATGAACTAGGAGCAGGAGTAGGCTATTCGGGCCCTCAAGCTTGCTCTGCCGTTCTGGAAGATCAAGGTTGCTCTGTTTGTGGACTCAACTTCATTTTCCTGCCTACCCCCAATACCCTTTGATACCCTTGTTTGTCAAGAATCTGTCCACCTCTGCCTTAAAAACATTCAATGACCCTGCCTCCACCGCTCTCCGGGGAAGACAGTGGTACAGACTCACGACCCTCTGAGAGAAAGAAATTCTCCTCATCTCTGTCTTAAATGGGAGACTCCTTATTTTTAAACTGTGCCCCCTAGTTTTAGTCTCTCCCTCAAGGGGAAATATCCTTTCAACATCCACCCTGCCAAGTTCCCTCATGATCTTATATGTTTCAATAAGATCATTTCTCATCCTTCCAAACTTCAATGAATATAGATCCAACCTGTCCAACCTTTCCTCATAAGATAATCCTCTCCTCCCAGCAATCAGTCGAGTGAATCTTCTCTGAACTGCTTCCAATGCAATTATATCCTTTCTTAAGTAAGGACACTAAAACACATATTAAACACACATTCAGCCAACAGGTCACTGGGAACTAGATACCTACTCTAAAATATCAGGTACCAATCACATACTGGTGGACTCAGAGCTTTCCTTTGAGCCACCTAAGAAATTTATTTTAAAAAATTAATATATTATACACTTATTTGTAAATGTCTGCTTTTTTTCTTATGTTTCCAGTGAAAGATTTCAGCCAAAGGCTTCAAATAGTGTAAAACCAGTCCCCTAAACCTCACTATGCAACCTAAGAAGACATGCTAGACTGTTCTCAACTTTACTATTTCCTACTCTTTTCAACCTCAGTGGTGTCCTCCATTATGGGCCTCGACGTTTCAATTAGGCTTAAGTGGCAGCTTGGCTCAATGGTAGTATTCTCACCTCTTGAGTCGGAGAATCACGGGATCAAGCCTCACTGCAGGATTTGAACACTTCAGTTCAATACTGAGGAAATGCTGTTTTCTCGGAGGTGCCATGTTGAAATTGAACTGTTAAATCATCCACTGCTCAAGTGCATATAAAAGATCCCTTTTGAAAACGAACAGGGCAGTTCTTCTGCTATCCTGATCAACATTCTAAGGGCATTTAAGTGGTCATTGGATAGACATATGGATGAAAATGGAATAGTGTAGGTCAGATGGTTTCACAGGTCGGCGCAACATTGAGGGCCGAAGGGCCTGTACTGTGCTGTAATGTTCTAATTCTAATTCATCCCTCAGCTAACACCACCAAAACAAATTACATAGTCCTTTATCTCATTTCTTGGTGGTGGTCCCTTGCTAATTGCAAACTGGCTGCTGCATTTGTCTACTAACTGTGACTACATTTCAGAAGTAATTAGTTGTCTGTGAAGCACTTAGGTACATCCTGATGATAGAAAGACGTCTATAATATGCAAATTCTTTCTTTTTCAGTAATAAAAAGTCTTAAGATATTCTCCAGGGCATGCTGTTTTATAAGCAAGTGTTCAAAGTTGAGACTTGTCGAGAATTGTTTGGTGGAATGTTATGAAGTTTGTTAACGTGCCCACATTTACATTCTATTTTGTGATCTATTGTTTGAAAGGAATTTGTCCATCCTCATTCCTTATTCATGTTACCACTGTAATATATACGAACAGTTTATTATTTTACACTAAGTGCATCTTTTCTGGTAACCATCTGTTAATGCCATTCATTAAACTTGCAGCAACTATGTTACCACTGATAATCTCCAGGTGGAAATTATCACTAGGCCAGTAATTTACATACGAACAAATGAACTAGGAGCAGGAGTAGGCTATTCAGCTCCTCCAGCCTGCTCCACCATTCTATAAGATCAAAGCTGATCTGATTTTGGCCTCAACTCCACTTTTCTGCCTACCCCCGATACCCTTTGATACCCTTGTTTGTCAAGACTCTGTCTACCTCTGCCTTAAAAACATTCAATGGCCCTGTCTCCACCAATCACAGACACATGACCCTCCAAGAAAAAATTTCTCTTCATCTCTGTCTCAACTGGGAGACCCCTTATTTTTAAACTATGCCCCCTAGATTTAGTCTCTCCCACAAGGGGAAACATCCTTTCAACATCCACCCTGCCAAGTCCCCTCAGGATCTTATATATTGCAATAAGATCACTGTTCATCTTTCTAAACTCCAATCAATACAGACCCAACCTCACAGAATCACTGAATTGTTACATCGCAGGAGGAGGCTATTTGGCCCAGCGTGTCTGCACGGGTTCTTCGAACGAGCAATTCACTTACTGCCATCTGCCCGCCTTCTCCCCATAACAGAATCACAAAATAATACAGTGCAGAAGAGGCCCTTCAGCCCATTGAGTCTGCATTAAAGACACCTGACCTGTCTACCTAATCCCATTTGCCAGCACTTGGCCCATAGCCTTGAATGTTATGACGTGCCAAGTGCTCATCCAGGTACTTTTTAAAGGATGTGAGGCAACCCGCCTCTATCACCCTCCCAGGCAGTGCATTCCAGACCGTCACCACCCTCTGGGTAAAAAAGTTCTTCCTCAAATCCCCCTTAAACCTCCTGCCCCTCACCTTAACCTTGTGTCCCCTCGTAACTGACCCTTCAACTAATGGGAACAGCTGCTCCTTATCCACCCTGTCCATGCCCCTCATAATCTTTTACACCTCGATCAGGTCACCCCTCAGTCTTCTCTGCTCCAGGGAAAACAACCCAAGCCTATCCAACCTCTCTTCATAGCTTAAATATTCCATCCCGGGCAACATCCTGGTGAATCGCCTCTGCACCCCCTCCAATGCAATCACATCCTTCCTATCATGTGGCGATCAGAATTGCACACAGTACTCCAGCTGTGGCCTTACCAAAGTTCTCTACAACTCCAACATGAGCTCCCTGCTTTTGTAATCTATGCCTCGATTGATAAAGGCAAGTGTCCCATATGCCTTTTTCACCACCCTATTAACCTGCCCTTCTGCCTTCAGAGATCTATGGACAAACACACCAAGGTCTCTTTGTTCCTCGGAACTTCCCAGTGTCAGGCCATTCATTGAATACTTCCCTGTCACATTACTCCTTCCAAAGTGTATCACCTCACACTTTTCAGGGTTAAATTCCATCTGCCACTTTTCTGCCCATTTGACCATCCCGTCTATATCTTCTTGTAACCCAACCTCACTGTTAAACACTCGGCCAATCTTTGTGTCATCCGCGAACTTACTGATCCTACCCACCCCCCCCACCCCCCACCCCACATAGTCATCTATGTCGTTTATATAAATGACAAACAATAGGGGACACAACACAGATCCCTGTGGTACGCCACTGGACACTGGCTTCCAGTCACTTACACAGCCGTCTGTCATCACTTTCTGTCTCCTATAGCTGAGCCAATTTTGAATCCACCTTATCAAGTTACCTTGTATCCCATGTGTATTTGCATTCTTGATAAGTCTCCCATGTGGGACCTTGTCAAAGGCTTTGCTGAAATCCATGTAAACTACATCAACTGCGCTATCCTCATCTACACACCTGGTCACATGCTCAAAAAATTCAATCAAATTTGTTAGGCATGACCTCCCTCTGACAAAGCCATGCTGACTATTCCTAATCAAATTTTGCCTCTCCAAGTGGAGATAGATTCTCTCCTTCAGAATTTTCTCCAATAGTTTCCCTACCACTGACGTGAGACTCACTGGTCTGTAGTTCCCTGGCTTATCTCTGCAATAGCGGGACCAGATTAGCTGTTGTCCAGTCCTCTGGCACCTCCGCTGTGGCCAGACAGGAATTAAAAATTTGGGTCAGAGCCCCTGCAATCTCCACCCTCGCCTCCCACAGCATCCTGGGACACAAATTGTCTGGACCTGGAGATTTGTCCACTTTTAAGCCTTCCAAAACCTCCAATACCTTGTCACTCCCTATGACAATTTGCTCAACAACCTCACAGTCGCTCTCCCTGCACATTCTTCCTTTTCATATAACAGTCTAATTCCTGTTTGAATGCTTCAGTTGAACCTGCCTCCACTGCACTTTCAGGCAGCGCATTCCAGACCTTAACCACTCGCTGCGTGAAAAAGTTTTTCCTCATATCGCGTTTGCTTCTCTTACCCATTACTTTAAATCTGTGCTCTCTTGTTCTCAATCCTTTCACGAGTGGGAACAGTTTCTCCCTATCTACTCTATCCAGACCCTTCATTTGACCCTTCATGATTTTGAATACCTCTATCAAATAACCTCTCAGCCTTCTCTTCTCCAAGGAAAACAGTCCTAACTTCTCCAATCTATCTTCATAACTGAAGTTCCTCATCCCTGGAACCATTCTTGTGAATCTTCTCTGCACTCTCTCCAATACCTTCACATCTTTCCTGAAGTGCTGCGCCCAAAACTGAATGCAATGCTCCAGCTGAGGCCAAACTGGTGTCTTATATAAGTTCAACATAACTTCCTTGCTCTTGTATGCCCCTATTAATAAAGCCCAGGATACTGTATTCTTTATTGACCACTCTCTCAACCTGTCCTGCTACCTTCAATGACTTATGCACATATACACCTAGGTCCCTCTGCTCCTGCACCCACTTTAGAATTGTATCCTTTATTTTACATTGTTTCTCCAAGTTCTTCCTACCAAAATGAATCACTTCACATTTCTCTGCGTTGAACTTCATCTGCCACTTGTCCGCCCATTCCACCAACTTGTCTATGTCCTTTTGCTGTTCTACACTATCCTCCTCATAGTTCACAATGCTTCCAAGTTTCATATCATTCGCAAACTTTGTAATTGTGCCCTGTACACCAAGGTCTCGGTCATTAATATGTATCAGGAAAAGCAAGGGTCCCAACGCTGACCCCTGGGGAACTCCACTACAAACCTTCCTCCAGCCCGAATAACATCCATTCACCACTACTCTTTATTTCCTGTCACTCAGCCAATTCCATATCCATGTTGCTACCGTCCCTTTTATTCCATAAGCTATAACTTTGCTCACAAGTCTGTTGTGTGGCACTGTATCAAATGCATTTTGAAAGTCCATGTACACCACATCAACTGCATTGCCCTCATCAACCCTTTCTGTTACCTCCTCAAAAAACTCCAGCAAGTTGTCAAACATGATTTTCCCTTAAAAAATCCATGCTGGCTTTCTTTAGTTAACCCACATTTGTCTATGTGACTATTGATTTTGTCCCCAATTATTCTTTCTAGAAGTTTCCCCACCTTCAAAGTTAAACTGACTGGCCTGTATTGCTGGGCTTATCTTTACATCCTTTCTTGAACAAGGGTGTAACATTTGCAATTCTCCAGTCCTCTGGCACCACCCCCAAGTCTAAGGAAGACTGAAAAATTATGGCCAGTGCCTCCGCAATTTCCACCCTCAGTATACATGAATGCATCTCATCCGGTCATGGTGCTTTATCCACTTTAAGTACAGACAGCCTATCTAATACGTTCTCCTTATCAATTTTAAACCCTTCTAATGTCTGAATTACTTCCTGTTTCACCATTGCCTGGGTTGCATCTTCTTCCTTGGTAAAGACAGATGCAAATTATTCATTTAATGCCTCAGCTGTGCCCTCTGCCTCCATGCGTAAATCCCCTTTCTGGACCCTAATTGGCCCAACTCCTCCTGTTATCACCCTTTTACTATTTATATGTCTATAGAAAACTTTGGGATTCCCTTTAATGTTAGATGCCAGTCTCTTTTCTTTGCTTCTCTTATATGCTTTTTCAATTCCCCTCTGGACCTTCTATATTCAGCCTGGTTCTCAATAGTATTTTCTACCTGGCATCTGTCATAAGCACACTTTTTCTTCTTTATCTTAATCATAACCTCTTATGTCATCCAGGGAACTTTGGACTTGTTTACCCTAACTTTCCCCTTTGAGGGAACATAGTTTGGGCACAGTCAAGTTATCTCTTCTTTGAAGGTAGCCCATTGTTCAGCTACTGTTTTTCCTGCCAACCTAGGACTCCAATTTATTCACCCCAGATTCGTTCTTAACCCACTGAAGCTGGCTTTCCCCCAGTTAATTATTCTTACTCTGGATTGTTCTCTGTCTTTTCCATAGTCAGCCTAAACCATATGATAAATTGATCATTATCCCCTAAATGATCTCCTACCGATACTTGATCCACTTGGCCCACCTCATTCCAAGAACCAGGTCTAGAAGTGCCTCTTTCTCATTGATCTAGAAACATACTGCTGTAGAAAATTTTCCTGAACACACACTAGGAACTCTTGCCCCTCACTGCCCTTTACACGACTATTATCCCAGTCTACGTTTGGATAACTAAAGTCCCCCATTATAACTACCCTATAATTCTTGCACCTCTAATTTCCTTGCAAAGTTGTTCCTCCATGTCCTTCCCACTAATTGGTGGCCTATAGACAACAATGAGCAATGTACCTGCACCTTTTTTGTTCCTTAGCTCTAGTCAAATTGATTCTGTCCTCGACGCCTCTGGGACATCCTTTTTCCCCCAGCACTGCAATGCTCTCCTTAATCAATACCGCCACCCCTCCTCCTTTTTTTTCCTTTCATATCTTTCCTGAACACCTTGGATCCAGGAATACTTAACACCCAGTTCTGCCCTTCTTTGAGCTAGGTCTCTGTTTATAGCCACACCATCATATTGCCACATGTCAATCTGCGCCTGTAACTCACCAATCTTATTAACACTCCGTGCATTCACATACATGCACATTAACCCTGATTTTGACCCTATTACTTTCTCCTTTGCTCTGACCGCACCTAATAACTTACTATTCTCTACTCTAGTACTATCTATCTCTCCCAGTATTCTGTGCAATTTGGTATTCCTCTCTGATATTTCCTCCTGGTTCCCACAGCCCTGCCAAGTTATTTCAAATCCTCCCCAGTATCACTAGCAAATCGCAGCGCAAGGAAATTTGTCCCAGCTCTGTTCAGATGCAACCCGCCCAGCCTGTACAGGTCCCACCTTCTCCAGAATTGGTCCCACTGTGCCAGGAATCTAAAGCCCTCCCTCCTGCATCATCTTTCTGCCACGCATTCATCTGCACTATACTCCTACTCCTATACTCTCTTGTGCATGGTACTGGGAGTAATCCGGAGATGATTACTTTTGAGGTCCTACTTACTAATTTCTTATCTAGCTCACTAAACACTTTCTGCAGGACCACATCCCTCTTCCTACCTATGTTGTTGGTACCAATGTGGACCACGACTGCTGGCCGTTCACCCTCCCCCTTCAGAGTTCTCTGAAGCCTTTGAGTGACATTCTTGACCCTAGCAACAGGGAGGCAACACAGCATCCTGGATTTACGTCTGCGACCACAGAAATGCCTGTCTGTTCCCCTGACCATCGAATCGCCTATCACTATCGCACTTCCAGTCTTCCTTTCCACCAATCCCCCCCCCCCAACTCCATGCAGCTGAGCCACCTGCGGTGCCATGGCCTTGGTTCTGGTTGCACTCCCCAGATGAACCATCACTTTCTTCAATATTCAGAACTGAATACCTGTTGGAGAGTGCGATGCATTCAGGGGTCTCCTGCAATACCTGCCTGTTTCTTCTTGACTGTCTGGTGGTCACCCACTCCAACCTTTCCTCATCCCAGGAATCAGTCAAGTGAACCTTCTCTGAATTGCTTCCAATGCAATTATATCCTTTCTTAAGTAAACTGTACACAATACTCTAGATGTGGTCTCAGCAATGTCCTGTACAACTGTAGCAACACAGCTCTACTTTTATATTCCATTCCCCTTGCAATAAACAACAACATTGCATTTGTCTTCTTAATCATTTGCTGTACCTGCATACTAACTTTTTGTGTTTCATGTATTAAGACACCCAGATCCCTCTGCATCTCAGAGTTCTGCAATCTCTTTCCATTTAAATAATATGTTGCTTTTCTATTCTTCTGGCCAAAGTGGGCACATTTTCCCACATTATACTCCATCTGCCAAATCTTTGTCCACCCACTTAACTTATCTACATCCTTTTGCTCTTCACAACTTACTATCCTACCTATCTTTGTGTCATCAGCAAATTTAGCAACCATACATTCTGTCCCTTCATCCAAGTCATTGATACAGATTGTAAATAGTTGAGGCCCCAGCACCGATCCCTGAGCTTGCCAACCTGAAAATGACCCATTTATCCCTACTCTGTTTCCTGTTAGCTTACCAGTCCTCTATCCATGCTAATATGTTACTCACTATGCCATGGGCTCTTATTTTGTTTAGTAACCTTTGATGTGGCACCTTCTCAAATGCCTTCTGGAAATCCAAGTACACCAGATCCACAGCTTCCCTTTTATTCATGTTGCTTGTTACTTCCTCAAAGAACTCTAATAAATTAGTCAACCGTGATTTACCTTTCACAAAACCATGCTGACTTTGCCTGATTGCAATGAGATTTTCTAAATGACCTGCTATAACCTCCTTAATAATAGATTCCAGCATTTTCCCTATGACAGATGTTAAACTAACTGGCTTGTAGTTTTCTGCTTTCTGTCTTTCTCCTTTCCTGAATAGCAGAGTTACATTCGCTATTTTCCAATCTGATGGGACCTTTCCAATATCTAGGGGATTTTGGAAAATTAAAACCAATGCATCCACCATCTCAGCAATCACTTCTTTTAAGACACAAGGATGAGGTCCATCAGGACCTGGGGACTTGTCAGCTTTTAGTTCTAATAATTTTCTCAGTACCCTTTCCCTGGTAATGGTAATTGTTTTAAGTGCCTCCTTCCCTTTCAATTCTTGATTCACAATTACTTCTGGGATGTTATCTGTATCCTCAACAGTGAAGACAGATGCAAAAAATCTGTTCAGTTCCTCCGCAATTTCCTTATTTTCCATTATTAACTCCCTAGACTCACTCTCTAGAGGACCAACACTCAATTTACTTATTCTTTTCCATTTTAAATACCTGTAGAAACTCTTACTATCCATTTTTATATTTCTCGCTAGCTTTCTCTCGTAGTCTAACTTCTTCCTCCTTTTAGTCATTCTTTGCTGCTTTTTATATTCTGTCCAATCTTTTGACCTGCCACAACTCTGCGCTGAATTGTATGTTTTCCTTTCAATTTGATACTATCTTTAACTGTCTAAGTTAGCCACGGATGGTGAGACCTTCCCCTAGAGTCTATCTTTCTCACTGGAATGTATATTTGCTGAGCGTTTTGAAATATCTCTTAAACGTCCACCACTACTCTACTGATCTCTACTGATGTATCCCTTAACCTAATTTCCCAGTTTATTTTAGCCAGCTGTTTTCAAACCCTCATAATTATCCTTATTTAAGTTTAAAATACAAGTTTTAGATGCACTCTTCTCATCCTCAAACTGAAGGCCAAATTCAATCATGTTGTGTCCGTGGCAAACATTTTGGGGTCCGTGACCATTAAATACAGGAATGAAAAATTTCCCATTGGCTTCTTCAGACCAGCTTTTTAAAAAAATCGCAAGTGTCTGTTTCACAGCTGACAGGTGTTGAAGCAGAACAGTGCTTCAGAACTTCGGACAGATTCCGGGATTTCCGGCAGTTTGCGATTTTTTTAAAAGTCTGCTGGAAAAGCACAAAGCTGTTTGGAGTTCGAAAGTACTGTTCCCACTCTCAACAACCATCAGGGAGAGGGGAGAGAGAGTGGGAGGAAGGGGCAGAAATAGAATGGGGGACAGCGAAGGGGGGGGAAACAGAGAGGAGGGTAGAGAGAGGGGAGGAGGGGGGAGAGAGTGGGAGAGAGGGGACAGAGAGAGTGGGAGAGGGGAGACAGAGAGAGTGAGGGGGAGAGAGAGAGAGGGAAAGAGAGAGTGGGGAAGATAAAGTGGGAGAGGGGGCAGAGAAAGAGTTGGGGCGACAGAGAGAGTGGGGGATGGAGAGTGGAGGGGGGAAAGAGAGTAAGTTGGGCGGGGGAAGAGATGGGAAAAGAGAATGGCAGGGAGAGAGTGAGTGAGGGGGAGAGAGAGAATGGGGGAAGAGAGAGAATGGGGGAAGAGAGAGAATGGGGGAAGAGAGAGAATGGGGGAAGAGAGAGAATGGGGGGAGAGAGAGAATGGGGGGAGAGAGAGAATGGGGGGAGAGAGAGAATGGGGGGAGAGAGAGAATGGGGGGAGAGAGAGAATGGGTGGAGAGAGAGAATGGGGGGAGAGAGAGAATGGGGGGAGAGAGAGAATGGGGGGAGAGAGAGAATGGGGGGAGAGAGAGAATGGGGGGAGAGAGAGAATGGGGGGAGAGAGAGAATGGGGGGAGAGAGAGAATGGGGGGAGAGAGAGAATGGGGGGAGAGAGAGAATGGGGGGAGAGAAAGAATGGGGGGAGAGAGAGAATGGGGGGAGAGAGAGAATGGGGGGAGAGAGAGAATGGGGGGAGAGAGAGAATGGGGGGAGAGAGAGAATGGGGGGAGAGAGAGAGAATGGGGGGAGAGAGAGAGAATGGGGGGAGAGAGAGAATGGGGGGAGAGAGAGAATGGGGGGAGAGAGAGAATGGGGGGAGAGAGAGAATGGGGGGAGAGAGAGAATGGGGGGAGAGAGAGAATGGGGGAGAGAGAGAATGGGGGGAGAGAGAGAATGGGGGAAGAGAGAGAATGGGGGAAGAGAGAGAATGGGGAAGAGAGAGAATGGGGAAGAGAGAGAATGGGGGAGAGAGAGAATGGGGGAGAGAGAGAATCGGGGAAGAGAGAGAATCGGGGGAGAGAGAGAATCGGGGGAGAGAGAGAATCGGGGGAGAGAGAGAATCGGGGGAGAGAGAGAATCGGGGGAGAGAGAGAATCGGGGGAGGGAGAGAATGGGGGAGAGAGAGAATGGGGGAGAGAGAGAATGGGGAGACAGAGAATGGGGAAGAGAGAGAATGGGGGAGAGAGAGAATGGGGGAAGAGAGAGAATGGGGGAAGAGAGAGAATGGGGGAAGAGAGAGAATGGGGGAAGAGAGAGAATGGGGGAAGAGAGAGAATGGGGGAAGAGAGAGAATGGGGGAAGAGAGAGAATGGGGGAAGAGAGAGAATGGGGGAAGAGAGAGAATGGGGGAGAGAGAGAATGGGGGAGAGAGAGATTGGGGGAGAGAGAGATTGGGGGAGAGAGAGATTGGGGGAGAGAGAGATTGGGGGAGAGAGAGATTGGGGGGAGAGAGAGAATGGGAGGAGAGAGAGAATGGGGGGAGAGAGAGAATGGGGGGAGAGAGAGAATGGGGGGAGAGAGAGAATGGGGGAGAGAGAGAATGGGGGGAGAGAGAGAATGGGGGAAGAGAGAGAATGGGGAAGAGAGAGAATGGGGAAGAGAGAGAATGGGGGAGAGAGAGAATGGGGGAGAGAGAGAATCGGGGGAGAGAGAGAATCGGGGGAGAGAGAGAATCGGGGGAGAGAGAGAATCGGGGGAGAGAGAGAATCGGGGGAGAGAGAGAATCGGGGGAGGGAGAGAATGGGGGAGAGAGAGAATGGGGGAGAGAGAGAATGGGGAGACAGAGAATGGGGAAGAGAGAGAATGGGGGAGAGAGAGAATGGGGGAAGAGAGAGAATGGGGGAAGAGAGAGAATGGGGGAAGAGAGAGAATGGGGGAAGAGAGAGAATGGGGGAAGAGAGAGAATGGGGGAAGAGAGAGAATGGGGGAAGAGAGAGAATGGGGGAAGAGAGAGAATGGGGGAAGAGAGAGAATGGGGGAGAGAGAGAATGGGGGAAGAGAGAGAATGGGGGAGAGAGAGAATGGGGGAGAGAGAGATTGGGGGAGAGAGAGATTGGGGGAGAGAGAGATTGGGGGAGAGAGAGATTGGGGGAGAGACAGATTGGGGGGAGAGAGAGAATGGGAGGAGAGAGAGAATGGGAGGAGAGAGAGAATGGGAGGAGAGAGAGAATGGGAGGAGAGAGAGAATGGGAGGAGAGAGAGAATGGGAGGAGAGAGAGAATGGGGGGAGAGAGAGAATGGGGGGAGAGAGAGAGAATGGGGGAAGAGAGAGAATGGGGAAGAGAGAGAATGGGGAAGAGAGAGAATGGGGGAGAGAGAGAATGGGGGAGAGAGAGAATGGGGGAGAGAGAGAATGGGGGAGAGAGAGAATCGGGGGAGAGAGAGAATCGGGGGAGGGAGAGAATGGGGGAGAGAGAGAATGGGGGAGAGAGAGAATGGGGGAGAGAGAGAATGGGGAGACAGAGAATGGGGGAGAGAGAGAATGGGGGAAGAGAGAGAATGGGGGAAGAGAGAGAATGGGGAAGAGAGAGAATGGGGGAAGAGAGAGAATGGGGGAAGAGAGAGAATGGGGGAAGAGAGAGAATGGGGAAGAGAGAGAATGGGGGAGAGAGAGAATGGGGGAGAGAGAGAATGGGGGAAGAGAGAGAATGGGGGAAGAGAGAGAATGGGGAAGAGAGAGAATGGGGGAGAGAGAGAATGGGGGAGAGAGAGAATGGGGGAGAGAGAGAATGGGGAGACAGAGAATGGGGGAGAGAGAGAATGGGGGAAGAGAGAGAATGGGGGAAGAGAGAGAATGGGGAAGAGAGAGAATGGGGGAAGAGAGAGAATGGGGGAGAGAGAGAATGGGGGAGAGAGAGAATGGGGGAGAGAGAGATTGGGGGAGAGAGAGATTGGGGGGAGAGAGAGAATGGGAGGAGAGAGAGAATGGGAGGAGAGAGAGAATGGGAGGAGAGAGAGAATGGGGGGAGAGAGAGAATGGGGGGAGAGAGAGAATGGGGGGAGAGAGAGAATGGGGGGAGAGAGAGAATGGGGGGAGAGAGAGAATGGGGGGAGAGAGAGAATGGGGGGAGAGAGAGAATGGGGGGAGAGAGAGAATGGGGGGAGAGAGAGAATGGGGGGAGAGAGAATGGGGGAAGAGAGAATGGGGGAAGAGAGAGAATGGGGGAGAGAGAGAATGGGGGAGAGAGAGAATGGAGGAGAGAGAGAATGGAGGAGAGAGAGAATGGGGGAGAGAGAGAATGGGGGAGAGAGAGAATGGGGGAGAGAGAGAATGGGGGAGAGAGAGAATGGGGGAGAGTGTGGGGTGAGAGTGATAGTGGAGGGAGTGAGAGAGGGGGAGTGAGAGAGGCGGAGTGAGACAGGGGGAGAGAGGGGGAGCGAGAGAGATAGAGAGTGGGGGAGATAAAGTGGGAGAGGGAGGCAGAGAAAGAGGGGGGCAGAGAGACAGAGTGGGGAGAAAGAGTGGAGGGGGGAAAGAGAGAGAGTGTGGGGGACAGAGGGGGGACAGCGAGAGAGTGGGAGGGAGAGAGAGAGTGAGGGGGAGGGAGAGTGAGGGGGAGGGAGAGAGTGAGGGGGAGGGAGAGAGTGTGGGGAGAAAGCGAGAATGTGGAGAGAGAGCTAGAGTGTGGGGGAGAGAGCCAGAGTGTGGGGGAGAGAGCCAGAGTGTGGGGGAGAGAGCGAGAGTGTGGGGGAGAGAGCGAGAGTGTGGGGGAGAGAGCGAGAGTGTGGGAGAGAGAGCGAGAGTGTGGGGGAGAGAGCGAGAGTGTGGGGGAGAGAGAGAGAGAGAGAGTGGGGGAGAGAGAGAGAGAGAGTGGGGGAGAGAGAGAGAGAGAGTGGGGGAGAGAGAGAGTGTGGGGGAGAGAGAGAGTGTGGGGGTGAGAGAGATTGTGGGGGAGAGAGAGATTGTGGGGGAGAGAGCGTGTGGGGGAGAGAGCGTGTGGGGGAGAGAGAGAGTGTGGGCGGAGAGGGAGAGTGTGGGCGGAGAGGGAGAGTGTGGGCAGAGAGAGAGTGGGGGGAGTGAGAGAATGGGGGGGTGAGAGAATGGGGGAGAGAGACAGGGAGGAGGACAGAGAGAGAGAGTGGGGGGAGAGAGAAAGTGGAGGGAGAGAGAGAGATTGGGGGAGAGAGAAAGGGTTGGGGGGGGGAGAGAGAATGGGGAGAGAGAGCGAGTGGGTGGAGTGAGAGAGAGGGGGAGACAGTGTGGGGGAGAGAGTTGGGGGAGAGAGAGATTTTGGGGGAGAAAGTGAGTGTGCAGGCATTGAGAGAGTGGGGGAGAAAGAGAATGGAGAGAGAGAGAGTGGGAGGAGAGAGAGTGTGTGGGGGAGAGACAGAATGTGGACGAGAGACTGGGAGGGGGAGAGGGAGAGAGATTGGAGGGAGAGAAAAAGTGGAGGAGACAGAAATTGGAGGAGGAGAGAGAGTGGGGTGAAAGATAGAGAGTGTGAGGAGGGAGAGAGAGTGTGGCGGGGGACAGAGAAAGTGCAGGGAGAGAGAAAGTGTGGGGGAGAGAGAGTGTGTGTGGGGGAGAGAGAGAGTGTGTGGGGGAGAGAGAGTGTGTGGAGGAGAGACAGTGTGGAGGAGAGAGAAAGAATGGGGGACAAAGGGCGGGGGGACAGAGTGCGGGGGGACAGGGAGCGGGGGGACAGGGGGCGGGGGGACAGGGGGCGGGGGGACAGGGGGCGGAGTGACAGAGTGAGGGGAGACAGAGTGCGGGAGGGACAGACAGCGGAAGGACAGACAGCGGAGGGACAGAGAGAGAGAAAGAGAGGGAGAGCAAGGGGACAGAGAGAGAGGTGGGGAGGAACGACGCGGGGGGGAACGTCGCAGAGAGGGGGGTGATGACAGCGGGGGTGGGGGATATCACAGAGAAGGGGGAACAAAGCAGAGAGGGGGACAAAACAGCGGGGTGCAAACAACATGGGGGCGGAATGCCACAGTGAGGGGAACGACACAGAGTGGGGGAAGAACACAGAGGGGGGATGACATGGGGCTGATGACACGAGAGCAGACGACACGGGGGCAGACAACATGGGGGGGGGCGGACGACAAGGGGGGGTGCACGACAAGGGGGGGGTGGATGACACAGAGGGGGTGAAGCAACACAGAGCGGGGAGGGAGCAACACAGAGAGGGGGAGGGTCAACACGGGGAGGACAACACAGAGGGAGGGAACTACACGGTGGGGGGGGAACAACACAAAGGGGGGAACAATGCGGGGGGGCAATGTAGAGGGGGGAACACAGAGAGGGAAGGGGAGAGCGACAGATTCAGAGAGAAACAGACAGAGAGACACAGAGAGGAGGGAGAGAGAGCAATCAAGATCACTCCTGACAAATGGACATCTATCTGGAATGCATCGCTACACAAGTGTGCAAGTAGACATTGACGACTTGTACAACCAAAAAAATTTCAGGTATCTCACTAAATCAGTGTCCAACATAGTGACGAGAAAGTAAATCAATTAATTAGTCTTCTCATTTAAAGCTTCTTCACAAAAATGTACATTTGTTGTTGTTTTGATTAATAGTAAGATAAATTGTTAATGCCTTTATCTTTCTGAAATTGTCTCACCAGCCCCCTATGTAAGACCAAAACTGTAATGTGGCTGACCCACCCCCACACAAAAAGGTTAGACACCCCTACTCCTAGCCTTTAACTTTGTGTTTTAAAATAACTTAGCAGCGATGTTATTTTAAAACACAAGTTTAAAGGCTGTGTTATGTAAACTCATTTTAAAATGGCAAAAGTCACTCAAGGAATGTATTGATTTTTACGCTCTGACACTATTACTTTCAGTTGGGACATAAGCTCAGTGACACGTTGGAACATTATTGGACTTTATATAAATGTTGCAATGTTGCTGCTATCCATTTGGAATCACATTGTTCCAGAACTTGTATAAGGGGGAAACAGGCAAGAAAATCCAAGGAATCTGCAGAGGCCAGCACTGCAAGTTTATCATGAACACAAGAGTGTGGTGTATTGGGGCTGCATGACATTGGCTGCTGACCCATATACAATAATTAGTAAATACAACGTAACGGATAATAAACCTCAATCAATGATGAACTATCTACAATTCCTTAACAAAATCCATGCTGCATTTGTCAAGGAAGATATAGTAAAAAATTATGTTACAATGACCATGTTAGAAACAGCCATTAACTGATTTTGTTTTCTGCGAATTGAATTAAAGGACAAATTTTACAAGTATGTCAAATGTGCATATGTGCATAAATAACACTCTTAATTTTATACATTCTGTCCCTTCCTGCCACACTCTGATTATTATTTCCCTTATTGCTACCTTGTTCTATTGCCTTATCCTCTCTCTAATTTTTCTCTTCTCTCACTTGATCCCTCGCTTCCACTATTTAGTTTAAAATCCTGTCTACCGCCCTAGTTATATGACTCGTCAGAACACTGGCCCCAGCACGGTTCAGGTGAAGACCGTCCCAGCAGTACAGCTCTCACTTTCCCCAGGATGCCAGTGCCCCATGGATCAAAACCCATTTCTCCCACATCAATCTTTGAGCCACGCATTTAACTCTCTAATCCTCACTAATTTGCTCATGGCTCAGGTAATAATCCAGAGATCATTACCATTGAGGTTCTGCTTTTTAATTTAGCTCCTAGCTGTTCATATTCTCTAAGCAGAACCTCTACCCTAGTCCTATTTACGTCGTTGGTACCCACGTGGACCATGACAACTGGATCCTCCCCCTCCCACTGCAGCCCAGAGCAGATGTCCCGAACCCTGCCACCAGGCAGGCAACACAGCCTTCTGGACTCCCGCTCTTGGTCCCAGAGAACTGTGTCTATTCCAGCACAAAAAAAAAACTGCACATTTCTACATTTAACTGTGTGTAACTTAATTTTCTGCCTGAGCACCACAATTTCACACAAAAAGTCTCAGAGGCAGTGAAAATCCCCGTTTCTGAGCAGATGTACATTAACAAATCACTAGCTGCAATAATTCCGTTGCCCTAATCATCACATACACATTGCGCATTGGCAGTGGCATCCACCACTGTGACTGCAGCTGTTTAGAAAAAGCGATGCAAATAGATTAAGACCAGTACCCTGAACCTCGCTGTATGTATTCTAAGAAGACACACTAGACTGTTCTCAACTTTTATCTAATCTCAAGGTTCACGTGATAATTATTAACTGCTCGAGTTTTACTGTTACTTCTTGTAACGTGTTCCACATCTTTTGATGAGACTGTCCTGTAATTGTAGCACGAGGGCATTATTCTCCATATTCGTATCATTTTAGTCTGTTTCTTCCTACATAAATCAATGAGTTTGTTTTTTTCCCCTCTTGGTGACTGTGATGGGTTTCTGTGGAGTTTAAACATTTCTCTGACCCTTGTTTGTTCACACATATGTTCTGAACATACTCAATAGCTATGCTCTGCTTGTGTCTTTTGTGTTGAGTATTCAACATACCTGTGTCCCTAGTTTTTTATCTTTAGTGTCATCTGTCCCTAATTCACGATGTTCTATGTCTTTCAATTACTTGCCTCATTTCAGAGTTTAACTTAACAGTGACCCAAAATAATTTAATCAGAAATTGCAGCAATGTGTGCTAGTTTATATAATATCATCTCTGGTAGGTCATCACCTGTTTCTATTGCTTTATTTTCTCAGTTGTTTTGTGGTTCCCTGTATAGGTTCATCAGGCAATTCTCTTTTTTTTTTACTTCACTGGTTTGTGCATGTTGCCATAACTGAGTCATTTTTGAAGGATGTGAGGTTGCCATGTAAAGAGTAGACAGTGGACCAGATGGGAATAGGAGTAGAGTTCATTGCTTTTGGTCTGAAATTTACTTCGCTGCTGGTGAAAACTTGTTAAAAATCTAAAACAGGGAAGCAAGTGCCAAAAATTGATTTCTGTTTTAAAAATAAGACTTTCAGTCTATGATTCATATTTCAGAAATTTACATGCAGCCCACTCAAAATCTAGGCTGATGGCAACTTGTGTAGGAGGAATTCTGCCTCACATTGTCAATCATTTATCTTTCTGATTTGCATTAAAAAAAAGCTTGCTGTTATGTAGCCAGGCGTTGTGTGAGGTTGAATTATACGGGCAGTCTACAGTGAGGTCACTGCTGTTGTTTGCAATCTTATTTTCTGCATTTCGAGGAAAACTCTGATTTCTTCTCCAATTATCGCTTTGTCTCATTGTATTTTATTTTGTTGTGACTACTCTAGAATTTGCTGTTTTCATAGTACTGGCTGTTCTTTTAGTTTTGGGGCCTTGCCTGCCTGTGTTTGTATTTTGTTTCTGTATTTATTCAGATGGTGATTACAGCACAATTTCTGAAAACAGTGTCAGGATAGAAATTTCTATCCTGATACTGTTTTCAGAAATTGTTACATGTTCAAGTTGGCTTTTATTGGGGAATCATTAGATCAAATTCTGCAAAGAAGGCCATGGTCCTGAGCTATTGGGACCATGAAAATACTACACTATGGAAAGCAACTAAACAAGGACAAATAATATAGGCTCTAAGATCAGACGGCTATTCTGGCAGTTCACTGAAGTACTTAACAGGCACAGTGAGACACTTAGCGGAACTTTCCCTTTGGAGATTGAATAAGGAGCTCTCGATATAGAGATTTAAGAAGCTGAGATAACGGTCGGGAATACGTTGCTCACCTGGTGCTTGTGTCACGAGCTGCTTTAGTTGCTCCAGCTGCATGACTGGTGCTGGCGTTCTTGTTGGCAGTCATCCTTATCTATCCCCTCAGTATCCCTGGTCACCTGCAGGGGAAAGTGACATTTCAGTTACCTCGATCTGTTTTTCAACCTAAACTCAGTGGATAGTAATGGATTATCACCAGAATAAGTCACAAAGTTGAAACCTATTCATTGTGATCGAGATAAATTTGTCCCATTTGACAAATCATCTTCCATCAGGTAGAAATTATGAGCATGGATGTAAATATATAGAATGGCAGTTGGTACAGAAAAATTGCTGTTAACTGCACTAGTGTTTCAAAGAAAAGCTATCAAAAACAACTTGGATTTTTATAGCACCTTTAACATAGTAAAACATCCCAAGGTGCTTCATAGGAGCGTAATCAGACAAAATTTGACACCAAGCCACAATGGATGTATATGTAAAGGAATCCATGGATGCTGGAAAGGTTTCACATCTGATCCACTGACTATTTTCTCCATGCAACGAACCTGCCATTGCTAAATGTGCATTTCACTAAGCCAGTTTTACCTCCAAGGCTGGTACAGACAGAATGTTGCAACTACAGTCATGAGGCACATGCTATAACTTAGAAGTTCGATTCAACATTGAATAAATTGCATTATGCAGAGAAGCAACATAAATTGTGCTGATGAATTGTATTTTTTTTTAATTCTTCACTATTTAAAGTGTTCTCCCTTAACTTGTTCTCGCACCATTCCCTGACAAGAGACATCTTATCATGTCTCTGACTGTAATGAACTCATACAGTGTGCAACAGTCTGGAATGACTCTCCCTTTGGCTCTCCTCCCTTGTTGAATCTGCTTGAACTCAATTCACCTGCACAAGTAAAATGAGAAATTCTCTATCTGGAAATTGTCAGCCTGAAACCATAACCTACTACCTTGTGTCACTTTCCATTTGCAACCATCTTCAGCCAGAAGTTTCAAGTGGATGATCCATCTTGGCCTCCTCCAGAGGTCCCCAACTTCACAGATGCCAGCATCCAGTCAATTTGATTCACTCCACGAGATATCAAGAAACGGCTGAAGGCACTGGATACTGCAAAGGCTATGGGTCCGAACAACATCCCCACTGTATTACTGAAGACTTGTGCTGCAGAACTAGCCACGCCCTAGCCAAGCTGTTCCAGTGCAGCTACAACACTGGCACCTAACCGGCAATGTGGAAAATTGCCCAGGTATGTCCTGAACACAAAAAGCAAGACAAATCCAATCCAATCGATTACCGCCCATCTGTCTACTCTCGATTATCAGCAAAGTGATAGAAAGTGTTGTCGACACAGCTATCAAGCGCCATTTAAACGGCGACAACCTGCTCACCAACGGATTCCACCAGGGCCACTCTGCTCCAGACCTCATAAGACCCTTGGCCCAAACGTAGACAAAAGAGCTGAGTTCCAGAGGTGAGGTGAGAGTGATTGCCTTTGACATCAAGGCAGCATTTGACTGACTGTGGCATTAAGGAGCCCTAGTCACATTGAAGTCAGTGGGAATCGGGAGGAAACTCTCCACTGGTTGGAGTCATACTTAGCACAAAGAAAGATGGTTGTGGATGTTGGAGGGCAATCATCTCAGCCCCAGGACATCACTGCAGGAGTTCCTCAAGGTTGTATCCTAGGCCCAACCATCTTCATCTGCTTCATCAATGACCTTCCCTCCATCATAATGTCAGAAGTGGGGATGTTTTCTGATGATTGTATGATATTCAGTACCACGTTCAGTATCATTCACAACTCCTCAAACATTGAAGCAGTCTGTGTCCAAATGCAGCAAGACCGGGACAACATTCAGGTTTGGGCTGATAACATTCGCGCCACACAAGTGTCAGGCAATGACAATCCCCAAAAGAGAGAATCTAACCATCTCCTCTTGACATTCAATGGCATTACCATTGCTGAATCCCCCACCATCAACATCCTGGGTGTTACCATTGACCAGAAACTGATCTGGAGCAGTCACATAAACACTGTGGCTACAAGATGAGGTCAGAGACTGGGAATTCTGTGGTGAGTAACCTACCTTCTGACTTCCCAAAGCCTGTCCATCACCTACAAGGCAAAGTCAGGAGTGTGACAGAATAATCTCCACTTGCCTGGATGACTGCAGCTCCACCACACTCAGGAAGTTCAACACCATCCAGGAAAAAGCAGCCATCTTAATCGGCACTCCATTGACCACCTTCAACATTCACTCCCTCCACCACCAACGCACAGTTGAAACAGTGTGTACCATCTACAAGATGCACTGCGGCAACGCACCAAGGCTGCTTCGACAGCACCTTCTAAACCTACAAACTCTTCCACCTAGAAGGACAAGGGAGGCAGACATGTGGGAACATGTCCCCTCCAAGCCACACACCATCCTGACTTGGAAATATATTGCTATTCCTTCACTGTCCCTGCATCAAAATGCTGTAAAACCCTCCCTAACAGAACTGTGGATGTACCTATACCAGGTGAACTGCAGTGGATCACAAAAGCATCTTCCCACCACCTTCTCAGGGGCAATTAGTGATGGGCAACAAATGCTGGTATTGCCCACATCCCATGAAAATAAATTAAAAAACACTGCCCCCATGACACTCTCTCATATTTAGAAATGGGGAGTTTACACTGCAGCATCAGGAGATGGCAACTTCCCTGTATCATTCATCAAGTGACCGGCAGAATCTTAAGAATGCATTCTAAAATAATTGACATTTTTTCGTTGGAGGGCTTTACAAAAATGCAAACAGCTCGAAGGGGCTGTCATTCTTTCTGTGACTCTTCTTGGCTTTTTCATGAATTAAGCCAGCCTTAAAATTCGCTGTTGGATACAATTAAATCCAATTTAGCTTGTAGAAGTCTGCATATGTTTCCACTGTCACCAAGTTGTTAAAAAATGGATTCTATTTTGATGGCTTCATGTCCAAGGACTGTCAGACAAATGAGTTTCAATGACACTCTGCTGGTCTACTACAGGTACATTCAGGCCACAGCATTTTTATGATTGTTATTAATCCATGAAACTTGATAATTCAGGACAAAGTTAAACATTTGTGTAATATTTTATCTGGATTACTTGACCTCCTTGTTCCTTCACCAGGTCTCAATCACATTAACAAAAACAAGAAGAAACTGGGGAGAGGAGGAAGAGCAACTGAGAAAAAATAGGCAAATCAGGAGATCAAAGATCCTTCTTCTGAAAATGATTATCAGTTATATCAGTGTACTTGAATCTCAGCTGGTATCTATTTTAAAAAACTAACATTAATTATAATGTTTACAACTTTTTTACAATCAGCATATTCCTTGCACAGGTTTAAGGTATGTCTGATCTTCTGTCACAAAGTTGAAAAATATTGAAAACATTACTGTTACAATATCAATTTCAGTGACAAGTTATCTGAAAGCAATTCTGGATACAGAAGCCATTGCACTCCTCATCAATATGACAGTACATTGATAGATATGAGCTTGAAACTCAGACTGATGAAAGAGTAACACACAATCTAAAATCAACAATGAGTAATCCTGACCTACTAATGTGTCTTCTCTTGTTGAAAATATAATTATTTTTTCTGAGTTTTTTTAAACAGTGTACATTGGCCAAGAGCATATCTTAATCCAGTCTGGCATCATGAATAGTGTCACGAATGGCAAGTACAATAATTGAGCTGTTTATTGCATACATTTTGTAAACAGAGGTATGTGAATGTCTTAGCAGTATGAGAACTGTGTTTTTCACTTATCATCATATCATAAAATTGTTACAGCACAGAAGGAGGTCATTCGGCCCATCGTGTCCGTGCCAGCTCTATGCAAGAACAACTCACTTAGTCCCATTCCTCTGCCTTTTCCCTGTAGCCCTGCAAATTTCTTCTCTTCAGATAATTGTCCAGTTCTCTTTTGAAGGCCTCAATTGACTCTGCCTCCATCATACTCTCAGGCAGTGCATTCCAGATCATAACCACTCGCTGCGTAAAAATGTTCTTCCTCATGTTGCCTTTGCTTCTTTTGCCAATCACCTTAAATTGGTGTCCTCTGATTCTGAATCCTTCGGCCAACAGGAACACCTTGTTCCTATCCACTCTGTTCAAACCCCTCACGATTTTGAACACCTCTATCAAATCTCCTCTCAACCTTCTCTTTTAGGAGAAAGGTCCCAACTTCTCCAGTCTATCCGCGTAACTGAAGTTTCTCATCCCTGGAACCATTCTTGTCAATCTTTTCTGTGCCCTCTCTAATGCCTTAACATCCTCTGAAAGTGTACTGCCCAGAACTGGACACAATACTCCAGTTGAGGCAGAACCAAGGTTTTATACAGGTTTATCATAACTTCCTTGCTTTTGTACACGATGCCCCTATTTATAAAGTCCAGGATCCCATTTGCTTTCTCAACCTGCCCTGCACCCTTCAATAATTTATGTACATCTACTCCAGGTCCCTCTACTCCTACAGCCCCTTGAGAATTGTACCCTTTAATTTATATTGCCTCTCCTCATTCTTCCTACCAAAATGAATTACTTCACACTTTTCTGCATTAAATTTCATCTGCCACTTTTCCGCCTATTCCACCAACTTGTCTATGGCCTCTTGAAGTTTATCACTATCCTCCCCAATGTTCACAATACTTCCACATTTTGTGTCATCCACAAGTTTTGAAATTGTGCACCCAAGTCTAGGTCATTAATATACATCAAGAAAAGCAGGAGTCCCAACACCAACCCCTGGGGAACCCTACTATATACCTGCCTCCAGTCTATAAAACAAATGTTCACTACTACCCTCTGCTTCCTGTCACTCAGCCAACTTTGTATCCATGCTACTACTGCCCCATTTATTCCATAGGCTCTAACTTTGCTGACAAGCCTGTTATGTGGCACTTTATCAAATGCCTTTTGGAAGTTCATGTACACCACATCAACCACATTACCCTCATCGAACCTCTCTGTTACCTCATCAAAAAGCAAGTTAGGTAAACACGATTTGGCCTTAACAAATCAATGCTGGCTTTCCTTATTTAATCCACATTTATCCAAGTGACTATTAATTTTGTCCCAAATTATCGTGCCAAATCACAGAATGATACAGCACAGGAGATGGCCATTTTTGGCCTATTAAGCCTGTGCCAGCTCTTGAAAAGAGCTATCCAATTAGTCCCACCCCCCTACTCTTTCCCCATAGACCTTCAAATTTCCCCTTTAAGCATTTATTCAATTCCCTTTTCAAAGTTATTATTGAATCAGCTTCTCCTTTCAGGTATTGCATTCCAAATCACAAGTCATTGTGTAATGTCTGGGACAATTTTGCTACAATTTATCTCAATCATTCATTGTGCTGCTATTTTTGAATTTTATTTGTTTTTCCTACCAATCAGTTTTCTTGGTTTATGCTGGCATTTAAATGTCACAATAGAAGGTAGTGAGCAAGGATGCTTCTTGCTGAGTTCCAAACATACTTGAAATAAGCAAGAGGTGCTCATAAGGGGCCACCCAATGCAGCTGCAATAACACCTGACATGTTAATTCTGTACCCATCACTACTTGGGAACCCATGTTTATCTATCTCTCCACATGTACCTGCACATGATGGAAGCCTGTCTTTGCCACTTCCAGTTCACAAGATAGGCTGTTAACACAGACATACCATCTGCTACAGAATGACATGCAAACAACATCTGGAGCAGGGAAGGACATCCCTTTAGAAGTTTTCATACTACTAAATTCTTCCAAGCCACTTCAGGCACATGTGCCACCTCAGAAAGACTACAGTGCATACATGTGTCAAGCAAGTGGCAGGCACTATACTCACAAGAGGAAATATCTTCATCACCTTTTTCCCGGCAAAGCAGTTAAGGGTCGCAAACAGCACATTTACAGAGTTACACTAATGCAAAAAGCATCTCTCGTTTGATAATATTATTTTGAAGTATTTTATTAAGGCATGTCAGTCCCCTGTTTGAGTAACAATGTGCATATTGTGGTGTATCCCATAACCTCCTCTTGACAGAACTAGATGTCAGACCTAGCTTTTGTGGGGTTTATTTGACATTCTGCTTTTCTTTCACTTTCCCTTCACCAGAATCTGAAACTATACTAATGCCCTTAACTAAACAGTGCATTTTCTGTTATCCTTCAGTACCTAAGATTACACCAGAGTAGTTTCTGAGATTCCTGAAGCTGAAAACCTCCAGAACACTTTCTGCGCCCAGCAATGCAGTAAACGATTATTCCTCAGATCATCCATAATACTGTAGCGCTGAAATGCAGATTTATTTTCAATGCTTCAGGTTACTGTTTAATAGTATCACTGAAGGGGCTGGAAGGCTACATAAAATAACTGAAATGATCCACTTTCTCTCTCACATGAAACTCTAAGCATGGACTTCAATGTTTGTTCTCTGGTAGCACACTGCTTAACATGTTTGCATAAAACACCTTTGTGTGCTAATTTAGCACAGTCAGTAACTCATTTTATTTTACAAGGGTAACAACGGAGTTAAAAAAAAATCATGCAAAGGAATTTTGCACAAACCGAGGTGTACTAGGTGATATTAAACCCCCAAATTAGTTGTTGGCTCACATATGTATTCACAGTGACGGCAACTGAGGGTTTTATTTCATTGGTATAATTTGTGGATGTTCAGTATGCATCAACAACTTATAACGGTAATCATGATTAGTAGTGGTCTCGGTTGTTAATTGTGTTGCAGAGGTGGATATTAATTGGGGACTCACCTATGCCTATATATATATAGGAGCAGGTTTTTTTTTGTTGGAGGTTCATAGCATGTAGTGTGCATCTCTGTAAATAAAAGCTTGTAAGTGAATAAAGACTAGGCTCCAGTTCTATCCTTCACCACCTGGTTATCTGAGTTTTGACAATGGTAAGGTCTTCAGGAGTAAATATTTGGTCAGTTAAAATCTGTTGATGTTTTCGATTCATACAACATTAAATGCCATTTACTAAGCCATTTTTTCCTCAACAAATGACCCACTCAGTTAAAAAATTTATTAGTGGCCTAAAAGCTACAGTAGTTGTCTACTGAACTCCTCCAAATGAACAACTTGAGCTATATAACACCAGTCTCCTCAGAACCGCAGAGGTGAAGGTGATCTTCCTGTACTACACACTTCTTCATACAAATGTTTAGTGTCTTGAAACTACCACTTTCCAGAAAAGGGAGGATACTGTAGACTAGTTTAGGGATGTGAAGGAAACGGTGGAGGAAAATTTGTATTTTCACATGAGGCAATCCAATATACCCAGGTGCAGGAAGAGCAAAACCTACCCCACTGTATTACCAATTGTGTTTTCCCTACTCATTTTAAGTTAAACCAAAAAGAAAATGAAAATTGTAATCTTCAAGTGACAAAAGACGTTGCATCTGTGGTTGTGCCAATATTTCAGACACTAAATGAAGTATTTCAGACATGCTATTGCAGCCTATTCCAGGAACACAGCTCGTCTGGAAACTCCCCAATGATGCTGAACTGCCCTTGGAGTTAGAAAGGTCAACAGAACACTGGAGCATGTTCTAAATATTTTTATAGTACATTTTAAGAGACATGCTTCACATATTGTCACAAATGACATAAAAAGTGGTGTAACCTAAAGTGATCTTTTATTACACATGCATTTCTTTTTAAGTGTGTCTAATATGGTAAGGTGGGGGAGGGTGTGGACCGTCCTAGCAACTGGAATATTTTCTCTTTCTCCCCACACAGTGACAACATAAGTCATAAGCAAGCCAGTAATGACTATATGCTGAAACAGCAAAAGCTCCCTTATGTTACTTTAGCCTCTTAAGAAGGAAATCCCTAGAGCCTGGGGGTTGCAGCAGCTCAATAGAGTCTTTGGCCCCAGAACTCTTATAACTGTAAAGGGTGAAAAGCCTGATTTCTGCCTGGGGGCCCCAAAATGTGGGGTGGGACCCAGTTCCTTCAGGATTCTACCCATTAAGAGCAGCCCTTTAAATTCCAGTTGGAGGCCATTAATGGATTTTCTATCTACCCACCCCGCAAGTCAAAGCAGGGTGTCAGGATTCCCTGGGAAATTCTTCCCTTTACACCCTTGAAAGCTTTAGCAGCTGAGAACTGGCCTAAGTCATTCCGAAAGCCCCAAATCTTTAGTAGAATAAGATAATCGATCCCACAGGGTTACTTTTGCTGCCAAAGGCATGAAAAACATATTTTTGCTTTGGTCCCCGTAGGTCTATGGGACCTCAGGCAAAGTGACTATGTGAGTCATTCTACCTTGCAAGGGCAGATCAGGGAGATTGTTAGTGACGCACACTTGCAGAAGTTGGCAAAATACCCTGGTCATATTAATAACCCTGTCCCCAGAATTTGGAATGGTGTCTCCAGCCTGGGGCTGACAGATAGGGAGTCCTGCTCCGCCACACTTTCACCATTAGAGTGGATCTCTAGGATATTTGAGGCCCTTGTCTTCAAAGCATTTGCACACATGGTGCAGGAAAGTCATATTGCAAGATCAGTCCTGGGACACCTCCTGTCAGAAATCTTCTAAACCCTGGTTCTTATGGATTTGCAGATAACTGTACAGTCCTGGTCACCACACTATAGGAAGAATGACTGGAGAGGGTGCAGAGGAGATTCACCAGGATGTTGCCTGGGTTGGAGCATTTCAGCTATGAAGACAGATTAGAGAAGCTAGGGTTGTTTTCCTTAGAGCAGAGAAGGCTGAGGGGAAACCTGATTGAGGTATACAAAATTATGAGGGGCATAGATAGGGTAGATAGGAAGAAAGTTTTTCTCTTATCGGAGGTGTCAATAACCAGGGGGCATAGATTTAAGGTAAGGGGCAGGAGGTTTAGAGGGGATTTGAGGGAAAAAAAATTCACCCAGAGTGTGGTTGGAATCTGGAACACACTGCCTGAAGGGGTGGTAGAGGCAGGAACCCTCACAACATTAAAGAAGTATTTAGATGAGCAATTGAAATGCCATAGCATAAAAGGCTACGGGCCAAGTGCTGGAAAATGGGATTAGAATAGATAGGTGCTTGATGGTCGCCATGGACATAATGGGCCGATAGGCCTGTTTCTGTGCTGTATAACTCTATGACTCTACAATGTAGGAACATTTCCTTGGCTGCCTTTTCCCCAGATCACAGATAGAGTAACATTTACTATGTAGACAGACCTTTATTTGAATATGGTAGGCTTGTGTCTACTGTAAAACTGCAAACACTCACAGTTCTTCACTTAGGACCTTAATAGCTGTCAGAAAGAGGATTATCCTTCCCTGGGCTGGATTTAAACTCCATCTCCTTACTAGGATGGTGTCTACTCAGTCCTATGGTGTATTATCTATTTTTTCTAAATCACGGTCATACATCAAACCATTTTTTTGAAAAGTCAACTAATAAAATGCAATGCAAAATTATCTATGATATAATCTAACAGGTTCATTTGGGTATTAAACACAAGTCACCAGACATGTGTGACTGATCTGTTGATTGTGGACACTCTAACATGTTGGTAGATTTAATATTTCCTTTACTTCCTGTCTTTTGTAGAGAACATGCTCATCGCTCTGAAGTAGCCACAACTACATTTCCATAACTCTGCAGCTCACTCACTGTATTTGTTTCCTCACTAATGTTTAAGCCAATCAGGTTGAGTGGTGACCATGAATGGACCATTACTTTAGCACCAAGTGAGATAGATGTATAATAAGTCACCTACACTGCACCAAAATACGTACTTTGGTCAAAACCTCAAGCATCCTTTACCATACATTTCTATTCTCCAACACTCATTATCTGATATTATAGAGCAATCTGAATAAATTTGCCGAGCTAGTGTTAAATAATAGACATTCCTTAATGCTGTGGACTCCTGTGTATGGTGATCTGGATTGAGACTGGCCAGTCAACTTCTTCCCAAGACTCTTCCATCTGCCATCAAGAGGAAACTTTCATTCTATTAGTCTAGCCTCAGGCCTAAAGAATTATACCTCTCCCTGCAATTAAGTTCCTCAAATCAACTATTTTACAAAGGATATCTGCATTACATCACCTCTCCCAATTCAATTACTCAAAGAAGCATACAACATTGGAGGCCATTTGGCCCTGAATGTCTGTGCCAGCTCTTTGAAACCATTTAGGTCCACTTTCCTTCTCTTTCCCCATAGCCCTGAATTTTCTTTTCAAGTATATATCCACTTCCCTTTCAATTACTGTAAATGTTCCTCAGCAGGAGTTAGTACATTATTTGTTTTTAATTTTAGCAAGAAAAATATCTCATAACAGCAGTAATTGCTTGCATAAGTACTCACAGAATGGATTGACTAGGAATATCAAACTGCTGAGAAACATTAGCACTAATTGAAAAAGAAATTGACTCAGCCAAGAGAGCACACTGTTCTGATCAGCAAAGTCATTCCATCTGAGCTCAATGCAATACTGTGACTGGATGAACAAAGAGAATGAATCAGATGCCATCAGTTTATCCCGATTCCAATACAACATTACCATACAACACTCCATCTAGTGGACCAATTGTGAACTAATAAGATGCATGCTGGATTCACAGTCATGATCGTCAGATAGGAAATCTGAGGTTCCAATCATTTCAACCATGGACATAGATATAGTTACACTGCATAATTTTCTGAAGAAACATCCATATTGTTCAAGAGAAAGAAAAAAATTCTTGCACTTTATATCACCAGCTCAGGATGGCTCAAAGCACTTTACAGACAATTCAGTACTTTTAAAGTTTAATCACTGTTGTAATGTAGGAAGCTGCATTAATATAAATTCTTACCCAGTTAGGCAAAATATTGGGAAAAGAATACATTTAGCACAGTACTTGGGATAAACCATGACAAAAACTATGCTATAAAGTTAGTCATTTACTTGCTTCAGTCAAACCTTGATCCACCAGGCAAACTTGCTGGAATAGCTACCTTTGAACATCTGCGATTCAGAATCTTGTAAATATCAGTCTTTTCAGAGATAAAAGAATGATTACTTTTTCCCATGGATATGGAATGACCAAACCCCAAATGCAGTTGAATATATTGTCATTAAATAGATTCCATTTGCAGTCTTCATTGTAAATACACGGTTTCATGTTCAGAATGTTGAGTGTAAATATTATGAAAACCCTTCCCACTGTATAATTAGGTCATGAGAATCATAACACAAACAAATTCTTTTGGTAACTTGGACTGATTGCAATCAAAATACAAATTACAGAGACTGTTTATATATTTTCCAAATTTTCAAAGCATATCTTATTTCTCAACTTTATTTTAGTTTTACTCATTCTCCACAGTCAACTGAATATCTTCCCATTTTACTAGAATATGCCAACGTGAAAAAGATTGCAAGAGTGGCTAAAACTAATTCTTTGGCAAAGACCTCAACACAGAAACCTGAGACAACAGTGTTACCCATTATTTTTGGTTGTTCTCCGATACAGGCAATATAAATCTGTTCTGTCGTTTGGAGAATTCCATATCTGTGATAACTTTAAAGAACCTATTGGGGTTGAAATCCCATTGTGTAATATTAATAAGGAGTGCATTGACAGACTCATGTGGAATTCCTCTGTCTATTATTTTAACAGAGGTGTTACTTCATTTAAAGCCTTTGTTAAAATAGTGGACAAAAGAATTTCATACAAATGTATTGTTACAATCAGGTGAGGAGGGGTCAAAGGGCTCCCCCCTTTTCCCTCTCCTTGTTTGACCACAACAGGATTATTTCTTTTTGAAGTGGATATAGTTGCCAATTCAGTGAGTGTTAACTGTTTACATGCTGTAATCATAAAAAGAAACAATCGGACAGGTTTTCTTGAGTTTAACATAGAGGTTGCTTTATTGTACTTAAACCGATCTAATGAAATAATAAAATACACTCCAACTTTCTTACACACACACAAATATGTTACAGAGTGGGGATGGATAACTAGTCAAATTAGAGTCAGGAGAAATAAAAGGGGTATGCAGTCTGTGGAGGTTGGTGACTCATCTGGTTTCAGGCTGAATTCGGTAGTAGCACGACTTTCCTTTGGTGGTCCTGAGGCTTCTGATTTGAAGATGTGGATGGCTGATTTGGTGGCTCGCCTGGAGACGGCAATGCGGCTGATTTCCTTCAAGGAGTCTCTGTCTGCAGCAGGAATATGCCTAGGTGGTCACAGTCAGCAGGCAGGATTCGAAGCTTACAAGGTGGATTGGGGAAAGAGAGAGGAAGGAGGGACCCCACTTGGGTCTTCTCATGTTTGTGTCTAGCTGTTTGTCTGGTTACTGCAGAGAAAACACCAGCTTAAGCACTCAGATGGTGGGCCTGTCACATGACTGTCACCTAGTGATTCAAGCATGATGGTTACTAGTGTGTATTCGCTCTTGCAACTTAATCAATCCAAGTCTGGGAATTTCCTTCTCACAATCAGGGTCCCATTGTTCAAGCGATTAGGAGTGGCTTGTCTCCACCACTTTTAATATTCAGGTGATGGCCTTGATGCCTTGCTGATGGGAACAGAATAGGTAGTTCACTCAGATTCCTCAGGTCATTGTTGTTGATGGGTCTGTGCAGACAATCCATCTCCATCTTAATGCATTGAAATGTGGAGTACAGTGATGCAATTTGGGGTGGCCATCTTTAGCTGCTAGCATAGAGTCACATCTTATCTGTTTCTTTTTTAACATTTAATTCAGGTTTCCAGCTGGTGGATTAAAATCATCATTCAACATAGTACGCTCTCATGACCATATCAATGCTTGTGTTGCAAATATTACACAGCATGATTTCAATCCAATAGATCTTTTTAAAATTTAGCAAAATATTTTCTCCATCAATAATAACCAAGTGCCACAAAAAGTGCTGTTTGAGCATTTTGCATCCACATAGTAGCACAGCCCGAGACGGATACCTGCTTAGATTAACTGCTGCCTCCCTATCGCTATCTGGACAGGGAGCATGGAGCTCTGTGTATTCAAATGAAGATTACATTATCATGTGAATGAAAACCGTGAAAAAGTAAAAATGAAATTTAAAAACTAAATCTCTGGCTGGGACACCTTGGGCCTTTTGTTAGGTGTTGGCACCCTTCCATCTATGAAAGATGATGGACACGCAGCAAATAATCCATTTAGGTGGGGTGTCTTCTCTTGGCGCACCTTTGCTGATAGCTGTGGAGGCCAATCCTTGAGAGACAGATTCTGTCACAAGTGCCGCATATGAAGCCGTCGAGTGATGCTGAGAGTTGTTGTTTTCGGTGTTGGCGCTTGTTGCCAAGCTGCTGAAAAAACTAGTCATTGTGGTAGTGCATAGCAATCCACAGCTTGCCGTTTCCCTCTTTTGTCAGCTAGTGACTTCCAAGCGCGAAAGTTGGCATTCAGGGCCTTCATGTCACGCTTGCAAACTTCCTTGGTGCGGAGCTTTGGGCGCCCCACTGGTCGTCTGGCCCCGGTTACCTCACCATACAGAAGGTCCTTGGGTATGCGACTATCTTCCATCCTGCAGACGTGTCTGATCCACCGAAGCCGGCTGTTTGATTAGTGCCAACACACTTGGGAGCTTTGCCTTTGACATGATTGTCGCATTTGTGATTTTGTTATGTATAATGCCCCACAGCCAGCAAAGATGGAAATTATCGAGCTTCTTTTCCTGGTAGCTGTAAGATGCCCATGTTTCACAGCCACACAGCAAGGTGCTGAGAACACAGGCCTTATAAACCATGAGCTTGGTCATAAGGGTCAGCTTGGTGCTACTTGATAACGCGTTTTGCAAGTTGGCCAAAGGTGGTAGCTGCTTTCGTCATGCATGTATCGAGCTCTGCATCAAGAGACAGATTGTCTGTCACCATGGACCCAAGGTAGCAGAATTTGCTAACCACTTCCAGTGGGGTGTTATTTAGTGTGATCAGGGGCAGAGATGCAACACCATGTCCCATGACCATGGTTTTCTTGACACTTATAGTCGAGAAGAACAAGTTACAGGCATGGGAGAGACAATCCTTTTTGTAGCTGAGACAAACTTTGTAGCTGAGTTTCTGTGTGAGCGACTAGCATAGAGTGAAGAATGGAGTGAAACAGGGTTGTGTCCTAGTCCCTACTCTGTTTGGTATCATCTTTTCCATGCTCCTGACCTTCTCCTTGTCTGCAGATATGGAAGGAGTCTACTCGCACACTAGGTCAGATGGGAAGCTCCATAATCTATCAAGGCTGAAAGCGAAGGCAAAAACACATTGTGTCCTGATCAGAGAACTCCTCTACGCTGATGATGCCTTTTGTTAAATGTTACATTTAAACAGTTGCTGCAGTGGTTTAATCCCCAAAGGGCTTGATTTTGACTATGTGTGATGATGTAAAATGGTTGCTAGCGAATCGTCATTCCAATTTACATCCCTCCAAATTCAGTAGAGATGTAAAATGGGCAGTCAATTCGCTATCGGCTATTATACACTACCACACAAAGTTAAAATTACCCACCCGTCTCAGAATACCTCTGGTAGTTAGCCTCAATCCACAGCCCAAATTTTATTCAGTTGGCATCACTCTAAATTACATCATAGAATTTGCATCTATACAAATCAAAACTGCGTCACATTGTGAAATTTGTAGCACTACTGGCCCTGTTATTTCACTGTCACCTTTTGTAACCTAACAACCACAAATATTTTGATTATTTTATTACATTTTGCCCCTTTTTCTGTTTCTTTTACTTTTTGTTTTCCTGCAAATCCTGCTTCCTTTGCCCTCATTCTAATTTCCTTTCTTCCTATGATGGAATCTCAATAGCTGTCTGTGGCAGAATCAATTTCCAAGCAGAGAATGAGGTAATTTTTTGTGTTTAGATTGTGCAAAAAAATCCTTAAAAGATGAGTTGCTCTTCATTCAGTGTAACTCATTTACTGACAAGCCCAATTCATCAGGTACATTCAGTTGGGTTGCACTTAGCAACAAGGCTATAATCAAACAACAACTGATCAGTTGAACATAGTTAAAACCTGGGTCCAATTAGATAAAACAGCAATGTGATTTCTTTTGTAACTTTTCATCAAATCTTGTGTAATAGAGACTCAGTAACAAAATTATTAGGCTCGTGTATAAATAATGAGTTTGCAGACTAGTCATTAAATTAATAGCATTTAAATGATGCTTGCAATGGCTGTAAAAATATTAGAAAGCCGACATATTAGGACTGATGTGATTAGGTCAGATTTTGGCATATTTGTGCATATAACCTGTTTGATAAAGTCTTTTTTGTTTGAAGTTTCACAATCTTGTGTGAGCCATTACATCAAAAAATATTTGAGTAAATTATGAAATCAGGTCACACACACTTACTCAGAAGTGTTGCCAAGAATACGGAGAAGGGAGTGAGCAATTGGAAAAATGAGAGACCGATCCAGAGCAACAGAAAGGCCAGAAGCGATGCATTTTATGAGGAAGAGTGGATGGGATTTGAGGTGGTTCAGTAATAAACTCGTTTATCTAACAAAAACTTTTCTTTGGAGTGCCAGAGGAAGGCTCACTGATAGAGTTGCTCGTTCAAGAGTGTGTGTATTACTCAGGCTCACCAACAAACTGGCTTCTTCAGAGAGTGTGCATTACTTAGGAAGTTCACTAAATACCTGACTTATTCAGTGCATACAGAATCACAGAATGGTTAGACAAGAGGAGCAGGAGGCCACCTGGCTCATTGCGTCCATGACAGCTCTCTACAAGAGCAACTCAGCTAGTCTCACTCTCCGGCCTTTTCCCTTTAGTCCTGCAAATGTTTTCCATTCAGTTAATTATCCAATTCCCTTTTGAAAGCCATGATTGAATCGGCTTCCGCCATAATCTCAGGCAGTGTATTCCAGTCCGAAACACTCACTATAGGGGTGAGAAACGTGTCCATATACAGACACCAGTGTCCGCAGTAAACAATTTTGGGGTCTGTGACTGGTAATTTCAGGAATGAGAAATTTACCATTGGCTTCTTCAGACCAGCTTTGAAAAAAATCACAAGTGTCAGTTTCACAGCTGACAGGTGCAGAAGCAGAACAGTGCTTCGGAACTTCGGACAGATTCAGGGATTTCTGGCAGGTTCTGATTTTTTTTTTTTAAAGTGCGCCGGAAAACTACGAAACTCTCCGGAGTTCGAAAGCACTGTTCCCGCTCTCAGCAACAATCAGAGAGAGGGGGTAAGAGAGAGAGACAGAGTGGGGGGAGAGAAGGGGTGAGAGAGTGGGAGGGGAGAACAGACGGGGGAGAAAGAAGGGGTGAGAGAAAGTATGGGGGAGAGAGGGAAAGTGTGAGAGAGAGAGAATGTGGGGGAGAGAGAGTGGGGGGGGAAAAGAGAGAGTGGGAAGGGGTCAGAGAGTGGAGGGGACAGAGAGCGTGGGGGGACAGAGACAGAGTGTGGGGACAGAGACAGAGTGGGGGAGACAGCGAGAGAGTGGGGTGGGGACAGAAAGAGAGAGAGTGGGGTGGGGACAGAAAGAGAGAGAGTGGGGAAGGGAAGGAATGGTGGGAGAGAGAGTGGGAGGGGGACAGAGAGGGAGAGAAAGAGAGAGAGACACAGTGGGGAGAGAGAAAGTGGGGGTGGAAAGAGAGGGGGAGAGAGTGGGAAGGGGAAGGGGGAACAGAGGAGGGGGCAGAGAGAGAATGGGAGCAGAGAGGGGGGAGAGAGAGAGTAGCGTACAGACAGAGGGAGAATGGAGAGACAGAGGGAGGGAGAAAGGAATGACAGAAAGGGAGACGGGGGTCAGAGAGAGGGAGAGGTGGGGGGCAGACAGAGAGAGAGGTGGTGGAGAGACAGGTTGGGGGAGACATAGAGAGACAGGGGTGCAGAGAGAAGGGGGAACTGCACAGAGGGGGAACAACATAGAGGGGGATGACACAGAGAGGCAGGGAGAGAGAGACACACACATACACACACATACACACACAGACAGACAGATAGACACAGAGCGAGAGGAGGGAGAGAGCAATCAAGATCACTTCTGACAGATGGACATCTATCTGGAATATTCCGCATTGCTACACAAGTGTGTGGGCAGACACTGACTACTTGTGCAAGCAAAAACGTGTCAGGTATCGCACTAAATCAATGTCCAACATTGTGACGAAAATGTAAGTCAATAAATTAGTCTTCTCATTTTAAAGCTCCTTCACAAAAATGCATATTTGTTGTTGTTTTGATTAATAGTAAGATAAACTTTAAATGCCTTTATCTTTCTGAAATTGTCTCACCGGCCCTCGATACAAGTCAAAAATTGTAATGTTTCCCCCATGCAAAAAGGTTAGACACACCTACTCCAAGCTTTTAACTTTTTAACTTTAAAATAACTTAATAGCTAGGTTATTTAGACACAGATTTAAAGGCTTGTGTTATGTAAACTCATGTTAAAATGGCAAAAGGCACTTAGGGAACGTCTTGATTTTTCGGCTTTGGCATTACTTTCACTTGGAACACAAGCTCAGTGACACGTTGAACATTATTGGACTATATAAATGTCATAATTCTGCGGCTATCCATTTGGAATCACATTGTTCCAGAACTTGTATAAAGGGGAAAACTGACAAGAAAATCCAAAGAATCAGCAGATGTCAGCACAGTAGGTTCCTCATGAATACAAGATAATGGTGGATTGGGGCTGAATTACATTGGTGGAAACGGGATGCTGCTGACCCATATACAATAGTTATAAATACAATGTAACGGATAGCTTTAATAAAACTAAATCTATGATGAACTGTATACAATTCCTCAACAAACTCCAAGCTGTATTTGCAGTTTTAAACACTGTCGGGAAGGTTTAGTAAAATTTTATTATGTTTCAATGACCATGCTAGAAACAGTCATTAACTGATTATTTTTTGCTGCAAATTGAATTAAAGGACAAGTTTTACAAGTATGTCAAAGATCAGTAACTGCAATGTGCATCATTTACTATCCAGTTTGAGGGCAGATAACCTGAGTGGCCAACGTCATTTGAAAGTTGTCTGTATCATATAATTACATTTTGTTAAAAGTGCACCTTTGTTAACAGGTAAGAGATTTGGCTTGAACATAAATTGGTTAGTCTGGAGTACAATCTTACAGATAGTGACTAAACATCTTGTAATTGAATACATGTAGTAACAACCGCTCAGCTTTTTGCAGAAAAGGTTTCTGTTAATAATATCTTCTCAGAGCTGAATCAGAATCAACAGTGATAGACTGAGATATAGACGTAAGTAAATTTAAGAGAATCGCTTTATTGGAGGAACAGAAGGGCACTCTTTATTTGTAATTGTGTTTATCTAATTTTGTCACTGGCTTTGTTGAGGAAATGATATTTGGTCCATGAGAGATTCTGTTGTTTCTGTATTTTAGAATCCAGGACCTAGTTTAACAGCCTGTCGAGATGAATAAACTAGTCTTGGCTACCTACCGTTAATTTCTCTGTTCCTTTGTGTCCCACTCTGCTTTTCTGTTTTACATGACTCTTCTGAAGTACTATCCACTCCATCCTATAAAATTCTCCTGATTTGGAAATCACTGCCTTTGTGTTGGCTGTCCTGTCTTCAGACACATATTAAAAGCAGGTGGGGAAGTTGCACAAGCATTGACCACGGCCTAAATTGTCTTGTGGTCCATCTTCCTCTTGCTGATTTTTCTCTTGCCTCACCTCAATAACCACAATAAAATTCTCCCGATTAATTTTATGGTTTATTGGATGAATTTGCACTCCTGACCCAGTGTGAATCCACAGAGGTCATCCAATAAGGTCCATCTAACACCCCGTGCCATGGTGTAGGTAGCTCTATCCTGTCAACAAAGGTAATTCGCATTGGCATTGCATACTATTTTGCTCGCTAGCTAGCTAATATTGTTGTACTGCTCTCCATGGATGTTTGTATGCTTAGCTACTTTATTTATAGGGGGAATTGTGTTTTAAATCAGACTGTGTTTTATGGCATTAGATTGGCTATACACTTTATATTCAGATTAATTGCCCCATGTCCGTGGCTGAGTCTATAATTTTGTCAAATGTCCATGGTGCAACATGTCGGTGCCTATCCCTGACGCACTACGAAAAAAGTTTTTCATGTTGCCTTTGGTTCTTTTGCCATTCACCTTTTTGCCAATGGGAACAGTTTCTCTCGATGAACTCTGTTCAGACCCCTCATGATTTTGAACAACTCTATCAAATCTCCTCACAAGAAGGAGAACAGTCCCAGCTTCTCCAATTTTTTTATTCATTCATGGGATGTAGGCATTTATTGCCCATCCTGAACTGCCCTTGAGAAGGTGGTGGTGAGCTGCCTTCTTGAACTGCTGCAGTCCATATGAGGTAGGTACACCCGCAGTGCTTTTAGGAAGGGAGTTCCAGGATTTTGACCCAGCGACAGTGAAGGAAGGGAGATATAGTTCCAAGTCAGGATGCTGTGTGACTTGGAGGGGAACTTGCATGTGGTGGTGTTCCCATGCATTTGCTGCCCTTGTCCTTCCAGCTGGTAGAGGTCGCGGGTTTGGAAGGTGCTGTCTAAGGAGCCTTGGTGCATTGCTGCAGTGCATCTTGTAAATAGTACACACTGCTGCCACTGTGCGTCGGTGGTGGAGGGAGTGAATGTTTGTGGATGGGGTGCCAATCAAGCGGGCTGCTTTGTCCTGGATGGTGTCGAGCTTCTTGACTGTTGTTGGAGCTGCACCCAACTAGGCAAGTGGAGAGTATTCCATCCAACTCCTGACTTGTGCCTTGAAGATGGTGGACAGGCTTTGGGGAGTCAGGAGCTGAGTTACTCACCGCAGGATTCCTAGCCTCTGACCAGCTCATAGCCACAGTATTTATATGGCTACTCCAGTACAGTTTCTGGTCAATCTTAAACCCTGGGATGTTGATAGTGGGGGATTCAGCGATGGTAATGCCATTGAATGTCAAGGGGAGATGGTTAGATTCTCTCTTGTTGGAGATGGTCATTGCCTGGCACTTGTGTGGCGCGAATGTTACTTGCCACTTATCAGCCCAAGCCTGGATATTGTCCTGGTCTTGCGCATTTCTACACGGACTGCTTCAGTATCTGAGGTGTCACGAATGGTGCTGAACATTGTGCAATCATCAGTGAATATCCCACTTCTCACCATATGATTGAAGGAAGGTCATTGATAAAGCAGCTGAAGATGGTTGGGCCGAGGACACTACCCTGAGGAACTCCTGTCGTGATGTCCTGGGACTGAGATGATTGACCTCCAACAATGACAACCATCTTCTTTTGCGCTGGGTATGACTCCAACCAGCGGAGCGTTTTCCCCCTGATTCCCACTGACCTCAGTTTTGCTAGTGCTCCTTGATGCCATACTCAGTCAAATGCTGCCTTGATGTCATGGGCAGTCGCTCTCACCTCACCTCTTGAGTTCAGCTCTTTTGTCCATGTTTGAACCAAGGCTGCATTGAGGTCAGGAGCTGAATGGCCCTGGCGGAACTCAAACTGAGCGTCACTGAGCAGGTTTGATAGCACTGTTGATGACACCTTCCATCACTTTTCTGATGAGTGAGAGTAGACTGATGGGGCGGTAATTGGCTGGATTGGACTTATCCTGCTTTTTGTGTACAGGACATACCTGGGAAATTTTCCTCATTGCTGGGTAGATGCCAGTGTTGTAGCTGTACTGGAACAGCTTGGCTAGGGTTGCAGCAAATTCTGTAGCACAGGTCTCCAGTACTATTTCCGGAACATTGTCAGGGCCCATAGCTTTGCAGTATGTAGTGCCTTCAGTCGGTTCCAGATATCACACGGAGTGAATCGCATTGTTAAAATCTATCCACGTAACTGAATTACCTCATCCCTGGAACCATTCTGGTCAATCTTTGCTGCACCCTCTCAAATGCCTTTGCAGCCTTCCTAAAGTGTAGCACCCAGAACTAGACTCGAGTTGAGGCCAAACCAGTGTTTTATAAAGATTCGCCATGAACTCCTTGTTTTTGTACTTTATGCCTCTGTTTATAAAGCCCAGGATCCCATATCTCTTACGAACCACTTTCTCAACCTTCCCAGCCACCTTCAATAATTTGTGCACATATACCCCCCAGGTCCCTCTACTTCTGCACCCACTTTAGAATTGTATCCTTGATTTTATATTGCCTCTCCTCTTTCTCCCTACCAAAATGTATCACTTCAAACTTCTCTGCAATAAATTTCATCTGCCAAGTGTCCACCCATTCCATCAGCCTATGTCCTCTATCACTATCCTCACAGTTCACAATACTTCCAAGTTTTGTGTCATCTACAAATTTTTAAATTGTGCCCTGCACACCAAAGTCAAGGACATTAAGAGAGATCAATAAAAGCAGTGTTCCTAACACTGACCCCTGGGGAACCCCACTCTACACCTCCTCCAGTCCGAAAAACAACCATTCACCACTACTCTCTATTTCCTTGTCACTCCACCATCTTTGTGTCCGTGTTGCTACTGTCCTTTTTATTCCATAGACTTGCCAGCAAAGTTGAAGCTTATTATGTGGCAAATTTTTAAACATCTTTTGGAAGTCCATGCACACTATATCAACCTCATTGCCCTCATGAACTCTCTGTTACCTCATCAAAAAACTCAAGCAAGTCAGTTAAACATGATTTGCCTTTAACAAACTGTGCTGGCTTCCTTAATTAACATACATTTGTCTGCAGTTCTGATGAAAGGTCACAGACTTGAAACGTTAACTCTGTTTCTCTCTCCACAGATGCTGCCAGACATGCTGAGTATTTCCAGCACTTTCTGTTTTTATTTCAGAACAGCATTGTCTACTGCAACTTATTGGCATCTTATAGTTCCCAAACGGCAACCTTTTGCCTTCTCTGAGTGAGATTGCTTGTTTAGTCTCAGTTTTCTTTAGTGGGAACAAGTGCATTTCAGCCACTTTAGATTCAACAGGCAAATGAGATTCTTGTTCCACCTCTCTAGTTTGGTTCCCAAGGTTGAAATACCATTATGCTAACCCTATGCATCTCCAGTAATGTATTTTCTAATCCCTCGACTGGTTGAATAGGCTTCTTCATTTTTATATCGAAAGGAATTAACACCTAATGGTGGCTTACAGAAGCACAGCACTGGTGGACTTGAGAAGGAAAGTGGAGACAACTTGAGGAGACAAGCAGAAGACAGCTACCAACAACAATAAAATTGAGGAGTGAAATTGAGTTCCACAGTTTGTTTAGTCTTTCTACTGTAGTTATCAGTTCAGTCTATATTTTCCGGTCCTCATTTAGTGGAACAGAAAAATATATCCACTGAGTTACAGTAGTCATTTCAGTTAGTGGATCTGGCTCATATTAAGTCAGAGGCCTGTATAGGGGGATGGAGTGATGCAAAGGGATAGCACACTGGACTCAAATTCAAAGTTAAACAAGTCTGATTAAATTAAATATTATTTTCTCTGCTGGCTATATGGATCTTATGTGAAATAAGTTTGGACAGCTAACATGAGCACATGAAGAATAATGTTCCATCTACCCACCCACCCCCCCCAACAATATGCTAGTGCTTAGTGTACTGCTGTGCCATTTTCAATTCTGGCACCAGCCATGCTTGAAATCTGGGGTGGGAATGCCAGATTAATCTCTCATTATGAATAGTTTTGTGCTGTGGACCAAGAATTGGCTTGAGACAACTTTCAATCATCCAACTGGGATGGATTCAAATCCAAGTTGCAGAGGTGAAATTATAGTTCTTACCCTATGCCATGTTTTGTGTTTTAAATATGTTAAATATCTGTTTCCACTTACAGGTTGAAATGCTGATTTTTGCTCCAGATGAGCAATAATATAATCAGGATGCAAACAGCAATTCCTACCATTTTGTCCATTTAAATGTTACTTAACTGCAGTCTACCAGATGTCAAAGAACAGAATATGGGCAATTAAGAATATGGATTGATTTGAAAATAAAAAGCAATGTAAACTGAATTCCTCGAAGAATTTTCAGCGAAATTTAATGCTTGTGCATCAGAAGATAGGAACAGGAGGAGGCCATTTAGCTCCTCATGCCTGTTTCACCATCCATTGAGATCATGGCTGATGGGTGACCGAACTCCAGATCCATTAATACCTTTGATTAACAAAACTCTATTAATCTCAGATTTAAAATGAATTGATCTAGCATCAGTTGCCATTTGCGGATGAGAATTTATCAGTGAATTAATTAGAAAATAGTTTTAACTTTATGCACGTAATATGGCATTCGGACAACAGATAATAAAATAGCAAAGTCACTAATGGAAAGTGGAGGTGACTGGCCTATTCACCTCAGCAGAGAGGTCAGTGACTAGGGGGCAGATATTTAAAAATTAGAGGGGAGATGAGGAAATATTTTTTCACCCAGAGCGGTGTGGGGGATCTGGAACTCGCTGCCTGAAAGGGTAGTTGAGGCAGAAACCCTCAACTAATTCGAAAGGAGTCTGGATATGCACCTCAAGTGCGGTAATCTGCAGGGCTACTGACCAAATGCTGGAAGGAGGGATTTGAATGGGTGGACGGTTTTTCAGCCGGCACGGACACGATGGGCCAAGTGGCCTCTTTTTGTGCCTTAAACTTTCTATGATTCTAAGTGAGCTGCTGTAGTTTTTGATCAAAAAGTGAAAAAAGAATGCCAAGAAAGTTCCTTTAAGGCCCCAGAGTTGCTGTAGCAATTACTTGTAGCACATACTTTGACTTGTATGTAATAGTGATAGTTTGGCACTTCGTGGAGCAATAATGTTTTATGTGGATTCAGCATGACTTTTACATTTTTTTTCAGTTCCACTTAATGAGTCTAAGCTTGCACATTACAGTCAAGCCTTTAAACTGAAACGGCCTTTTCCAATAATCACCTTGTCAATTTTGAAAACTAAGCCCACCAAAGATCTCTGTGTACTTGGACTACGAGTAGCACAACAGCAAACAGTTCAGTGAAATACTGCTTTACAAAAACTAAGAATGGTTGGGAACTTTTAATCGAGAATGGAAATTAAATGACAGGGCCCAAGGTGTGGAGCATCACTGCTGGTTGAAACAACTAGATCAGAAAAATGAAGCAATGATTTTCTTTTTGATTACCTGATGGCATGCTTGTGTTTTAAAAGGCCATAGACTACAAGGGGAAAGGAAACTGAGGGAGAGAGAAACTCCACAGGTTTGAGGTCTTGCTAAGGAATGTGTTCGAGTAGGAGTCAGTACAATGATCTTGATTTCAACATGAAGACTGCAGAGAGCAGGAAGGGCAGCAGGACCAGATTATTCAAATTACATCAAAATTGTAACATAGAAATAGGCTGTTTGGAATTGACCAATTATGTTAGTATTTATCCTCCACATGAGCCCAACCTGTTCTCATAATCCTTTATCCCCTTCCCTTCAACCACCTATTTAACCTGTTCTTAAATACTGACATAGTGTCTGCTTTAATAACTCTCATAGCGCATTTCTGTATAAAAAGATTCTGTCATACATTTCTTCACATTTAATCTTGCATCTATGTCCCTTCATTCAAGATCTCTTAACCACTGGAAACAGTCAATCAGTTGCTACTAATCTCTCCCACACCTTCATTGTTTTAAACTCCTCTGTCAAGTCTGGTTCTATCTATTTGATTCTATCCCTTCATACTTTTAAATACTTCTATCAAATCACCCTATAATCTCCGCTGCTCTAACGAAATTCAATAACTGCCTAAAGTTTTCAAGTTTTTCTTTTAATTTGTATATCCTCATACCAGACAGCCTCCAACCCAATCTGCAGTATACCCTCTCACTTGCCTCAATGTCCTTCCTATGGGGTAGAGGTCAAACTGAACACAGTGCTCCAACTGTGGTCTAAGATTTTCCATAGATTCACCATTACTTTTTAACTTTTATATTATATACCTCTTTCTGTAAAGCCCCGACATTCCCATAACGTCTTATGGCCTTAGGCACTTTTAATGTCTTGTGAACCTGAACCCAAATCCCTCTGCTCGTCCAACCTTCTCCATTCGAAGTATAATTATTGCTTTTATTTTTAATAACTAAAATGTACCATCTCTCATTTACTGGCATTGAATCCCACGTGCTTTTCTTTGCTCATTCCTGAGCAATTGCTGAGCAATATCCCCTTGTAGCTTCCATTAATCCTCATAAATATTTACTAAGGAATAAAATAACATAATTCAAATCAGAAGCAGCACATAGGTTTTGATGTAGGCTGCCAAAGAAAGTAGATGAGGGTAAAGAATTATTTTTCTTCTTTTCTGTCATGTACAAGTCTGACGTTGTATCGTTGTTTGAAAAAGGAGAAAGAGATAGACCAAGTGATTACAGGTAGCACTGGTGGTGTGCAAATTATTGGGAACAATTCTGAGGGCCAGTATTAATTGTCATTTAGAAACACACAGATTAAGCAGGACAATCAGTTTGGACATGTTAAGGAAAGGCTGTTTCTGACTAACTTGATTGAAGTTTTGAGGAGGTAACCAGGAAGGTCAATAAGGCTAACGTACTTGATGTAGTTCACATGGATTTTAGCAAGGCTCGCGCATGTCAGACTGGTCAGAAAAGTAAAAGTTCAAGGGATCCAAGGAAAAGTGACAAGTTGGATCCAAAATTGGCTCAGTGGCAGGAAGTAAAGGCTAATGATCAATGAGTGTTTTTGTGACTGGAAGGCTGTTTCCAGTGGGTTTCCACAGGGCTCAGTAGTAGGTCCCTTGCTTTTCCTGGTATGTATCAATCATTTAGACCTAAGTGTAAAAGGCATGATTATTTGCAAATGATACAAAAATTGGCCACGTGATTGATAGCAAGGAAGAAAGCTGAAGACTGCAGGAAGATTTCAATCGATTGGTCAGGTGGGCAGAAAAGTGGCAAATGAAATTCAATCTAAAGTGTGAGGTAATTCATTTGGGGAGGGCAAACAAGGCAAGGGAATACATGATAAATAGTAAAATTCTGAGAAATGCAGAGGGACAGAGAGACCTTGGCGTGCATGTCTACAGATCCCTGAAGGTAGATAAGGTGGTTAAGAAGGCATATGGGATACTTTCTTCTATTAGCCGAGGCATAGTATATAAGAGCATGGAGGTTATGCTAGACCTGCATAAAATACTAGTTAGGCCACAGCTAGAGTAATGCATACAGTTCTGCTTATTGCATTACAGGAAGGATGTAATCGTACTGCAGAGAGTACAGAGGAAATTTATGAGGATGTTGCCAGGACTGGAGAATTTTAGTTCCGAGGAAAGATTGGATAGGCTGGGGTTGTTTCCTTTGGGATAGATGAAGCTGAGGGGAGATTTAATTGAGAGGTATAAAATTATGAGGAGCTTGGATAGAGTGGATAGGAAGGACCTATTTGCCTTATAGAGATACAAAAACCAGGGGGCATAGACTTAAAGTAATTGGTAGAAAGATTAGAGGGGAGTTGAGGAGAAAATTTTCACCCAAAAGGTAATGGGAGTCTGGAACTCACTGGCTGAAGGCATAGGAACGTAGGAGCAGGAATAGGCCATTCAGCCTGTCGAGCCTGCTCTACCATTCAATTAGATCATGGCTGATCATCTACCTCAACAGCACTTTCCTGCGCTATCCCCATATCTCTTTGATGCCATTAGTATTCAGATATTGATCGATTTCTGTCTTGAACATGCTCAATGATTGAGCTTCCACAGCCCTCTGGGGTAGAGAATTCCAAAGATTCACAACCCTCTGAGTGAAGAAATTCCTCCTCATCTCAGTCTTAAATGGCCTATCCCTTATTCTGAGACTGTGTCCACTGGTTCTAGACTCACCAGCCAGGGGAAACATCCTATCTACATCCACCCTGTCACGCCCTGTAAGAATTTTGAAAGTTTCAATGAGATCACCTCTCATTCTTCGAAACTCTAGAGAATACAGGCCCAGTTTCCTCACTCTCCCCTCATAAGACAATCCTGCCATCCCGGGGATTAGTCTGGTGAACCTCCTTTGCACTCCTTCTATGGCAAGTATATCCTTCCTTAGATTAGAAGAGCAAAACTGTACACAGTACTCCAGGTGCAGTCTCACCAAGTCTCTATCCAATTGCAGCAAGACTTCTTTACTCCTGTACTCAAAACCCACAGCAGTGAAGGCCAACATATTATTTGCCTTCCTAATTGCTTGCTGCACCTGCATTTTAGTGACTCATAAACAAGGACGCCCAGGTCCCTTTGAACATCAACACTTCCCAACCTCTCACCATTTAAGAAATACTCTGTCTTTCTGTTTTTTTTATACCAAAGTGGATAACTTAACACTTATTCACATTATATTGCATCTGCCATGTTCTTGCCCATTCATTTAGCCTGTGCAAGTCCCCTTGAAGCCTCCTTGCATCCTCCTCACAACTTACATTCCCCCCAAGTTTTGTGTCATCAGCAAATTTGGAAATATTACACTTGGTCCCCACATCCAAATCATTTATATAGATTGTGAACAGCTGTGGCCCCAGCACTGATCCTTATGGTACCCCACTAGTAACAGCCTGCCACCCTGCGAATGACCCATTTATTCCTACTCTCTGTTTTCTGTCTGTTAACCAATTGTCAATCCATAACAGTATATTATCCCAATCCCATGTGCTCTAATTTTGTTTACTAACTTCCTGTGTGGGGCCTTTATCAAAAGCCTTCTGAAAATCCAAATACACTACATCCACTGGTTCTCCTTCATCTATGCTACAAGTGACATCCTCAAAAAACTCCAACAGTTTTGTCAAACATGATTTCCCTTTCATAAATCCATGTTGACTCTGCCCAATCATATCACTATTTTCTAAGTGTCTAGTTTTCACATCCTTTATAATAGATGTTAACATTTTCCCTACTACTGACATCAAGATAACAGGTCTGTAGTCTGTAGGATGGTAGAAGCAGAAACTCTAATCACATTTAAAAAGTACTTGGATATGCACTTGAAGTGCCGTAACCTACAAGGCTACGACCAAGAGCTGGAACATGGGATTCGGCTGGATATGGGCGGCACAGTGGCGCAGCGGTTAGCACCGCAGCCTCACAGCTCCAGCGACCCGGGTTCAATTCTGGGTACTGCCTGTGTGGAGTTTGCAAGTTCTCCCTGTGTCTGCGTGGGTTTCCTCCGGGTGCTCCGGTTTCCTCCCACATGCCAAAGACTTGCGGGTTGATAGGTTTATTGGCCATTATAAATTGCCCCTAGTATAGGTAGGTGGTAGGGAAATATAGGGACAGGTGGGGATGTGGTAGGAATATGGAATTAGTGTAGGATTAGTATTAATGGGTGGTAGATGGTCGGCACAGACTCGGTGGGCCGAAGGGCCCGTTTCAGTGCTGTATCTCTAAACTAAACTAAACTAAACAAGCACAATAAGCCGAATGGCCTCCTTCTGTGCCGTAAATTTCTATGATTCTATGATAGGCGGTTACACCAATTAAAGCCAAGCAGCATTTTGTGGTAAGTGGTCAGTCTCAATGTTTATGATAAATTATATTTTATCTCTCAGAATGTAACAGGAATAGTGCTTCTTTTTATTTCTTATTTCCTAGATAACACCTACCCACACTCTGACACCCCTCAGCCAAACAGGAGTTTGTTCAGAGACAAATCAATATTGGATGAGGTCACACAGCCACAAGACCCCTGGACGCTTGTGAATGACCAAGCAAATGTGGTTATAAATTACTTCAGAGCCATTGCGCAGAGAAATATTCTAACCAAAAAAAACCTCTGTTCAATATTAATGAAATTGTCTCGTATTTTAAAAGAATGTTTTGTCTGAATTACAGTGCAATAATATGCAGGCTGTTTGTGAATCCAAAATGGACATAAGACAGGCAAGGCTGCATTCCTTCTGTCAGCTATTTCCTGGAAACATCCCGCCAGTACATCCATCTACACTCAAATGAGAAGGGAATTTCCTCTCACTTTCTGCCAGTTTTTCCAGTGTTTAACCCATAAAGTTTGAAGAAATCATTTTTACAAATCCCATAATGGAAATTTAACCTTGAGAACTTCTTTTAAAAGAACATAGCTGACTTGAAGACATTAACCAGATAGCAGTGTTTTTAATTTTGTTAATGTAAAACCATTGGTGAAATGATCTATAGTGTATTCGGTTTTAAAAATCAGTATTTACACCAGCTTTATGGAATCTGGACTGGTTTTACTAAAATGGTTCCCGGGATGAGGGATTACATTTACATGGATAGGCTGGAGAAGCTGGGTGGTGCTCCTTAGAGCAGAGAAGGCTATGAGGAGATTTGATAGTGGTGCCTAAAGTCATAAAGGGTTTGGATAAGAGTAAATAAAGAGAAACTGTTTTCTATAGCTGAAGGGTCGATAAACAGATGGCACAGATTTAAGATGACTGACAAAAGAACCACAAGCAACATGAGGAAAAGCTTTTTTATGCAACGAATGGTTAGGATTGGGAATGCACTACCTGATAGGATGATGGATACAGATTCAATAGCAACTTTGAAAAAGGAATTGGTTAATACTTGAAGGAGAAAACAATTGCAGGGGAAAGAGCGAGGGAGTGGGACCAAATGGATTGCTCTTCAAAAGAGCTGGCACAGACCTGATAGGCTGAATGGCCTCCTTCTTTGCTGTACTGCTCTATGATTCTACAGTCCTTAAGAAAGAATTGATTCAGAAGCTGAAACTATTGAGCACTTTACGCCCCAGCAAAAGTCAAGAGTTCAAATCCCAGGGTTCCCTATCGCCAGATTGCCTTAACTGATGGAGTTGTGATCTCTCTCATCCAGAAGTCTGGAGGGCCATAGTGTGTGAGTGAAGTGTTCCATCCTGGGAACAGGCTAAAAACGTTGATCTCCGTATGGCCCAGCCCTGAATATTGGAGATGATATCTGAGACAAGCTTCAGGAACCAGACTGTGCTGCCCTCCAACTTTAAGGGAAAGTACAATCTCTTCCAAGTTAGCTGTCTCAGCCAGGTGGCACTGGTAGAATTACAATGGCTTCAAACATTAAAGTCAGTGCATTTTGCCCAATTACAAAACAAAACAGGGGATTTTAAACAAATGCTCCTCATTTTGCACATGCATGCAGACATCCTTTTACAAGACAACATGGAAAACCCGGCTTTTTCTACCTGATTTTTGATTTCCATAATTGGCCACTGGACATCTGTGAAACAGAATGTCCAGTTGAGAGAAATGGTCAGAAGAGGCAAAGGCAACATCAGTTGCTAAAATCAGCAGTGCAAGAGCAAGCAGCTGTAGTTACAGTTGGCTTTTGTAGTAGGTTTCTGAGCTAATATAAAAACGTTGCAGTTCCTCCTGCTCCTCTGTATTAACATAGAAAGTTACAATTAAAGCCAAATGAAATAGCAATGCTGCCTCTCCTGGTTCTGATTCTGGCAGGTTTCACCCAAATCCTGTTACTAATTACTCCTGGAGCCTGAGACAGCTCGTGGCCAATGGCAGACTGGCTGGTGGTGACTGCAGACTGGTTGTTGTCTATAGATTGGTGGTTGCTTGCATTCTGGCTACTGGTTGCGAAATGGCAGCTCATGGCTGGCTGCTGGTGAATTGTCCACAGATTGGCGGAGGGTAGCTAGCTGCTGTTGGCTGCCTGCCTGCAGACTGACTCCAGCATCAGGAAAACCAGAATATTGTTCATGGATGCACTTATTTTTAATAATAATACAAGAGCAAAATACTGTGGATACTGGAAATGCTGGAAGAGTTCTGATGAAAGGTCATTGATCTGAAATATTGGGGGTGGGGGATCGGGGAGTTTTATGGAGGCGACAGGGGTCTCAGTAACCAGCTGAAGAGCCAGAGAGAGGCCATGGGTCACCTCCTCTGGGGAAGGCCTGCCGCATTACATGCTAATTAGGCACTTTAGTGGACAGTGGGAGGCCTATCCTGGGATTGTGGACCCCGGCGACAGACGTCCTGCCTACTGAGAGCTGTCAGCCAATCAGAGGCCGGCAGCTCTTTTACTGAGCAACTCCACACCCGAGACAGCGGCTGCACCCAGTAGAGCACCCACCCGCGGCCTAAGATCAACGAGGGACGCAGGCCAGAGATGAGTCATGGCAGGAGGGGTTTCGCTGGGTGGGGGATAAGGGGGAAGGAGGCTGTGGGGAGGATGGGTCAGCCCAAGGGCAGGGAGATGGCTTTCAGCAGGCTCCCCTTCCCTATGCCGGGTCCCTCAATCAGGCACCAGATGCTTTTGAACGAGGGACTCCCCCACCCCCGCAACCCCACCACTGCCCCACCTCCCCCAGTGCTGGCAAGCAACCCATACAGAACCACTCATTGCTGGGCTAATATCGGCAGAGACAGAATGAGGCCCTTAATTGGGCATTAATTGTCCCCACCTGCCACCATCTCACCTGATTAAATGCTTTCCCCACCTCCAAACTCACTGCAGGGCAGAGCATAAAATCCTACCCACAACCCCCAATGGCCGCCCAGAAGTAAGTTTCTCTCCCCGCAGATGCTGCCTGATCTGCTGAGTATTTCTAGCATTTTCTGTTTTTATTTCACTTTTTAAAGTCATCTATGTGCTGCAGTTGTGATCACAAATCTGTGAAAGAACTTGTACATGGAGTACCATTCTTATTACAGGTACAATAATGAGATTATTGAAAATGGAAAATATGTGTGCATATGGACATCATTGCAGGGGTTCGTCAGGGAAATATAATGGTAATGACATAACATACCCTGCCCACATACATTCCCCATGTACACAAATGTATACATCTGTAGACATCCTGTTGGTTGCCTGAGTTTCCACCACTGTTCTTGAGCATATGGTACAAATCATTGATCTGATCCAATGATCGTGGTGCTGCTTGGCTTTATATTTAACCTGCTCTTTTCCTCTTTTGACATGCAGGTTGACCATGTTGTAACTTCACTAGATTTGTATCTCATCCTAAGATATGCCTTTTACACTGCCCATTGATCAGCGTTGGTACCCAAATCGATGATGATCACGACTGAAGGACATGCTAGACCATACGGTTACCGACTGTAATGGTGTACTGTCTTGCTGCTACCAGTGAGCCACCGTGCCTCACGGATGTCCAGCTTTAGGTTGTTAGATCGGTCTTTCGTATGTCCCACCTAGTAGGGTGTTAGAGCCACATTCTGGGACATGATGAACAAGGGACAGTGATGGAGGAGTGTTTTTCTTTTATTCTTTCATGGGATGTGGGCATCACTGGCTAGGCCAGCATTTATTACCCATCCCTTATTACCCTTGAGAAAGTGGTAGTGAGATGCCTTCTTGAACCGCTGTAGTCCTTGGGGTGTAGGTATACACACAGTGCTGTTAAGAAGAGAGTTCCAGGACTTTGACTCAGCGACAGTGAAGGAATGGCAATATAGTTCCAAGTCAGGATGGTGCGTGGCTTGGAGGGGAACTTGCAGGTGGTAGTGTTCCCATACATCTGCTGCCCTTGTCCTTCTGGGTGGTAGAGGTCACAGGTTTGGCAGGTGCTGTCAAAGGAGCCTTGGTGAGTTGCTGCAGTGCATCTTGTATATGGTACACACTTCTGCCACTGTGTGTCAGTAGTGAAGGGAGTGAACGTTAAGGTTGTGGATGGGGTGCCAATCAAGCGGGCTGCTTTGTCCTGGATGGTGTCGAGCTTCTTGAGTGTTGTTGCCTGCATCCATCCAGGCAAGTGGAGTGTGGAATATTTTCTGATAGATATGATTTTGTGAGTATGACTATGTAAGGCTGTTGCTTGACTCCTCTGTGGGATGCCCCTCCCAGTCTGTGCACCAGTCCCCAGATGTTAATGAGGAAGACTTTACAGGGTCAACTACATCATAACTACAGCACCTCACCTTGCCATGCACAGCAACCTAAAAAAAATGTAAAAGCTGACCAACATATTCTAAAAAGTTGTTATAGCTCTCTAGAAAAGCAGACAATTTAGAAACAGATCTCAATATAGGCCTCATGCCATGTGAAGACAAGCAGGTCAACTGAAAGTACAGTGGGTCAGGGACTTGTAAGAGCTTAAAGGTGCAGAGGTGTCCATTATTCTATTGCTTGTATAAGCTCTACAGCAAAGGTGAATTTACAAACTACTGAGGGGCATTCATGAACCAGATGTTTTATGACAATCCAGTAGTTTCATGGTCACCAGAGTATTTTTTTAAATTCCAGATTTATTTAATTAACAGAATTTATTTGCACTAGTTTCTGTGATGGGATTTGAACTTGTGTCTCCAGAGCATTAGTCCAGGCCTCTGGATTACTAATCCAGTACCATTACCATTATGCCACCATTCCCCTGTTGCAGCAGTCAAAGTAGGTAGTCTTTATGATGGAGAGGACATGGAGTTGGAAGCTCCACTCAGAGTCAAATAGGACAGCAAGATTGTGAACAGGGGAAGGAAGTGGCAAAGGCAACTGAACAGATGGTTTTAATCTTAGTGACAAAGAAGTCCTTGAGCTCCTGGCACTTCTTGTTGGAGGTGAGGGTAGAGAGGGCAGGGGAGAGGGGATTAAGAAAATGGTTTATAGTGAAGAGAAGCCAGCTTTGTTTTTGCATTTCCAGGATGATTCTGGAATAGTGAGCAGTTTTGGCAGAGGAGAACAGGACCTTTCGTGCTTAATGTGGACCAGCCAGAACCGGTGATGAATGGTTCAATCAGATGTCCGCCACAAACGTTCAAGTCTGTGTCCCTTGGATTTGGTCTACGCCGATGTGAGGAGGAATGTACAGGGAAAGAGTAATGGTTTTACTGGTACACTTGATATCAGTGCTAAATTTACTGTTTACTAGTTTAAATCTATGCCCCCTTAGCCTACTCATCCAATTTACATCGAAATAATTTTCTGCATTTACTTTTTCCAAACTGTTCACTACTTCGTGTACTGCTACAAGATCACTCTTAAATGGCTCCTTTCAGAACTGAAACACCCATGTTTCTTCAATCTTTCCCTTTAATTCAGATCTCTGGCACCAGATGCTGAATTACTCTCTATTCCCACCCTCACAAGGTAAATGCAGAACTTACACCTGCTGCCCTGAGCCCACCATTACCGAACTGTGTCTCCTGAGTCAGGCAGAGGGGTATTAAACATTCATGGTGGACTCTTTTCAGGATTGCTACGTGGGAGGGAACAGCAAGTGCTGGGAATGGGAGGGGTAAAATGGAAGTTGGGGGGCTGCTGCAAAGGACTCTCCCAACCATCTTGAAATTTTGGAACTTTCTTGTCACTACCCCAGGGACTATGTCTAGAGCAGGAATGAGGGCAGACCGGATGGAAATGTGTTGGGAATCTGGGCTTAATACCCTCAACCCTGGTATTTCCATGCAAAGGGTGTGATAGTGGTAGGCAGAGGTGTTCCCAGCAGGGGCAAAGAAAGAGGAGCCCAGGTTGAGGCAGTTAGACTGGAGTAGACCTTGTTGCCAAATTTTGATCCATTTTCCACTGCTATCTGCCTTCCAATTTTGTACAGGAGTACAGAGGAAAATTTAATTCTAGGGAGCAGCCTCATGGTTCTTAACTGCACCTTCTCAGTGACCAGAATTGGACACAATATTCAAGGTGCAGTCTGACCACAGTTTGATAATGACGTCCTCTGACTTGTGTTCTGCTCTGTTAGTTTTATAGTTCAATAGTGTATCAATTTTGTTGATTGCTGCTTTACATTGTTTGGACACGTTGAATGGTTGTGAGTCCAGGGCCGGAATTTTTCCCTTCGCGGACGGGAGCTGTCCACCAACTAAAAAGTCGGTGGCGAACCCGCCTCCGCCTGGCCTGGGGATCCGGGCGGCGTTTTGCGGTCCACAACCCTTTAATTGGTCTGAGGCGGGACTTCTACCTCATTGAGGCAGGAAGTCCCACCTAATGGAGATGCTGGTCAATCAGCGGGACGGCAGCTGTTAGTCCCAGCAGCGCCACTGGGAGTGGTGGCTACTCCTGGGACTGCAACCAAGCCGTCGGAAAGATGTTGAGGAGCCCTGGAATGAAGGTAAGTTTTTGGTGCCTCCCCAGGGGTGATCGGTCAGGCCCTGGCGAGGCAAGGGTGGTTGATTGGGGGGACGGGGATGGGGGGTATGCGTGTGGGTGTTGGGGGTGGTTGGGGCAGCGGGGATGGCCCTCCATCGGGGACAGGGTGCCTGATCATGAGGCCCCCCCACCAAGGCCGTCAGAAATCCGCCGGTTTTATCTCTTGGGCTTACGCTGCCCGACCAGCCACAGATAAAATCCCCGTAGTGGAGGGCAGAAGCCCTTAAGTGGCCACTTAAGGGCCTTGATTGGCCTGGGGCGGGCAGGCTAGTTTTCACTGCCGCCATCTCACGTGAAGTGGCGGCAGAGGCGGGAGCGGGTCAGGAACGGCCCACCGTGCCTCCAGCTCCATTTTACCCCCCCCCCCCCCCCACCGTGCCACCACCACCTTCCCGCTCTTTGGGGGGGGGGGGGCGTAAAATTCCGGACTAGGTCTTTTTCCATTTTATCCTTATACATTTCAACACCATTCACAGAGAATAGGTGTCACGCATCTTTCCTTCCTTCGTACACATCCTTTGTCTGGATTAAATTTCATCTGCCATTTTCTGCCCACTTTTCTCCAATTTAATCTGTAATTTCTGAGCTAGCTACACTGGTTCTGCAGCTCCTCCTAATTTGGCATCACCTTCAAATTTTGCAATGACATTTAGCATGGAGTAAATTAGAAACAGTAGTGGTCCCACCACTGATCCCTAGGGCACACAACTCAGTGGTTCCCTCCTCCCGACATAACTGCTCTAACAAGTAACCACTGTTTTCCACCCTTCAGCCAGTTTCTTATCCATTCTTAAGGCTTTCCCTGAATTCCACAGTTTTGAACTTGACTAAAAGCCATTTGGAAGTTTATATATAACACATTACATACTTCTGCAGTCCAAGGATGTTAAGGTGATTTGTCAGACAGGATCTTTCCATTCTGTGTGTATGTTGACTATCTAGGTTATAATGATGCAGATAATCCTCAAGTTTATTCCTGATAATTGATTCCATTATTTTACACAGGATTTAAGTAAGACATAGGTTTGTTGATGTCTGAACCTCAAGTGTATCCTTTATAAACATGGGCTGTTTCTCATCTACTGATACTGGCTTGCAAATCTTCTCCCTTGTATACCTTAGCACTCGAGAGAACCCTCAAGGGAAATACACCCAAAAGTGCATGAAAATATGATTTATAGGCACAGGCAGAGAGCAGAATTTTATGCTTCCAGTCTGTGGTTTAAGTCAATTACAGGCTTACTAATTATTACTTCTAGTTTCCTCATGGATGATGACCACTCTAATAGACATTGAGGGCTCCCTTCCTAACGACAATGAGCCTCCACCACAAGTGTATAAGTGAACTTTAAAAAACTCCTAAAGTTACAGACCATAACTTCATTCAGACAAAAAGACTGACAATCTACATCACACATCCCTGTAGTACACAGTAGAAGAATCCTAAATATGGTAATCTATGTGTACTTTTAAAAAATGAATTAAAAGTCATCGCCACTCTAACTCAATAATTATTTTATTTCCAAATCCTGACTATCAGGACAAAGTGTGCAAGTCAACCAAGTTCATATATTCACACCAGTGTGGGAACAGATTAAAAGTGACTGTGGGAACAGATTAAAAGTAAGCTAATCAGCTAACAGACTAACTGTGAAGCTGTGGAGCCAATTTATAAAAATAACAAGCAGAAGCTAACAGGACAGCTGCAGATAACTTAATAGTAGCCCATTGTTGATGGTCAGCCTAATGAGTACACCAATCAGACACTGACAACACGAAATTGCAGAAGTCTGCAATCCACTCAGAAACAAATGGGGGGCATTACTCGTTTTTTGAATAACTATAAGAAAGGTTTGCTGTAGTGAGCAATGGTTCTTCTTTGTTCTTTTATTTTTGTTTCTTTCTTTTGCTTTGCTTTTTGTTTCTTTTGTAACTTTGCAATGTAACAACCACATACTGCAATAAAGTTTCTAAAGGTTACGGTCGGACTTCGTCTCTCTTTGTAACCAATGGGATCCAACAACTTGGCGTAGTCGGCAGGATCGCTGGAGGATTAAAGACCGAAGCCCTGGACATCGGACCTATATCGGCTCCTGGAGGTAAGGACATCTCTTTACTTAAAAAGTTCTTGGCCTTTGTCTAGTTTCGGTACTCCACCATGTGATCCCGAACTTTTCCGAGGCTCAAGACCCCCTTTATAGCCGCCTAAATCGGCGGTGTTCGATGGTAATACACCGGCCCGGCTGAAAAGCTCCACGGCATCTGTATAAAAGCCCCACGGCTCGAGACCCCTTCCCCCACACAAAATTGGTACAATGCCTGACAAAGGAAACCAACAGTTGCCAACCACTATAAAAGGCGGGCGGGCCCCGCCAGATATTTCCGAAGACGAAATTCTTCGGCAGTTAAAAGGATATATAGAGCAACAGTTTAATTTAGCTAAAACCTGTTGTGAAACTGAACAGAAATATGGTGCCTCCAAGGGACAGTGGTCCCTGGAAGATATAAAGAGAGTTTGGGGAAAAACGACCCGTTTAAAGGATAAAGAACGGACCCAATGGTCCTTAGTCGTAATCGGCCAGATCCGACAGCGTAATGAAATTATCCAACAAGCTCAACGCGACCACGACCGCGACCTGACTAATGCAAAGGACCAACTGAAGGCGGTTTCCGAACAATTAAGGAAGGAAAAGCTTAAATTAGAAAAACTAGAAACTGAAAAAGCAAGGTTGGAAACCGAAAATAAAGAACTTAAAAAACAAATACGAGAAGAACGGGCAACGCAACCAAAGGGACCGGGGCCGCCCTGCGGACTCCACATGTTCCGCCTGTACCCGGACCTGGAGTCGTTACTAAAAGAACTACGAAAAACGGAACTGCGTGAAGACGGTCTAGAGGAAACTGAGTCCTCCAGTGAAGAAAGTGATACTAATAATGAGCTCCCTTTTGCACGGCTCGCCCCCCACCCCCCAAAAAGAAACGCGTTAAGATCAAGCAGGAAAAGAAGACTACAGACGGTAACAAGGTGACCACGTCTAAGCACCAGACACACTGGGTACACGTCCCGGCGGACCCGTAGAAAATTGACAAATGGTCTGAAGAATTGCCTGACCCGAAAAATAGGTGACAGAAAACATGGGCAGAATTGGAACATCTGAAGGGAATTTACCACCTCCATCCGTGGAACGAGGTACAGATTTTGACCATCAAGGTGCCCAGGCGAGCGGGGCGAAGACTGAACAGAGAGGTCGAAACTGCTTTGGGCGAGGACGAGCAGCGACTAGATGCTGGATGAGCTGCGATTAGACAGTGGCTGCGAGCGTACTGTCCCGTAAAGACGGATCGGAATAAAATTACAGCCTGTCAGCAAAAAGGTACCGAAGAGGTGTGGGAGTATGAAGAGAGGTTTAGATCTGTTTGGCTGGAACACTCGGGGATAATGGACATTGCTCCAAAGGATCTGGACGATACCTGTTTTGTGCCTTTGAATCTGCCTTTGTTGCGGGGCTAAAACCAGAATTATCCAAGATGCTGAAGGTAACCTTACCAGAGTGGGAGGGCACAGGAGTTCTTTTGGGCCTCCTTATCTTGAGAGACAATGGATACGCGCCTGGAGGTGGTCAGTGGTTTGTGAAGCAGCGCCTGGAGTGGCTATAAAGGCCAATTCTAGAGTGACAGGCTCTTCCACAGGTGCTGCAGAGAAATTTGTTTGTCGGGGCTGTTGCACAGTTGGCTCTCCCCTTGCGCCTCTGTCTTTTTACCTGCCAACTACTAAGTCTCTTCAACTCACCACATTTTAGCCCTGTCTTTATGGCTGCCCGCCAGCTCTGGCGAACGCTGGAAACTGACTCCCACGACTTGTGATCAATGTCACAGGATTTCATGTCGCGTTTGCAGACGTCTTTAAAGCGGAGACGTGGACAGCCACGTGGTCTGATACCAGTGGCGAGCTCGCTGTACAATGTGTCTTTGGGGATCCTGCCATCTTCCAGGCGGCTCACATGGCCAAGCCATCTCAAGCGCCGCTGACTCAGTAGTGTGTACAAGCTGGGGATGTTGGCCGCCTCGAGGACTTCTGTGTTGGAGATACGGTCCTGCTACCTGATGCCAAGTATTCTCCGGAGGCAGCGAAGATGGAATGAATTGAGACGTCGCTCTTGGCTGGCATACGTTGTCCAGGCCTCGCTGCCATAGAGCAAGGTACTGAGGACACAGGCTGATACACTCGGACTTTTGTGTTCCGTGTCAGTGCGCCATTTTCCCACACTCTCTTGGCCAGTCTGGACATAGCAGTGGAAGCCTTTCCCATGCGCTTGTTGATTTCTGCATCTAGAGACAGGTTACTGGTGATAGTTGAGCCTAGGTAGGTAGGAGTAAACTATGCGCAAGTGGTTGATCGGTGCAGCCAGCTGGACAGGGACATGGGAGCAAAGCTTCGAGACATGCAGGCGGGTTGGACGCCTAAAGGCCCTGATAAGGCGCAAGACCTGGGTCATGCCACTACTGTGGGAAGGAAGGCCATTGGGCTAAGATGTGTAGAGCGAAGGGACAGGGAAGAGGACGGCAAGGATATAATCCTGCACCAAGACCAGGTCCATCCCCTGATGGTAATGACCTCCTAGAGTTCAAACAGTTGACGCTCCAGCAACAGAAGGAGTTACTTGATGTGACAAAAAACTAGTGGAGCCCCCCCTCGACCTTTTGGCGGCCCTCCTGGTGCTAATAGAACAACAAAGAGATGGATTATATATAACCGCGAGGGTGGGCGATCAAGATGTAGACTGCCTGTTGGATACTGGGACTGAATTAACGTGTCTACCTCAATGATACGGGAACTCTATACCGATGGACGGTAAAGTCAAGACCGCCCATGGGGCTGGTAGCCATGGGTTGGTGTTCAGGAAAACCCAGCCCATATGCATTGGTCTTGGCCCACACGAATTGATAACACCAGTCTGGATAGGTCCGGTGGACCAGGCCCTTCTGGGTATGGACGTTTTTACCCAGCTGAACTCCTCGTTGCATTTTGAAGGTGGCCATGTAACATGGTCTATCAGAAGTCTGAAGAAGGAGGAGCTGAGGGAGCACCCATTTATGGGCTCAGGATAAGAATGATTGTGGGCTACTTCAAATGGAACTGGCAACGTTTACGGGATCCGCTCCGCCCTATACTAAACAGTACCCCATTAGTCCACCATCTATTGCAGGAATCTTACCCATAATTAGACAATTAGAGGAGCAAGGCATGCTGGTTAAAACACACAGTACCTCTAACAGCCCTGTGTGGCCAGTACAGAAACCAAACGGGACCTGGCGGCTTACTGTTGACTATGGAAGGGCGAACCAGGGCGTTGATCAAAAGGCTCCTCTGGTAGCTGACCCCCCGACGATATTCAACGCCCTGAGGCCGGAACATGATTGTTCTCTGTTATCGACATGGCCAATGGATTTTGGTCAGTGCCACTGGCACCCGAGTTCCAACCGTGGTTGCCTTTACCGTTCAACAACAACACTACACCTGAACCCGGCTGCCACAGGGTTTCCACAACAGCCCTACGGTATTTCATATGGCCCTACAAAACCATTGGAAGGGAGTTACCTTCCACGCACTCCACGGTCATCCAGTACGTGGACGACCTCCTGTTAGCCCCTGAAACGGAAGAACAACACGAACAAGATCTGCGTACCTTGCTGGACCACCTTCATCGGAGAGGACACAAGGCCAGTATCGACAAAGCGCAGATAGCCCAAGGAGAGGTCGTGTACTTGGGACAAAAGATTTCGAAAAGAAAGAGGGAACTCACTCAGGACAGGACCACAGCCATCCGGGCTGCCAAACAGCCCACCACTATCCAGGAGCTTAGGTCCTTTTTGGGTTTGTGTAACTTCAACAGAAATTGGATCAACTCCTACACACAGCTGGCCCAACCATTAACTGATCTCTTGAAGGGAAAGCGGGCCTCTAAAGAATCAGTTACTCTAATCAAAGAACAACAACAGGCTTTCGAAAGCTTAAAGAGGGCCTTGTGCTCGGCGCCAGCCCTGGGAATCCCCGACAACAGGAAACCATTTGCCCTGTTTGTACATGAAAAAGAGGAATATATGACTGCCATACTGACAGAGGAGCATGGGGACCAACAGAGACCTATTGGATACAATTCGGGAAAACGGGACACCGTAGCCCTAGGATGGGGCAGTTGCCTAAGGGCCATGGAAGCCACATGCCAAGCTGTGATGGCTACTGTGGGTCTGGTATTGGACTAAAAGCTAACAGTCAAGTGTCCGCACATCGTCCACACATTGCTATCCACGAATAGAGTATCCCAATTGACAGCAGCCAGATGGACCCGATGGACAACGGTCCTAGAGGCCCCCAACCTCCATATAGTCCAAGCCAGCCCGGTAAACCCAGCAAATATGCTCCCGTTGCCTGAGGAGCAAGAGGGGGAGGAGCATGATTGCGTGGAGGCTATGAGAGAGACAGAGGAATTGACCCTGGCAGCGGAGGAAACATCGCACAATCCAGATTTAATCATTTTTACAGACGCCTTCTGCTTTGTTGACAACGGTACCCGGAAAGCAGGATTGGGCAGTTACAACCCTACACGAAGTCATGGCAATGGGACGTCTGCCCAAAAGGCCGAATTACAGGCCCTGTCGGAGGCATGTCGGATAACGGAGGGAAAGACGGCTAATATCTATACGGACTCACGATACGCCTTTGGAGTTGCTCACGACTTTGGTCAGTTGTGGCGTAAGAGAGGATTTCTCACTGCCGCTGGTACACCTATCCAAAACGGGAAAGAGGTCCGAGACTTGCTAGAGGCGATGCAATTACCACAAGAGGTGTCCATTCTGAAATGTAAAGCCCATACGAAGGACAATACCATAGAGGCGAAGGGGAATGCCCTAGCTGACCAGGCATGCAAGGGAGCCGACTTGCAGGGTGACTCCCCGCACGCATGGATGTAAATACGTAAACTGAATGCACCCACTCTGGGACAAGACCTACAATTGATGCAGAGCGAGTGCCCCAGAGACGACAAATGGACATGGATAGAGGCAGGGATCAAGCTATGTGAAGACGGCATCTGGGGACAAAGGGACGCCAATAGGACAGACGCGCCACAGGCGCTGATGCCCTTTTTAGCCCAACAGATTCACTCCTGGGGGCACCTGGCCCCGCAACAGATGACGGCTCGGTTCCAGAAAAGCTGGTGGGGTCGGGGGTTCAAAAAACACGCCCAGCTGGTGGCTGATCGCTGTGTGGTCTGTCAGAAAAACAATCCAGGACCCACCACGATAATGCCTCAACTAAGAGCTCCTGCTCCAGCCGGCCCATTCCAGTGCTTGCAAGTCAACTATATCACTCTCCCACCTTGCCAGGGATACACCGGCATTCTCGTCATTGTCGACAGATGGGTAGAGGCCGTCCCAGCCAGAAGAGCCTCGGCCAATCACAATGCTAAGGTCTTGTGTAAGGACTACATCCCCAGATGGGGAGTACCGGTCAACATTGATTCTGACCAAGGGACTCATTTTACAGGTGTGGTCTGTCAGGAAGTCTGTCGGCTACTGAACATTACGTGGGATTTACACTGTCCTCACCACCCACAGTCCTCAGGCCAAGTGGAGCGAATGAACCAGACCCTAAAGCAACGACTATCCAAGTATCACCAAGAAGGAATACAATGGCCCCAGGCGTTGCCGATAGTTCTGTGCAGCATTAGGGCGACTCCGAACAGAACTACGGGCCTGAGTCCATTTGAAATAATAACAGGGAAACCCATGTCTCTGCCGGGAACAATTGATTTGCGAAAAGCTGATTGTCACCTGATGAGTGATGCTTTATTAGAGTATTGTCAGAACCTAACAAATGCTATCAGTCCTGCTTCCTCGCAGGTATCGGCAGCTTGGGGTGACCCACCAGAAGGAGGGCACGACATCGTCCCGGGAGTCTGGGTCTACATGAAGAAAATACATAAAGAACCATTGGGCGCCAAGTGGGAGGGACCTTTCCAGGTGCTACTGGCCACCCAGGCAGCAGTTAAGGTGGAAGGGAAGAAAGCGCGGATACACGCCTCTCACATCAAACGAGCGATCCGTGACTAAACATCGACCTGCTATCAGGACAATTACCATTTGCCAATATGTTCAGAATTTGTATCATCCTCTTTGCATGCATTTTAAGTATCTGCTTTCTTTTGGCTAACCAAACCCGTCCACTTTGGTGAAGTAATCGAGTGTCCAAGGAATTGCACGTTAACACTTTCCTTTACATGTTTTATACCTATGCCAAAGCAGCTAACATCTCTAGCTGTTGGGTATGTGCACACGTGCCCATCCATTCCAGAGAAGGCAATCCATTACGGCCCATACCTCTTAATACATCCCAGATAGGATGGTGGCTGACAACCGATACGTTGGGACAGGGGGTTTGCGACCTCCCCCTTCGTATAGGTTCAGGATTCGCCAGAACCTGATATCATCCGGATATATCGATAGCATGTGGGGCTCGTATACACCTCCCTTTAATGGCTCGAGTACAGCTCCTTATCTTGCATTGACCAATACCTCAGGATTGGGACGGCCAATGGGAATAGTGTGCATGTCCCGTAATTTGACCGATGGCTACCCTGTCGGTAATAGCATTTGCAACTATACAGTATTCATAGACCCCCAGGCGACAACGTTTTCATTTCCCTTTTTAATCACACAGGTCAAAGCCATTGGAATCTCACGTTTCTGCCCAAGGCACTAAATGCCTCCAAATTCACCTCCTATAATGGCACTTACTTTATTTGCGGCCACAAGGCTTATCCCTGGTTACCGAAACTTTGGACAGGATTATGTTATTTGGGTTATGTTACACCTTATATCCGTCACTTGACCTCCCTGCCTGTGCCACCTCACTGGCAGAGGATGAGGCGAGCTATCACAGAAGCAGAGAGATTCTTTGCGATCTTGTTTCCCTGGTATGGGACAGCTAAGCTGGCCAGGGAATCTATTAACATGGCCTCTGTTCTAGAAAAGGTGGCCAATGACACCACTGAAGCCCTGGTTAAAATAAATGCAGAAATGGTAGCCACTCGAACAGTGGTCCTTCAGAACCGAATGGCCCTAGATTTTATCCTTGCAGAAAAGGGGGGTACTTGCGCCTTGATAGGGCTCGAATGCTGCACCTACATTCCAGATAGCTCCGAAGAGATCTCTAATCTGGCAGAGCACATCCAAAAGGAGATAGAAAAGCTCAAACAACCCCCAACTCCCACCTTACGGAGTTAGGCGACCGGGTGGTTGGGCTCAATAGGGACCTCAATGGTACAGGGTTTGATCTTTTTTGTTCTAATCATAATTTTGTATTTGATGTCTTTGCTTATTAAGTGCTGTTATAAACAAGTAACTGAAGCCCCTGCCAAGCTTATGCCTTTACAGGGCTCCCACCGCCCCCTCTTGTAGCACAAGTTGGCAACGTATTAAGCGCAACCCCTCCGGGTGTTGAAGGCAGTTTCTAGACCAGCAGAGACCATTAAAGGCACCACGGTGGGATTGATGGAATGATTCTTAAAGGAGTTTGAAGAATCAAAGGGGGGACTGTGGGGACAGATCAAAAGTAAACTAACAGATTAACTGTGAAGCTGTGGAGCCAATTTATAAAAATAGCAAGCAGAAGCTAACAGGACAGCTGCAGATAACTTAATAGTAGCCCATTGTTGATGGTCAGCCTAATGAGTACACCAATCAGGCTCTGACAACACGAAATTGCAGAAGTCTGCAATCCACTCAGAAACAAATGGGGGGCATTACTCGTTTTTTGAATAACTATAAGAAAGGTTTGCTGTAGTGAGCACTGGTTCTTCTTTGTTCTTTTATTTTTGTTTCTTTCTTTTGCTTTGTTCTTTTGTTTTGCTTTTTGTTTCTTTTGTAACTTTGCAATGTAACAACCATATACAGCAATAAAGTTTCTAAAAGGTACGGTCGGACTTCGTCTCTCTTTGTAACCAATGGGATCCAACACCAAAGAATATCTATCTTATCTCTGTTACGATCAAGTAAGGAGGGGTTGAAGGGCTTCCCTCTTCTTGTTAGACCACAACAGGTTTAATTTTTTCTTAAAGTTGATTTACTGGCCAATTTAGGTGTTTGATTACTTACTTGCTATGATCATGACAAGAACCAATCGGACAGGTTTTCTTGAGTTAACAAAGAAAGCAGTTAACTTGATTGTACCTAAACCAAACTAATAAAATAATGAACAAAGTACCAACTTCCACTCACACACACACTCTGGAGGTTACATATACAAGTAGGTTACAGAGGGGGGAAAGGTAATTTGGTTGAGTTAGAATCCATAAAACAAAAGGTATATAGTCTGTGGCATTTGGAGATTCGGCTGGCTCAAGCTGAATTTGTTGGTCCTGAGGCTTTTAGTTTCAAAAGGTAAATGACTGGTTTCATGAGTCTCTTGGAGATAGTGATGCAGATGATTTCCTCCAATGAGGTTTCTGATTGTAGCAGAGTATGCAACGGTGGTCCAGTCAACAGGCAGGATTTGAAAGCTTTCAAGTTGGAATGGACAGAGAGTGAGAGAGGGACCCCCATATGACTCTGCTCATGTCAGAGTCCAGTTGCTTCTCCTGTGCTGCAGAGAAAACACCAGCTTAAAAACACAGATGGGGAGGGGCTTGTCACATGACAGTCACCCAGTCATTCTAACATAACAGTTAGCAGTTTTTCTCTGCTTGCTGAAAGAACAGATAGTTCCTTTAAACTTCCTGGGTCTTGGTTCTTGTTAGGAAATGCAGCCATTTTGTCTCTCTCCTCACAGTCATTTGCAATGTAGGATGCAGTGTAGCAAAATAGGTGATCATCTTAAGCTGCTAGCAGTCATCCTGTTTTAAATGTCTTTTAAAAATATAAATTCGGATCTTGAGTCAGTGGATTAAAGAAAATTATCATTCAACAGAACAGACTGGCGTAACATCTCAAAATGTCAGCTATAATCCATCTTGAAGAAAATAAACCTTCATAGCAGACAGCCCTAGGCCAGAAAGTGTCTCTGAGGAAAATAAAATGTTTTAGAAACTGCATTTCATAAGCTTGTTGCATATAACTTATTTGGAGGGAAACAGTAAATAAACACACCTGTAACTGTCAGAAAACATCACTTTTTCTGGAGAAATTCTGCCTCAAGTTCATTTGTTACTAACAGTGAGAAAAAGTGATTTGTCTGACAGCTTCCAACCCTATCTTCTGACTGAACTAATTGGTTACATACGAACATACGAATTAGGAACACAAGTAGGCCATTTGGCCCCTCGCGCCTGCTCTGCCATTCAATAAAATCATGGCTGATCTGTTTGTGTCTGGAATTCCACACTCCCATCTACCCCCAATAACCTTTGATTCCCTTGCCTAACAAGAATCTATCTATCCCCTCCTTAAAAATATTAAATGACCCCGCCTCCACCACCTTCTGAGGCAGAGTTCCAAAGTTGCACAACCCTCAGAGAGAAATATTCTCCTCATCTCTGTCCTAAAAGGGCGACTCCTAATTTTAAAACAGTGCCCCCTAGTTCTGGACTCACCCACATTCACCTTGTCAAGACCGTTCAGAATCTTATATACTTCAATCAAGTTTCCCCTCAATCTTTTAAACTCCAAGAAAAGAAGCCCAGTCTGTTCAACCTTTCCTCATAAGACAACCCGCTCATACCAGGTATGAATGTAGTAAACCTCCTCTGAACTGCCTCCAACACATTTACATCCTTCCTTAAACAAGGAGACCAAAACTGCACACAGTAATTGAGATGTGGTCTCACCAATGCCCTGTATAACTCAAGCATAACATCCTTACTTTTATTTTCATTTCCTCTCATAACAAAGGATCCGAAGAAGGGTCACTGACCCGAAACGTTAACTCTGCTTCTCTTTCCACAGATGCTGCTAGACCTGCTGAGTGAATCCAGCATTTCTTGTTTTTGTATAACATTCCATTAGCCTTCTTTATTACTTGCTGTACCTGCATACTAACTTTTTGTGATTCATGCACCAGGTCACCTAGATCCCTCTCCACCTCGGAATTCTGCAGTCGTTCTCCATTTAAGTAATACTCTGCTTTTTTATTCTTCTTGCCAAAGTGAACAACTTCACATTTTCCCACATTGTACTGCATCTGCTGGATTTTTGCCCACTCAACCTATCTATATCGGTCTGCCACCTCCTTATGTCCTCTTCACAACATACTTTCCCAACTAACTTTGTGTCATCTGCAAATTTAACTACCATGCCATCGTTCCCCTCATCTAAGTCATTGATATAAATTGTAAAAAGTTGAGGCCCCTGCGGGGCTCCAATCATCACATCCTGCCAATCAGAAAAGGACCCATTTATGCATACTCTCTGTTTTCTGCCAACCAGCCAATCTTCTATCCATGGTTGACATTGACAACTTCCAATCTTAGCAAAAGGAATTGATTTTTCTTGTGAAATATTTACAAGTCAACATCTGGGTTGAAATGGGTTGATTTCAGGTTAAAATCCTGACATATGCCTCACATTGCATATCACTCCACTACCAGAATACTAATTGTGCCTAAGTACATTATTGAAAATATATAAAATAATGCACTTCTATTGTATAAACAAATAAAATATAGCTGGCTGGTTTACACAAAATGAAACCACTGCAACATGGTTATTTGTTGTAAATCCATCACACTCATCAATTAGTTTAATGTGAAACAAGTAACATAGCACAACAGTGACCAAGACACACTAATAGCTGAATATTCCCTACATTACAATAGTAACTACACTTCAAAAGTACTTCATTTGTTGTAGAGCACTTTGGGACATCCTGAGATTGTGAAAAGTGCTATATAAATGCAAGTTCTTCTTTCTTCTTTTAGATGAGAGTATTTTAAACATCTGTACGTCACACCTTATCAGAAAATTGCTTCCTCAGAGTGTGGTCTGCCCAATCTGCTATTGTTAAAACATTAGCTTAACAGCAGATGCATACGGGTTCCATATCAATAGCATAGCAGAATTTTACATTCCATTTCACCATAGCCCAGCTCATTCAGATCATGTGGTTCAATTCAACAGTGAATACCTCACTGTAATTGCAAAGCACTAATGTAATCAACAGCACCAGATGGTATCATAAACAACAAAACTAAATCACTGATAGTTTTATATATGTATACATAAATGGGCACGGTGGTGTAGTAGTAATGTTACTGGACTAGTAATCCAGTAGCCCTGACTAATGCTCTGGGGCCAAGAGTTCAAATCCCACCACAGCAGCTGGTGGAATTTAAATTCAATTAATTAATCTGGATTGATTAATTAAAAGGTAGTCTCATGGATGGCGACCATGAAACTACCAGATTGTCTTAAAAACCCATCTGGTTCACTAATGTCTTTGAGGGAAGGAAATCTGCTGTCCTTACCCAGTCTGGTGTACATGTGACTCTAGGCTCACAGCAATGTGGTTGACTCTTAACTGCCCTCTGAAATGCCTAGCAAGCCACTCAGTTGTGGACTGCAACGGCTCAAGAAGGTGACTCACCACCACCATCTCAAGGGCAACGAGGGATGGACAACAAATGCTGGCCTTGCTCGCAACGCGCAAATCCTTCTAAAAATAAAAAATCTGTTTTTGTATGTGCGTGCACACATGCAAAAAATAACTTGTGGAAATTTTATTTTTATGAGAGGTTCATTACTGAGCCAATTTCAATGTGTCAGCAGCTTTCTTTGCAGACATCAACCATCAGCAAATTAAAGCATTTACACGATGGATTAACATTTGTCCTGCTGTTACTGCAAGTTTGTCAAAAAGTAATTTTCAGATGAGTACTAGAAAGTCCTCTCAACATGCATTATTAATGTTTAAATGTGTATGAATGCAATAAAGTACTGGCTAATATGCAAAGTTACTCTGGTTTCTGTACAACATGGTGTATGGTACCTTTGACAAACCAGTTGGGTTTAGTCTGATAAATAGGTGTCTGTAATCCTGAAAAGCTTTCAGCAACAAAAACTGTGATTGCTTTATAAATCTTAGGTGCAACCAGAATATTCCCATAGTTTTTATCCACTAACGTTTCCTGCTGTAAAGTACTTCTTGGCATACTTGTTATGTGTTTGTTGGGATTCAACTATATTCCAAGAGCCTAGGTTAGCAACGAGTCATATCAAAACTGGCAACACACTGCATCCTCCTTTATTGGCTCTTTTTAGAGCCATCATTCAATTTAGTGTATCGTAGAAGGTTTTGCATCAATATTTTATCTCTATAAAAATGTAGCCAAATTGTCCCAGTAGCTCATGTGCAAATGCAACTCTTTATTTATTCATTCATTCATGCGATGTGGGCTTTGCTGGCAAAGTCCGCATTTATTGTCCAGCCCTAATTACCCTTGAGCAGGTGGTGGTGAGCCCCCTTCTTGAAATTCTGAAGTCTTCGTGGTGTAGGTACACTATTATGACCAGGTGAGAAAGAGGTCTTTGGGTTCCCTTTCACCTTCACCTGGTCTTAATGTAACAAGGTTTAATTTTTAAACGTGTTTTTTAGCTGCCCCTTGGTGAATCCTTGTTCACCGCTTTCCAATTATAAGGCAAAGAAACGAGCACAACCAGGCTTTCTTAGGTTTAAAGAAGAAAAGTTGAAATTTATTAAACTTAAGCTCTAATTTGGTTAACGCCTACAGATAGATGACGTGCCCACGTTAGCATGCATATGCAATACACACATGCAAATAGAGACAGAAAAGAGAAGAAAAATAAAGTGGTAAAGTTTGAGGCAATATCTGAAGAGTTGTTGTTACGGTTCTTTGAGCTCACTGTAGAATCCTTGATTGTAGGTAGATCTTGCTTTTCATTGGGGCCCAGTATTCTTCTTAAACCTGTTCGCTGTAGGAGACTTTTCTCTCTTGGGGTTCATGTGTCTTCAGTGAATTCAGAGGCTTGTGAGAAGGAGATGGGAGCAGAAAGGAGAGAGATCTTCTCAGTCCAGGAGCAAACAGTCTTTCTGAGTTCAAATTCTCTGTGGCCAGTTCAAAAGAAAACTCTGGAACAGCCAGGTAGTCATGTGACCAGCTGGTCTAACCAGTCCTGGCCCTTGTGGATTGTATCTTCCTTAGCAGGCTCTGGAATGTGCTTACTCACCTTCGATGTCTGTTAGTGTGTAAATGTTTTTTCCAGCCATGGCTGATCTGTTTAACAAGTCATTTCCTCGCTCCAACAACGGTTAAAAATCAATGTTCATGACAAAATTGATGTGCCTCATTCTTGGCAGATGGGGGCCTAACATGGCAACAAAACTGAGCCAGCCATACAGACAGAAAGTTAGTAGCTTCAATCCCAAGCCTATGGTGAGTTAGCTGATTTCAGCCGGATTCAATGACAGAAGTGTTACAATTGACCTCAAAGTTCCTTTAGAGGGAAAAATAATCAGCCACATTTCCACTCCTGACTGCTATCCAGTGATCCCTGCTGAATGTGCACGTGTCTGCATGTTGGGTGGAACAGGACCAGACTCAGCAAATAACCAATGAACATTCAGTATCCAGATTCACTCGTAAAACACGGCCCTTTGGGTCCGTGTGGATGGAGGCATCCATAGAACCAAACCCCAGCTGGAGTTAGTCTCCCCTTCAGAGTCAATCTCCTCCCTCCATCACAGAAGAACTCTTCCCCATCCTTTGTACAGATATGCACTCTTATCCCTTTCTAACTCCCCACAGAGGTACTCCTCCCTTTCAAATCCCCAGTTCACAGATAGAATCTCTGTCTCCATTTCACGGAGGCACTTTTCCACTCCAAACTCCTCCAATTCATAGAGGTATTCACACACACATTGGGCCCCATTCCCCTAGTTCACATAGGACCTCTTCCTCCTTGATCTTCTCATTGCTAGTCTCAGATTCAAGGTTTTGAGCAAGAGATGCAGTAGGGAATGTGAGGAAGCACTTTTTTACGCAGCGGGTGGTAATGACCTGGAACCCATTGCCCACAGGGTGGTGGAAGCGGAGACGATCAATTACTTCAAGAGGAAACTGGATGGGAACTTGAGGGAAATAAATTTGCAGGACTAACAGGGATAAAGCAGGAGAGTGGGACTGACTGGAGAACCGGCATGGACTTGATGCATTGAATGGCCTCCTTCTGTGCCACAAATAACTCTATAACTCTTCACAACTTCAGGATCTCCCAAAGGTCTTTACATTCAATGAAGTACTCTTTGGAGTGTAGTCACTGTTGCAATGTAAGAAATGCAGCAGACAATTTGCACCTAGCAAGCTCCCAAAAACAATAATGTAATAATGACCAGATAATCTGTCATTTCAAAAATGTTGATTGAGGGGTAAATATTGGCCAGGACACCAGGGATAACTCCCCTGCTGTTCTTTGAAATATTGCCATGGGATTTTTTTTACATCCACCTGAGAGGACAGGTGGGACCTCAGTTTAACATCTCATCCAAAAGACGGCACCTCCAACAATGCAGCACTCCCTCAGTACTGCACTGGAGCATCAGCCTATCTCTGGTGCAGAACTTGAACCTGCAACCTTCTGACTCAGAGGGGGGAGTGCTACTAACTGAGCTACAGCTGACACTTCATTCCAATTTACAGTATATCATTGAAAGATTTGAGAAAAAAAACTACTGTTCATTCTGTATTTGTGTTTTTTTCTGCTTTTCCATTAACCTGCAAATAGTGACACAGTACTGGGGACCTCATGTCTTAAATTCCGAAAAACAATCTCCAAAGGAAAACACCACTAAAATAGCAAAACAGCTTAAAAAAAAATCAGTGTACAAAAATATCAATGCAAAATATAAAAAATAAATAGAATGCACAATTCTTGGGACACTGTGCTAGCAACCCACAGTAGGATAGATTTTTCGCACAGATGTACATTGGGTGGGATTTTGTCCGACGGTAATCTTTAAAGAAACAGAAACCCACCTATTTTGGATCCTTTATTGACCACTTTCTAGGACATTCAATACATTGTATCCCAGAATTGCATGTCCTATTGTACATCAAAGCACCTAGATTTGCACAATAGAATTAGGTTCCTGCCTGAAACAGGGTCACGGAGAGGCCCTCAGGATAATGGTGGCACAGGAAAGAGGAGGAGTAGGCCATTCGGCCCCTTGAGCCTGCTCCGCCATTGATCGAGATGATGGCTGATCTTCTACCTCAGTGCCATTTTCCCGCACTATCCCCTGATATCTTTAGTATCTAGTTACTGGTGAACTAGATGGGTTTTATGACAATCGATGATTGATAGTTTCACGACACCATTACTGATTCCAGATTTTTTTTTTAATTAATTAATTCCACCAGCTGCCATGCTGGGATTTGAACCTGTGCACCCCCCCAGGGAATTGGCCTGGGCCTCTGAATTACTAGCGACATTACCACAATGCCAGAGACAATGGGGCAGCAAGTGCGTTGCCACCAGGTAGATGGTTAAAGTGAACTCCAGTTTGTCTAGTCGCAGGATACAAATTTGACCATGAGATCTCCCTATGCATTCCCTTAGAGTCTACAGATCCTAGTTCAAAAATCCAAACCTACAACATTAACTGTAATCCTTGGTTTAACCACAAGCTAGAGTGAAAAGTAATGAAGTTAGTTTCAGAAACATCTAGCTTCAGTGGACTGTAATTGTTTTCTTTACTTTTTCTTTGAACTACTGCTTTCTTGTTGAATTTAAGGAATGTTTTACACCACAGGATTTGGGCCCTTTTATGGAATCTTGGAGTGAAACTCAATCCTAGATACGACAACTAATTTATACTGTTACTATTCCTATACCTGCACATCCTAAATTAAATTAGACCTGGTGTGTGTGTGCATGCGTGCATACATACAGCGGGTGTAGGTATTCCCCAGACTTGTGTTGTTATTTCCTCATACTAAGATTAACGTAAAATAGTACAGCACAGAAGGAGGCGATTCATCCCATCGCACCAGCTCTTCCGAAAAGTAATCCAGTTAGTCCCACTCCCCTGTTCTTTCCCCATATCCCTGCAATTTTTTTTTCTTAAATATTTATCCAATTCTATTTTAAAGACTACTATTGTATTTGTTTCCACCACCCGATCAGGTACTGCATTCCAAATCCTAACCACTCGTTACGGAAATTTTATTTTCCCCATTTCGCCTTAAATCTGTGCCCTTTGGGGCATCGACCCTTCGGGATTGGAAATAGAATAAAGAGTAACCATCTCAACCAGGGTTGTCCAAACATACGGCCCATCAAAGGATTCCACCCGGCCCACGGGTGTAAACTGTACCGGGGCCGTTTCTCATCCTCGCCTGGGTCTGTGATAGGAGATGGGAAATTTCCCTTTGCCTTCGTGCAGAGTGGCCTTTTGAAAAACATCACGGTGTCAGTTTCACAGCTGACAGGAGTATTGACAAGCAGAGAGATCTGGGTGTACAGGTCCACAGGTCACTGAAAGTGGCAACGCAGGTGGATAAGGTAGTCAAGAAGGCACACGGCATGCTGCCTTCATCGGTCGGGGCATAGAGTATAAAAATTGGCCTGTCATGCTGCAGCTGTACAGGACTTTAGTTAGGCCACACTTAGAATATTGCGTGCAATTCTGTCGCCACACTACCAGAAGGACGTGGAGGCTTTGGAGAGGGTACAGAAGAGGTTTACCAGGATGTTGCCTGGTCTGGAGGGCATTGGCTATGAGGAGAGGTTGGATAAACTCGGACTGTTTTCACTGGAACGACGGAGGTGGAGGGGCGACATGATAGAGGTTTACAAAGTTACGAGCGGCATGGACAGAGTGGATAGTCAGAAGCTTTTTCCCAGGGTGGAAGAGTCAGTTACTAGGAGACATAGATTTAAGGTGAGAGGGGCAAAGTTTAGAGGGGATGTGCGAGGCAAGTTCTTTACACAGAGGGTGGTGAGTGCCTGGAACTTGCTGCCGGGGGAGGTGGTGGAAGCAGGTACGATAGCAACGTTTAAGAGGCATCTTGACAAATACATGAATAGGATGGGAATAGAGGGATACGGTCCCTGGAAGTGCAGAAGGTTTTAATTTAGGCAGGCATCAAGATTGGCGCAGGCTTGGAGGCCGAATGGCCTGTTCCTGTGCTGTACTGTTCTTTGTTCTTTGACAGCTGCTGAAGCAGGAACGCACTTACCAACTTTGAGAGATTCGGGATTTCCAACTTTTTTAAAAAGCCGGCCAGAAAACGCCGAATCTGTCTGACGTGGGGAAACGTGTTCCTGCTTCACCAGCTATCAGCTGTGAAAATGACGGTGCGATGTTTTCAAACAAACTGACCAACTACAAAACTGGTGTGCTGAGCGCTTCCGCTCTGTGCAACTGTCAGGGGGCGGGAGGGAGAAACAGAGAGAGGGGGGTAATACAAAGAGAGAGAGGAAACAGAGAGGGGAAACACAGAGAGAGGGAGGGAGAAAGTGGGGGGGGGGAAAACAGAGAGAGAGAGAGCAGGGAACAGACAGAGAGGGGACAAAAACAGGGAGGGAGAGAAAAGAGAGAGGGAAAAACAGAGAGGGGGGGAAGGAGGACAGAGTGGGGGGGGAGGACAGAGTGGGGAGGGAGGAGGACAGAGTGGGGAGGGAGGAGGACAGAGTGGGGAGGGAGGAGGACAGAGTGGGGGGGGAGGAGGACAGAGTGGGGGGGGAGGAGGACAGAGTGGGGGGGGAGGAGGACAGAGTGGGGGGGGAGGAGGACAGAGTGGGGGGGGAGGAGGACAGAGTGGGGGGGGGGAGGACAGAGGGGTGGGGGGGAGGACAGAGGGGTGGGGGGGAGGACAGAGGGGTGGGGGGGAGGACAGAGTGGGGGGGAGGAGGACAGAGGGAGGGGGGAGGACAGAGTGGGGGAGGAGGACAGAGTGGGGGAGGAGGAGAACGGGGGGGCAAGGACAGTGGGGGGGAGGAGGACAGAGTGGGGGGTAGGAGGACAGAGGGGGGGGGGAGGAGGGCAGAGTGGGGGGGGGAGGAGGACAGAGTGGGGGGGGAGGACAGAGTGGGGAAGGAGGAGGACAGAGTGGGGAGGGAGGAGGACAGAGTGGGGGGGGAGGAGGACAGAGTGGGGGGGGAGGAGGACAGAGTGGGGGGGGAGGAGGACAGAGTGGGGGGGGGGAGGACAGAGGGGTGGGGGGGAGGACAGAGGGGTGGGGGGGAGGACAGAGGGGTGGGGGGGAGGACAGAGTGGGGGGGAGGAGGACAGAGGGAGGGGGGAGGACAGAGTGGGGGAGGAGGACAGAGTGGGGGAGGAGGAGAACGGGGGGGCAAGGACAGTGGGGGGGAGGAGGACAGAGTGGGGGGTAGGAGGACAGAGGGGGGGGGGAGGAGGGCAGAGTGGGGGGGGGAGGAGGACAGAGTGGGGGGGGGAGGAGGACAGAGTGGGGGGGGGAGGAGGACGACAGAGTGGGGGGGGGAGGAGGACGACAGAGTGGGGGGGGGAGGAGGACGACAGAGTGGGGGGGGGAGGAGGACGACAGAGTGGGGGGGGGAGGAGGACGACAGAGTGGGGGGGGGAGGAGGACGACAGAGTGGGGGGGGGAGGAGGACGACAGAGTGGGGGGGGGAGGAGGACGACAGAGTGGGGGGGGGGAGGAGGACGACAGAGTGGGGGGGGGAGGAGGACGACAGAGTGGGGGGGGGAGGAGGACGACAGAGTGGGGGGGGGAGGAGGACGACAGAGTGGGGGGGGGAGGAGGACGACAGAGTGGGGGGGGGAGGAGGACGACAGAGTGGGGGGGGGAGGAGGACGACAGAGTGGGGGGGGGAGGAGGACGACAGAGTGGGGGGGGGAGGAGGACGACAGAGTGGGGGGGGGAGGAGGACGACAGAGTGGGGGGGGGAGGAGGACGACAGAGTGGGGGGGGGAGGAGGACGACAGAGTGGGGGGGGGAGGAGGACGACAGAGTGGGGGGGGGAGGAGGACGACAGAGTGGGGGGGGGAGGAGGACGACAGAGTGGGGGGGGGAGGAGGACGACAGAGTGGGGGGGGGAGGAGGACGACAGAGTGGGGGGGGGAGGAGGACGACAGAGTGGGGGGGGGAGGAGGACGACAGAGTGGGGGGGGGAGGAGGACGACAGAGTGGGGGGGGGAGGAGGACGACAGAGTGGGGGGGGGAGGAGGACGACAGAGTGGGGGGGGGAGGAGGACGACAGAGTGGGGGGGGGAGGAGGACGACAGAGTGGGGGGGGGAGGAGGACGACAGAGTGGGGGGGGGAGGAGGACGACAGAGTGGGGGGGGGAGGAGGACGACAGAGTGGGGGGGGGAGGAGGACGACAGAGTGGGGGGGCGGAGGAGGACAGAGTGGGGGGGGAGGAGGACAGAGTGGGGGGGGGAGGAGGACAGAGTGGGGGGGGGGAGGAGGACAGAGTGGGGGGGGGGAGGAGGACAGAGTGGGGGGGGGAGGAGGACAGAGTGGGGGGGGGGGAGGAGGAGGACAGAGTGCGGGGGGGAGGAGGAGAACAGAGTGGGGGGGGGGGAGGACAGAGGGAGGGGGGGAGGACAGAGGGAGGGGGGAGGACAGAGGGAGGGGGGAGGACAGAGGGAGGGGGGAGGACAGAGTGGGGGAGGAGGAGAACGGGGGGGCAAGGACAGTGGGGGGGAGGAGGACAGAGTTGGGGGGAGGAGGACAGAGTGGGGGGGGGAGGAGGACAGAGTGGGGGGGGGAGGAGGACAGAGTGGGGGGGGGGAGGAGGACAGAGTGGGGGGGGGAGGAGGACAGAGTGGGGGGGGGAGGAGGACAGAGTGGGGGGGGGGGAGGAGGACAGAGTGGGGGGGGGGGGAGGAGGACAGAGTGGGGGGGGGGAGGAGGACAGAGTGGGGGGGGGAGGAGGACAGAGTGGGGGGGGGGAGGAGGACAGAGTGGGGGGGGGAGGAGGACAGAGTGGGGGGGGGGGGAGGAGGACAGAGTGGGGGGGGAGGAGGACAGAGTGGGGGGGGGAGGAGGACAGAGTGGGGGGGGGAGGAGGACAGAGTGGGGGGGGGAGGAGGACAGAGTGGGGGGGGGAGGAGGACAGAGTGGGGGGGGGAGGAGGACAGAGTGGGGGGGGGGGGAGGAGGACAGAGTGGGGGGGGGGAGGAGGACAGAGTGGGGGGGGGAGGAGGACAGAGTGGGGGGGGGGGAGGAGGACAGAGTGGGGGGGGGAGGAGGACAGAGTGGGGGGGGAGGAGGACAGAGGGGTGGGGAGGACAGAGTGGGGGGGGGGAGGAGGACAGAGTGGGGGGGGGGAGGAGGACAGAGTGGGGGGGGGAGGAGGACAGAGTGGGGGGGGAGGAGGACAGAGTGGGGGGGAGGAGGACAGAGGGAGGGGGGGAGGACAGAGGGAGGGGGGGGACAGAGAACGGGGGGAGGAGGACAGAGTGGGGGGGGGAGGAGGACAGAGTGGGGGGTAGGAGGACAGAGTGGGGGGTAGGAGGACAGAGTGGGGGGTAGGAGGACAGAGTGGGGGGGGGAGGAGGACAGAGTGGGGGGGGGGAGGAGGACAGAGTGGGGGGGGTGGAGGACAGAGTGGGGGGGGGGAGGAGGACAGAGTGGGGGGGGGGAGGAGGACAGAGTGGGGGGGGGGGGAGGAGGACAGAGTGGGGGGGGGGGAGGAGGACAGAGTGGGGGGGGGAGGAGGACAGAGTGGGGGGGGGAGGAGGACAGAGTGGGGGGGGAGGAGGACAGAGTGGGGGGGGAGGAGGACAGAGTGGGGGGGGGAGGAGGACAGAGGGAGGGGGGGGGACAGAGGGAGGGGGGGGGACAGAGAACGGGGAGCAAGGACAGTGGGGGGGAGGAGGACAGAGTGGGGGGGGTAGGAGGACAGAGTGGGGGGGGGTAGGAGGACAGAGTGGGGGGGGTAGGAGGACAGAGTGGGGGGGGGGTAGGAGGACAGAGTGGGGGGGGTAGGAGGACAGAGTGGGGGGGGTAGGAGGACAGAGTGGGGGGGGAGGAGGACAGAGTGGGGGGGGAGGAGGACAGAGTGGGGGGGGAGGAGGACAGAGTGGGGGGGCGAGGAGGACAGAGTGGGGGGGCGGAGGAGGACAGAGTGGGGGGGCGGAGGAGGACAGAGTGGGGGGGCGGAGGAGGACAGAGTGGGGGGGCGGAGGAGGACAGAGTGGGGGGGCGGAGGAGGACAGAGTGGGGGGGGAGGAGGACAGAGGGAGGGGGGGAGGAGGACAGAGGGAGGGGGGGAGGACAGAGGGAGGGGGGAGGACAGAGTGGGGGAGGAGGAGAACGGGGGGCAAGGACAGTGGGGGGGAGGAGGACAGAGTTGGGGGGGGGAAGACAGAGTTGGGGGGGAAGACAGAGTTGGGGGGGGGGGAAGACAGAGTTGGGGGGGGGAAGACAGAGTTGGGGGGGGGAAGACAGAGTTGGGGGGGGGAAGACAGAGTGGGGGGGGGGAAGACAGAGTGGGGGGGGGGAAGACAGAGTGGGGGGGGGAGGAGGACAGAGTGGGGGGGGGGGAGGAGGACAGAGTGGGGGGGGGAGGAGGACAGAGTGAGGGGGGGGGGAGGAGGACAGAGTGAGGGGGGGGGGAGGAGGACAGAGTGGGGGGGGGAGGAGGACAGAGTGGGGGGGGGGAGGAGGACAGAGTGGGGGGGGGAGGAGGACAGAGTGGGGGGGGGGAGGAGGACAGAGTGGGGGGGGGGAGGAGGACAGAGTGGGGGGGGGGAGGAGGACAGAGTGGGGGGGGGAGGAGGACAGAGTGGGGGGGGGGGAGGAGGACAGAGTGGGGGGGGGAAGGACAGAGTGGGGGGGGGGGAAGGACAGAGTGGGGGGGGGGACAGAGTGGGGGGGGGAGGAGGACAGAGTGGGGGGGGGAGGAGGACAGAGTGGGGGGGGAGGAGGACAGAGTGGGGGGGGGAGGAGGACAGAGTGGGGGGGGGGAGGAGGACAGAGTGGGGGGGGGAGGAGGACAGAGTGGGGGGGGAGGAGGACATGGGGGGGGAGGGGGGGAGAGGAGGACAGAGTGGGGGGGAAGGACAGGGACGGGGCAGGACGGGGGGGAGGGGGGAGGACAGAGAGGGGGGAGGACGGGGACGGAGAGGAGGGGACAGAGGTGGGGGAGACAGAAGGGGAGAACACAGAGCGAGGATGACAGAGTGAAAGGGGGAACAACACAGAGAAGGGGGGAAACATAGGGAGAGTGACAGAGACAGTGAGAGTGATCAATATCACTCACAACAGATGGAAATCTATCCAGAATACTCTGCATCGCTATGTCAAGTGTGCGGGCAGAGATTGATGACTTATGCAAGCAACAGTGCCAAGTATATCACAAAATCAGTTTTCAATATAGTGGCGAGAAAGTAAGTCAATAAATTTGTTTTCTCATTTAAAGCTTCTTCACAAAAATAGACATTTGTTGTTTTTATTAGCAAGATAAATTTTTAATGCCTTTATCTTTCGAATTTTGCTCACCGGCCCCGTGGGCCGAGCAAAAATTGTAACGCGGCCCTCTGCCCCGAAAAGGTCGGACAACCCTGATCTAAACCCTCCATGATGTTAAACACCCCTATCAAATCAGCCTTCTCTGTTCTAAGGAGAACAACCTCAGCTTCTTCAGTCAATCCACATAACTGCAACCCATCATTTCTGGAAGCATTCTAGTAAATTTCTTCTATACCTTCTCCAAAGTCTTCACGCCCTTCCGAAAATGCGATGCCCAGAATTGGACACTGTACTCCAGCTAGGGCCTAACTAGTGTTTATAAAGATAAAATGCATTCATGAGATTCATTGAGAGAGTGGGAAAAATTAGCCTGAATTGCTTGTGTTTCAAGGGGCTGCATGAAAGTAGCAACTGATAATCTTCAGTTGGAAATAATTCCTGAACAGAGACTTGAACCCTGGACCCTCAGATTAAAAGTCTGATGTTCTGCCAACTCAGCTATACAGAATCAACATATTTGATGTTGGTGCAGCATCCACAGACGTTTAATGTTTCTGTTTTGTGCCACTTGCCTGTTTCTATTTGATTCATCAATAAAAGTTTGCAAGTTCTCCCTGTGACTGTGTGGGTTTCCACCGGGTGCTCCGGTTTCCTCCCACAGTCAAAGACTTGCAGGTTGATAGGTAAATTGGCCATTGTAAATTGCCCCAAGTGTAGGTAGGTGGTAGGAGAATTGAGGGAAGGTTGGGATGTGGTAGGGAATATGGGATTAATGTAGGATTAGTATAAATGGGTGGTTGTTGGTCGGCACAGACTCGGTGGGCCGAAGGGCCTGTTTCAGTGCTGTATCTCTAAATAAATAAAAAGAGTTTGGGCTGAAATTGGTCTTCAGTGATAGTGCAAAATGTTTGATAGCGAATTGGTAGCCCATTTTACACCTGCTGATTTTTTTGGTCCATTAATGTCAATAGAAAACTTGTTAATATTTGAGATCTGTCTCCTACACAAAGGAAAATAATTTGGACTAATGCAACATCTAAGATTTCCAAAAGAACAAGCCTAGAATTGTGAGTGCACCTAACACCTAGAAATTTGGGCATGCAGGGGCTGCAGGGTAATCACTGCTCCTCCAGACTCCATATTCACTTAAGTATATTTTTAAGTTGGTTGCAACCAAACAGGTATTCCCTTTACGTTTTTATCAAGGCAAAGAAATCTTGCTGTGAGAGCCTCAAACAGGTGTTTGACCACTTAATGGCATCTGCAAAGAGTCTAACACTTGTTTCAGGCGTGAGCACTGCACATCAAATTATTGGTGGGTGGCTTACTTGCAGCTCGTAATGAGTGTGCAATGCATACCCTCCAAATTGGAGGCTAAGAGCATTTTGCGTCTAAAATAAAATCAAAATACTGCAAATGTTGGAAATCTGAAACACAAACAAGAAATGCTGAAAATACTCAGCAGGTCTGGCAGCATCTGTGGAGCGAGAAGCAGAGTTAACATTTCAGGTCAGCGACCTTTCCTCAGACTCTGTTGTAGAGTCAAATTTCCAGGCTCTCGACTTTGTAATAAACAAGATGGTTACAACAAAAACAGAATACATGACAGTGTTCACAGTTTACTTTTACACAGAATGTTTTTCCTTTGACTAATCTTGTATTTTTTAAATTTAAAATACAGTTAAATGCAAACAAAGACATGCAACTTTTATAAGGTAAATGCAAAAACATTTGCAATCTGCGGGCAAACATCACATGATCAAACCTCCAGGACTACATCCAACTAGAACTGGCAACTCTAATGATAATGTCTCAGTCATAGAGAGCATGTACACAATAGTTCGAAAGAAACTGTGCCATAACTTTGAAAATTAAGCAGAATTGTTTGGTCACTGTCATTTTCAATAGCTGTGAACTAGTTCCTGCTTACAGATAAGACTTTCTGCCTCTTTAAATTATCTACATGACGATTTGGAACACCAAGATAAAAACTGAGGGTAAAAGTAGCAGAGGCCAAGGAAATGACTCAAAGGGCGATGGGAAAGAACACATACTGAGAATTGAAAAAGGACTTTGAGTTACAAGAGAAAAGTGCATGCATAAAAGTAATCAAATCTGCCGGCTAAAATAAATAAAACAAAGTACTGCACACCAGAAAGTTCTTAGACTTACAACTTTTATTTGTATATTAATCTTTATGATTTATTTGTGAAGTATTTCTCAGTGCCTCTTCTTCTAAAATATGGCCAGTATATCATAGAACAATATTTCTTGATGTGTTATTAATACGACAAAACAAAATATTTAAAACAAAAAAGTAACCCAGGAGGCAAAGTTTACACAGAAATACTTTATTTCATTGAATTCAAGTCTTTTCTCAACTGGTGGAAAATAATGTTGGACAGCTGCACACGATTATAAACACACGTCATGACAAGCTCAGCGAGCGAATCAAGAGAGCAAAGTACCACTGGTTTCTGATACTGAACACCCCCTTAGACTCTCTGTGATGATGATATTTTCTCTCAGATGGTCATGTTTATTGTGGTATTTTTGTCCTCATTATGAGCAATCATAAATATTTTGCTATTGCATTCCAAAGTTGTAAAACTAAAAATCATATTTACAATGCTGCAAAATTCTCTCAAATGTTTCCTTGTTCAAGTTCTTTTTTTATTTAAAGATTATCTAAGAATTTCTTCTAAACTAGAGCATGTGGAGTGAAAAGGCAAGAGCAACGTTGTATTCACTCGGGAGGGGATAGCCACAAGCCAGCCTCCAGAGACCTCAGATTAACTTGAAAATCAGATGGAATTTCAGCACACTTTCCCTTATAAGGAAAGGATGGCTAGCTGCCAAAAATGGAGCATTCCACAGGCACTAGGGTAAAATGGGTTCTGTGAACAAGTTTTCCTCATATGGGAACAGCTTGGCAAGGGTGAGATGAGAGTAGCAGAAAGCATCCGTCTGGCATAGTGTAGGCATGGCACAGATAGAAGTCTGGTCCTGAAGTAACAAAAGATCAAAGAACATCAGTACAGCAAAATCGACCTCCCAACACTATTAACCCCTATTTGAGGCCTGCACTGGTATTTCTGCACCAGAATCTTAATGAAACTTCTTTTGTTTCTACATTCTAGAAATCATTGTTGATGGTATTAAAGGACAATCACTTAACACATTTGTATGGCGTTCCTCTGTCCATTATTTTAATGATCATAATCATAAGAACTAGGAGCAGGAGTAGGCCGTCCGGCCCATCGAGCCTGCTCCGCCATTCAATAAGATCATGGCTGATCTTTTTGTGGACTCAGATCCACTTACCCGCGCTCCCACCGTATCCCTTAATTCCTTTATTGTTCAAAAAGATATCCACCTTAGCTTTGAAGACGTTTACTGAAGAAGCGTCAACGACTTCACTGGGCAAGGAATTCCATAGATTAACAACCCTCTGGGTGAAGAAGTTCCTTCTTAATTCAGTCCTAAATCTGCTCCCTCTAATCTTGAGGCTATGCCCTCTTGTTCTAGCTTCACCTGCCAGTGGAAACATCCTCTCTACTTGTATCTTATCTATTCCCTTCATGATTTTATATGTTTCTATGAGTTCCCCCCTCATTCTTCTGAATTCCAATGAATATAATCCCAATCTACTCAGTCTCTCCTCATAAGCCAACCCCCTCAACTCCGGAATCAACCTAGTGAACCTCCTCTGCACCCTCTCCAGTGCCAGTATATCCTTTCTCAAGTAAGGAGACCAAAACTGCACACAGTACTCCAGATGCGGCCTCACCAGTACCTTATACAGCTGCAACATAACCTCTCTGCTTTTTAACTCAATCCCTTTAGCAATGAAGGACAAAATGCCATTTGCCTTCCTAATTACTTGCTGTACCTGCAGACCAACCTTCTGCGATTCATGCACAAGGACACCTAGGTCCCTCTGCATAGCAGCATGCTGCAACTTTTTACCATTCAAGTAATAATCCTTTTTCCTGTTACTCCTACCGAAATGAATGACTTCACATTTATTAACATTGTATTCCATCTGCCAGACCTTTGCCCACTCACTCAATGTATCTATGTTCCTCTGCAAAGTTTCACAGTCATCTGCACACTTTGCTCTGCCACTCATCTTAGTGTCATCTGCAAACTTTGACACCCTACACGTGGTCCCCAACTCCAAATCATCTATATAAATTGTAAATAATTGCGGTCCCAACACCGACCCCTGAGGCACATCACAAGTGACTGATTGCCAACCAGAATAGCACTCCTTTATCCCCACTCTCTGCTTCCTGTTAGTCAACCAATCCTCTATCCATCCTAATACTTTACCCGACGCCATGCATCCTTATCTTATGCAGCAGCCTCTTGTGCGGCACTTTGTCGAAGGCCTTTTGGAAATCTAGGTACACCACATCCACTGGGTCCCCATTGTCCACCTTGCTCGTAATATCATCATGGAATTCCAAAAGAGTTGTCAAGCATGACCTGCCCTTCATGAACCCATGCTGTGTCTGCCCAACGGGACAATTTCTATCGAGATGCCCTGCTATATAGAAACATAGAAAATAGGAGGAGTAGGCCATTCGGCCCTTCGAGCCTGCTCCGCCATTCATTATGATCATGGCTGATCATCCAACTCAGTAGCCTGTTCCGGCTTTCGCCCCATACCCTTTGATCCCTTTAGACCCAAGAGCTATATCTAATTCCTTTTTGAAAACATACAATGTTTTGGCTTCAACTGCTTTCTGTGGCAGCGAATTCCACAGAAAGATGAGTACTGGATGCCATATAAAACATTCATCTACCAATCTCACCAACAGTAGTTTTTATATAAATTCTTCAATTTTTAAAAAATATTCATCTGGAGAATGAATCCGCAGGATTATTGCAGATGTTTTGCAGGGAAAATTGGGGGTGATTTGAAAGCTGAAAAACCAATGAGCATTCTCATGCTGCCAGGAAGCCAGAGAGAGTGTCTCCAGGCTATGGAAAGGAGAAATTGGTCAGTGTTTCCAATTCTAATCACTATCTGCTGAGTCCTGATGGAGAATGCTCGTGTGCAGATATTGGGTGAAGTCAGCAATGAGCTCAGCCAGGATTGTAACCCCCACCCAACATTGCCTGACTACCCGACTGACACTCAGTCGAATTTTAATTTGTCAGGGGGGCATATATCAGTGCATGTGGAAGATTAAAGCAAAAAATGCCAGCATGTCGGGAACCGGGCAGGAACCTATCGACTTCCACATTTAACTCATGCATGTTTGTAAGTACACAGGAAACCCCTGCGGTACAGGCGGCTCTGCCATTACCGTGTGCGAAAAGGCAACTGACTGCATCTTTAACCTTGGATTCTGTTTTTAACAGCCAGCGCACAGGTTTCCTGGGCTGTCTGAAACTCGCCAGGTCAAACAAGGAGGGGACAGTGGGGATTGACGGAGCTGAGCAATTGACAGGCTGGAGAGTGTTTACATTCCGAAATCTGACAGCTGTTTCTTTGCCTGGATGAAAGGCTTTTGCTCACATGCCTTGTTCTGAGTGTGTGCTTTCACTGCTTTGGGGGGTAATTTCTAATACTTGAAGTCACTTCTGCTACCTTGGACATTTTTGCCTCCAATCTGCACTTCCTAGCTGTTAGCCCTTTCAGCAGCATGAGCTGCTTATGCAGCTCTACCATGGACCTCGGATAAGGAACAAGAGGAGCAGCATCAACATCATCACCAGCAGCTACCTGTTCCTCACCCACCTGCCGCTCCAAGGGGCAGAGAGGATGAACAAAGGAAGCAATACCCTCCAACACAGGTATACAGGTCATGGCTGAGCAGTAGTGCCTCAAGAGGTTCAGACTTTCACAGCAGGTCGTTTGCAGCCTCCTAGAATAAGACCTCCTTCCAAATGGACCAAGTGGGCACAGGAAACCATTCAAGTGGGGGGAGCAAAAAGGAACGTAGTGGTAGGTAGGGGATAGTATAGTGAGGGGGATTGACACTGTTCTGTGCAGCCAAAACCACAAGTCCAGGAGGCCGTGTTGCCTGCCCGGTGCCAGGGTTCGGGACAACTGCACAGGGCTGGACAGGAATGTGCAGTGGAAGGGGGAGGATTTAGTTCTCATGGCCCATGTAGGTACCAACAACATAGGTAGGACTAGGAAAGAGGTCCTTCTTAGACAATATGAGGAGTTAGGCAACAAAATGAACAGCAGAGCCTCAAGGGTAATGACCTCTGGATTATTACCTGAGCCACATCCAATTGGCAGAGGGCACATAAGATTAGTGAAATGAATTCTTCTTTTCTTTCTTTCTTTTGGGCCTCCTTATCTCGAGAGACAATGGATACGCGCCTGGAGGTGGTCAGTGGTTTGTGAAATGAATACGTGGCTCAAAGACAGGTGTGGGAGAAATGGGTTTCAGTTCGTGGGGCACTTGCACCAGTACCGGGGAAAGTGGGAGCTGTACTGTTGGGGCAGTCTGCTCCTGAACCGTGCAGGGACCAGTCTTCCAGCAAACCGTATAACTAGAGAAGTAGAGAGGGCTTTAAACTGAACAAGGGGGGAGAGGGATTAAGCCTGGGTAGATGTAGCAAATCAAGGGGTAGAGTCAAGGCAGGAGAGCAGAATAGTAATATGGCAAGTGAAGGTCAGAGAATGTTTAGTTTAGTTTAGAGATACAGCACTGAAACAGGCCCTTCGGCCCACCGAGTCTGTGCCGACCATCAACCACCCATTTATACTAATCCTACACTAATCCCATATTCCTACCACATCCCCACCTGTCCCTATATTTCCCTACCACCTACCTATACTAGGGGCAATTTATAATGGCCAATTTACTTCCCAACCTGCAAGTCTTTTGGCTTATGGGAGGAAACCGGAGCACCCGGAGAAAACCCACGCAGACATAGGGAGAACTTGCAAACTCCACACAGGCAGTACCCAGAATTGAACCCAGGTCACTGGAGCTGTGAGGCTGCGGTGCTAACCACTGCGCCACTGTGACGCCCTTGGCAGGAATGGACAGAGAGAAAAAAACCAAAGAACACACCAACAGTCAAGACTAGATGTTACAAAGATAACAAAAAGACAAAACTAAAGGCTTTGTATTTGAATGCACGTAGCATTCATAACAAAGTAGACAAACCGATGCGCATATTGACATAAATAAATATGATCTGATAGTCATTACAGAGACATGGCTGCAGGATGACAAGAATTGGGTCCTCAATATTGAGGGCTATATAGCATTCAAGAAGAATAGGAAGCTAGGTAAAGGTGGAGGGGTAGCACTGTTAATCAAGGATGGCATTGGTGCAATAGTTAGAGATGACCTGAGTTCAGGAGATCAGGATGTAGAATCAGTTTGGGTGGAGATGAGGAATAGCAGGGGAAAGAAGTCACTAGTGGGAATGGTCTACATGCCCCATAACAGTAACCAAAATGTAGGACGAACTATCCAAGAAGAAATATTGGGTCAAAAACAAGAAATGCTGGATTCACTCAGCAGGTCTGGCAGCATCTGTGGAAAGAGAAGCAGAGTTAACGTTTCGGGTCAGTGACCCTTCTTCGGAACTGACAAATATTAGAAAAGTCACAGATTCTAATATTTGTCAGTTCCGAAGAAGGGTCACTGACCCGAAACGTTAACTCTGCTTCTCTTTCCACAGACGCTGCCAGACCTGCTGAGTGAATCCAGCATTTCTTGTTTTTGTTTCAGATTTCCAGCATCCGCAGTATTTTGCTTTTAAGAAATATTGGGTGTTTGTAATAAAGGGACGGCAATAATCTTGGGTGATTTTAATCTAAATATAAACTGGAAAAATCAGACTGGCAATCGTAGCCTAGATGAGGAGTTCATACAATGCTTTTGAGATAGTTTCTTAGAGCAGCACATTCCGGAACCAACCAGAGAGCAGGTTATGTTCGACTTGGTATTGTGTAACACGACAGGATTAATTAATTAATGACCTCAGAGTAAAGACACATCTAGGTAGCAGCGACCACAATATGACTGAATTTTAAATCCAGTTTAAAAGAGAGGAATGGGTCTAAGACTAGTATTTTAAACTTAAATTAGGGCAACTATGTGGGCATGAAAGCTGTGCAAGCTGACATGAACTGGATCACTAGGCTAGGAGAAAGATCAATAGAGAAGCAGTGACAGACATTTAAGGGTATATTTAAGAATACTCAGAGTAAGTATATTCCTACTACAAAGAAAGATTCTAAGGAGAGGACCACCATCCGTGGTTAACTGAAGTAGCCAAGGAAAGCATCAAGCTTAACGAAAAAGCATATAATTGCGCAAAGATGAGTGGCAGATCAGATGATTGGTCAGAATATCAAGAACTGCAGAGAATGACTAAAAGGTTAATCAGGAGAAAGACATTATTATGAGAGGTAGCTAGCTAGAAATGTAAAAACGGATAGCAAGAGTTTCTACAGGTATTTAAAAAGGAAAAGAGTAAGTAAAGTGAGTGTTGGTCCTCTAGAGAGTGAGAATGGGGAGTTAATAGCAGATAATAAGGAAATGGCAGATGAAATGAACAAATATTTTGCTTCTGTCTTCACTATACAGGATACAAAAAACATTCCAGTAATAGCTGTAAATCAGGAGGTGGAAGGAAGAGAGGAACTTGGTGACATTGCAATCACCAGGGAAGTGGTACTGAGCAAACTGATGGAGCTGTGGGCTTACAAGTCTCTGGGTCCTGATGAGCTTCATCCTAGGGTCTTAAAAGAGGTGGCTAATGAGATAGTAGAAGCATTGGTGTTAATTTTTCAAAATTCACTAGATTCTGGAAAGGTTCCATCAGACTGGAAAGTAGCAAATTTAATCCCTCTATTCAAGAAGGGGGAGGTCAATTAGCTTGACATCTGTCATGGGGAAGGTGTTAGAATCTATCACTAAGGAGGCGATAGCTGGGCACTTAGAAAAACTCAAGGGAATCAGGAATAGTCAGCAAGGTTTTCTGAAAGGGAAATCATGCTTAACCAATTTATTGGAGTTCTTTAAAGGAGTAACATGCGCTGTGGATAAAGGGGAGCCCATTGACGTACTGTACTTGGATTTCCAGAAGGCATTTGACCAGGTGCCACATAAAAGATTATTGCACAAAGCAGGAGCTCATGGTGTAGGGGGTAACATATTAGCATGGATAGAAGATTGGCTGGCTGGCTGGCAGAAAACAGGGAGTATGCATAAATGGGTCCTTTTCTGATTGGCAGGATGTGACGAGTGGAGTCCCGCAGGGGTCTGTGCTGGGGCCTCAACTTTTTAGAATTTATATCAGTGACTTAGATGAGGGAGCGATGGCATGGTAGCTAAATTTGCAGATGACACAAAGATAGATCGGAAAGTATGTTGTGAAGAGGACATAAGGAGGTTGCAGACCAATATTGACAGGTTGAGTAACTGGGCAAAAATCTAGCAGATGGAGTAGAATGTGGGAAAATGTGAAGTTGTTCACTTTGGCAGGAAGAATAAAAAGCAGAGTATTTCTTAAACGGGAACCATTGCAGAATTCCAAGGTGCAGAGGGATCGAGGTGTTCTAGTGCATGTGTCACAAAAGGTTGGTGTGCAGGTACAGCAAGTAATAAAGAAGGCTAATGGAATGTTATACTTTATTACTTTTATTTTCAATTCTTTTTGTAAGGATGTTATGCTTCAGTTATACAGGGCATTTGTGAGACCACATCTGAAATACTGTGTGCAGTTTTGGTCTCCTTATTTAAGGAAGGATGTAAATGCATTGGAAGCAGTTCAGAGGAGGTGTACTAGATCGATACCTGGAATGAACGGGTTGTTTTCTGAGAATAGGTTGGACAGACTGGGCTTGTTTTCACTGGAGTTTAGAAGATTGAGGGGAGACTTGATTGAAGTATGTAAGATCCTGAACCGACTTGACAGGGTGAATGTGGAGGGGATGTTTCCTCTTGTGGGTGAGTCCAGAACTAGGGGGCACTGTCTGAAAATTAGGAGTTGCCCTTTTAGGACAGTGACGAGAAGAAATGGTTTCCGAGGGTTGTGCGACTTTGGAATTCTCTGCCTCAGAAGGTGGTGGACGTGGTCATTGAATAATTTTAAGGCGGGGTAGATCGATTCCCTCGCCTAACAAGAAACTAAGATTACTGGGGCTAGATGAGAGTGTGGAATTCAAGACAGAAACAGATCAGCCATGATCTTATTAAATGGTGGAGCAGGCTCGACGGGCTGAATGGCCTACATCTGCTCCCAATTTGTATGGTCATATGGCACATATTGCCAGTGACTGTCAAGTTCACCACAGCCCTTAATTTCTTTGCCTCCAGCTCCTTTCACGGATCGACTGGTGGCATCTGCAGACTCTCACAATCTATTGCACAGAAGTGCATCATCCAGGTAACCAATGGCATGTTTGCTCACTTGGCTACTGGTGAGGCCAGTCAGAATGAGAAGGCTCTTGAATTTGCTGCCCTGACTGCATTCCCCCAGGTCCAGGGAGTCATAGACTACACAGATGTGACAATCACTTTGTCCTCAGATCATAGATGAGTATTCGCTAATCAGAAGGGCTTCCACTACATCAATGTTTGACTGGTATGTGACCACCGAACGATTATCATGCACGTTTGGGCAAGATACCCAGGGAACTGGCATTATGCCATCCTTCTGCGCCAGTCAAGTCTCCCACAGATCTTCACACCAGCAAGCAGAGACAGCAGGTGGCTCCTTGGAGAAAAGGACTACCCTCCAAGGACATGGCTGATGACACCTGTGGAGCCATACCACGGATGCACAGGAAAGGTACAACCAAAGCCACATGAACACAAAAGTGGTCATTGACCAAGCCATTGGGCTGCTGAAGATGTGATTTAGGTGCCTGGACAGATCTGGGTGCACCCTTGTTTATATACCAGTGAGGCACTGAGAGAGAGAGATAGAGAGAGAGATAGAGAGAGAGATAGAGAGAGAGATAGAGAGAGAGAGATAGAGAGAGGGGAGGGGGAGACGGGGAGAGAGGGAGAGGGAGAGAGAGAAAGAGAGAGAGACGGGTGGAGGGGGAGACGGGGAGAGAGAGAGAACGACACAGAGGAGAGGAATGGGAGAGAAGGGGAAGAGAGAGATGACACGGTGAGGGAAACGACACAGGTGAACAACACAGGGGTGGGGGAGAATGACACAGGGGTGGGTGGAAGACAACATGGGTGGGCACTCACACGGGGCGGGGGGGCGACACACGGGCGGTGGGGGGGGCAACAACACAGAGGGATATGGGAGGGGTGGGACATAGAGAGGTGGGGGGATAGAGAGTGATCAAGATGACTCCTGACAGATGGACATCTATCCAGAATACTCCACATCAAAAGTGTGCAGGCAGACATTGACTACTTGCGGAAGCAAAAACAAACAGATATCTGACTAAATCAGTGACCATCACAGTATCGAAGAAGCAAGTCAATAAATTAGTATCCTCTTTTAAAGCGCCTTCACAAACTACATATTTGTTTTTGTTTTGATTATCAAGATAAATTTTTAATGCCTTTTTCTTTCCGAAATTGACTCAGCAGCCCCCTGTGTAAAAAACAATTGCAGTGTCACGTCTTATATTACATAAACACATTTAAAATGGCAAAATCACTAAGAGAATGTCTCAATTTCTAAGTTATGGCATGCACTTGGGACACAAGTTCAGCAACATGTTGAAAGTTGCTGGACTTTTACTTCTACATAAATGTAGCACATTCGCTGCTATCCATTTGGAATCACATTGTTCCAGAACTTGTATTGAGGGGAAAACAGGCAAGAAATTTCAAGGAATCTCCAGACGTCAGCACTGCAAGTTCATCAATACAAGACAACGGTGTAATGGGGCTAAATGATATTGGATAAACAGGATGCTGACCCATATACAATAGTTAATAAATTCAATTTAATGGACAGCTGTAATAAACCTTAATCTACGATGGACTATCTACGATTCCTTAACAAAATCCATGCAGCATTTTCAGTTTTAAAAACTGACGCAGAAGGCATAGTAAAAATTTATTATGTTTCAATGACCATGCTAGAAACAGTCATTAACTGATTTTTTTTTTGCTGCGAATTGGATTAAAGGACAAGTTTTACAACTATGTCAAGGATCAGTAACTGCATTTATTATCCTGTTTGTGGGCAGATAACCTGAGTGGCAATATCAGTTGAAAGTTGTATCATTACAACATTACATTAAAAGTGCACCTTTGCTAATAGGTAAGAGAATTGACTTGGACATAAATTGGTTAGTCTGGAGTACAATCTTACAGATATTAACTAAACATTTTATAACTGAATGATACATGCATTAACAACTGCTCAACTTTTTGCTGAAAATTTTTTTGTTAATAATTATCTTCTCAGAGCTGATAGACTGAGATATAGACATAAGTGAATTTAAGTGAATCACTTTATTGGAGGAACTGAAGGGCACTCTTTATTTGTAATTGTGTTTATCTAATTTTGTCACTAGTTTTAATGATTAAATGACATTTTGTCCATGAGAGATTCTGTTGTTTCTGTATTTTAGAATCCAGGACCTAGTTTAACAGCTTGTCAAGATGAATACTTGGCTACCAACCGTTAATCTTTCTGTCCCTTCCTGTCCCACTCTGCTTTTCAGCTTTACATGACTCTTCTGAAGTACTATCCACTCCATCCTATAAAATTCTCCTGATTTGGAGGTCACTGCCTTTTTGTTGGCTGCCTTGTCTTCAGACAAATATTACAAGCAGGTGGAGAAGTTGCACAAACATTGATCACCACGGGTTAAATTGTCTTGTGACAACAGAAGTGTTAGAAATGGTCCGTCTTCCTATTGCTGATTTTTCTGCTGCCTCATTTCAATAACCACAATAACAATCCTCTCGCGTTTCATGGATTATTGGATGAATGTGCACTCCTGACACAGTGTGAATCCACAGATCATCCGATAAGGACCATCTACCACCCAGTGACATGGTGTAGCTAGCTCTATTCTGTCAACAAAAGTAATTCACATTGGCATTGCATACTATCTTGCTGGCCAGCTAGCTAACACAGTTGTGCTGATCTCCATTGATGTTTGTATGCTTAGCTACTTTATTTAAAGGGAGAAATGTGTTTTAAATCAGACTGTGTTTTGATGGCATTAGTTTGGCTATACACTTTATATACAGATTAATTTGCCCCCATGTCCATGGCTGAGTCAATAATTTTGTCATATGTCCATGATGCAACATGTTGGTGCCTATCCCTGGCCATGTCTCAGTTAAAGAGCCCCGGGAAAACAAGTTCCACCGACTTTCAGGTTCCCAACCCGCTGCCAGCCTCTCCTGTAGCAAGCGAATTCAAACATTAAAATTCAGCCCTCAATGTCTGGGCTCACACTTGAAGAACAACAGCCATTTGGTAAGGTACAAGAAGGCTGACTGCACCCATGAAACAGTGTGGATATGAATTACTACTTTGAGGTGAAGAAAGGGATCCGTTCAAAGAAGGAAATTCAGAACAAAAATAAACAATGATTTCTATGCCCATCATTCCACACCTCAAACATGTATCAGAATTAGCAGACCTTACCAATCCAAATGATTCTGAACCAACTGCAACATTACAAATGTCAAACTCAGGAACATAACCTAAAATTCCAGTACTTATAAACTGTCACTTTGAGGATCTACACTTAGGCCACTTGTGCGAATTACCTAGGAATGTTTTTCTAAGTTAAAGACACTTGGAATGCTGTGAACAGTTCTGGTCTCCATATTATAAAAAGGATATGGAGACGGCGGAGAAGGTGCAAAATAGATTTACTAGGATGATACTGGAACTGAGAGGTTATACCTATTAAAAAAAACTGAACAGGCTAGGGTGCTTTTCCCTCGAAAAGAGAAGACTGAGGGGTGACCTGATAGAGGTCTTTAAGATTATGCTACAATCAAGTGAGGAGGGGTTGAAGGGCTTCCCCTCTTTTCCCTCCTTGTTTGACCACAACAGGGTTAAATCTTTCTTAAAGTGAATGTACTGGCCAATTCAGTAGGTGTTTGATTTCTTACTTGCTATGATCTTTGCAAGAACCAATCAGGCAGGTTTTCTCAAGTTTAAGAAAGAGGTCAACTTTATTGTACCTAACCCGAACTAATAAAAATAATAAACAACGTGCCAACTTTGACTCTCACACACACACTCTGAAGGTTTACAAACACACAAATAGGTTAGAGAGTGGGAAAAGTAGATTGGTTGAGTTAGAGTCCATACAAAAAAGGAGTGCACAGTCTGTGACGTTTGGTGATTCGGCTGGCTTGTAGATGAATTTCATGCTCCAGGCTTTTAGTTTAAAGGAGGTAGAGGACTGGTTCAGTGGAGCTCTTGGAGACAGCGATGTGGATGATTTCCTCCAATGGGGTTTCTGATTGTAGCTGGAGTATGCAAAGGTGGTCAGTCAACAGGCAGGATTTGAAAGCTTTGATGCAGGAATGGAGAAAGAGAAAGAGACCCCCACTTGGGTCTGCACGTGTCAGAGTCCAGTTGCCTCTTCTCTCTCTGCTGCAGAAAAACACAAGCTTAAAACAAGAGATGGGGAGGGGCTTGTCACATGACAGTCACTCAGTCATTCAAACATAGCAGTCAGCTGTATTTCTTTCTTGCTAAAGAGCATATAGTTCCTTTCAACTTTCTGGGTCTTGGTTGTTGCTGGGGCATGAGCAGACATTATCATTCAACAAAGCACACTGGTATAACAATTAAGAAAGGGTTTGATAGGGTAGATGTAGAGAAGATGTTTCTACTTGCAGGGGAGACCAGAACTCGGGGCCATAAATATAAGATAGTGATGAATAAGACCAATTAGAAATTCAGGACTAACTTCTTTAACCAGAGAATGCTAAGAATAGGGTTAGAATACTCCACAAGGAGTAGCTGAGGTGACCAGTTAAATACATTTCAAGGGAAGCGATGTAAATACATGAGGGAGAAAGGAATAAAAGAATGTATTAATGAAGTTAGATAAAGCAGGGTGGGAGGAGGCTCGTGTGGAGAATAAGAACCAACATGGACCTGTTGGGCCACATGTTTTGTTTCTGTGTTGTAAGAACTTCGTAATACTAGGTCATAAATGTAATTTGTGGTTCTGGTAATATGCAAATCTTGGCAGAGATGGAAATTTGCAAAATTTTGCTCAATAAAGCAGCTCAAAGCAAGCAGCTGATTTTGAATAAGTTTACCATGTTTATCAGAAACTTGTATATCTTGTCTTTTCCACAGAAGATCTCCTTAACATTCCCTCCAAAAACTCAACTTTGCTCAATTTTTCTAGCTTCACTGGTTTTCTGTGATTATTTTAAGCACAGGGCATAAGTGCCTGCTCTTAATCACAGTAATTACTGTTCAAATGATCATGACACATTAGCCGGGATTTTACACTGGCAACAATGTTCTTGATGTGCAGAAAAAGTGACGCCGAGAACCCCACATTGGCACTAAATTCGGCAGGCCTTCCAGAGAAGAGGCAATCAGGCACTTAAGTGGACAGCAGTGGGCCTTCCATGGGATTAAGGATCCCAGCGCTGGATGTCCTGCCCTCAGAGAACTGCCAGCCAAGCGGAGACTGACAGCTTTTCCACTGAGCAGTGCCACTGCTGCCAGCGGAGCAACAACCTGAGGCCCAGGAGTGGCACTGGAACCAGGCCACCGGTAGGGAGGGGCCTTACGGGGTGGGGTTCATGGGGGATGGGGGTCACTAGCAAGGGCAGGGGTTGGCTCTCAGTGGGCCCCCCCCCCTTCCTGATACTGGGTCTCTTCGTCAGGCACTGTGCCTTTGAACGAGAGGACCCCATCCCCCACCAGAGCCAGGAAGCAGCCTGCACATTTTTTCATGCCATGCTTCCTGTGCGGCAACAGGGTCGCACAGCTAATTGCGGCGGTGGGATGAGGCCCTTAATTGGGGATTAATTGCCCAGTTATAGGCCTCAAATGGCGGCAGGGAGGTTCCCACCCTGAACTAAATTTTGGCGGAGGAGGGAAGGTGGCGGGAACCTCCCTCCAGCCTGCCACCATCCCACCTAATTTTATGCTCTTCCCGCCTCCAAACCCGCCGTGGGGGAAAGAGCATAAAATTCCCCACACTGATGAAGTTTGCATAAAAATGCAAGCTCAATTCAGCAAAAATGATTTTCCAAAAGTATTTCAAGGAGGCATTGTTTTAATTGACCATGAACAATGTCTGTAGCTGACTAATCAAATGACTAACTCCTATTTCTGCTTTGAATTATCTTGTTCATTCCTCTTCTCCACATTATACTTGTCATACAATTAAATCAACAATGTAACAAACTTGAGTGCCTCCAAGACTGATTACCATCTCATGGTGCAAAATTAAAGAAAACAAGCTGGGGCTCTCTATTTTATCCTATACTGCACCAAATCAGCAGCTTCAGCATCAGTCATGACTCGCTGTTGTGCTTGAGCAAGGGTTTCAGCACTTTTGATCACAAAAGCATCAAAGTGGGCAGAAACAGAAACAGAATCAAACATGTTTTTACAGGATAGATCTAAAGGATAATTCATAATTGATCAATTATGAAGCAATTTTAACATGTCATTGACAGAAAAGCTTTTTTCTAATTGCACCTTCTAACATTTTAGGAAACCAAGTGGTTTTCCTTCAGTTCACAACTCCAGTTGCATTCTGAGATACTGCCCATCATTGCTGGAATATACAGGAAGAACTTCTATCAAAGATGCAATTACTGTTCTAAATCAGGAAAGTCAATATAAATGAGGAATCTTATTTATATGTTCTTTATCATCCTTGGATCCCCACTGTGTTGTAATCAAGCTATATCACACTATCTCCTACCCATGCTTTCCCAGGACCTCAAAACTGGTTCTGGGTCAATTTTAACTCCCAGGACGTCGACCTGAGGAACAGACTGGGAGGTGCAGTCAGAGGCCCACTCCAGCTTAACGGGCAGAACTCTTTTAAATGGAGCAGGAAAGCTTCCCAGCCCAAACAGGCATCCAGATACAGCTCTCTGGGTTTGAACCACAAGGTATGTCATCGGCCAGGGGTAGGGTTAGGAAGGTGCCGGAAATGTGGGAGAGAGGGGGACCCAAGTAATTTTTTTTTTAAACTTATCTCCACTTCTGTTCCAACTGAGTAGAATGTCCACAGCGGCTGCTCCGCCCAGAAGGCTGTGAAAATCTCTGTGGGTTCCTATCTAATGTAATAGCACCCTGATCAGCAGAAATTCACAAGACTCCCACCTGGGTCAGGTGGGCGTCTGAGCCACCCATCTTTAAGATAATCTTGGGACAGAAAAGAGAGGTATATGGACCACTTTGATTTCGACTTCCTTACTGCCTAGTTTCCTTCAGGCAGGCAGAGTTAATTCCTCAGTAATATGTCCCTCTGTCTCCATTTCCTCTGACATTCAACAGGATTTCAACACTTTTTTTATTCTTTCCTGGGATGTGGGCATTGCTGGCAAAGCCAGCATTTGTTGCCCATCCCTAATTGCCCTCGAGAAGATGGTGGTGAGCTGCCTTCTTGAACCACTGCAGTCCTTGTGGTGTAGGATGGTGTGTGGCTGGAGGAGAACTTGCAGGTGGTGGTCCCATGCAACTGCTGCCTTTGTCCTTCTAGTTGGTAGAGGTCGCTGTCTAAGGAGTCTTAGTGCGTTGCTGCAGTGTATCTTGTAGATGGTACACACCGCTGCCACTGTGTGCCGGTGGTGGAGGGAGTGAATGTTGAAGGTGGTGGATGGGGTGCCAATCAAGCAGGCTTTGTTCTAGATGGTATTGTGCTTCTTGAAAGTTGTTGAAGTTGCACTCATCCAGGCAAGTGGGGAGTATTCCATCACATTTCTGACTTGTGCCTTGTAGATGGTGGACAGGCTTTGGGGAGTCAGAAGGTGAGTTACGTGCCGCAGAATTTCCAGTCTCTGACCAGCCCTTGTAGTCACTGTATTTATATGGCTGGTTCAGTTAAGCTTCTGGTCAACAGTAACCCCAGGATGTTAATGGTGGAGAATTCAGCGATGGTAATGCCATTGAACGTCAAGGGGAGATGCTCTCTTGTTGTAGATCATTATTGCCTGGCACTTGTGTGACGCGAATGTTACTTGCCAGTCATCAACCCAAGCCTGAATGTTGTCCAGGTCTTGCTGCATGTGAGCATAGACTGTTTCTCTATCTGAGGAATCTTGAATCGTACTGTACAATCATCAGCGAACATCCCCACTTCTGACCTTATGATTCACGGAAGGTCATTATGAAGCAGCTGAGATGGTTAGGCCTTGGGCACTATCCTAAGGAACTCCTGCAGCAATGTCCTGGGCTGATATGATTGGCCTCCAACAACCACAACCATCTTCCTTTGTGCTAGATATGACTCCAAGCAGTGGAGAGCTCCCCCAATTCCCATGGATTTCAATTTTGCTAGGGCTCCTTGATGCCACACTTGGTCAAATGCTGCCTAGATGTCAAAGGCAGTCACTCTCACCTCACCTCTGGAATTCAGCTCTTTTGTCCAACTTTGGACCAAAGCTACAAAGAGGTTTGGAGCAGAGTGGCCCTGGCAGGACCCAAACTGAGCTTTTTAGTGTTGGGTTAGTACCACTTGACACCTTCCATTGCTTTGCTGATGATTTAGAATAGAATGACGGGGCGATTATTGGCCAGACTGGGCTTTGCATCAACAAATCAAATCTTATTGATCTATCTGCTCTTTTAAGGATAGTTGTTATTGTTGTCAATCCTTTCATGCAAAACACCTAACAAACCAAACTCCTCCTCACTATTTTAACAGAGGCATCAATTAACCTGTTTATTTTAAATGGGTTAAGACTTCAATTAAAGCAGTAGAAAATAAATTTAGTACACTTGAAACATCTGTACAATGACATAATCAAAAGTGATTTCTAATTTTTTTTAAAACAGAGATTATGTATTGCACCATGGGATTTGGCCCTTCATTTGGGTTTCTTGATAAGAAAATAATATTTGGAATAGTAAGGTAACAACTGGTAAATATCTAAAATTTACCATCGAAGAAATTAGAATATGTGAACTTAAGATTCACAGAATTATACAGCACAGAAGGTGGCCATTCAGTTCATCATGTCTATGCTAATTTATTTACCTTTAAAAAGGTAGAATGCTGTGTGTGGGACCTTGCTGTGTGCAAACTGGTTGCTGTGTTTCCCTACATTACAACAGCAGCTGCAGGCTGAATTTTAACATATGTGAGCAAGTGGAATGATGTGCGGATGGGGTGTTAATTGGGCAAAGGTTCAAGCGCATCGGGAAGCCAATTCCAACCCACTGATCTGCGGGTTTTATTGAGGTGGAGCAAGAGGCAGGCAGCTAACCCATTCCCAGGTGGTAGATTGGCATTTTAAATATGTTAATGAGGCTGTAAGTCTCTGATTTAGCCTGCTTTGAAGTTATAACTGTGGCCGACTAGGATTCCTGGGCCTCAGGAAACCTGGCAGCTGCATCAATGTGAGAGCAGCTGGGGAAAAGGCCTTCACAGCACTCCTTGTGGACCAGGACAAGGAGGAGTGCTTCTCCTCAGCCTCCCGAAATCCCCTCCAACAGAGCCAGAGTTGGGGGATTACAGCACCACACCCCACCCCCCCAACCCAGGTCAGACCCCCAGGAGTCAGAGATCAGACCCCACCTTGGGATCGAAAGCTCTTCCCCCCTCTGCCACCCCAGGGTCATGGATCAGACTTGCTGATCCTGCAGAGATAGAACTCCACAGCCTGTAGTGAAACCTAGACATCCAGTTTCTCCCACGCTACCTGGCACCACCCCCCACCCACCCTCTGCGCCCAGTGCATCAGCAAATAAAAATATTCCTTTAAAATTACCTCATTTTCTGTGAAACACTTTGGGATACCCTGAGATTGTGAAATGAGCTATATATATGGACCCTTCTGAAGAAGGGTCACTGACCTGAAACATTAACTCTGCTTCTCTCTCCACAGATGCTGCCAGACCTGCTGAGTATTTCCAGCATTTCTTGTTTTTATTTCAGATTTCCAGCATCCGCAGTATTTTGCTTTTATTTGTGTGGATGATTGTTGGGTGAGGAAAGAATCATCATTGGCTATGATGCCCTTCAAATGAATCTGACACTCACTGTCTAGGTTCATACAAGAAGTTTGGCAGCTTGCTAAAGTACTCACGGAAGTGACCCTTAGCCACTGTCGATACCTCCAGGAAGGATGGGGGGCAGGGAGGTAATTGAGGTTTAGCTTATTTTTAAAAAAGAGATTTAGAAATACAGCAATATACTCACCAGAATTAAATGAGCCATTTCAAAAGGTTTGCCTACAAAAGGAATAATTTTTTCTTCCTAAATTATGAATAATTTATAATATAGTGACTTAGATTGGCCTGAATTCATAGATCACTCAAAGCAGTGAAACCACCAAAAATCTCAGAACTTTGAAAGGGACTCTCCAGCTTATAATAAGCACAGATTATGATTTATTTGAGAAGTTATACTTCCATTCGCTGAAACCCTCCCACATCTCCGGATGTGAATGTGCCCTCACTTCAGTTCTTCGATGGGTGCTGAGTATCTAATTTAACACTATGCTCACTGTGACATATTCTATTTAGAAAACTGGCCAAACAAAAAGGAGCGAGTTAGCAGCAGTGAAATCAGTGTTCTAGAGGGCAAGATTTAGGGAGTAGATCACGAATCTCATGGTAGTGAGAACATCTGGGCCATTTTTTTTCTTGTGTAGCAGAAAGTAAAGCATGCTTTATTACAGTATAACACAGTTGTGGTGATCTGAAGCAGGCCATTATATTAAACACAAATAATTTTTCTTTTTTTATGTTAAAGGAAGTCATTAAAGGTCAGAAAACATGTTTAACGTCTGAAAAACACATTTGCAATTTAACAACTAGAAAGTTATTCTGCCTATATACCAATTCACCGGTCCGACTGCATCCTACAAGCAACCATGATTTTATTCATCTACCGTTGAAAATACGAACAATCAAGGTCTTTTCATCGAATTCTAAGAAGGCTCTCACTGTATTTTAACCTTGACTAGTCTACCATGTAACCAGTCTGTGCTGTTATTGAAGAACAAAGTCAAATCTAGCTGTTTTACAGTGTATATTCTGAATTAAAGTGGAATTCTTGAGAAACATACAAGACCATGAACAGATTTTTTTTTAAATGACCTATACAATCATAAATCTTACTAGACATTAGATAGGTTGAAACCACGATTGGGGAGTATATTATTAATTACCCAAAACGCCATATAAATGGCAGTCAGCTTTCTAGGCTGACACTTCAAGTGCAGTACTGAGGAGGTGTTGTGTTTTGGATGAGACATTAAACCGAGGCAGAGAGGCAGATGTGGGTTTGCTGGGGCCCAGTTATATTCTCTGATTATTGCTGTTTCTCTTGTGACAGACAGAAAGCCAGACTTTTACGTACCAGCATGGGTGAGAACTGCACATACAAATCTAAATGACTTTATGTTATTAGAATCATGACAGGAAAGCTGAAACCAACACTGTGGGCTAAATAGGTTCTGACAATTTAGGCTGGAACTGTGCAACAGTGAAAGCTAATAACCACTACACAGTGGAAAGTAAAGCTGAAGCTTGGTAGCTATTGTGAACTGCCAATATTATATTTTTGCTATTTTATTTTGCTATCATGGACACGGTATATCATTCACATTTGTTGTCATCTCAAAAAATCATACGCCATCACATATAACTTAATGATTAGCAAACATTTGGAAAACTGGATTTCTTTCCTATCTTCTCATCTTCACTGGGTACTAGAAGTACAATGTCTATTGATTTCTGTTTAAGGTATTTAGGACTGGTATGTTGAGCTGTCAGCATCAAGGGAACTGTTAGAGAAGTGAGATTTATGATCAAAAAGAGTGAGACAGACCAGAAACCTATTCAAACCCATGGTACTGTGCTTATTTTTACAACAACCAAAAGGAGTGAAACTCATTCTAAATGAGTGAGACTTGCTTGGTCGGCAGCATTGTGTATTCTGGTACATTATTCTGGTACATTGAACTTGGATGTGTTGAAAATGCTCACTATGAACATGAAATATAAAACAGAATAAAATAAGCTGCTCCTCAGGGACTGTCGATATTTTATTCCTCAATCAGTATGCTGTAAGTCAAACTTTCAACATCCGCAGAGCTACTCCAGGTCAGAAAAATCTTAAATCAAAATGACTGAAAATAGACACACCAAAATCACAAAGTTGTACGCAGCAATGCTGTCAGAGCTGATAATATATTAACTGGAATGTTAGTTTGGCTCTAAAGTGATTTAAAAAAAGATTGTTGTTAGATTATTCCCTCAGGGTTGAATAACATGAGGATTTACCCAGTCTGCTGGCCACTGTTACAGTGTCATCTTCTAATGGCTAATAATTCAATTCCCTCGGACAAAGGTTTTTAAAGTTTGTAGCAAGTTTAAATGGGATTAGGAGTCTGCCCTCCACAATAAAGGGCTTTCTGAAGTATTTTAATTTCTCCTTTATTAAATCCAGTCGCCAACCAGGGCTTTCTCTTAGGAGGATGGGACTCCTCCATAAACTGCTATCAGGGCATTTGTTGGGTGCTTTTTAACAGAATACTTCTGCCCTTACCAGTTGTCAAACTTGCCCCTCTCTCTCACTGCCTGACTGAAAGGCCTTTGGCAGCTCACCATGTAGCACCGGTTGATGCCTAATGAGGGCAAGGGTCCCCAACACTCTAGCTTTAAAACAGCCAGTTATTCCGAGGCACTTCTCACAAGCTGCTGGTCTCATACTTAGTCCACTAATCCTACACGCCAACCAACACCTCAGTCCGTCACCACCCCACCCTTTCCCCCCCCCAACCGCCGTCAACCCCCCCATCCCAGCCCAGGGACTCTTTTTAGATTTCCACATCTATAAATTAGTAGTAGGCAAGGAACCTCATGACCCTAAAAGAGAGAAATAAGCACAAAGGGAACTGTTACCTGCAGGCCTGACACCACTGAATAAGAAGGAAGACATTTCTATGTCACATGTTGTTTCTCGATCAGTCATCATTCAATTGCACTTTTACAATTTTATCTCTTTACTTGTTTATTATGGCATTCAGATTCCTGGGTCCTCAATGTGGCAGTGCAAGTGTGGCAGGGTGGAACTTATGACCACTGAAACCAGAAGAAGTTGACTCAAGTCAGAAATAATGGGGTGAGCTTAGAGGTTACAGTAGCATTGTGGTGATTTTACTGGACTAATGATCCAGAGAAATGAATTCAATTCCCAGCAGAGACACTGAGGAGTTTAATTTCAATTAATTAAATAAATTGTAAATTTTAAAGAGAAAAAGATAGCATCAGTTATGGTGACCATGAACCTACTGGATTGCTGTAAAAAAACAAACAATCTGGTTCACTCATGTCCTTTAGGCAAGGAAATTGGCATTTTTACCTAGTCTGGTCTTTATGTGACTGCAGACACACAGCAATGTGGTTGACTCTTCATGGCTCTCTGAAATAGTCTAGCAAGTCACTCAGTTGTAAGCATTGAGGCAATTAGGGATGGACAATAAATGCTGGCCTTGCCAACAATGTCCACCTTCTGTCAATGAATTTTAAAAAAAGCTAAGTTAAATAATGCCACTGGCAGGGAACAGATATTGGGGGGAGGGGTGCGGTGGGGAGGGAATGGAAAATTCAGGAAGGGAGTGAAGTTAAGATACTATTTCCATATTGAATGGGCTGCATGCAGTTAAAAGGCTGAGCAAGCTCTTGAAAGAGGGATTGAAATGGTTTGTACCAAAAAGGGGAAAAGTTAAGCACCTAACTTCTCTGAGGCTGATGCAGAAGTACTGTTCCTCAAAATTAGAGAAGTAGTTATAGTGCCAAAGAAGCTATCACATGCAGCAGCATGAACTATGTGGAAGGAGGTAACATAACAACAACTTATATTTGTATAGTACCTTTAACTGTAATAAAATGTTCCAAGGTGCTTCACAGGAGCATTATAAAATAAAATATGACACCAAGCCACATAAGGTGATGACCAAAAGCTTGGTCACAGAGATAGTTTTTAAGGAGTGTCTTAAAGGAGAAAAGCGAGTTAGAGAGGTGGAGAAGTGTAGGGAGGGAATTCCAGAGCTTAGGGTCTAGTCAACTAAAGGCACAGCCACCAAAGATGGAGCGATTAAAATCTGGGATGCTCAAGAGGACAGAATTAGAGGGATGCAGATATCTCAGATGGTTGTGGGGCTGGAGAGGATTACAGAGATAGGGATGGTGAGGCCATGGAAGGATTTGAAAACAAGGATGAAAATTTTAAAATTAAGACCGGGAGCCAATGTAGGTCAGCAAGCACAGGGGCGACAGGTGAACGGGACTTGGTGCGAGTTAAGACACGGGCAGCAGAGTTATGGATCACCTCGAGTTTATGAAGGGTAGAATGTGGAAGACCAGGCAGTAGTATGTTAGAATAGTCAAGTCTAGAGATAACAAAGGCATTAATGAAGGCTTCAGCTGAAGATGAGCTAAGACAGGGATGAAATCAGGCAATGTTACAGAGGAAATAGGTGGTTTTAGTGATGGCCCGAATGTGAGGTCAGAAGCTCATCTCGGAGTCAAATGTGAAACCAAGGTTGTGAACAGACTGGTTTAATCTCAGACTGTTGCCAAGAAAAAGGATGGAATCGGTAGCTAGGGAACAGTGTTTGGAGCGGGGACTGAAAACGATGGCTTCAGTCTTCCCAATAATTTAATTGGAGAAAGTTTCTGCTCATCCAGTACTGGGTATCAGATAGCTTAGCAACAATGGAGGAGTCGAGAGAGCTGGGTGTCATTAGTATACATGTGAAAACTTACACCAAATAAAAACAACACAAAAAACTCCCTTGCACATCAGAAGAGGTTTTATCAGGTCAACAAGGTATGGTGTTTTCACAGAGAGGATATGGTATTCTCTAGGTCAGTAGTTCAAACAGTGAACCTTTGGGTATCAGTTGGCATCACATCCTCTAAAGCACGCTAGTACATTGAAATTTCACATTGTAGATTCTTACTCCACTACATCTACCATTATTACCATCCATTCCATAAAGCCTGACTGTGATCTACAGACTAGACAGCCAGTTAACACTATGCATTTCTCCTGCAGGAGATGAAAGCACACAATGCAGGAGACTCAATCCCAACTCTGCATGTGCATGTGGTTACCACTGGGAATGAGGGCACTTCTTCAGTGTGCCCTGAAACTGAACAGGATTGATGCTGAGCCACTTCTGTAGCAGAATCCTGGGGTACATCAGGCATCAGAAATGTATGGCCTCAGCAAGGCACAATTGCTGACTGATGCCCTTCCCCAACCATTAAATTTCAGGGACTATGTTTTTTTTTGGATTTGAATTTAACCCCAGTCTTCCCTTCCTCCCACAATCTACAGATTTTTAAAACCCAAACTTTGGATTGTTTAACCACTACCTCCTGATTCATCTCATTTCTCCTTGTTTCAGCCTTGATGGGTTCCTGCACTGTGCACCTTGATCCTTCATCTACATTAAAACATATAATGCATAGATTTATTATAAAAAGAAAGGTTGTAGAAGAAAATGCACTTGTAAGAAATTCCTCTACTTGTCTGTTGATAAAGGTATGAATCAATAGGTAAACATCTTAACTCATAGCAGACAAAGGAATTTCATATGAATGCATTAATTCCTTCATTACAAATATATCACATGGTGTGATTTCAAGCCACAGAAGCATCGAGATTGCAGACAGAGCTTTGCTTTTATTAAAATATTCTCACAACTTTTTTTAACTAGAAATTATTAAAAATGTTTTACTGGCTTCAACTATTCTGGTCAAAATTATCAGAGAAAATACGAACTCTGTAAACCATTATAAAAACAGAGTTTAATTTCACTACATTACAACACTGCAAAAATATTTCATTGGCAGTGAAGCACTTTGGGATGTTCTTAGGTGGTGAAAGGCACTATTTGAACGTAAGTTCCCTCTTCACATCAAAGGTTACTACACAAAATAAGAGGTCATAGTGTAGGGGATAACATATTAGCCACGGATTGAGGATTGGTTAGCTAACAGGAAGCAGAGAGTAGGGATCAATGGGGCATTTTCGGGTTGGCAAACTGTAACTAGTGGAGTGCCACATGGATCAGTGGTGAGTCTCAACTATTTACAATCTATATCAATGACTTGGATGAAGGGATTGATTTAGGTTGCTAAATTTGCTGCTGGCACAAAGATAGGTAGGAGATTAAGTTGTTAAGAGGACATAAAGATTTGGCAGATGGAGTATAACGTGGGAAAACGTGAACTTGTCCACTTTGGCAGGAAGAACAGAAAAGCAGTATATTATTTAAATGAAGTGAGATGGCAGAACTCTGTGGTACAGAGGGATCTGGGTGTCCTGGTGCATGATTCACAAAACATTAGTATGCAGGTACAGAAAGTAATTATGAAGGAAAAAGGTATGTTATCATTTATTGCAAAGGGAATAGAATATAAAAGTAGGGAAGTTTTGCTACAGTCATACAGGGTGTTGGTGAGACCACATCTGGAGTACTGTGTACAATTTTGGTCTCCTTACTTAAGAACGGATATAACTGCATCAGAAGCAGTTCAGGGAACGTTCACTCAACTTATTCCTGGGATAAAGGAGTTATGTTATGAGGAATGGTTGGACAGTTTGGTCTTATATCCATTGGAGTTTAGAAGAATGAGGGGTGATCTTGTTGAGACATAAAGATCCTGAGAGGACTTGACAGGATGAATGCTGAGAGGATACTTCCCTTATGGGAAAGACTAGGACTAGGGGACACAGTTTAAAAATTAGGAGTCTCCCTTTTAAGATGGAGAAGAGGAGAAATGTTTTCTCTCAGAAGGTTGTTAGTCTGTGGAATTCTCTTCGCTAGAGAGTAGTGGCGGCGGGGTCATTGAAACATTTTAAGGCCGAGTTAAATAGATGCTTGATTGAGTCCAAGGTTATAACAGGTAGGCAGGAAAGTAGAGTTGAGACCGCAATCAGATCAGCCATGATCTTATCAAATGGCACAACAGACTTGAGGGGTTGAATGGCCTACTCCTGCTCATAATTCATACGTTCAATATGTATGTTCATATATTCTTTGCTTCTAACTATATAAATAAAAAGGAAAGCGTTATGAATCAGTTGAGCACAGCTGGGGTGGCAGTGAGCTGCTATAGTTGGTGCCGTACTAGAAAAAGGAACTGCAAGTCGGGGTTCCTATTTCAAAATCAATGCCCAATAACCCTCGCCTGAAAACTGTGCACATGTGGAGATTGGGTTGGGATAAGATTCAGCTTGGCTGTGATGTCCCCCTTAGATGAACAACCTGCCAACACCCACAGTCTAGCCTAATATGTAAAGAATGACACTTGAGAGGGCTGTTGCTATACTCCAGTTTGAGCCACCATTTTCAAGACAGGAGCAGCAAAGGGAAAAAATCAGCATGAGTAAAAAGAGGTATAAAAAGTATTCTAGATTGAGACTCATACCATTCCTCACTAATACTAACATCCAAGTTCAAGTCATGCCTACAGCAAAACGCTACAGTTTGACCAATGTTTCTTCCTTTCTGAAGTAAATTCCTTCCTACAGTCTTCATGCCAGTGCCTCCTGATGATGTGGAAGCTTTGAAGTATTCCCATGCCTCAAATCAGTTTTAAATATAGTTTTAAACTTTTTGCAGATGTACAGTGCACACCACATAAGAGCTGTACCAATAGGAGTATCATATGCATAATCTAGGCATAAGCATTTAACTTAATTACAGCACAGAAACATGCAAATGTACCATAATAGCTGTATCCAACTTGTTCAAGAGACACACAATATTTGTTGTTCCTGCTAGATACTAGACAATGTGGCTTAACTTATTCTGTTACAACTTATTTACATAGTATCATTTAACATAGAAAAAAAGTCCCAAGGCGCTTCATATAGGCATAATCAGAAAAAATAGATGGTGAGCCAAAAGGTGGTGATATTAAGCAGGGTGGCCTAAAGCTTGGTCAAGGAGTGGGTTATAGGTAGAGTCTAAATGCAGGGAAAAGAAGGTTAAGAGGGAACTCCAGTGTGTGGCCAAGGCAACTGAAGGCATGGCAGCCAATGATGGGGCAAAGAGAGCAGGATTGAACAACAGGCCACAGTCAGAGGAACAGAGAATTCAGCAGGAGAGATTATACGGCTTTAGGAAGTTACAGAGATAAGGAAAGGGTGAGTCAATGAAGGGAGTTTAAGCATAAGGATGAGAACTTTAAATTTGATGCATTGAGAAACCAGGAGACAATGTAGGTCAACAAGGATAGGGAGGATGGGTAAGTGGGACTTGGTGCAGGATAGAATACCAATAGCACAGCACTTTATTATTTAAAAGGGTTATCATCCTCTAATGTGATTGTGTGTCGTAAACTATCAGGTTATAATTGGGAATGTATGCAATATCATATGGGTGATGCAGTGATATTTTGCGATAAGATTATTGTGTCACTGACTAAAATAGTCATGCAAATTTTTGTTTTGCTGTTGAATCAAAATAGAAACAAAAACCCAGACAAAAGGATATATTGTTTGCTCTAGCGTTAACATGGCAGTTTCAGAGAATGGAGCAAGTTTTTGCTGACTGTTTGACAACTTCTCCCAGTCTGGAAAAAAAAGAACTTACATTAATGTAGTGATTATGACATCCATAAAATGTCCCAATGCATTTCGTAGCCAATTAATTACTTTTGAAATATATTCACTGTTGCTATGTATGATCATGCAACAGTCAATTTGCACACAGCAAGGTGCCTCAAACAGCAAATGGTCAATTAATCTGTTTCTGATAATGTTGGTTAAGAGATAAATGTCAACCAGAACACTGAGACAATTCACCTGCTCTTCTTCATCTGGTGTTACAGGATCTTTTACACTAACCTGAACAGGTTGATATTGCCTTGGTTTAACATCTCACCTAAAAGACCGGACCTCTGACAATGCAACACTCCCTTAATACCACACTGAAGTGTTAGCCGAGATAATATGCTCAAATCTATACTGTGGCTTGAACTACAGTGTTCAGACTCTGAGGAGAGAGGCCAAGCCAACGTTCTAAGCCAAATTGACACTCTTTAAAAATACCCCAATACGGGCAAAACAGCTTTTCAAAAAAATTGTGCTGAAGGCAACAATCAGTATAGTTTACAATTACCTGTTAGTGAATGGACAAAATTAATATAATCAATGAATTTTTAGTTCAACCTTTAATTTACATTTAAATTCATCCCTTTCTACTTGAAGTTCTCCGCTAAGGTACTTGCCATCATCTAGTACTTTGCTCCTGTGTCAGCAGGCTCCTTGACTCTGAAGGAGCATCATAGGCAAGCTTGTGGGTGTCCTCACCTGACACCAAAAGAATGGTCCCTTCCTAGCAGCGGTCATGAGGGAATCCAGGTTGTCCTTGATTGTGTCACCTCTGGACTCGCTTATTCCAATACGACTCTTCCTGGTCTACCATCCTGCACTCTCCACAAACTGCAACAAGTCTAAAGTGCAATTGCCTGTATCTTGTCCTGATTGCTAATCATCACATCCTTACGAACGTACATTGGCTCGCTGTCTCCGAATGTATCACATTTAAAATCCTTGTCCTCATCTGTGAATCCCTCTAGAACCTCAACCTACCCTATCTCTCCCACCTCAGGTCCCCTTCTGTCCTCTGACTGTGGCCTTTTGCAGTTGGGTGTCGAGCCTCCAGCTGCCTCAGTCCTACTCTCCGGAACACCATCCTTTAAACTCTCTGGCAGGGAATGTTCCCAGAGCTGCTTTTACTCCTTCACTGTAACTTTAGAAGGCTGTGCAATGGAAACCCCATTCACATGTGCCAATGGCATTTCTGGCAATGTTACGGTGGCATAGTGGGAGTAGCTCTGAGGAAATTCCAAGCCTTTGTTTCTCAAATATCTTCATTCATCAAGCATCTTGGAACATTTTATAAGTTAATGGTATTCTATAAAGACAAGTTGTCATTGATGGTTTTCCCCCAGGCTAAGTAAAGGGCTATGTAAAGCTATAGTTTGTCAAATGTGACCCTAAGGTCATTAATTAACTGGGCACTGAACTGAGAGCTTCCAAGACTTTATTCTGATGGTGATGCACTTTGGTGATACATTTATACATTAAGGCGTTGACAGCGGTCCCCTTGATTTCCCTATTGCTAAATTCCACTCCCATATTAATATACTCACTGGGAGTCAACTGTTTTATATTGAGATACACATTACAGTAAATATCTTTAACCAACATAAAATGTAACACAGGTAAGTTGGGCACCAAGATTGGCACCCCATCTACAAACATTCACTCCCTCCACCACCGACGCACAGTGGCAGCAGTGTGTACCATCTACAAGATGCACTGCAGCAATGCACCAAGGCTCCTTAGACAGCACCTTCCAAACCCGTGACCTCTACCAACAAGAAGGACAAGGGCAGCAAATACATGGGAACACCACCACCTGCAAGTTCCCCTCCAAGTCACACACCATTCTGACTTGGAACTATCTCGCCGTTCCTTCACTGTCGCTGGGTCAAAATCCTGGAACTCCCTTCCTAACAGCACTGTGGGTATACCTACCCCAAATGGACTGCAGTGGTTCAAGAAGGCAGCTCACCACCACCTTCTCAAGGGCAATTAGAGATGGGCAATAAATGCTGGCCTGGCCAGTGATGCCCACATCCCATGAATGAATAAAAAAAAAGATCCGGCAGCCTTATAACAGCGACCATGCTATCCTGGTAGTATGTCCACCTATTCGCTCTGTTGTTGATTGGATGATGACTGCTCACTAGTTACAATATGGAACTTGATACAAACATTCAATACAAGCACATTGGCAAAGATTTATTCTTTGAGTCCATGTTTATAAATGGATTAAAGATTGCGTATACTACACAGAGGAAATTTTTATCCTGTAGGATATCCCATGGCTGTAACGCTCAACACACACTCTGAAAACAATAGTAGTACTTTCCATCCAATGTGCTTAGTCCAACTCTGCCAGATAAAGGTAGAAAAAGAATCTATGTAATTGGTGGCTCGTAGTATGTGCCCTCATTAGAACAGCTGGTATGTTAGACATGGACTGTCATGTTACAAAGGCATGTAGTAATTCCACAATCCTACACTCACAGTAAGAAAGCAGGGAGCACAGGTCAAAGAATTAGTACAATGTTGTAGCCCTATCTCTGATCCACGCTTCCTACGAGCGTAGTTTCCCCACAGGAGGCGTTGGATCATAGAAACATCCCGTCGAGTTAATTTGAAAGTATATATTTCCTGAAGCTCCACTTGGTCTCAGATTTTCATGTTACTTTATTTGGTCTGTCTGCACTGAAAAATTAATTAAATATAGCAATAAAACTGACCTCTGATACACTGTCATACTATGGCAGAACTTTGTGTGCAGTTGTATTGTTACAAGGGCCCACTTGAGTGCCAGAATCATGTAGTTGTTTGGCATAATGTCCAAATATTTTTGCATTTTGTTATCAGCTTTTTAAGCATAAGCAGAATCAACTATAATATTTTGGCCAAAATAGTTTTGAAATGACTTTCTGCTGTAGTTATGTTTTAGAGGGGCTTGATATGACGCAAGAACTTTCAGTGTAAATGTATAAGATTGTTGGATAGTGATAGAATATATGGTTGTGCTAAGCTTTGTCACTTCTTGAATGTTTTAACAGTTGAACATGGCCCATTAGGGTCCCAAAGAGACAGGAGAGGCAACCCTGCATTAAGCTGAGGAAATGAGGAGGATCAGATAGCTGTTGTGTGTTCTAATCCAGAAAGCAAGTCGGTGAAGATATAACTGCAGCCAATCTTTACACACTTTTTTTAAAGCATTTATTCACACAGTTACAAATTACAAGCTTGCACCACCTAACCCCACAATCACAGTTTAAATCAGTGGCAATTCATAGGGGCACAAGTGAAACCCCAGTTAATGCCCACCACCTTCCTACAATTAAACACAATTAATATACAATGAATATGGTGGACATTAGAAAGTTAAACAATACCTCTTCATTATTCATCACATCAAAGTCAGCCGTGCACATTTGCTGACTTTTCAAGAAATGCATTATTTTCAACTCTTTGATTTGTCCCTTTCGAGGTACATCTGCACACATTGAGCTCTTCTATTGGCTAAAGCTCTCTTTATTTTGCTGGGGTTTGTCAGTGTGTCATGCATTTTTGAGACTGCTAAGATCTTTGTTGCACTTTTATGCTCTTTGTGGTGAAAGGGCTTTGCCCTCATTTCTCCAAGCATCTGGGGGAAAGAATCTATTATTTTGCCTAGGGAAATTTAGAGATTAGCCATCTGTTTTCAAGACGAGGGGACATAGTCCTGAGCATATATATGTTACCCCTGCAAATGTATTCTGGAAATTACTTAATGGTGGGTCTTGGGTTTTCTGACTTATTTAGTGGCTGTACTTGCCTGTTCTCCCAGCACATGGTCATGCGTTTGAGTTTGCAACTGCCCCAGCGCATGCACAGCCAAACAGAGTGGAGTAGTACCAAGAGTAGGCCTGAAACATTTCCAAAGAGAGAGAAAAATCAGAAGCAGAATCATCCTCGGGTCACTCTTATGGACCCACCGGTGGCATGACAACGTCCAAAAGTCAAGTCATTCAGCCACCGTCTCGAATTCAGCTGATGAGTACACAGGAGAGTAAGGAATGGAATGACCAACAAGGACAATCTTAACCTTACTAAACTAATTGCTTTTCATAATTCCATTGAAAATGGAAAGAATACCCATTACTTTATTGACATGAGTTTGAAACAGAAGATTTAAACATTTCCCTTTCCCCCACCCCCCCGCCACAGTTGTCAGCTCTTTACTCTACAGGTACTAGACGCCCCCCAGGTATCTCATTCGAGTGACACTTTTTCATACATCAGCCTGTAAATACAAATTGCCAGAGCTCATTAAGAGGTTGCATCATAGCCAAACCTGATCCAGTATTCATCCAACATTCACATACATACGTTTCCAGATAGGGTTACTGGCTGGCAATCAGGATGGAGGGAAGATCTTGGCTGACTTTCCCCTCCTAACCCAAGCAAAACATCAAGCTTATCATTTTTTAATGCAAGTTCAGTATTTCTCACACATGCTTATGTTTATAAATCATAACTCAAATGTGGAACAGAAAAATGCTCTTGGCTTTGAGATTAATTGAGAAAAGGAGGAATTTGGCATTGATGATTAATGTCTCTGGTTTTAATACATAATCACACATGAAACATTTAAATATCTTAAAAGCAAAATGTGTTTAAAAGCAAGTTTAACTTAGTATTTGTCCTTTAATAACCATGAAGATTAAAACTATAGGAATATCTGGGGACAGAGCTGCTTTCTTGGGCAAGAAAAAACACTCCTCTACCTTTGTTTCCTACACTGCAAAAGCTTTTGCATTTATTTTTGTCTCTCTCCAATTCTTGCCATGTCCCTCCTCTCCTGTTGATGCTAGCTCCTCCCCAAGGTACAGGTCTAAAAACATCAAATGCCCTTGATAACCTACCTCAGTAGCCTTTATTCATGTGAGACTAGACTGAGTGGGATAATCCTTTGGGCCACAAGACAAATCACAGCCAATCTTGCTCCCGTGCACAATGTCCACAGATACACATTTCCAGCAGGGTTACTGGCTAGTGATTTCTGGCTGATTTTCCCCTTCCTATTGTGAGGCAATGAAGTCAATTATAACACACTATCAGTGCTCCAGCTGACAGCAACAGTCTCAGCACAGTCTAACAATCATATGTGGGACCTTCCTGTTCTATATTGATCAGCTACTCACTGGGCCATTAGGGTAACTTGTATTTTCTTTACTTCCTTCTTCCATTTGGCAGGATGCTTTTGATCAGTATTTGACTGGATACAAAAGTTCAAATAAAATTTTGAACAGGTTCAAGAAACAATTAGATGCATTCCAGGAAACAGAGTATTGAGAAAAATGATGAGAAGTCATAGGTGGGGATAGGACGGGTATGTGCAGTGTCTGGTTGAATATTGGCACCCTCTGAAGATGATAGAATGGGTCCCAGTTGGGAATAAAAGTGTATGAAAAAGGACAGCAAGAATATGTACAGAAATACCTGAAAAGAGTCAAAATGGAAAGCTACAGAAACAGGCAGAGAGTACAATGAAAGGGGGTTATGATATCCATGCCAACCTATTTACCATGACGTACTGTCATTTGTAAGTTATTTTCTTCTAGTGCTTTAAATGTATACATGTGCACCACATACACTTCCTGACTAAGCAGATAGGCACATGACCTCCTTCAAACTTCTGTCAAAGCTACTGTGCAACCATACACCTTAGACAAAAGACCCAGGGAGTCATGGACACAAGCCTACATCCTAGCATTCTGTAATGAAAACCGACAATACTAGAAATACTCAGCAAGTCTGGCAGCATCTGTGGAGACAGAAACCCGAATTAACATCTCAGGTAGATGACCTTTCATCAGAACTCTGGATGGAGTGGAGGTAATCCCATTCCTGAATGGTAGCCAGTGACTCCTGGTGAAAGTGGGCCTGTGTGGGTGAGAGAAGACTGTGGCCTAGGTACGATACTCCTCAAAATTAAGTAGCCTGCCGATATTCGCTGTCAATAACAGGCACTCGGGCAACCAGAGGGCAACTGGCGCCAGAGGAACATATCCAGCAAGGAGTCAGAACTTTCAGGAAAGGGGAGAAAACTAGAAGAGAAAATTAGAAGAGAAAATTGGCATGGAAGGAAAGTAACGTAGTACAGATGTGTTCAGTGTATCTATTTTTGGTCTGCATGTAAAGGCACCAGCAATTTCTGTTCTTGTGACAGTAACCTGTGGAGCCATGAAACAACCATGCTAGAACACCACATGATCACAGATAACATGAAAAGTAAAGGAAAGTCCGAACCTAATGTTAAGCATGGTTGGTTTCACTAGGCAAACTACTTTCCAATATCTCAACCTGCTACAATCCTGGTAATACAGATGGTAAGAGGTTTTCAAGAATTAAATTCCTTTACAAGCGAACTGTTCTGTGATCAAATAACTGAAAGCTTTAGTTTAGCTTGATCTTTGTCAAGGCTACCACCCATTCATCACCCCTGTGCCCCAATAAGTGGAGGGGAGATACTTTCTCAGGAAAGGATGTTGAACAAATCATTTGAATTATATCTCATCAAGAAAATTAAATATTTTATTTATCCACATACATTGATTTTTTGTGTGTTTGCTCCTCATAATGAGGTATTTCATTGCAGCAGCTTTTCCGGGAGCAGAGTGTGAGCGAGTGAGCAGCTGGGAAGGTCAGTTTGAAAGTAAATTTAATTTCCTTTTGTTTTTCGGCGGAGGCCAGGGGGCTGCTGGGTAAGTAAAACACTATATATTTGGGCGGTTTAAAATAACTTTCCTTTCATTGCAGCAGCTTTTTCGGGAGCAGAGTGTGAGCGAGTGAGCAGCTGGGAAGGTCAGTTTGAAAGTAAATTTAATTTCCTTTTGTTTTTCGGCGGAGGCCAGGGGGCTGCTGGGTAAGTAAAACACTATATATTTGGGCGGTTTAAAATAACTTTCCTTTCATTGCAGCAGCTTTTTCGGGAGCAGAGTGTGAGCGAGTGAGCAGCTGGGAAGGTCAGTTTGAAAGTAAATTTAATTTCCTTTTGTTTTTCGGCGGAGGCCAGGGGGCTGCTGGGTAAGTAAAACACTATATATTTGGGCGGTTTAAAATAACTTTCCTTTCATTGCAGCAGCATTTTCGGGAGCAGAGTGTGAGCGACTGAGCAGCTGGGAAGGTCAGTTTGAAAGTAAATTTAATTTCCTTTTGTTTTTCGGCGGAGGCCAGGGGGCTGCTGGGTAAGTAAAACACTATATATTTGGGCGGTTTAAAATAACTTTCCTTTCATTGCAGCAGCTTTTTCGGGAGCAGAGTGTGAGCGAGTGAGCAGCTGGGAAGGTCAGTTTGAAAGTAAATTTAATTTCCTTTTGTTTTTCGGCGGAGGCCAGGGGGCTGCTGGGTAAGTAAAACACTATATATTTGGGCGGTTTAAAATAACTTTCCTTTCATTGCAGCAGCTTTTTCGGGAGCAGAGTGTGAGCGAGTGAGCAGCTGGGAAGGTCAGTTTGAAAGTAAATTTAATTTCCTTTTGTTTTTCGGCGGAGGCCAGGGGGCTGCTGGGTAAGTAAAACACTATATATTTGGGCGGTTTAAAATAACTTTCCTTTCATTGCAGCAGCTTTTTCGGGAGCAGAGTGTGAGCGACTGAGCAGCTGGGAAGGTCAGTTTGAAAGTAAATTTAATTTCCTTTTGTTTTTCGGCGGAGGCCAGGGGGCTGCTGGGTAAGTAAAACACTATATATTTGGGCGGTTTAAAATAACTTTCCTTTCATTGCAGCAGCTTTTTCGGGAGCAGAGTGTGAGCGAGTGAGCAGCTGGGAAGGTCAGTTTGAAAGTAAATTTAATTTCCTTTTGTTTTTCGGCGGAGGCCAGGGGGCTGCTGGGTAAGTAAAACACTATATATTTGGGCGGTTTAAAATAACTTTCCTTTCATTGCAGCAGCTTTTTCGGGAGCAGAGTGTGAGCGAGTGAGCAGCTGGGAAGGTCAGTTTGAAAGTAAATTTAATTTCCTTTTGTTTTTCGGCGGAGGCCAGGGGGCTGCTGGGTAAGTAAAACACTATATATTTGGGCGGTTTAAAATAACTTTCCTTTCATTGCAGCAGCTTTTTCGGGAGCAGAGTGTGAGCGAGTGAGCAGCTGGGAAGGTCAGTTTGAAAGTAAATTTAATTTCCTTTTGTTTTTCGGCGGAGGCCAGGGGGCTGCTGGGTAAGTAAAACACTATATATTTGGGCGGTTTAAAATAACTTTCCTTTCATTGCAGCAGCTTTTTCGGGAGCAGAGTGTGAGCGACTGAGCAGCTGGGAAGGTCAGTTTGAAAGTAAATTTAATTTCCTTTTGTTTTTCGGCGGAGGCCAGGGGGCTGCTGGGTAAGTAAAACACTATATATTTGGGCGGTTTAAAATAACTTTCCTTTCATTGCAGCAGCTTTTTCGGGAGCAGAGTGTGAGCGAGTGAGCAGCTGGGAAGGTCAGTTTGAAAGTAAATTTAATTTCCTTTTGTTTTTCGGCGGAGGCCAGGGGGCTGCTGGGTAAGTAAAACACTATATATTTGGGCGGTTTAAAATAACTTTCCTTTCATTGCAGCAGCTTTTTCGGGAGCAGAGTGTGAGCGACTGAGCAGCTGGGAAGGTCAGTTTGAAAGTAAATTTAATTTCCTTTTGTTTTTCGGCGGAGGCCAGGGGGCTGCTGGGTAAGTAAAACACTATATATTTGGGCGGTTTAAAATAACTTTCCTTTCATTGCAGCAGCTTTTTCGGGAGCAGAGTGTGAGCGAGTGAGCAGCTGGGAAGGTCAGTTTGAAAGTAAATTTAATTTCCTTTTGTTTTTCGGCGGAGGCCAGGGGGCTGCTGGGTAAGTAAAACACTATATATTTGGGCGGTTTAAAATAACTTTCCTTTCATTGCAGCAGCTTTTTCGGGAGCAGAGTGTGAGCGAGTGAGCAGCTGGGAAGGTCAGTTTGAAAGTAAATTTAATTTCCTTTTGTTTTTCGGCGGAGGCCAGGGGGCTGCTGGGTAAGTAAAACACTATATATTTGGGCGGTTTAAAATAACTTTCCTTTCATTGCAGCAGCTTTTTCGGGAGCAGAGTGTGAGCGACTGAGCAGCTGGGAAGGTCAGTTTGAAAGTAAATTTAATTTCCTTTTGTTTTTCGGCGGAGGCCAGGGGGCTGCTGGGTAAGTAAAACACTATATATTTGGGCGGTTTCTGAACCCGAGACACCACACTTGTCGTGTCTCCCACCCACCCTCCTCCTCTAACCAAAAAAAAAGGACTCGGTGGGGTGTTTATAAGGTAAGGCTTTTTCGATTTCTCTGGTTTTATTGTGATTGGTAAAAACTTTTCTTTCCTTTTTCATTTAACTAAGTTAAGCTTAAGATTAAAAATGGCAGGAGATCTCAGACCCGTGTCATGCTCCTCTTGCTCAATGTGGGAGCTCAGGGACATGGCTGATGTCCCTGACTCCTTCACGTGCAGGAAGTGTGTCCAACTGCAGCTCTTGTTAGACCGCATGACGGCTCTCGAGCTGCGGATGGACTCACTTTGGAGCATGCGCGATGCTGAGGAGGTCGTGGATAGCACGTTTAGTGAATTGGTCACACCGCAGATTAGGATTGCTGAGGGAGAAAGGGAATGGGTGACCAAAAGGCAGAGAAAGAGCAGGAAGGCAGCGCAGGAGTCCCCTGCGGTCATCTCCCTCCAAAACAAGTATACCGTTTTGGATACTGTTGAGGGAGATGGCTCACCAGAGGAAGGCAGCAGTAGCCAGGTCCATGGCACCGTGGCTGGCTCTGCTGTTCAGAAGGGCGGGAAAAAGAGTGGAAGGGCTATAGTCGTAGGGGATTCGATTGTAAGGGGAGTAGATAGGCGGTTCTGTGGTCGAAAACGAGGCTCCCGAATGGTATGTTGCCTCCCAGGTGCACGGGTCAGGGATGTCTCAGATCGGCTGCATAACATTCTAAAGGGGGAGGGTGAACAGCCAGTTGTCATTGTGCACATAGGCACTAATGATATAGGTAAAAAACGGGATGAGGTCCTACAAGCAGAGTTTAGGGAGTTAGGAGCCAAGTTAAAAAGTAGGACCTCAGAGGTAGTAATCTCAGGATTACTACCAGTGCCACGTGATAGTCAGAGTAAAAATGAAAGAATAGTCAGGATGAATGCGTGGCTTGAGAGATGGTGCAGGAAGGAGGGGTTCAGATTTTTGGGACATTGGGACCGGTTCTGGGGGAGGTGGGACTATTACAAATTGGACGGTCTACACCTGGGCCGGACTGGAACCAATGTCCTTGGAGGTGCTTTTGCTAACGCAGTTGGGGAGGGTTTAAACTAATGTGGCAGGGGGATGGGAACCAATTGAGGTCAGTTGACAGTAAGGAGGTAGTAACAAAAGCCAGTAAGGAACTAGATAATGAAGTCAGTGTGACTAAGGGGAAGAGCAGGCAGGGAGCAGATGATGAATATAAAGGGACTGGTGGTCTGAGGTGCATTTGTTTTAATGCAAGAAGTGTAGTAGGTGAGGCAGATGAACTTAGGGCTTGGATTAGTACCTGGGAGTATGATGTTATTGCTATTACTGAGACTTGGTTGAGGGAAGGGCATGATTGGCAACTAAATATCCCAGGATATCGATGCTTCAGGCGGGATTGAGAGGGAGGTAAAAGGGGTGGAGGAGTTGCATTACTGGTCAAAGAGGATATCACAGCTGTGCTGAAGGAGGGCACTAAGGAGGACTCGAGCAGTGAGGCAATATGGACAGAACTCAGAAATAGGAAGGGTGCGGTAACAATGTTGGGGCTGTACTACAGGCCTCCCAACAGCGAGCGTGAGATAGAGGTACAAATATGTAAACAGATTATGGAAAGATGTAGGAGCAACAGGGTGGTGGTGATAGGAGATTTTAATTTTCCCAACATTGACTGGGATTCGCTTAGTGTTAGAGGTCCAGATGGAGCAGAATTTGTAAGGAGCATCCAGGAGGGTTTTCTAGAGCAGTATGTAAATAGTCCAACTCGGGAAGGGGCCATACTGGACCTGGTGTTGGGGAATGAGCCCGGCCAGGTTGTTGAAGTTTCAGTTGGGGACTACTTTGGGAATAGTGATCACAATTCCGTAAGCTTTAAAATACTCATGGACAAAGACGAGAGTGGTCCTAAAGGAAGAGTGCTAAATTGGGGGAAGGCCAACTATACCAAAATTCGGCAGGAGCTGGGAAATGTAGATTGGGAGCAGCTGTTTGAAGGTAAATCCACATGTGATATGTGGGAGGCTTTTAAAGAGAGGTTGATTAGCGTGCAGGAGAGACATGTTCCTGTGAAAATGAGGGATAGAAATGGCAAGATTAGGGAACCATGGATGACAGGTGAAATTGTGAGACTAGCTAAGAGGAAAAAGGAAGCATACATAAGGTCTAGGCGGCTGATGAAAGACGAAGCTTTGAAAGAATATCGGGAATGTAGGACCAATCTGAAACGAGGAATTAAGAGGGCTAAAAGGGGTCATGAAATATCTTTAGCAAACAGGGTTAAGGAAAATCCCAAAGCCTTTTATTCATATATAAGGAGAAAGAGGGTAACTAGAGAAAGGATTGGCCCACTAAAGGACAAAGGAGGAATGTTATGCTTGGACTCAGAGAAAATGGGTGAGATTCTAAACGAGTACTTTGCATCGGTATTCACCGAGGAGAGGGACATGACGGATGTTGAGGTTAGGAACAGATGTTTGATTACTCTAGGTCAAGTCGGCATAAGGAGGGAGGAAGTGTTGGGTATTCTAAAGGGCATTAAGGTGGACAAGTCCCCAGGTCCGGATGGGATCTATCCCAGGTTACTGAGGGAAGCGAGAGAGGAAATAGCTGGGGCCTTAACAGATATCTTTGCAGCATCCTTAAACACGGGTGAGGTCCCGGAGGACTGGAGAATTGCTAATGTTGTCCCCTTGTTTAAGAAGGGTAGCAGGGATAATCCAGGTAATTATAGACCGGTGAGCCTGACGTCAGTGGTAGGGAAGCTGCTGGAGAAGATACTGAGGGATAGGATCTATTCCCATTTGGAAGAAAATGGGCTCATCAGTGATAGGCAACATGGTTTTGTGCAGGGAAGGTCATGTCTTACCAACTTAATAGAATTCTTTGAGGAAGTGACAAAGTTGATTGATGAGGGAAGGGCTGTCGATGTCATATACATGGACTTCAGTAAGGCGTTTGATAAGGTTCCCCATGGCAGGCTGATGGAGAAAGTGAAGGCGCTTGGGGTCCAAGGTGTACTAGCTAGATGGATAAAGAACTGGCTGGGCAACAGGAGACAGAGAGTAGCAGTAGAAGGGAGTTTCTCAAAATGGAGATGTGTGACCAGTGGTGTTCCACAGGGATCCGTGCTGGGACCACTGTTGTTCGTGATATACATTAATGATTTGGAGGAAAGTATAGGTGGACTGATTAGCAAGTTTGCAGACGACACTAAGATTGGTGGAGTAGCAGATAGTGAAGGGGACTGTCAGAGAATACAGCAGAATATAGATAGATTGGAGAGTTGGGCAGAGAAATGGCAGATGGAGTTCAATCAGGGCAAATGCGAGGTGATGCATTTTGGAAGATCCAATTCAAGAGTGAACTATACAGTAAATGGAAAAGTCCTGGGGAAAATTGATGTCCAGAGAGATTTGGGTGTTCAGGTCCACTGTTCCCTGAAGGTGGCAACGCAGGTAAATAGAGTGGTCAAGAAGGCATATGGCATGCTTTCCTTCATCGGACGGGGCATTGAGTACAAGAGTCGGCAGGTCATGTTACAGTTGTATAGGACTTTGGTTCGGCCACATTTGGAATACTGCGTACAGTTCTGGTCGCCACATTATCAAAAGGATGTGGATGCTTTGGAGAGGGTGCAGAGGAGGTTCACCAGGATGTTGCCTGGTATGGAGGGCGCTAGCTATGAAGAGAGGTTGAGTAGATTAGGATTATTTTCATTAGAAAGACGGAGGTTGAGGGGGGACCTGATTGAGGTGTACAAAATCATGAGAGGTATAGACAGGGTGGATAGCAAGAGGCTTTTTCCCAGAGTGGGGGTTTCAATTACTAGAGGACACGAGTTCAAAGTGAAAGGGGAAAAGTTTAGGGGGGATATGCATGGAAAGTTCTTTACGCAGAGGGTGGTGGGCACCTGGAACGCATTGCCAGCGGAGGTGGTAGATGCGGGCACGATGGAGTCTTTTAAGATGTATCTAGACAGATACATGAATGGGCAGGAAGAAAAGAGATACAGAACCTTAGAAAATAGGGGACATGTTTAGAGAGAGGATCTGGATCGGCGCAGGCTTGGAGGGCCGAAGGGCCTGTTCCTGTGCTGTAATTATCTTTGTTCTTTGTATTATACACTGGAGAAAGGAGCACTTTCCCAGCACAGGCACCCAGTATCACCATCAAGCATTCCCAGGGTCAGGTTGGATATAACCAGTCCCCTTTACTCTTCCCAGTAATATGTGTCAATCCCAATTTCAGAACAACACCCACCAATACACCAATATAAAATATTCCATTTCTTAGCCTTGCACCTTCTTGAGGCATGAGAACCAATTTAAGTGCTGAGTTACTGGCCAAGTTAGACTATAGGGTCATATCCACTAGAATCAAAGAAGGAAAGACTACAGAAATTGGAGCTCTTTAGCCTTGAAATAAGGTCACTGAGGCTTAATACTATCATATAGTTTTAGAAGCAGCATGCAGAAAATGTAAAGGTAGAGCATTACCTCAGTATAAATTAAGACAACAAGACAAAGCAGCATAGATGCAAGTTGAAAGGCAAATTTATGGCTGATGTCAGGAAGATTTTCTACACACAAAGACTAATTTTGGCACAGACATCCAGGAAGACTAATGAAGGCAACAAACGTTGAAGTCATTCACAGTCAAGAGCCCATTGAGCATTGTGAATAGATCTTGCATGTATATGTTTTCTCTGGATGGATAAGCTAAGATGGACTGAATAACCTTCCCTTATCTGGATTTATCTTGCAATTTTGCAATTGTTCTAATCAATTTAATTGACATCCCTTAAAGACAGCAGAAAGAGGCGGCTTTCATCCATCAGTGTAGGCTGGCTTCAAATCCTAGTACCAGAGACGAAAGACACTGATTACCCACGCACCATCCAGCGCCCTGAATATTAATTAATTAAATGTCAGTGTTTATAATGATGAATGTTATTGCATTCTTCCAGATCAACCACTAGTTGTAACTTTATTCAAGGCACAAACATTGAATTCATTTACCTTTTGTATAAATCAGTATCTGATATAGAAGTTAAAATTACTTAAGATCTTTCCAGCAGCTGTTTTTAAACTTGGCCCATAGATTGAATATCTTGAATAAAATCAAAGCATTGAAAGCATCTGACACAGGTTTCATAAAGGTTGAAGTTGTAAATTCTCGAAAAATATTTTGTCTATCCCCGTACATCGTTTCCCCTATCCCTGTCCCATATGATGCCTTAAGGGCTTATTGTGTGCCCTACTTTTTTTTTACATTCCTTTATACTTAACATGATGAAAATGACAGTTTTTTTCATTCCATCAGTTTGGAAAAGGATTAGATCTCGTTCCAATCTATACTGTTTCACTTCTCCCATCAGTTTATTACCTGATAAGAAAAATTAGTAACAAGCTCAATTGAACAGGATCTCAGTCACACTTTCAGAGTTGAGATGAGGGTCGGCAGTATATTTTCTCCATTTTTAAGAATCAATAAGCCATTTTTATTGCCGATTTTTAAAAACCTGGGATTTTTTTAGATTTCGTTTTTAGTTTCAAAGAATGGAACAAAATCTGTGGGGGAAAAATTGGGCACCAAAAAGCACAGGTACAAAGAACAAAGAACAGTGCAGCACAGGAACAGGCCATTTGGCTCTCCAAGCCTGCGCCAATCATGATGTCTGTCTAAACTAAAACCTTCTGCACTTCCGGGGACCGTATCCTTCTATTCCCATCCTATTCATGTATTTGTCAAGATGCCTCTTAAACGTCGCTATCGTACCTGCTTCCACCACCTCCCCCGGCAGCAAATTCCAGGCACTCACCACCCTCCGTGTAAAGAACTTGCCTCGCACATCCCCTCTAAACTTTGCCCCTCGCACCTTAAACCTATGTCCCCTAGTAACTGACTCTTCCACCCTGGGAAAAAGCTTCTAACTATCCACTCTGTCTATGCCACTCATAACTTTGTAAACCTCTATCATGTCGCCCCGCCACCTCCGTCGTTCCAGTGAAAACAATCCGAGTTTATCCAACCTCTCCTCATAGCGAATGCCCTCCAGACGAGGCAACATCCTGGTAAACCTCTTCTGTACCCTCTCCAAAGCCTCCAAAAGGTAAAATCGGAAGAAAAAAAATCAGTAACACATTATTATTTAAAATGTCACTAAAACTGAGAAAACAAGCAAGGGATTTAATAAAACACTCAGTGAAGCTGAATGACACTCTTCAATGTATACAGTTCATGGATGCCAATTTTATGGAGTTCATGATTAGTCTCTTAAAGAACACATAGATAGTGTGCTAAATTATCAGTGCTCTGCAGCCCTTACTCCATACTTTACCAAGAATTGAAGGCTGATGTTTGCTGCAGTATAAAGAATATAATTCTCACAGCAGTGCCAAAAGAAGATCTGAGACTCAATTTAAAACAAAATACAAACTGCATGGGCTCCATTTCTTTTCCTGCCAAAAATCAGGTACAGAGCTGTGTACTCATTGTATGTTTGAACCTCTGGATCCAACTTTTGGTAAGAAAACAGGGGAAATTTAGGGGATTTTCCCAAATTTAGGAGGAAGCCCGTTTAATCATCATATAACCACCTAAAAAATCTGGCAATTTATGGTGAAAATTGATTTAAAAAGAAACAATTTTAATAATTCTTTGGAATGGTCTATCCCAGAAGGCTGCAGATGCTCAGACATTGAGTCTTTTCAAGATGGAGACTGATAGATTTTTAGACACTAAGGGAATCTAGGGATACAGGGATGGTGTGGGAAAGTAGGGTGCGGGTAAGATCAGCCATGTTCTTATTGAATGGCGGAGGTGACTCGAGGGGCCTTTTGGCCTACTCCTGCTCCTACTTCTTATGTTCTTACCCATTTTGTAGAAATGCTGCAATCCTATGGCAGTGAGATTATCTATTCTTCTGTTAAACAACAATATCTGGCAAGTTTTTGTTGTATTTGTGACAAGGTCCCAGTTTATGTTGACTTAGCTGATCATAGCCAAAGGAGTAGTGGTGGGAGGGTGAGGGAAGCCACTAATGGCCGCACTGTACCCCAGTACAAATTGATGCCTTCAGAAGAGCAGGAAACAAAATCGGAGAGGAATTGTACCAAGTTTAAAAAAAAATCAGAGGAATGAACCAAGTATCTGCTAGGGAGAGGGATAAAAATTCAACCAAGGCTCTTGCTCTTGGTTGGTGCCTAGTGATTTATACTGAACATGCAATGACCTCCTTGACATATTTTTAAGGAAATGGGATGCCAAGAGGACAGTGGGACATCATATGCTCTGATGTAATTCGATTTCCAAAAAGCTGTTGATGAGATTCCTCACAAAAGGCATCTATTGAAACTAAAACCGTTTCAAAGTGTGACCCAGGTGTGAACAAGGAATTGGCTGAATAAACTTCTCGTTAAGGGAGTGACATCAGAGTGGGGTCTTTACTGTTCCTAATTCATATTTACAACCTGGATTCAGAAAACCAACGCCAAGCTAGGGGCAGAAGTCCAGTCAGAGGAAGCAGCCAATGACTTACAAAAGGAGTTACATAAAATATGTGAATGGGCAGAACAGGAGATGAAATTCAATATACGACAACAACAACTTGCATTTATATAAACGCCTTTAATGTAGTAAAATGCCCCAAGGCACCTTCATAGGAATGTTTTCAGATAAAATTTGATAATAAGTCACGAGGTGATATCAGGGCAATCTTGGTCAAAGAAATAGGATTTCAGGTGTGTCTTAGAGGAGGAGAGAAATGCAGAGGCAGAGAGGTTTAGGAAGGGAATTCCAGAGCTTAGGGTCTAGGCAGCTAAATGCACTGACACCAATAGTGGAACGATTAAAATTAGGGATGCTCAAGAGGCCAGAATTGGATGAGCACAGAGATCTTCACAACAGAAGAAGATGAAGTTAATGTCGCAGTAGAGGAGGAGGAAGTAGAAATAGAATAAAAACAAGTAGAAAGGAGGTGCCAAATAGATTGGCATCACTCAAAGTTAACAAGCCACCTGGTCCAGATGGAATGTATCCTAGGTTGCTGAGGGAAGCTGTGGTGGAGATAGCAGAAGCTCTGACCACAATCTTTCAATCCTCCTTGGTTATGGGAATGGTGTCAAAGGAGTGGAAGATTTCAAATGCTACACCCACATTTTAAAACGGGGAGAGATAAGCCTGGTATTTGCAGGCCAGTCAGTCTAATGTCAATGGTGGGAAAACTACGAGAGACCATTGTCAAGGACAAAATTAATTCTCACTTGGAGAAGCATGTGTTAATAAGGGATAGCCAGCATGAATTTGTTAAGGCAAATTATGTTCGACTAACCTGATTGAGTTATTTGCTGAAGTAATAGAGAGATTTCATGCAGGTTGTGCAGTAGATATATATATGAACTCTCAAAAGGCATTCGATAAAGTAACACAGAAAATACTTACTAGGAAAATAAAAGCATGTTGAATTAAAGGGACGATGATAACTTGGGTACGTAACTGACTAAGAGATGGCAGGCAGAGAGCAATGGTGAATGGATGTTTATCTAACTAGAGGGACGAATGCAGTGGAGTCCCACAGGATCAATATTCGCTGCTCACAATGTGGTCTCCTCTACAGTGGGGAGACCAAAGGCAGATTGGGTGACCACTTTGCTGAACACCTCCACTCAGTCCGAAAGCATGACCCCGAGCTTCCGGTTGCTTGCCATTGCCACTCCCCCTTGCTCTCATGCCAACATTTCTGTCTTTGGCTTGCTCCAGTGTTCCAGTGAACATCAACACAAGCTCGAGGAGCAGCACCTGATCTTTTGATTAGGCACTGTAAAGGCTTGTGGACTGAACATTGAGTTCAATAACTTCAGAGCATGACTGGCCTTTTTTTAATATTTTATTTTTTAACCATGTGCCTGCTTTTCATGTAGTCAGAGCTGCTCATTATCCTGCTATTAACAGTCTCTTTGAACTAATGCTTTGTCTTTCACCACAAGCATTAACACACTCTTTGCCTTTGTCCAGGGACAGCTTTGTTATTTTATCACCCTCTGCCCTATCAAACACCTTCCCCTTTGTTCTCTCCCCCACCCCTCTCCCCTTCACTTGCTTAAAACCCAATTCTTTTCTAACCGTTACCACTTCTGATGAAAGGTCACAGACTGAAACGTTAACTTTGCTTCTCTCTCCAAAGATGCTCCCTGACCTGCTGAGTTTTTCCAGCACTTTTTGCTTTTGTTTTAGATTTCCAGCATCTGCAGTATTTTGCTTTCATTATATCAGTATTAAAATCAATGCTTTCCTTGTTATATATAAAATGACCTGAATTTGGGCACTGGGAGCACAATGCTGAAGTTTTCAGATAATACAAAACTTGGCAACGTAGTTAATAGTGAGGAGGATGGTCTCAGGCTTCAGGAGGAAATAGACTGGTGAAATGGACAGACACATGGCAGGTGCAATTTAATGTGGATTAGTGTGAAGTGATGGACTTTTGGAAGAACAGCATGGGGAGGCACTATAATCTAAATGGTACTATTTCAAAGGGAAGTGCAAGAGCAGAGGGAGCTGGTTCACAAATCTTTGACGGTGGGAGAGGAAGCTGCTAAGGTGGTTAAGAAAGTGTAAGTCTGGCTTTGCAAATGAGGGCATTAAATACAAAAAACAAGGAAGTCATGCTAAGCCTTTACAAATCATTGGTTAGGCCTCAGCTGAACTATTGGCCAGAATTTTTCAGCAGAGGCAGCAGTCCCGCCGCTGGGGTCAAAAGATGGGGGCGGGGCAGGGGGCAATCCCGCTTCGGCAGGCGACAGGCCCATTCTGCTGGCAGCAGCCAATTAAGTGGCTTCCACCGGGGCTACCATCCCTATTAAGGATGGCGGCCTGCTCCCAAGAGCTGCCGGCCCAATGAGAGGGCCAGCAGCTCAGCAGCGCCACAGCTAGAGGTGGCCAATGCTGAGGCTGCACCTGGAGGATGAGGGTGCTTCAACGGATGGCACCCTTGAACAGGGGTAAAGGGGTTGGAGGTAACCCGCCCCAGTGATTGGGGTGGGGGGGGGAGGCGGAGGTCTCGATGGACAGGTGGCACCACTGCCACAGAAGCAGCCATTGCCGCCAGGGGCCCCTCCATGAGCCAAAGTGTGCCTAAATAGGAGGCCAACAGCACCCTCCAATCCGTAAGCATGCAGTGGCAGGCCCTTCTGATGCAGGCAAAATGCTTGTGGAGATTGAGAGGGGAAATGCCCTTAATTGGCCACTTAACTGGCTCAATTGGTCTCCTGGCAGGCATCCGAGCTGCCAGCTTTCCCACGACTGGCAAAGTGGCATGACAGTGAGAAGACATCGGGCACCCCCTCCAACATCTTCCCCGCCATTTTGACAGCCTTCGCACCTCCCACTGGTCCCCAAAGGGCCCGGAAAATTCTGGCCATTGTGTTCAATCCTATGCACCACACTTTAGGAAGGTTGTCAAGGTCTTGGGAGAGGGTGCAGAGGAAGTTTACCAGGATGAGACCAGGGACGAGGGACTTCAGTTCTCTGCAGAGATTGGAGAAGCTAGGATTGTTCTCCTTACAGTAGAGAAGATTAAGGGGAGACCTAATGCAGGTATTCAAAATTCTAAGACATTTTGATAGTTTCTCCCTACTTGCTCAGTTTCCTCTGAGAAGTCGGTCAGTAACCAGGGTCACAGATTCAAAATGACTGGCAAAAGATCTACAAGGGCAGTGGCTGGAATTGTTTTGACACAGAGGGTTGAAAGGGTGGTGAAATCAGATTCCATAAGAAATTTCAAAAGGCAACTGGACATTGACTTGGAGAGGATTAATTTACAGGTTAAGGGGATAAAGCTGTGGTACGGGACTAAATTGAACAGATCTTTCAAAGAGCAGGCACAGGCATGATGGGCTAAATGACCTCCTTCTGAGCTATATGATTCTATGATCTCAGAATTGTAGGGCTGGAGGAGATTGCAGGCATAGGGAGGGGGCAAGGCCACAGAGGGACTTGAAAACAAAGATGTGAATTTTAAACTCCAGGTATTGCCAGACTTGGAGCCAATATGGCAGCACATGGGTGATGGGTGAACAGGGCCTGGTGCAAGTTAGGATACGGGTAGCAGAGTTTTCGACGAGCGCAAGTTTATAGATAAGTGCAAAGTACTGAACACTGATGGGAAAATGGGGGTTATACCTCGGATTGTATACAAATAACTTCAGTCTAAGTTCAAAAGGAACTTGGGTGGTAATAGATTCTCCAGTTAACATGTTAAATTTCTATGAAATGGTAATAAGCAAAGCAAACACTGGTAAAGAATACTGCTAGATTAGTAGAGTATAAATCTGTAGATATTGTGTTAAAGCTATATTCACTATATCACCAACTACATACACTTCAAATAAACCAGGTTACAAGAACAAGGGGGGAATATGCTAAAATTGGTGCAAGGACAATTTAGGGGGGGACGAACAGTGACTGAAGCTTTCTTGATTTCTTCTGGATTGGACAGTGGAGCCAAAAACCCAAAATTCCTTCAGGATCCAGTTCGATGATGTGATGGGGGTGGTGACTATGAGGTATTTGTTGAATATGTGGGCTAACATGGACTGAATGGCCTCCCTCGTGTATTTATCTCATGTTCTTGAGTATGGACATCAGAGGAGGAAAAGGTGAGACTCAATTATGATGCCATCATCGACAGAATAGTTTGCTTCTACTCACTGTTGAGGCTCACAGACGATGGGTAGCTACTGGGGTGAGGTAATGGAGGGCGGCTGGCATCTGTGGATTGCATACTAGTACAAGTTAGTGCCTTAAGGAAAGGAGGCAAAAAAATTGGAGGCAAAAACAACAATCATTGTAGAGGAAACAACGATTTAAATCCCAAGGCATGGGCAGATTATTTATTTAGACTGTGACATACTTCACTAATACTACAGCAAAACTTTGAACAAAAAGGAAAAAGTAGTCTTGTTTACATGATATTACCTGACAGCAAATGTGGAAGGTTTAAAAGGTTCAACTATTTAAAAGCAATTGGTTTTTAGACAAGTATCAGCACAAAGACTCAAGAAACAGCAACTATTGCAACAGTTTTAATTATCACTGTCATTAAATTCCTTGCAAATAAAAACTGAAGTACATTCATTTTCTACTAAAGACTCAGACAAGATCCCAAATTGGTGGGAAGGTGTATAATCCTTCAATGTTGCATCAAATGAAATCTACATTTACAATGCTGCATGATATCATGTACATAGGCTGCATGTCTCCTATAGGAGTCTGTCTTGCGTTTAATTTCGCAATGCCATGTTTCAAACTAGTTAAATAGCCTCAAGTAGATCGGAAGGCTGAATGCTCCAGACTGGCTCCCTTCAGGAAGGATCAGGTTACTTAAAGCTATTTCTTTTTCTAACTGATGAAAGGCAAAGCCAAAGGTAATTGGCACTGATTGTATACCCAGACTGGAGAGATACCAGAAATACTTCAAGTCTGGTCTTTGATTGCTGGAGTGCCCTGCAAACAAACAGTCAGTTTGCTTGCAAGTAATATCCTGAAAGGTTGGAAGTAAGTGAAATTTACGAACAGCCAGGTGAACCACTGGAATGTTGCAGAGCAACTAACTGAGAGTAGGAGGGTCAAAGGCAAATAGTACAGTTCTGCTCTCCTCAACTGTACTTCATCCAATACAACCTTCTGCCGTGTAAAAGTAATCCATTTTGCAACACACACTAAATCAAAATCTGACTCTGCAGCTTGACTTTCCAATTATTCTGCTGTTGTTTGTGCAGGAACCGACATTATTCTCAACTTAATTAAAAGCAAAATACTGCGGATGCTGGAAATCTGAAATAAAAACTAGAAATGCTGGAACCACTCAGCAGGTCTGGCAGCATCTGTGAAAAGAGAAGCAGAGTTAACGTTTCGGGTCAGTGACCCTTCTTCGAAACGTTAACTCTGCTTCTCTTTTCACAGATGCTGCCAGACCTGCTGAGTGGTTCCAGCATTTTCTTGTTATTATTCTCAACTTGGTTGCAACGTTCCTCATTTTAAGAGGCATCTTGACAAATACATGAATAGGATGGGAATAAAGGGATACGGTCCCCGGAAGTGCAGAAGGTTTTAGTTTAGACAGGCATCATGATCGGCGCAGGCTTGGAGGGCCGAATGGCATGTTCCTGTGCTGTACTGTTCTTTGTTTTCTTTTTGTTGATATGTCATGACAAATTCCAGAATTTTCAATTTATTCCTGAAATATTTTCACTGACTTTACCCTGAAAAATCAATAGACCTGTCAACTTTGATAATTCTTGTCATTTGTGTCTTGCACTCTGGTGTTTTTAGATTTTGATATACAGCACTGAAACAGGCCCTTCGGCCCACCGAGTCTGTGTCGACCATTAACCACCCATTTATACTAATCCCATATTCCTATCTCATCCTCACCTGTTCCTATATTCCCCTACCACCTACCTATACTAGGGGCAATTTATAATGGCCAATGTACCTATCAACCTGAAAGTCTTTTTGGCTGTGGGAGGAAACCGGAGCACCCGGGAGGAAACCCACGCAGACACAGGGAGAACTTGCAAACTCCACACAGGCAGTACCCAGAATTGAACCCGGGTCGCTGGAGCTGTGAGGCTGTGGTGCTAACCACTGCGCCACTGTGCTGCCCATTTCCTTACAAGCACACCGCCCAAAGGTAAGTCAAATAAACTAACTGATGGCCAGTCACTTGGTTCCCCGTACCCTAGTTGGAATTTTAGTCTATCAGCAGTGTCTCCTTGACTTCTCTATCCCGCCATCCTCTTTTTATCAGCTACATCCGATTCTGAGCCGTGTCCTGACAGTTTCAACCTAATATAAAGCTAATTCTGCCAGCATCAGCTGAACTTCAATATGCTACATACGATTATAGCAAATGTCTTTTAAATGAAATGGTTAAGAACAGTAAGCACCAAATCTTATTTTATAAAACTGGAAAATAGTTTCACAATGCATTGAACTAGCAGAAAATGGCAGATGATTTGATATTGCACTGTGTTTAATAAGGAACTGTAATTTTCCTGTAACGAATTGCACAGTGCAATTTCAACCCAAAAGGAAATATGCTTTTTGCAGAGATTTTGTAACACATGATATTCACTAAAAATAAAAAATCCCAGGGAAACTTTAAGAATAAAAAGGTGCTCATGTCCCAGCAAAGGCAAGGGGCTAAAATTATCCTCAATACCACTGGTCAGGAAAAGAAAATCTGTCAGGATTTCCATTCCTAATCACCACACAGCACCTCTTGCTGGAAGTGCTTTTTGTGGACATCCAGCAAGGAGAAAATTGGGCACAGATGTGACATCCTTCACTGTCTAATCCCCTACCAATCACTTTTAACGTTTACTCAGGAACATTAGCCACTTGGGTGAGATATTGGCAGGACAATTGCCATGTACAAAAGTTTACTGCAGTAAGGAAATCAATGCCTTCAGAACAGGAAGGGATAAATTGGGAGGAGAAAATCCAGAGAGAAATTGGGGGAAAATGTGAAAATCAATATGCCTGATTCTAATTTTTGAAGAATATAGAAACATAGACAAAAGGAGCAGGAGTAGGCCATTTGGCCCTTCGAGCCTGCTCCGCCATTCATTATGATCATGGCTGATCATCCAACTCAGTAACCGGTTCTTGCTTTCCCTCCATATCCTTTGATCCCTTTCGCCCCAAGAGCTATATCTAACTCCTTCTTGAAAAAAGAATATGAATTACAATAAATGTGTTTCTAAATAAAGCTTCATGGGAATAATTGCTCCAGTGATGCAAATGAAAGCCACATCTGTAAAGGCTTGAGGGAATCAAAGAACCAAAGCTTGGCACTTAAAGTAACAGGGGTTTGGACCACGAGTTGAGTCCTTAGGTTTGCTTTGCTACTGATCAAAATGTATTTACCTTCATATTTGTCTCTGAATCAGAAGGTTCTATGTTCAAATCCCAATCCAGAAATTTGAGCACATAATCTCAGCTGACACTCCAATACTGTACTGAAGGAGTACAGCACTGTCAGAGGTGCAATCCTACAGATGAGACGATAAACTGAGGCCCCGCTGTCCTCTCAGCAGGACACAACAGATTTTTTTTTTTACCATTTTTGACCCAGCATGGGTGCCCTGGCCAATAATTATCCCAATTCCAATGCAACTAAAACTGGTTATCATCTGGTTATTTATTTCCTTGCAGTCTGTGGGGCTTTGCTGTGTGCAATTTGGCTACCACATTTTTAACAGTGATTACACTTTGAAAAGTACTTAATTGGCTGTGAAGTGCTTTGGAAGGTCGAGGCCATGAAAGACACTACATAAATGTTCTTTCTTTTAATGTATCCACGTCATAAAACATGAAGCATGTGACAAAAATTGACATCTGTTGGGAAACATGTGTCAGAAGTTTCCTTGGAGTTTTCCTGCTCTGCTACTATAACTTTGGCAGAAGCTTCTCAGAAGCTCCGTTTACACATGTAATCAGGGTCTCCACCAATCTTCTGCCATGGTGGCAGAGCAGGAGAATCCTCAAAGATTGCCGAAAATAGACTTTTAGCAGTAGAAGTTATGAGGCTGATGTGGCATTCACTAGATGCAAACCGAGCCACAGAATTTGGGCAGCGGAGTGTCACAAAAAAAATGTCTTTTATTTTCCAGTTTATATTTTACAGATTTCCTTATGATTCATTAAAAAACTGGACCATTCAATCCAAAACTGGGATCCTGAAATATCAAAATTATTGCTGAGCTGCCCATGTTATGCACTAATTCTAAATTATAAGTATTCTTAGAAAATATGCAACAAGTTACCTTGCATTTGATTTGATGTAAAAGCATGTAGGTGAATTCTATATTATTCTATTAAAATTAATGCCTCATAATCAAGTACAGAACATAAAAACACTTTAAATTTTGCTTTTGAATGCTCTTTTCCCATTGAATAGTATATGGTGCCCACGGCGAAATGGACAAGAGCTCTTTGCATTTCACATGAAACATCCCTCATTCTTTTTAATTGAAGTATCAGAACATTTCCCAGGTATGTTCTGTACACAAAAAGCAGGACAAGTCCAACCCCAGTCAATTACTGCCCCATCAGTCTACTCTCGATCATCAGTAAAGTGATGGAAGGTGTCATCGACAATGCTATCAAGCGGCACTTGCTTAGCAATAACCTGCTCAGCGACACTCAGTTTGGGTTCCGCCAGGACCAGTCAGCTCCTGACCTCATTACAGCCTTGGTTCAAACATGGACAAAAGAGCTAAACTCAAGAGGTGAGGTGAGAGTGACTGCCCTTGACATCAAGGCAGCATTTGACCGAGGATGGCATCAAGGAGCCCTAGCAAAACTGAAGTCAATGGGAATCAGAGAGAAAACACTCCGCTGGTTGGAGTCATACCTAGCACAAAGGAAGATGGTTGTGGTAGTTGGAGGTCAATCATCTGAGCTCCAGAACATCTTCAGCTGCTTCATCAATGACCTTCCTTCAATCATAAGGTCAGAAGTGGGGATGTTCGCTGATGATTGCACAATGTTCGGCACCATTCGCAACTCCTCAGATACTGAAGCAGTCCGTGTAGAAAAGCAGCCATACTTGGGCAATATCCAGGCTTGGGCTGATGTGTGGCGTGAATGTTACTTGCCACTTAAGTTCCAGGCAATGACCATCTCCAACAATACAGAATCGAACCATCTCCCCTTGACATTCAAAGGCATTACGATCGCTGAATGCCCCACCATCAACATCCTAGGGGTTACCATGGACCAGAAACTGAACTGGAGTAGCCATATAAATACTGTGGCTGCAAAAGCAGGTCAGAGGCTAGGAATCCTGCAGCGAGTAACTCACCTCCTGACTCCCCAAAGCCTGTCTACCATCTACAAGGTATGAGTTAGGAGTGTGATGGAATACTCTCCATTTGTCTGGATGGGTGCAGCTCCAACAACACTCAAGAAGCTCGACACCATCCAGGACAAAGCAGCCCACTTGATTGTCACCTCATCTACAAACATTCACTCCCTCCAGCACTGACGCACAGTGGCAGCAGTGTGTACCATCTACAAGATGCATTGCAGCAATGCCCCAAGGCTTGTTAGACAGCACCTTCCAAACCTGTGACCTCTACCAACTAGAAGGACAAGAGCAGCAAATGCATGGGAACACCACCACCTGCAAGCTCCCCTCCAAGTCACACACCATCCTGACTTGGAACTATATCGCCCTTCCTTCATTGTCACTGGGTCAAAATCCTGGAACTCCCTTCCAAACAGCACTGTGGGTGTACGTACCTCCCATGGACAGCAGCGGTTCAAGAAGGCAGCTCACCACCACCTTCTCAAGAGCAATTAGGGATGGGCAATAAATGCTGGCCTAGCCAGTGACACCCACATCCCATGAATGAACAAAAAAAGACTAGTACAATGTTGCTAACCTCGTTAATCACACCAAAGTTAAGCACTTTAAATCAATATCCTCAAAACTAAAGAAAACATTAGCTCCTTTGGATAGAAGATTGCACTATAGTATTTCAATTGGTGAAAGTCAGTTCTAGGTTGTCATGGTAGAGAAACCCATCAACAGTTGGATGTAGCAGCATGTAACATGTTTAACTTTAACACCAGTACAAAATGATTGAACTTCAGGTAACTTTACAGCAGTTCAAGGACATCAATTCTTCCAGTGTACATTTGTACCAATATTTCAGTATGAAAATAAATATTGCAAGCTGGTAAATAAGTGATTTAACGTAGTTTATTTGCATACTGAATAAACACTGTACTATAGTGACCCAAGATATAGTGAGAACCAGGAATTCAGAATATTTTAATTTCTGCTATATTAGGACATAATTATCTTGAACAGCATGATTGCAGCAACATTACAGGGCTAGCAACAGGCCAGTAATATTCTTTTACAATTTGTTAGAGTTGAACCCCGATGGGGTCTATTCAGTTTGAAAAAGGATCATGTTTAGAGCAAAGAGATTTTCCTTGGGGCAAAACTTCACTGAATGAAAGAAAGCAGCTGATTCTAATCAGGCTGTGGGATTGTCTGAGCTCTGGGAGAATCCTGGTACTGCTCTGTGCTGCACTCCTCATCTCACACTTCAAAATTACAGACTGTACCCTGTCCCCCTCCAATGCCCTAGCCCTAACACACACGATGACTGACCTTATTAGGCCCATTACAGAATAATTGGTTTTTTAAAAAATCAACACTGACATCACAGAAGCCACATGGTTGTGAGGCATCCATGCTGCCTGTCTCAATGATCTCTTTGTTTTCTGTGTTCCAGACAACAATTTATTAACTGAAAATCTATCACTTTCCCTCCCCCTTCTTAATCTCCAACATTCCTAATTATTCACTCGTCCCAGCTGGTGATGGATTTCTTATCAGAAGTCTGAGATATACTAAGTTGTCTCTTAGTGGAAAATGGGCTGTTATTACTGGGGTCTTAAAGGGGTCTCTGCTTAACTCATGACAGTAACTATTAAAAGTCAAAACTTTTCTGCCTGCTAACATCGTGGGTGAAAATAACATCGGCTGTGGTAGTAGGCCATGTGGACCGAAAGCCCCCAGTCTTGATCCCCAGTCTAGGCTGAGTTAGCTGATCTCAGCCAGGATAGTAGTTATGGAGTGACAGCTAGCCACAATACCAAATCAAAACCAGCTTTAGTTTCCACCCCTAATCCATATCCAGCCACTCTCCTGCTGGAAAGTGATTGTACATGGACATCAGGTGAGAACTAGACCAAGTTTGCCCTCCACAGTCAAATAGCTGGCAATGCTTGCTACCTAAGAAAGCTAAAGGATGAAAGGTTTGGACAAGATATTGCCAGGCTTCTGGTGCCTATAGGACAGTGCCCCCGCAAAACACGGAGAGAGAAAAGGACAGAAAGTTGGCGAAAAAGTCAGGAGGTTTGATTTCCTTTGGAAGCACAATGACTAATGCATTTGTGTAAAATTCTTTTGTGCTCCAAGTCCTTAACTCATTTGAAATAAAACAAGCACAGTATTAGAGGAAATAAAACTGAGAAGTTTGAAGTAAACTAGCCATACCCCTTTTAAAAACCAAGCTGTGCTGTGACACAGGATACTTGCGAGGAATCTATTAACTCAGTCTGATTGTCCACTCACCATGTTGTTGGATGTTTAGTCCTGTGATCACATTCCTAAGACATTTCTGCAGTGTTCCTCTGAGTATGGTGCTTTGTAAAACAGTTCCCAGTCCCCGGCTATGTCACCCTACCAGCTGCTTACACTCTGAGTGCATTGTCCTCTTAGACAGATAGTCTCTTCATAGCACAATGTGAACCAGATGGAAATAATTCAATCATTTTCTTTTCCTCAGGCCTAACTCCCAAACTGTTCACATTTTTTTTTTTGAAGAGCATATAAAAGAAACATTTGCTGCTTTCCAGGCTGGAGCACAGTTAGATTGTGACTGTCTGGCTAGGAATGACTCTGAAAGGAGCCTCCCCTCTGTACATGCTGAGGAACCCCCCCCCCCCCCCCCCCATCCCCCAACCTCCTTATTGAACACAACAGTTTTATTTACAAGAACTATCGTCACGAGCCTTTCATAACATCCCAGCTCCCTCAAAAGAAGTAGTAAGCTTATTATTTGTTCCTGTAAATGATCTTCCCCTAATTCCAGAGAAATTTGGGAGTCATGTCAAGGTCTGCAGCATGTCATTAGGCATTTTAACCCCCAGAGGCTGGATGTGATGTCCTTTCAGTTCAGGAGGAAAGGGTGGATTTAATTCTTCTCTGGGTTCCAGGGAGGGGATGTTGAGAAGTTTTCTTGTACTCTGTTTAAGCTGCTCTTCTTACATTGTGAAACTGACTGATTTCCATATATTTTCATGACTCACTAATCCACTAGACAGATTATGTAAACCCCAATAGCCTACCTACACAACTGAATCATGAATTGATACTTATACTGATTAATTTGAAACATTGATGCTCCAGGATTACTCCCCTTTCTCTCCTGTTCAGCTTTACAGGTTCTCTGTGAATACAAAAAGCAGCAGGTACTTCTATTGTTCCTCTCTGAGCATTGATGGCAGCAGCAGTCTGATGCTTTGCTCTTGTGGCTTTTCTTCATATATGATCTTAGACAGCAAGTGTATGCATGTCAACCTTGGAAACTAGTATAAGCTGATCAACAGCTTCAAAGAAATTGACACAGACCCCAAAAAAGCTGACAATTCAAGAATATGAAAACAACTAGTTGGATGGACTTGTAATCTATGCTGTCAGTATGCAGAACATTTTGTCATTTGTTTAAAAGGGGGAAAAAAAGCATAGCCTTCAAGATCTGTTCGGGCTGCTGCATCATCAGAAGGGCAATAGGGCTGCACTTCCAGCCAGCCCCACCCCAAATCCTAGGGTTTCCACCCTGTGCAGGGCTGGAATTTCAGAACCATACCTTTACTGAGGTTCCACTTTACTAACCGCAATTGATCGCTCTGAGAAATGGTATTATAGACCCCACTTATGGCACTAGAATGGTAACTACACCTGCATCCTTGCATTGGCCACATGCTAGCTAGAACTGGCAGTTTTCTGGCAGTGACTGAGCCCCTACCAGCCTCACCTCTTACTGTGATGTCATGATATGAGAGTGGGGAAACACTCTCCCCTCCATTGACATCTATTTCCCCTCTTCCCTTTGTTCTCCCCTAATTATCATTCATAGTGCTTAAGTGAAGATATCCTGGCCACTGAATACAGGAACTTCTATTCTAATGCGAATTCTCCCCTATAAATACAGCAGCCAGAATCCCTTCCATTGGCACTCGGAGGTTCTGGCCTTGTGCCTTAGGGGAGGGAACAGGTCTAGAGCCCGGTCTGCGGTAATTTTTTGTCACCTTTTTCTCCTCCTTCTTAAGCAGTCCCTTGGGATCGAGGGTGACTTGCTTCCACTCCGGTTTGATGGGTTCTGAGATGGCTAATAAGTCCAATGCGTGATCTTCAGACTCTGCCATATGAAGGGTCAGGTAGATGAGTAGTTTGGAGGCTGCATCTGACACCACAACTTCGCCTCCGCATGTTCCATAGGACCATAAGAGCAATAGGCCATTCAGCCCTTCGAGCCTGCTCCGCCATTCTAAATCATGGCTGATCATCTACCTCAACGCCATATTCCCACACTATCCCCATATCCCTTGATGTCATTGGCAACTAGAAATCTACCAATCTCTGACTTGAACTTACTCAGTGACTGAGCTTCCACCACCCTCTGAGGCAGAGAATTTTAAAGATTCACCACCCTGTGAGTGAAGAAGTTCCTCCTCATCTCAATCCTTAATGGCCTGCCCTTTATTCTGAGATTGTGACCCCTGGTTCTAGACGCCAAAGCCAGGGGAAACATCCTTTCTGCATCTACGCTGTCTATCCCTTTAGGAATTTTGTAAAGTTTCTATGAGATCGCCTCTCATTTTTCTAAACTCCGGAGAATACAGGCCCAGTTTCCTCAATCTCTCCTTATAGGACAATCCCATCATCCCAGGAATCAGTCTGGTGAACCTCCGCTGCACTCCCTCTATGGCAAGTATATCCCACTATTATCACTGGACCCTTGGATCGCAATTATTTCAGGGAGACATCTTGTATCTTCCTCCGTGAAGACAAACACAAAGTAATTATTTAGTTTCTCTGCCATTTCTCTATTTCCCATTATAAATTCTCCAGTCTCTGCCTGTAATGTACCCACATTTGTCTTTGCTATTTTTTTCCTTTTTATATACCTATAAGAAGCTTTTACAATCCATATTTATATTTCTTGCTAGTTTACATTCATATTCTATTCTATCAATTTCACGGTGCTGCTTTGCTGTATTCTAAAATTCTCCCAATCCTGCTGCTTACGACTTTTTTTGGCAACTTTATAAGCCTCCCGCTTTGATCCAATACCATCTTTAACTTCCTTTGTTAGCCACAGCTGACTCGCTTTTTCTTTTGTGTTCTTTTGCCTTAAAGGAATGAATGTATGGTTTTCAAAAAACATTAATTCTCTAAATATTAGCCATTGCGTATCTACCATCAAACCTTTTCATGTATTTTGCAAATCCACCACAGCCAACTTGCTCCTCATACCTTCATAATTGCCCTGGTTTAGATTTAAGACCCTAGTTTCGGATTGAACGACATCTTTTTCAAACTTAATGGAAAATTTTATCATACTTTGGTCACTTTTCCATAAAGGTTCTTTTGCCACAAGATTATTAATTATCCCTTTCTCATTGCATAATACTAGATCCAAATAGTCTGTTCCCTAGTTGGTTCCTCAACATATTGCTCCAGAAAACCATCTTGGACACATTCCAGGAATTATTCTTCCACAGCATTGGTGTTCATTAGATTTACCCAGTCTATACGTAGATTGAGGTCACCCATGATTAGTGCATTGCCCTTGCTACATGCACTTCTAATTTCCTGATTTATACCATGACCTACATTACCACTACTGTTTGGTGGCCTGTAAACCACTCATACCAATAATTGTTGCCCCTTGCTGTTTCTTAGCTCCACCCAAACAGATTCTACATCCTGTTTTTCTGATTGAAGATCCTCTCTCATCAATGCACTGATCCCATCCCTTATTATCAGCACTACCCCACCTCCTTTTCATTTTTGCCTGTCCTTCCTAAATGTCAAATATCCTTTAATATTCAGTTCCCAGTCTTGGTCACCCTGCAGCCACGTCTCCATAATGGCAATTAAATCATACCAGTTTACTTCTACTTGCGCATCAACTCACCTACCTTGTTGTGAATGCTGCATGCACTCACATAGAGTGCCTTTAATTCTGCCTTTTTAACACTATTCTATATTCTGACCCTGGTTGCTTCTAGCATTTGTTTCTGCTGCTTTCCACTTTCATTCACAGCTTTTCTACTTCCCATAACCAGCTTTGTTTTTCTCCTATCTGAATTCCCTCGCAGGTTCCCAATACCGACAAGCTAGTTTAAACCCTCTCCAACAGCACTAGCAAATCTCCCCGCGAGGATATTAGTCCTGGTCCTGTTAAGGTGTAACCTGTCCATCTTGTACAGGTCCCACCTGCCCCAGAACTGGTCCCAATGTCCCAGGAATCTAAAGCCCTCCCTCCTACACCATTTTTCCAGCCATGTGTTCATTCGCTCATTCTTCCTATTTCTATACTCACTAGCACATGGTACTGGGAGTAATCCTGAGATTACTGCCTTAGATGTCCAGCTTTTCAATCTCCTTCCTAGCTCCCTAAATTCTGCTTTTAGGACCTCATCCCTCTTTCTACCTACGTCGTTGGTGCCGAGGTGGACCATGACTTCTGGCTGTTCACCCTCCCCCGAAAGAACGTCATGACATCCTTGACCCTTGCACCAGGGAGGCAACACGCCATCCTGGAGCCATGTCTACGGCCACAGAAGTGCCTGTCTGTTCCCCTAGCTATCGGATCACCCACCACTATTGCCCTTCCACACTTCTTCACACCCGCCCCCCCCCCACCCCGTGCAGCTGAGCCACTTGTGTTGCCACAAATTAGCTCCTGCTACATTCCTGTGACGAACCATCGCCATCACCAGTATCCAAAAACAAAATACTGGTCAGTGAGTGACACAGACTCAGAGGACTCCTGCACTACCTACCTGATCTTTCTAGACTGCCTTGCCTCTCTGCCTACACGCTATTAATCTGCGGACCGCTTTGTTAAACATGCTATCCACGTAGTTTTCAGCTTTGCGGATGCACCACTTGACTCCAACCTCCGCTCGAGTTCCAAAATGTGGAGCTCAAATTTTTGCAGCTGGAGACACTTCCTGCACATGTGATCATCTAAGCCACGTGAAGCGTCCACAACTCCCAGATGTCACAGAATAGGCATTCCACACAGCCAACCTGTCCTGCCATGCCTTAAGCTTGCTTTCAGATTATTTACTTGAAACTGGAGACTTGAAATTAGAAAGTAAAATTACTCACCAATCAGCTCCTTCGGTGTGTATAAGGTAAATATTTAAAGAGTTCAGGAAAAAAAACTCGTACCTTTTTCCTAAAATCCAATTATTAACCCACCTTTCCTAAAAGTATTGAATGTGTCAAGCTCTTTACAAACAAACATTTACACTAAATACTCACCAATCAGCTTACGACTTTGCTGTGATGTCATGGATTTTTTTTCTAACTCAGCACGTGCTGATTCCAAGGAGCTCCCAATGTGTACCTCTCCGACTCCCAGATAAGTGTGGGCCTCGAGCCTTGGTCCCGATTTACAGTCTCCCGCTCTAGGCTGTTACCCACAGGTCCGATACCTCTCCGACTCCCAACGAAGTCCCTCGAGGTGTATGATGCCTTCCCAAATGAGCTTTCTCCATCTCAGATGGTCATGAGCCAGGGACTCCCATGAGTCAATGGGGATGTTTGATCTCTTCAGGGATGCTTTGAGGACATCTTTAAAGTGTTTCCGCTGTCCTCCTGGAAGTCTCCTGCCTTGACCAAGTTCTGAGTAGAACAGCTGCTTCATGAGTCTGGTGTCGGGCACACGAACAACATGGTCTGCCCAGCAGAGCTGGTTTTGGATGATTAGCAGCCCAATGCTAGGAGGGTTGGCTTGGGAGAGTACGCTACTGTTGGACCTCCTTCCTTGCCACTGGATTTGGAGGGTCTTGCAGACACACCTCTGGTGGTACTTCTCCAGTATTTTGAGTCCTTTGTGTCAGCAAATGCTGCCACACTGACCAGGTCTGCAAATTGCTGCATCTCAACTTGAAATATTGAAGGTATCACCAGGGTATCTGACCATAGTGGCTGTGGTTGAGGATAACAGCTAAGCATAATCTTATCCTCCAATGTCCACTCATGCATATATTTCCAACAGGGCTCACTGAATAATGATCAGGAATGGGAACATTGGATGATTTTCCCTCCCCTAACCCAGGGGCACGAAGGCCAATTTTAGCATCCATACTTCTACCCTAGCTGAGATCAGCTAACTGAGCATTGAGCTGGGATTTTCCTGATTTGTATAGCTCAGATTAATAACACTATGGAATAGGGAAAACCCAATGCAATATGTTGACAGAAGGAGTGGTAACCATGCTGATGTGAAATCTGCACTGAGGTGCTGATGACGTTTGTTGGGTTAAGCAGAAGAATTAGTAACTATGAGAAATCTAAAGTGACAACCCAATTATGATTCTTCAAAAGACAAATGATGTCATTTCAACACAACTGGCTTTACTCTTTTTGTGAAAGATTAATGCAAGTGTGTTGCAATATAAAGAGTTATTCACCGGGCCCCGATTTTTTTTTTTGAAATCACAAATACACACTTGTAATTTAATCCTTTCCATGAAACAGTGTAGTCCGGCTTGGTTGTCTGACTCTCTTTGATCATATCCTGTTGGAAAGGGTGAGAATGCAGAACTTGAGGGCCTAAATTGGTTTGGAAACGTATGCCAAATTCTCTGAGTGTGGGATTTCTCCTGATTGTGCAGCACATTTCAGCAGAAGATGAATGGAAATCCCAGAGAAACTATGTAAACAGCAATTTACTCTGGGTTTCCAAAGTCACGGCAGACAATCGGGGACCCTATGGAAATTCATGCCCTTGTTTAATGCAATTACATAAAAAAAAATTTATGCACCCTTTTAACCATTTATTTATACACATCAACTACCACATTAAAATTGCACAAAGAAATTTTTACGTAAATTAAACTAGTACATTATCAGATTAAACGTCTAAACAGTTTAAACTGCTCCTCTAACATATTGGTAAACTCAGTGAGGATGGTAAAAGTGTCCACGCCCCATAGTCTTTCCCTAACATTTGGAAGCAGTGTTTGATTTATTCTTGTGTCCAACTGCCCAGTAAACAACTAACACTACATAACAAAAACACATTCAACATCCTCAAATTGGACAGGCTGGAAATGATAGAGCGATAGAAGTTTACAGCATAGAAGGAGCGCTCAGTCTGTCATGTCTGTGCCAGCGATCCAAAACTAATCTCTTTGCCTCAAGCTCTCCCTTAGCCTTCCTTGTACCTTCCTCTACTTCAAATATTTCTCTCTTTAATTACTTTCCTCAACTACTCCCAGTGACAAATCATCCTGTGATGCATGAAATAATTTCTCCTAACCTCTCTCCTCACTCACACTCTGACAATTTTAAATTGCTGATTCCTTGCCACTGACTCCTCAAAAAGAGGCAATACACTTTTCCTATTCCTTCTGTCAAAACTCGACACATATTAAAAACCTCGAAAACAAAACTCCATGACACAGTTTTTATATTTAAGGAGGACTGAAAAGACTGGCCAGAACTTCTGCCATCTACTCTTTGAATTTTTCCCAACACCTTTGAGTTCAGCTAATTTTTTTTTAAACCTATTTCTTTTCTACAGTCATCTCTAACAATTGTTCCATACCCTCCCCTAGTACACTTACATTCTCACTTCCGCCATTGTTTGAAAAAGAAATGTAATTTAACATCTCTGACATACCTTTATTCTCCTCAATTAGACTCCCTCCTTCAATCCTGAACAATCCTACCCTCTCTTTACCCATTCATTTACTTTTCATTTTTGTAAAAGCCTGTTTATTATCTGGTAGCCTTGTTTCATATTCCCTTTTCTTTTCATTCATTCATGGGAAGTGAGTGTCACTGGCAAGGCCAGCACTTATTACCCATCCCTAATTGCCCTTGAGAAAGTTATGGTGAGCCGCCTTCATGAACCACTGCAGTCCATGTGGTACAGGTACACCCACAGTGCTGTAAAGGGAGGGAGTTCCAGGATTTTGATCCACTGACATTGAAGGAATGACAATATAGTTCCAAGTCAGGATGGTGAGCAATTTGGAACGGAACTTGCAGGTGGTGGTGTTTCCATGCATCTGCTGCCCTCTTGCTTCTAGGTGGGAGAGGTTGCAGGTTTGGAAGGTGCTGTCGAAGAAGCCATGGTACACACTGCTGCAACTGTGTGCCAATGGTGGGGGGAGTGAATGTTTAAGGTGGTGGATGGGTTGCTTTGTCCTGGATGGTGTCGAGTTTCTTGAGTGTTGTCAGAGCTACACTCATCCAGCAAGTGGGGAGCATTCCATCACACTCCTGACTTGTGCCTTGTAGATGGTGGACAAGCTTTGGGGAGTATGGAGGGGCGTTACTTGCTGCAGGATTTCCAGCTTCTGACCTACTCTTGCCACAGTATTATAAGGCTGGGCCAGTTAAGTTTCTGGTCAATGGTAACACCAAGATTCTGATGGTGGGGGAATTCAATGATGGTAATGCCATTGAAAGAAAGGGGAGGTGGTTAGATTCTCTCTTGTTGGAGATGGCCATTGCCTGAGACTCGTGTGGCACGAATGTTATTTGCCACTTATCAGCCCAAGCCTGAATGTTGTCCAGGTCTTGCTGCATATGGGCACAAACTGCTTCAATACCTGAGGGGCTGTGAATAGTACTGGATACTGTGAAAGTATCAGTTCTTTTGCCCAGGTTTGGACCAAGGCGGTGATGAGATCTGGAGCCGAATAGCCCTGGCAAAACCCAAACTGAGCGTCAGTGAGAAGATGGTTACTGAGTAAGTGTCGCTTGGTAGCAGTGTCAACAATACCTTCTATCACTTTGCTGATGATTGATGGAGCAGTAATTGGGTTGTTTGGACTTATCCTGTTTTTTGTGGGCGACACATACCTAGGCAATTTTCCACATTGCTAAGGTAGACGCCAGTGTTGTAGCTATACTGGAACAGCTTGACTAGGGGCGCAGCTAGTTCTGAAGCACAAGTCTTCAGCAGTACAGCCGGGATGTTGTCAGGGCCCATAGCCTTTGCTGTATCCAGTGCGTTCAGCCACTTCTTGATGTCAGTGAAATGAATCGAATTGGCTGAAAACTGGCATCTGTGATGCTGTGGACCTCAGGAGAAGGCAAAGATGGACCATCCACTTGGCACTTCTGACTGAAGATGGTTGCAACTGCTTCGGCCTTGTCATTTGCACTGTCATGCTGGGCTGCCCCATCATTAAGGATAGGGATATTTGTGGAGCCTCCTCCTCCAGATAGTTGTCTAAGTGTCCACCACCATTCACGACTAGATGTAGCAGGACTGCAAAGCTTTGATCTGATCCATTGGTTGTGGGATTGCTTAGCTCTATCTATTGCATGCTGCTTCTGTTGTTTAGCATGCTTGTAGTCCTGTGTTGTAGCTTCACCAGGTTGGTACCTCATTTTTAGATAAGCCTGGTGCTGCTTCTAGCATCTCCTCCAGCACTCCTCATTGAACCAGGGTTGATCCCCTGGCTTCAAGGTAATGGTAGAGTGAGGGATAAGCCAGGCCATGAAGTTACAGATTATGGTTAAATACAATTCTGCTGCTGATGATGACCCACAGAGCCTCATGGATGCCCAGTTTTGAGCTGCTAGATCTGTTCTGAATCTATCCCATACAGCATGGTGGTAGTGGCCACACAACACGATGGAGCCTGTCCTCAGTGTGAAGATGGGACTTTGTCTTGACAAGCAGTGTGCGGTGGTCGCTCCTACCAATACGGTCATTGGACAGATTCATCTGCAACAAGTAGATTGGTGAGGGCAAAGTTTTTCCCTCGTCAGTTCTCTCACTACCTGCCGCAGGCTCTGTCTGGCAGATATCCTTCAGGACTCGGACCGTTTGGTCTGCAGTGTTGTTACTGAGCCACTCTAGGTGATGCACAGTGAAGTCCCCCACCCAGAATGCATCCTGCACCCTTGCTATCCTCAGTGCTTCTTCCAATTGGTGCTCAACATGGAGGAGTACTGATTTATCAGCTGAAGGAGGGCAGTAAGTGGTAATCAGCAAAAGGTTTCCTTGCCCAAGTTTGACCTGATGCCATGAGATTTAATGGGTAAGAGTCAATGTTGAGGACTCCCAGGGCCATTCCCTCCCAACTGTACACCACTGTGCTGCCACCTCCGGTGGGTCTAGCCTGCCGGTGGGACAGGACATATCCAGGGATGGTGATGGAGGAGTCTGTGATATTGGCTGTAAAGGTTTAAGTTGGTGAGTATGACTGTGTCAGGCTGTTGCTTGACTAGTCTGTAAGACAGTTCTCCCAATTTTGGCACAAGTCCCCAGATGTCAGTAAGGATGACTTTGCACTGTCAACTGAGCGGGGTGTGCCTTTTGTCATTTCTGGTGCATCCATCCAGTTTTATTCTTCAACTTTTCTGTAGCAGGTTGATACAACTGAGTGGCTTCCTAAGCCATTTCAGAGGGCAGTTAAGAGTCAACTACATTGCTGTAGCTCTGGAGTCATATGTAGTCCTTGTAATCTCATTTTTCACCTCCTCGTTACACTTCCTACATTCAGCATGGTTTACTTTTCCAGATGCATCATTGTAATTTTATCATAGGCCTCCTTTTTAAGTTTCAGTGCAGTTTTATTCCATTTACCCAGGGAATTCTATTCTTTAATGCACACCCTTTTTGTACTCAATAGATCTGATATTTGAAGATTTCCCACTACTATCAGTTGGGCTGTTTGCTAGCTTTGCCAGTTAATTTGGATCAGATCTCCTCTTACCTCGTTGATCTTCGTCATTTTCCAATTGCCACTTCCTAGTTGTTTCCCCACTTAACTTCCCAGATCTAAATAAAGTACTGCTTCTTTCCTTGTTGGACTCGAAACATACTGATCAAGGCAGTTGTCCTGGATGCATCTTAATGAGCATTTGCTCATTCCATATGTCATTACCTTTCTCCAGTCTATCTGGGATAGTTAAAATCACCCAATATTATTGCTCTGTTCTTCTTGCCTAGCCCTCTGAACTGTTTACAGATCCCTCCTCCATCTCATCCCCTCTGTCTGGAGGCCTGCAATGTACATAAAAATTATACTACTTCCCATCCTATTTCTTAACCCTATCCATATAGATTCTTAATGCAACCCACTATGCAATCTTTACATTCAAGCAGCATGATAGAATCCTTCATTAACTCTGCTACCCACCCCCTTCCCTCATCCCCATCTGTCCTGAAAATATCAATGAGGAGCCTTCCGTTCCCAGTCCTGTTCAAACCTAAACCAGATCTTTGTTATAGCGCTACTATATCATGACCTTCCATAGTTCTAAATTCTTCTAACTCAACGTTATTTTGAATGCTTTGTGCAATTAATCCTGATTCCAATTTCTGAAAAGCTGCCCCCTTTGTTCCCTGGTATTTGCAATTAATTTTTTGATATCGCTTACAGCAACTTCAACAATTTTTAAAATCTCTGTCTACCTCAAATCCTCTTTCCTTTCCTCCTCTGATAACATTTTCTCACAATTGATCAGCTATGTCTCCAACATGGATTATAACTTGTAACTGCTTTCCCTTCCTACGATATTCGCTCTTGAAATTGGGAATGGAAACATGAAAGATCTAGCACTTTGAAACTAAGAGACCAAAGAGAAGTTAGGAGTATTTTAAAGGTGTATCGTTACGTAAAACCCAAGTGTACAAAAAACCTTGCCTTTGAAACTTCCCAAACTGGTTGTTATTTGAATGTGGTAGACTGAAAGCTGCCTCCGTCCCTGATGTTACAAATTAGCCCCTTCCTGCACTGCATGACCTATAAGTAAAAATGAGAACCAAATCTCAAAGGATTCATCCAGACTGCTTCTAATGGCAATTTTAAATTAATTCAGAAAAAGAAAAGTTGGCTCAATTCAGATTTGCTACACACATCCCTTAAAACAAAAGGCCAGTGGGAATGTGCAGAGGGACTGCAAATTCTCTCCATCCTATTGCGTTCAGTTCCATCCCACCCCCAAATTTGCTGCTCTTGTGCATGTTCAGTAACCCACTGAGGTTTAGCAAATTCTAGAAACTCTATAGTGAGAAAGAAAGCAGCAGGAATTGTTGTAGGTGTTTAAAGGAGTACCATTTCCATCAAAAGGTGTTCAAGAAAACAGTTTTCAAATGTGGGAATAGTTAGTTCCAGAAGTGAGGTGCTATATTATAATAATTTCATCTGTATTTTGCTTCTATACAAAACAAAAATACATCTAAGAATCATTTTTAAAAATAAATCTGCCAAATAATTTTTTTCCATAAAGATCATGCCCTTTAAATTTTTGGTTAAATTTAACCTAATCATGTAACAGGAGGGAAAGGATAATACAGAGCTTTGCATGGTGGGAATGCACCCATCTGGCCCCTGCTGTCTGGTGGAGAGCAGGTAAGGTCTGTGAGTGAATCCATAGCAGACTAGAGAACAGTAGAATACTGAGCATGGCCAGCTTTTGTTATACAGAATGTATGACCTAGATGGGATGAGGGAATAAGGGGAATGTGACACTCATTTCTGATTTATTGACTATACACAAAGTAGGAACAAGAGACAAACTAAAATGGTCTGATTTTATAAAAGTATCTATTTCATTTTTGTAGGCAAACTTACACAGGTTAAGTAGTTTAAGTCACATTAGTAGGAACATGACGGTGATTTTAAGCCAACCTGCCCAGCTGGATTGGATAGCACACACTTAAAGTCACCTGCACAACCTTACGGCCTCATTCCCACCCACTGCTACCTTAGCTGGACAGTCAGCCAGCAGCACAGAAGCCAGGCCTTGGAGTTCAAATCGAACTGATGGTGCTGGGAAAGGGGAGAAGGGCTGACCTAGCTACAGATCCACCCAGGCAGTGTCAAAGTCCATCACAGACTGGAAAAGGCTGTCAGCTGAGAGGCACAGCTTTAATATATCCAAAACCAATCACTGAATATGGTCAAAAGTACAAATTTATTCAAACACACTGGGTGGTGTGTGGGGATATTAACCTGGAGCTGTTTTCTGGCAGGCGCGATCAATGTCAGCCCTCCTCCCCTCTCCCAGCACCATCAATTCGATTTGAACTCCAAGGCCTGGTTTCTATGCTGCTGGCTGATTGCCCAGTTAAGGTAGCAGTGGGTGGGAATGAGGCCCTAACGTTTTGCAGGTGACTTTAACTGTGTGCTTTCCAATCGAGCCGGGCAGGGTGGGTTAAAATCACCGTCATGTTCCGACTAATATTTGGCTTAAACTACTAAACCTGTGTAAGTTTGCCTAAAAAAAAAAATGAAAGATATTTTTATAAAAAACAGACCAGCTACATTTTGGTCTGTCTCTTGTTCCTACTTAGTTTATAGTCAATAAATCAGAAATAAGCTGCACGCTCCCCTTATTCTCATCCAAGTAATACATTCTGTATAACAAAAGCTGGCCATGCCCAGTCACTTGACCTTCTCCCCTCTTCTTGCTGGATGTATATCACATATGAAGTAATTTGCTTGTTTCTTCAAGCATATAATTTTCTAAATAAATAGTACTAAAATTTAGTAGATTTATTATGTACTGAGAATATCAGATGCAGTGAAAATACATAAAAAAGATCTTATACCTATTTGTGGATTTTGGCACAATCTTCATCCAAAATGATCAGAAAATTCAACTGCATACACTCTAAAAATTACTGACTGACCCAAAGGCCCAAAAATAATTATAGAATGGAGGGCCCTTTCAAAACGAACATTTGAGTCTCCCTGCACCATAAAGTACTTTTCTACATCAATAATAGAACTTGATTCTTTTTCCATTCAAATAATTTTTCGTCTTTACAGCCTGAACATTTCTGCCTTCTTTCTAGTTCATCTGAACAGGTCCCCATTTTGAATGAAAACCCAGGTGTAAATACTTCTGAATGGAGAATTGACATCTGGATGTACTAAGATGGCAGCTGGAAAAATGGTGGTATTTTAAAAATGGAGAACTAATTTGTTAGCAGAACAGAACTCCAGTTTGGTGAGAGTAACCGTTGCACAGCTCTCCTCATGCAGCCTTCTAATATATTTCAGTTTTCCTCTCATTGCAAATTACATGATTCTGACCAATATAAATCAGTAATGAAAGAAATAACATTTATATAGCGCCCCCCAATTCGTTAGGATATTCCAAGGTGTTTCACACCAATGGCTTACTTTTCAAGTGCACTCACTGGGATGAATTTAGTGAGCCTGCCAGATAGGCCCTGAAATGGGTACCATTCCCATTTGCCACGTGAGCAGCTGCCCCACCGCAATCACAAAGCGGGCGGCCCTTTTGCAGAATGGAGGCACGGGCCTCCCCCAATCACGCGGCAGGGCAGGAGGCGAGACGCTGATGACTGTAGAGCAGGTACTGTCGCCATATTTAAAGTCCTGCCATTCCTGCTTGCTTCCTTGCTGCTGGTTGCTCAAAACTGCATTGACTCTGGACTCCCACCAAACCCCCATAGACAAACCCCACAGGATGGCAGAGGCAAGATACAGGGTGGCCACATGATTTAGTAATGCCTCTCTCCAGATTCTCCTCCACACTGCAAGGGAAAGATGGGAGGTTCTCTTGCCCAGCAATGGCAAGAAGTCCTTCCGCCTGACCGGGCAAGCCTGGATGGAGATCACGGAGGAGGTCAGCAGCCGTGGGGTCACCCCCCAGAACTGGGTACAGTGCTACATGAGGGTCAACGACCTCCTGCATTCTGCCAAGGTGTGTGCTCCACACCCCTCTCTTTTTTTAGTGACTGCAAGTGGCTACTCAGGAGGAAGCGGGACATGGGAAAGGTGACACTACAACAGCGATGGCGAAGGGGGTTAAGCTTCACCTCATTCCAATAGATGCATGACTGCATCTCGGCAACAGGCCACCTTCTTTCACAGCTCGCCCCCCTCAACTCCCGACAGCGGGCAGCAGCATAAGCTATATGTGAAAGTCCAGTGGGGAACGAGGGGCTGATATTAGCAGAACTGGCAGGTTAATCTCTGTGTGAAGTGTGACGATCACCATCTTTCCTCTTACAGGACAAGAGGGCCCACAACAGGAAAGAGACAGTCCAAACACGCGGAGACATACCTGATCTTCCGCATTTTAGCATAGTCGAGGAACAGGCTTTGGAATTGGCAGGGACAAAGTGCGGCTCTGCCACATCTGATGGAGAGACTGCAGTCTCCATGCAACAGAGTGAGGATTGCCTTCCATCAATGTACAGATCACTTCTGGAGACCCACACCATGTACGATTGGCATACAACGATCTGGACAATTTAACCCGTATATGTTTTTGTTCTCTCATGCAGGTCAGTGTCCGTAGGAAATTCAACCAGAAAGGGAACAGCTGTCCACCTCTGTTGCCTGGGCTTGAAAATTGCAGCTATGAGGAAAGATTGGATAGGCTAAGATTGTTTTCCTTAGAAGAGGAGGCTGAAGGGTGACTTAATTGAGCGGCCTAGATAGAGTAGACAGGAAAGACCTGTTTCCCCTAGTGGAGAGGTCAATTACCAGGGGGCACAGATTTAAGGTGACTGGTAGAAGGATTAGAGGGGACAGAAGGAAAAGCTTTTTGACCCAGAGGGTGGTGGGTATCTGGAATTCACTGCCTGGATCAGTGGTGGAGGCAGAAACCCTAAACTCATTTCAAAGGTACTTGGACCTGCACCTGAAGCGCTATAACCTGCAAGGCTATGGACCAGGTGCTGGAAGGTGGATTAGAATGGACGGCTAGTTTTTTCAGCCGGCGCAGACACGATGGGCTGAATGGCTTCTTTCTGTGCCGTAACTTTTCTTTGGTTCCGATAGAGAATGCACTGTCCCATGACTCTCCTACACCTTCCACCAGCGCAGATACTTTCACCTCAGTGGGTTTCCACTCAGCTTCAGAATCAATGTCACAAGCTGGTGAAAGCACTGCAAATGCGCCCAAGCAGCTGGCTGTGGCTGAGACAGCTGAGCCGTCTGACAGTCAGAGGACTGTGGGTGGCCAGGTCCATGCTGAGCCCCAGGCTGATGACGAGTCTCTGGGGTGCAGGGCATGCTGGAGTTGCAGAGAGAGGTAAGACAACATCTAGTGGAGATGCCAGAGGCCAAGCAAAGCCATGAGCAGACAATACAGGAGTCCATTCATGCCATGACTGCTGCCATGTCTCAGGCATGTGAGTGCATGGCTTCCTCCATCGAGAGGTTGACAATCCTCATGGAGAGCCAGATCCCACAGACCTGCACACCATCACCTTGGCCATGAGCTCAACACAGCAGTGACAAGGTTAGAGAAGGACGAGGCACCTGAAGTCTTCTCCAGCTGCATGTCCTTCTCTGGTCAGCAGGAAGGTTCATGTGATCCTTGAAAGGGAGGAGAGGCTGGCCTCCTCAGCTAGGGGCTCCCCTCGGGGCACTCCGAGCATGAACAGCTGCTCCTCAGCTCCTCCAGCAGTGAGCCCAGTTCCAGCAGCTGCAATGCCTGAGAGGAGTCCTGTAGCCAGAGGACGGCCGCCAAAGTCATCCCAGGCTAAGAGGCAGCCTGATTAGCAGCTGGGCTGGAGGAAGGCTGCTGGCACCGGGTTCACACCTCGTAGAAGAACTCGTAAACGTATAAAGAAAATCACCTAAACATACTTTGGTGGGGGGGGTTCGTGGGTGTTTGATAGCTAACATGTGATGCTTCATATAAAGTTCTTTTGTTCAAGCCATTAACGTTCAATGTGTAAAAGTGGTTATTCTATCGTGCCTTAATTGTGAACTGCTGACTTCACCCTTCCCCCTTCGTGGAATGCCAATGTAAGCACAGCCTTCATTTAAGTATAAGCTCCCATGGGAACCAGCGTGTGTTTCAGCTGGGCGCTAGGCATGGAACACAAATGGAAAGCAGGCAACAGACTACATGTGAGTCTTTATTGGTATCTCTGAGTGGACATCAGGGTGGCTGGAAGCGGGTAATTTTAAGATTGTCTCTTGCCTCCTTGGCACGTCACTCAATCTGCCTAGCCTCAGTGCAAGGGCTTCAGCATCCAGTGCTGCTTGCTCCTCTCCATCCTCCACGACCTCCTCGTTGGTGGAGGAGTGTCGCTCAGGCATATCATTATACAAGGCCTCCCCCCTCTGCAGTGCTAGATAGTGCAGAGCACAGCAGACCACCACAATACACGAGACTCTCGCTGGGGAATACTGCATAGCTCCACCGGATCGATCTAGGCCATGGAATCTCATATTCAGCAGTCCAATGGCCAGCTCAATGGTCGCTCAGATAGAGCCATGGAAAGTGTTGTATCTCTCCTCCACTGCATTATGAGAGCTCCTCAAAAGGAGTGAGCAGCCAAGACATGTCCCCAAGAATCCATCCCTGAAGGTGAGCGGGGAGCCTGAAAAGCTATGACATCTGGGATTGTCAAAGTATCTAGGCATTGTGGCTGCTTCCGGGGAAGCGGGCATACACCTCCAGGAAACACTTTTGGTGGTCGCAGACCAGTTGAACCTTCCTGTTGGTGAAGACGACTGGCCGGCCCATTGGAGCCTTGATGGTCACATGTGTGCAGTCTATCACACCTTACACCTGGGGAAATCCAGTGATGGCCCTCTCTGCCTGACAGTCAGGGTCAGTCCGGTAGCACACATAGTCGTCAGCCTTCTTGAACAGGGCATTGGTCACCTCCTTGATGCAGCAGTGGGCTGTTGCCTGGGAGAACCCACACATGTCCCCAGTGGATCCTTGGAAGGATTCAGGTGCATAAAAGTGTCACTGTGATCTTCAGGGCCACTGGCATAGGATGACCCCAAATCTCATAGGTCACAAATTGTTCTGCAGCAAAGCACATAAGTCGGTGATGGTCTCCCTGGAGAGGCGTAGTTTACGCTGAGAATGCCGCTCAGACACTTAGAGGTAGCGGATTCGAGTCCTGTACACTCTCTGGTGCAGGTAGGCCCTTCTTGGCATGACTGACTGCTGCTGCTCTTGTCGTGGAGCTTCAAGGTCAGGTTCAGCTGCCTCTTGGCTCTCCCTTCATCCAATGTGTCGCATCAAGCCATGGGGGTCCAAAATGACAGGATGTGTGAGACCCATGCAAAGTGATAAGTGGGCCCACAGAGCGATGTCAATGCAGAGATGCCCCTGCCCTGGCAACTGAGGTTTTGCTACTTCTCCAGGCAGAATCCCACATGGCTGTCAGTGCCCACCCTTGCTGATGGTCAACCCTCTCATTCAGCAGTATGGGCAAACACACATATCACTCAATAGTTTGTTCACCAGATACAGCCACCCAAACCCAAGCATTCCCCTGCCTTGCAGAGCCCCTGTGACCCTGACCACACCCCCCCCCCCCCCGCAGAGCCCCCGAGACACCGACCCACCCCTTGCAGAGCCCCCGAGACCCCGACCCCCCCACTGCAGAGTCCCCGAGACCCCGACCCCCCCACTGCAGAGACCCTGAGATACCGACCTCCTCTTTTGCAGATCCCCTGAGACTCCAAGCTGCAGAGACCCCTAGACCCCCCCTTGCAGAGCCCCCGAGACCCCAACCACCCCCTTGCAGAGCCTTTCGAGACCCGGATTCCCTTTGCAGAGCGCATAGCACTACAGTCTGAAAATGGCCTCCACAACTTCCTCTCCCCCTGTGCAGTGCTGGTCATGGCTGCCTCCCCATCGCAGCACTGAGGTCTCGCCTTTGTGCCGCCAGCTTTCAACAGTCATGAACCCAATGCCCACTTAATCCAAATTCCCCCATTAAATTGCGACAAATGAGATGCTAATGTATTGAAAATAAATGTTCCACAATTTAATATACATTTCCATCATGTCCGTGCGACAATGCTGCGTTGGTGCTCTCCCGCCATTGACTAAATCCAGAACCGACGTCATGAAGCCGGATTTCCGGGTGAGCGCTTTCAACATGATTCTACAGCCCTGCACCGACCATTCCCACTTCAAGCAGCTGCACAAAATTCTGTGCACTGTTTTTGTGCAGGCAAAGGTATGCCCTGTCCACAAAAAGCATGATAAATCCAATCCAGCCAATTACCACCCCATCAGTCTACTCTCAATCAACAACAAAGTGGTGGAAGGTGTCACTGAAAGTGCTATCAAGCAGCACTTACTCAGCAATAACCTGCTCACCGGTGCTGAGTTTAGGTCACTCAGCTCCTGACCTCATTACAGCCTTGGTCCAAAACTGGACAAAACAGCTGAACTCCAGAAGTGAGGAGAGAGTGACTTCACATCAAAGAAGCATATCACTTGAGTGTGGCATCAAGGAGTCCTAGTAAAACTGAAGTCAATGGGAATCAGGGGGAAAACCTTCCATTGGTTGGAGTCATACCTAGCATAAAGGAAGATGGTTGTGGTTGTTAGATGGCAATCATCTCAGCTCCAGAACCTCGCTTCAGGAGTTTCTTAGGGTAGAGTCGCATTCCAACCATCTTCAGCTGCTTCCCTCCATCATAAAAGGTCAGAAATGGGAATGTTAGCTGATAATTGCGCAGTGTTCAGTACCATTCGGAACTCCTCCGATACGGAAGCAGTCTGGGCCAGCATGCAGCAAGACCTGGACATTATTCAGGTCTGGGCTGAAAATTGGCAAGTAATATTCATGCCAGGCAATGACCATTTCCAACAAGAGAATATCTAACCAGCTCCCTAGACATTCAACAGCATTACCATTGTTGAACCCCAACTCCCCCCCCACCAACATCCTGGGGGTCAACACTGGCCAGAAACTGAACTGGACCAGCCATATAAATACTGTGGCTACAAGAGCAGGTTGGAGGCTAGGAATCCTGCAGCGAGTAACTCACCTCCTGACTCCCCAAAGCCTGTCCATCATCTACAAGGCACAAGTCAGGAGTGTGATGGAATATTCTCCACTTGCCTGGATGGGTGCAGCTCCAGCAACACTCAAGAAGTTTGACACCATCCAGGACAAAGCAGCTCACTTGATTGTATGTAGCTGGGGTGCCATTCACTCCCTCCACCACCGACGCACAGTGGCAACAACGTGTACCAACTACAAAGAAGCCCTGCAGCAACTCATCAAGGCTTTTTCGACTTTAACTTCCAAACCCACAACCTCTACCCCCTAGAAGGACAAGGGCAGCAGACAGATGGGAACACCACCACCTGCAAGTTCCCCTCCAAGTCACATACCATGCTGACTCGGGACTACATCACCGTTCCTTCACTGAGTAAAAATTCTAGAACTCCCTTCCTAACAGCACTGCGGGTGTACCTGCACCAGTTCTGTCCTGTATTCCACCTGGTAAATAATGACTAAGTGTAACCAGTGCGTTATCCTACACTGTACCTCATGCACTATGTACTAACAGAGCAGTCTAGATGCAGATTATCAGCCTTGGGCAATAGATGGTGCATGAATTAGAAAAATTAAAGTATTTCACAGAAAAGCTGCTTTTCTATAGAACTTTTAAATACATATGAAGAATTATTATAACAATCAAATTACACATAGTATGTGTAAAGTTGTCATAACACATTTTTTCCCTAATGGTTAAATTATTAATTTAAATACAAGCCAGATCTAAAGGCTAAGTCTGGATTCTGAAAAAAAAACAGTAGCTGGATACCGAGCACAAAGATTAATCTAGGGTTGGGATTATTCCATGAGTGTATTTTGGAAGTTATTGTCCCACTAGAAAGTCACATGCTTTTCTTGTTAATGAAGCTAACCTCAGTTCTAGCCATAGTCCCAAAGGACCATAGGCATCTCTCCCCATTAGCGAGACAGTTGATAACGTATAGCTTGAGGTTTACCACTCCCCAAGCGTGGGGAAAGGTGGAGACAGGCCTCCATGAACTACCACAGCCAGGACAGGAATTGAACTCGCACCATTGGCGTCTTTCTGTATCGTACTCTAGCCATCTAGCCAACTAAGCTAACCCCCCAATCTCAATTCAGTAGCACAAAAAAAATTATATAAGGCACTTAGCACCAATTAATCAGAACTTTGTGTTGGGACTAAAAATAACCAGATAATTGAAACTATGAGATTCCATCATTTTAAAATCTGGGCTGAATCATTAATGCCTATTTTCATAATGCACACCTGCCATGCAGGTGCCCATTCACTCTCGGAAAGTTTTGATCAATTTATGGTGATAAGTCTAAAAGCAGGACTGAGATGGAAAACCTGATGCAAGGCAGACATTTCCTGTTTCAAAAACAGGGGAAATATCTTAAGTCAGCAAAAACAAAAATGGAAATACAGTAAAAACACCTTATAAAGGCATTCTTAACCTGAAATCTTCAGTAGTTTGTTGTCAAGAGAACTAGACAAGGGCTACAACACCTCAATACACAATGGTTAGTAAAGAAACAAGAGGTTGACAAGTCCAGACAAAAGGACCTCCTCCATCTCCATCCTTCCATGTGGGAGTGAAGCTTGCAGCGAGCCGGCAGCTGAGGTAGAAATGCCTCCACAGCCTTGGCTGAATTTGCTTTCAATTAGTTCCAGGTGTTCTACTGGCTACAAGGAACAGTGAAGGCCGACAGCAACATCTCCCATTCACAACACAAAACAGCAGCAAACCAATCACAACCACACTTCATTGTTTGGCAGTAGACAAAAGGCACACTGTATAGAAAGTACAAGAAAGCGACAGAGTATGCTGTTTGCCCTAGCCCAGGGATAAAGAGAAGGAAAATGGTTGAGAATATCAATGAACTATGCAATAGTTCACATGCTAATGTGAGTAAAACAAGAACTGTCTTCTTCACCTTCTTTAATCAAAAGATTCAGAGACCCAGTCGGGAAATAGTGAATGGCAGAACTAAAATTAAAAAATGTAATCACATATTCAAACTTTTAAAATTGCAGGTATCCATTTACAATCTTTTAGAAGAACTTTAAATAAAGACAAGCTCAAAATAATCAGTTTTAGAGAGAAAAAAATCCTTTAAAAACCTTTTAAAGCTAGTCCTGCAGCAAATCGCCAAATATGGCTATATTTGCATTTAGTTAATAATTTTTCCTCAATATTTGTCTAATAGAATCCAACTGTTCTTTTCAGCATGACATCAGCTTTCAGAGTTAGATATGCCAGAATGCTGGTGAAAACAAGGGGCCCTCCAAAATGCTGAAAATCACTTTAGCAACGTGCCACAAGCCCTGAAGTAAACATAGTTCTCCTTTTATTACCTGCAATGCGCTGCGCCTTCCTCTCCCCTCCATTCCGGTTTGTATTTCCCAGACAAGCCTCCCTATTAGCTGAACTGCTGCTAACAGTAGTTTAGACTCTGATGCCTACTAGGCTTCCCACAACTCCCTCACATGACCTTTCACAGCACACTTCCAACTAAAACGATTGCAGAATGCTGACAGGCTGGGCTAGTCACCATAGTAACTGTTGTCCCTGCTTGCAATTCTGGGAGGGTTCCATGAAACGGCATATGCCTTTTGATTAAAAAGTTTTGCAAGAGCTGTGCTCCTCCCTCTCTGAAGTAGAACGAGCGAATGAGCTTCCAAACCAATCTCTTCTGAAAAGTATGGAAGCGGCTCCTCTCAAGATATCGCGTTAACGTTTTTGTGTGTAGATGAAACAATAAAGCATTTACCAGCATTCTGTTCTCAGAGGATGAAGAATATCTCCTCGCTTCAATTCTCTCTTTTTAAATTAACATGCAGGCTTTGCCTAAATGTAATAAGGTCAGATGAATAGTGCTGGAGGTATTCACAGGCATGGCCAGCTACCCAACCGAGACATGTTCAATGCGGTCCTTTCTGTACCTTCGTAAAAGCTTATGGTTTGCGAGTTTGGGTTCAGGCATTTGGCATCTTGTTATTAAAGTTTATCTAATAACCTATTTATCTGCTCCCTTATTTTACTTGGTGATTTTTTGTGCTTACTGGTGTGAAGGATGTCGGCATCAGCAAGGATAGCACTCTAATTTTTTTGCACCTAAGGCTAACAGTAAGTACGCCATGGTCAGGTACAGTACAAAAGAGATTACCTCAACTGTATATTTCTATCATTGCTGTGTTTGCCTGGATGCCATATGCCTCTAAATTATATATTATAAGATAGGTCCGTAAAGTTTACTTTTATTTGTATTCAGCTTGGATGAGTGGCACATTATCAGTAGTAGGGTAGCTCACTGCGTCTCCCCTCAATATTTTGTTCCTCACTGGTTTACATGATTCTCTAATATGTAATATATCTATGTGTCTCTAAAGCCACTTTGTAGTAAAGCTGAAGGTTTATTGTTTAGTAAATTCTATTTCCAGCCATCACCAGCTCAGAACTTCAGCCAATTGTGGCAATATTCTTTCACTTTCTGTAAGCTTTATCATCTTTACAAAGGAAAAATACTTTTTAGAAGTAACAAGAGGGCAAAGCTCTAAGATAATCACAAAAGAATTAAAGTGAAGCCTCGAAACAAATTCTTTAGACAAAGGGTGGTCAGAAAATGGAATTTTCTGCCACATACCAGTACTGATTTCTTTTTAAAAGGAAATTGGATTTTTCCTTAAAATGAGGATTATAGGGTACAGGACGGAACAGGAGAGTGGGATTAGAGTAGATGGCATACGTGGAGAAAAACACTGTAGCTGAAGTGATAGTCTGTTTCTATACTGTAACATTCTATGATTCTCATGAATGGAATCTGTTTTAAAATGGTTTTAAAAAATTGATGTGACTTAGAAAAAGCATTGAAACTTTCAGTTATTTGCATCTTGTACATTCACACATACCGTAACATCAATAATCTGAAATGGCATTGTAATTCTGCAGTTAATGTAATAGAAGTAAGAAGGAATATAAAACAGGGCGAGTGAGACTCGGTGAGTTGCTCTTGCAGAGAGCCAGCATGGACACAACGGGCCGAATGGCCTCCTTCTGTGCTGTAACAATTCTATGATTCTCGGAAATTCTAAGATGTTCTATAGCCACATAAATTACAAAAGGAAAATTGAAGTAGGAATAGGACCACTAAAGGATAAGTACGATAAACTCAGAGGTAATGAGAGAAAAATGGTAGAAGTATTGAATAACTGCTTCGCCTCAGTTTTTACTAAAGAAGATAACAAAATAGATACTACACTAGAAGATGAGCTTAAAAAGTATATGAATACAGTTGGGATAGAAAGGGAGAAAATAATTGACAAACTAGCAAGACTAAAAGAGGATAAAACTCTGGGTCTGGATGGTATGCACCTACGCATACTCAAGGAAACTAGGGAGGATCTAGCAAAGGCACTAGTTTATATATATAAAAGTTCCATAGCAGAGGGGTTAGTGCCCGAGGATTGGTAGACATCTAATTTAGAATCATAGAAGGTTTATGGCACAGGAAAAGGCCACTTGGCCCATCGTGTCTGCGCCAGCCGAAAAAAAAGAGCCACCGAGTCTAATCCCACTTTCCAGCATTTGATCCGTAGCCCTACAGGTTACGGCACTTCAGGTGCACATCCAGGCACTTTTTAAATGAGATGAGGTTTTCTGCCTCTACCACTCTTTCAAGCAGTGAGTTCCAGATCCCCCACCACCCTCTGGGTGAAAACGTTTTTCTTCATCGCCTCTCTAATTCTTCTACCAATCACTTTAAATCTATGCCCCCTAGTCATTGACCTCTCTGCTAAGGTAAATAGGCCCTTCTCATCCACTCTATCCAGGCCCCTCACAATTTTGTTCAATCAAATCTCCCCTCAGCCTCCTCTGTTCCAAGGAGAACAACCTCAGCCTATCCAATCTTTCCTCATAGCTGCATTTTTCCAGTCCTGGTAACATCCTCATAAATCTCCTCTGTACTCCAGTGCAATGACATCCTTTCTGTAATGAGGTGACCAGAACTGCACGCAGTACTCAAGTTGTAAACTAATATTTTATATAGTTCAGCATAACCTCCCTACTCTTATATTCTATGCCTCAGCTAATAAAGGAAAGGATTCCATATACCTTCTTAACTACCTTATCGACCTGTCCTGCTACCTTCAGGGATCTGTGGGCATACAGATTTTGTTCCTTTATAAAAAAGGAATTTTGTTCCTTTATTTAAAAAAAGGGAGAGAGAACATCTGGGAACTTTAGGCCAGTCAACTTAGCGTCAATGATAGGAAAGATGCTGAAACCTATACTTAAGTGAAGTGATAGAAAAGCATCTAGAGACAGAAAATATAATAAAAAATAGTCAGCATGGATTCCAAAAGGCTGAGTCAAGCTTAACTAAGCTGATAGAATTCATTAAAACCATATTGGAAAGAATAGATAAGGGTAATGCAGTAGATGTTATTTACTTGGATTTTCATAAGGCCTTTGATAAGGTGCACAGTAAGCTTTTGACAATGTTTAGGGCATGTGGAGTCAGAGGACACATAGCTGAATGGATAGCAAATTGGCCAAAAAATGGAAAGTAGGGGTAAGTGGTAGTCATTCGGATTGGAGGAAGGTAGAAAGTGGTGTTCCACAAGGATCAGAGCTGGGACCACTTTTATTCATAATTTAGATTCTTAATTTAGACTTAGGAACAAGTAGCTCAATATCAAAATTTACAGATGATACCATACTGAGAGATATAGCTAATACTGAGGAAGAATGCAACATAATACAAGAAGACATTAGAAAACTTGCAGACTGGGCAGTTAAGTGGCAAATGAACTTTAGCATGGATAAATGTGAGGAAATTGGCAGGAAAAATAGAAACAACGCCTACACCTTAGAAAATAAGAAACTGAATGGGGTAGAAGAACAAAGGGATTTAGTGATGCAAGGTAATAAATCATTAAAAGCAGCACTGAAGGTCAGCAGAACAGTTCAAATTCTAACAAAGCACTGGGATTTATATCAAGGCATACAAAATCCAAAACTGGTGAAGTTGTGTTAAACTTCTATAGAACCCCAGTCAGGCCGCTCTTAGAGTACTGTGCACAGTTCTGGTATCCATACTATAAAAAGGAAATAGAAGCACTGGAGAAAGTGCAGAATGTTTTATAAGGATGGTATCAGAACTGAGAGATTACAGCTATTAGGAAAGATTGAACAGGTTGGGCCTTGGCAGCTGAAGGCATGGCCACCACATCCTAACTTATGTCCTCACAAATGTGGCATTTTCCATTTCACATCTCAGTCACCCTTCTTGCCTTCCTGCATGAGATGGTTCCATTACTGAAGGCTTTACGTTCTAAATGACATTAAAAATTATTTGGATTGAGCCATACTGAATGGATTTCACATAATGGAAGTTTTATTATTTTGTTGGATTAGATTTGAAACCTATTTGAAACAAGTTAAAAAACAGTTCTGGTTCAGGACTCAATGGTTGGACAGTCAGCAATTCTCTTTGGGGAGTTAGTGATTCTCTGTTTGGGAAGACAGTAGGAGGAATTTTAACCTGGAAGAGCACATGGGTTTGGCTGTGGGCGGGAGGAGTTAAATCCACCAAAAACACAGTTTTAAGTTTAAAATCGCATCCAGGGGTTTCCCGGGCTATCTGCAATTCACCTTTGAAAGCAATGCAATAACACAACGGCCATTGAGAGGGCTGATTAAAACTCATTGAAATACTGCAATAAACACTCTACTCACAGCTGCTTTCTTGCCTACTAGCAGGAAAGGGTATATTTACAGTACTTTTGCTGAGAGTTTACTTTCTACATTCTGTAGGTTTTCTGAATTGCATCAGGATAGGTGGTGCCTTGGCTTCCTTAGATTTCACCTCAGAAGAGGCACAATATGACCAGCAGCTGTCTGTTGTTGAGAGACCTGCAACTGCACAGCAGAAGGGGACCAGCAGCAACAGCCCACTGTTGAGAGACCAGCAGCTGCACAGCAGAGAGGGGAGCACAGATGGATGCAACTCGAAGGGAGCACTTCCTGCGTCACAGGGTGTACAGACAGAGGCTGGGTTTTCTTGACATGTTGAAACAGCGGTGTGTCAGGTTGTTGTTTCAGGTGGTAGCATATTCTGCAGCCTCATAGAAGAAGACATGCTCCCTGCTGGGCCTATTGGCTAAGCATTACCAGTACCTTCCAGGGTTCTGCTGGAGACATATCCAGGATTTTTCAGCCAGTGCCCCACAAAATGTATACGACAGCCTGATGGTTTGTTTGCCAGTGCCAGCAATTATGTGAATTTCGCCTGCGATGACTAGGGTCAGAATGAGCGGTTGCTTGGGTTTACATCTCTGGCTAGCTTCCCACAGGTGCAGAGCATCATTGACTGCACACATGTGACAATCTGTGCATCCCCAAGTAAACAAGGAGTACTTGTGAATCACATGGACTTCCACCCTATCAATGTACAGCTGGTGTGCAACCACAGAAAGATATTTCTGCAGGTTTGTGCAAGATTCTCTGGAAGCTGCCATGATGCTTTTGTCCTGCAGCAATCCAAGCTCTCCGACCTCTTTGCACCCGCAAGCAAACATTCATGGTGGCTGCGAGGAGTTAAGGGATACCCACTTCAAATTTGGCTTGATACATGTCAGAAACCTGACCAAGGAAGCCCAACAGCACTACAATGAATATCATATTGCTACTAAATGTTTGACCAAGTAAGCCTTTGGCATGCTGAAGATGCACTTCAGCTGCCGAGACAGATCTGGAGGCACCCTTCAATACGCAGCAGCCAAGGTGTCCAGAATGGTTGGGGTGAGCTGCACTCTGCACAACATTGCATAACAGCGAGGTATAAACCTGCAAGAGGAACATGGCGCAGACTGCAGACGATTCCAAGGAGGAGGAGGAAGAAAATGAGGAGAATGAGGAGAAGGGCGGTAATGAGGGAAATGGAGCACCAGCTGGCGGCACAGTGGCGCAAGGGCGGCACAGTGGCGCAGTGGTTAGCACCACAGCCTCACAGCTCCAGCGACCTGGGTTCAATTCTGGGTACTGCATGTGTGGAGTTTGCAAGTTCTCCCTGTGTCTGCGTGTGTTTCCTCCGGGTGCTCTGGTTTCCTCCCACAGCCAAAAGACTTGCAGGTTGATAGGTAAATAGGCCATTATAAATTGCCCCTAGTATAGATAGGTAGTAGGGGAATATAGGGACAGGTGAGGATGTGGTAGGAATATGGGATTAGTGTAGGATTAGTATAAATGGGTGGTTAATGGTCGGCACAGACTCGGTGGGCTGAAGGGCCTGTTTCAGTGCTGTATCTCTAAATCAAAAAAAAAATCAAGCTGTTCACATGCTGCTCGGGATGCCTAAAATCATCCATTTATTCAGGCTGCCTGGGTCAGAATTCAAAATGATCAAAAAATATAAACTTTGCAAACAACACCTCACAATTTTGTAATGTTGCGCAATGGGAGAAGGTCTCTCAGTGATTTACAAGGAAGAGCACAGGAGATAGAGTGAAAGACAAGTAAGGTGGAAATGCTGGTGGTGGGGTGGGGGGAACCTTGTCTTTGAAATGAGATTTTATCATGATTTTGAATTTTAATCTCTTTGTAAAATATTAAATGCCCTATAAGTGAAGCACAGAGGCAGTGGGTTGGAAAGTCAACTCCAGTTTTGTCACAGTGACAAAGACAATGTGTGTACATGAACATTAGACTGATGAGCATTTGGTATCTTATTAGCTTTATTGGATTTCTGCAATTTAGTATGAAAATGTTGTTAGCAAAAAATGATATCTAGCTCTGTACTTGTTGCTGACCTTCACCTCCTAATATTTTCAGAGCTTTGGCCAAATTCTGCTCCTTCAATTTATCAATTTTTATTAGCAGGACAAGCCATGTGTAAAATGCCCTTTCTCATCTCCTTGTTGAGGAGTTTAACCTTAACTATTGTTTCTTAATGTATTTGCAACATTCCTCACAACTCAAGGGTTCTTTAGATGCCTCATTTGTCTTCCCTGCAGATCCTACTCCAGCACCACCCCAACTCCCCCAACACCCCCACCTTACCCCACAACCTTCAAGTCCTGGAAGACGAAACATAATCTGTTGCTTGGAGTAAAGTTGCTTGGGGCAGGATTGTGAATATTGTGAAAGCCTGAGAATGAACATTGTTTGAAGCTGGACACAACACATAACACAACTGGCCTTTTTGCCCCCTGCCCCCATTCATTATGAAAGTTCAGCCTTGCTGCAAATCTGCATTGGGTAGCTGAACAAACTGCATTGGCTTTGAACTCTAGTGTGTTGTGCATTATCAATGTATTATTTGTGCTCTGCAGTAACTTGCAAGGCATAATTAAAATTGAGATTATAGTTAATAATAATATAGAGGACTGTTTCCCTGTTTAGTTGGATAATGTCTCTTTTAAGTCCACAAATATTCTATCATTTATTTTAGTGTTTGTTCCATTTTATTCCCTCTCCTTTGAAGGAGTTGCCTAGTGCAGGTGTACAGTTCCACAGGTGAGAGCAGCTCTCCAGTTACTCATCCATGTTGACATACTTCATATATGCAGCTTCACAGCGATTGTCAGTTAGTTATGTGACTGTAAAGGGCATCACAACTGAGCTCAATCCTGTCCTCATTCAACAATTGCACAGATTCAGAACTCTGGCTGATTTTTAGTCTCTCTAGAACAGGAACACTGGAACCCAACATTCCTCTACTGTTCTGATGAAAGGTCACAGTCCTGAAACATTAACTCTGCTTCTCTCTCCACAAATGCTGTCAGACCTGTTGAGTATTTCCAGCACTTTTTGTTTTTATTTCAGATTTCCAGCATCTGCAGTATTTTGCTTTTATTCCTCTACTGTTATTCTTGCTGAGATTAGCTAACTCAACACAATTCAAGATTCAATCCTTGGATTTTCTAGCTTGTATGGTGTACTGCCCCACAGCTCAATGCATTTACCCATCAGATCTAGAAAGGGGGTCACTATTTCAATCTTTAAGTGGCTGTTGTTTCCCATTGCTCCTGGGAAAATTACTCATGTTAATTTTTTCACCACAAGGTAAAATTCTGTTCACCTAGCTATCCTGGTGGATTATGGCATTGTTATTCCCACACACTCCTTCACAGAAAGATAATGCATTGGTTTGATTATCCACTTACTCAGTAATAGCCTGCTCATCGATGCTCAGTTTGGGTTCTGCCAGGACCATTCCGCTCTAGACCTCATTACAACTTTGTTCTAAACATAGACGAAAGAGCTGAATTCCAGAGGAGAGGTAAGGGTGACTTTGACATCAAGGCAGCATTTGATCAAGTGTAACATCAAAGAGCCCTAGCAAAATTGAAGTCAATGGGAATCAGGGGGAAACTTTCCACTGGCTGGACTCAAACCTAGCACAAAGGAAGGTGGTTGTGGTTGTTAGAGGTCAATCATCTCAACCCCATGACATCTCTGCAGGAGTTGCTCAGGCCTAACCATCTTCATAAATGACCTTCCCTCTATCATATGGCCATAAGGTCAGAAGTGGGAATGTTCACTGATGATTGCACAATGTTCAATTACATTGGCAACTCCTCGGATAATGAAGCAGTTCATGCCCACAGGCAGTAAGACCTGGACAACAGTCAGGCTTGGGCTGATAAATGACAAGTAACATTTGAGCCACATAAGTGCTAGGCAAAGACCATCTACAACAAGAGATAATCTAACCATCTCCCCTTGACATTCAACTGCATTACCATTGCTGAATCCCGCACTATTGGCATCCTTGGGTGTTAACATTGACCAGAAACTTAACTGGACCAGCCATATAAATACTGTGGCTACAAAAGCAGGTCAGAAGCTGGGAATTCTGCGACAAGTAACTCTACCACCTCCAAGTTTCCCTATAAGTCACTTGGAAATATATTGCTGTTCCTCATTGTCACTGGGTCAAAATCTTGAAACTCCCTATATAACAGCATTGTGGGAGTATCTTTACCCACATGGACTGCAGCGTTTCAAGATGGCTCACCACTGTAGTATAGGGATCTGAAAGGGTTAATGTTTGAAACAGTGAGAGTAACCCCTTCCACTGTAGTGATGATGATGTAATAATAATGGGTATTAGGCTTGGAAACAGCTAGAAACATCATGAGAGGTGTTAGCTGGAACGGCTTAATGAGAGTTATGTACACAAAATAAACAAGTTACTATTTAGCCATACAAAGACATCTGTAAAAAAAGCTCAAACTACACTAACAACAATATATAATATGGCAGCAATGGTGAACACACCTACAAATTATTAAAAGACCTCACCTCATACAGTAACACCAAGAAGACGGCAGATCTCGAAGGGAGACTGCGAAGAGCTCAAGAGCTGCTCTGTAGCCGAAAGAAGACATGAACAGTCAGTGAGTCAGCCATGCAGGCATTCAGGCTGCACACAGAAGCGTGGTGGTCTGTGAGCAGAAACCAGGTCCAGCGATTGGACTGTGAGTCACAGTACTGAGCAATGATCGGGGATCAGGTGAGAAACCTTTTGGAAAGGGTGCAGTCACTGTTTAATGGCACACTGGGCAGGTGACACAGGGAAAAAAGTCAATCCCTTGCAAGGGTGAGTCCGGAGTTGATGGCCATTACTTGAGCAGATGGTGGAAGAACACCCAAAAAGAGCAGGAAACCTCCAAAAAGAGTGGGAACACCTCCATTAACACAAAGAAACATTTCTGAAAAGGAAGAGAAATCCTAAACAGTTAAAAAATGGATTTGAAATGCACGATGCCTGAAAGCTTCCAGAATTTGGAAGGACTCAATCAAATGTGGAGAAAAAGATTTTTAAGATATGGAATAGCTTCGCAGCGACACACCAAATCTGAAGCAGAGCAAGTATACTCCAGGGGTGCAATTGCTGATGACGTGATTGTAAGACAAGGCATCAATGAAGCTTCAGACAAGTTTGATGATGTTTTACAAGCCTTCGATAAATACTTTAATTTAAGAAGCAGTAAAGATCCAGGAAAGAGCAAAGTTCAATAAAAGGATCCAGAAGCTGGGCAAATCAGGGGACGCTTTTATTAATGCTTTGTACAGATTGGCTAAGGCATGTGAGTATGGACAACTGAAGTCTGAGTTGATAAGGGACCGAATAGTAATGGGAATAGCTGACGAGTCTTTATCAGATCTCTTACAGTCAAAAGATGACCTCACTCTTGAGAAAGCAATTCAGATGGTGCAACAGGCAGAGGTCAGAAGATAAAATAGAGCCATTCTGCAGGCGGAAGAGAAGCCTTGGATCAGAAAGAATTGATGACAGTACAGTTCCTGAAGCCCAGGATGGAAAAACACTCTACAGGTAAGAAGGTACACTCAGAGGGGAAGGTGCAAGACACCGTGAAACCCTGCCAGCACTGCAGAGCCAAAAGACCCATAGACATGAACAGTGTCCTGCTAATAAAGCTGAATGCTTTAATTGTAATAGGACAGGACATTTCGGAAAGATGTGCCAGAGCAAGACCTCTTCTCACAAATATGCCAAGCAAAAAGCCTTCACACATAGAGCTGTGAATGAAGTGGAACAACTTCCATTGGACAACAAACCCAGGAGACTTCCTAGGGGAAATTAACCCCAATCAGGCATTCTGGACAGCAGACATTTATGTCAATGGACCTATTACTAATTTTAAATTGGACACAGGTGTAAGTTTCACTGTGTTGTCAGACCAAGAGCCATGGTTGTCAACACACTGCTTACAACCAGCAGACACTCAGTTGCACGGTCCAGGAGGGATTGAACTGAAGGTCAAGGGAAAGCTACAAGCTATACTCCAATGAAGGGGAAGGCAGATAATGGAAACCCTGTACATTCGGAAAAAACAAGAATTTTCTCTGTTAAGCAGAAAAGCCTGCTTAGACCTACATCTAATTAAAAAAGTGGATGAAATCAAACAGCCAGAGTCCACCAGCCACTTGCAAGCTGACTTTCCACAACTATTTTCAAATCTAAGAAGACTAAAGACCGAGTACAGCATATAGTTAAGATGTCAGACCAGTATGTACCTTTACAGCAAGAAAGATAGCACACCCATTGATGAACCAAGTTCAACATCAGCTGGAAGAGATGACCAGGATGGGAGCCATTTCTTCACTCACAAAGTCAACAGAGTGGTGTTCGGATATGATTCCAGCTCCAAAACCAAATGGTACTCTTCGCATGTGTGTGGACTTAACGCAGCTTAACAAAGCCATGGTGAGGGAAATCCATCCTATGTCTTCGTTGGACAAAAGCCTAGCAAAGCTATCCAAAAGCATAATGTTCACTAAACTCGATGCAAATAATGGCTTTTGGTAGGTTCCGTTGGTTGAGAAGTTAAGATTACTCACAACATTTATCACACCATTCAGAAGCTTTTGCATCAATCATTTACCATTCAGTATAACATCTGCACCTGAAATCATCCAAAGGACCATGTCCAACATTATGCAAGGCCTCAAAGGAGTGATATGTCACATGGATGACATCCTGGTCCATGGGGAATCCGTCGAAGACCATGACCAGAGAATAAAAGTCATTTTAAGTCATCTTCAAGAAGAAGGGCTGACACTTAATGATAAGTGTGAATTCTTGAAAACATCTATTGGTTTCTTGGGACACATTGTAAGTAACAAGGGCATAATGGCCGATCCACAAAAGACGAGAGCCATTAGTGAATTCCCAATCCCAACTTTAGTCCAATATCTCCAAAGATTCCGAAGTTCCGAAGAAGGGTCACTGACCCGAAACGTTAACTCTGCTTCTCTTTCCACAGATGCTGCCAGACCTGCTGAGTGATTCCAGCATTTCTTGTTTTTATCTCCAAAGATTCCTTGGAATGGTGAATCAGTTGGCAAAATTTTTATGCAAGTATCAGAACCATTAAGGCAACTCTTGAAAAAAGATCAAATGTGGTGTTGGAACACACATCAAGAGCAGGCATTTCGAAGAATTAAGGAGATGCTGGTCCCACCAGAGATATTAATACATTACAACCCTTCATTACCAACTATAATTGCAGCAGATGCCTCATTACAGGGTTAGGGGCAGTCCTCTTTCAAGAAATGCCAAATGGAGGTTGAAGACTGATCTATTATGCATCTAGAGCTTTGTCTGAGACAGAGACAAGATATGCTGTCATTGAAAAAGCACTTGCAGTCATGTGGGCTTGCGAAAAGTTTTCTGCTTACATTATTGACCTGAAAGTGGTTATTGAGACAGAGCGCAGACTCTTGGTTTCCTTACTGGATAAGAAGGAAATTTCAAGGATGCCTCTGAGAATTCAGAGATTCCAATTGAGGTTGATGAGATATACCGAAGAGATGGTATATGTTCAGGAAAAGATGCAAGCTTCTGCTGATGCAATATTAAGAACAACTGTTGACCATCCTACACAACAGGATGTTAATTTTGTTGAAGAGATGGAGCCGTATTCACAGTACACAGTGTCGCGGTGGCCAACAAGTACACAGAAACTTCAAGAAATTCATTACGCTCAAAAGCGGGATAAGGAATGCATTCGGATACGCCAGTATTGTACACAAGGTTGGCCGCAGGAACGTCCTAGTGGGAAGGTAATGAAAATGTTCTTTGAATTCAGGAAAAACTTCACAATTGCTGGTGTATAACGACAGACTGGTCATTCCGATCTCTCTTCGATCAGATATCTTGGAAAGGATACATCCAGGCGACATGAGAATTGTGAAATGCAGAGCATGGGCTCATTCATCCGTTTGGTGGCCAGGAATATCCAAAGACATGGAAAATATGATCTTGAATTGCCAGTTATGCGCAATACACAGACCAGACCAGAAAGAACTGCGGCACAGTGGCGCAGTGGTTAGCACTGCAGCCTCACAGCTCCAGCGACCCGGGTTCAATTCTGGGTACTGCCTGTGTGGAGTTTGCAAGTTCTCCCTGTGTCTGCGTGGGTTTCCTCCGGGTGCTCCGGTTTCCTCCCACAGCCAAAGACTTGCAGGTTGATAGGTAAATGTAAATTGGCCATTATAAATTGCCACTAGTATAGGTAGGTGGTAGGGGAATATAGGGACAGGTGAGGATGTGTTAGAAATATGGGATTAGTGTAGGATTAGTATAAATGGGAGGTTAATGGTTGGCACAGACTCGGTGGGCCGAAGGGCCTGTTTCAGTGCTGTATCTCTAAATCTAAATCTAAATCTAAATAATGACATAATTTCCAACCAGACCGTGGGAATGTCTTGAGATGGATTTATTTATGTACATTGGAAAATCCTACATGACAATGATCGATTATTTTTCAAGATGTAGTGAAGTGAAAAGGTTGTACTTAACAACAACAAAATCTGTTATTCGAGCTTTACAGGAGATCTTTGCAATGCCTGGTATTCCTCATGAGGTTGTGTCAGACAATGGACCACAGTTTGCAAATGAATACTTCACAGAATTTGTGAGAAAGTGATGATTCAAACATCTCACAAGTTCATCCTGTTACCCTCAATCTAATGGTGAAGCTGAAAGAGGAGTCAGAACCATTAAATCGTTGTTGAACAATAATGAAGATCTTCCATGATCTTGTACTATTGACTTATCAATCTACTCCATTGTTATGTGGATTATCACCTTCAGAGCTGTTGATGGGAAGAACCTAAAATCTCAACTTCCTATTCTACTCTTAAAACTATTCCAGGGCTAGACGTACAAGACTACAAAAAAGTTCAAGATAGAGAAAAGTCTTACAGGAACCAACAAGTTTACAATTACAATAAGAGATTTCGTACCAGAAAGCTACCAATGTTAAAGGATGGAGGGAAGGTATGGGTATGAGATCTAGGATTTCAAGGTAGAGTCATCCAGAAGTTCATTTGAGATCTTATGTGGTACACACTCCAGAGGGTACTATATGCCAGAATAGGAGAAACCTTATCCCTATTCTTCAAACACAACAACCAGTCATATATCTGAAGGAACTAGATGATGATCAAGAAACCCAGAGACAACAGGATACTACAAACATTGGTCAAGGCCATCCAAGTTGTCGAACAAGGCTTTCAAGATGGACTACTGATCTTCCAAGTCTGACAAGAACATGATCAGGGAGCATCGTGAAGCCTCCTGTTAGATTTGAATATGTGATGTCAGAGTCTTGAGGGGAGATGGGGTAGTATGTAAAGTCAAAATGAATGAATGTATATATATCAAAAATATATATGAACAAAACCGTGGGGGTAGATGTATAAGTGTCTGAAAGGGTTAATATTTGAGACAGTGAGAGTAGCCCCTCCACTGTAGTGTTGACGATGTAATAGTCACATAGGTATTAGGCTTGGAAGAAGCTAGAAGCATCATGAGAGGTGCTAGGTGTACAGGCTTAATGAGAGTGTATATAGTTATGTACATAAAATAAACGAGTTACTATTTAGCCATACAAAGACTCAGAGATATCTGTAAACAACGCTTGAACTACGCTAACAACAATATACAACAACCACCACTTTCTCAAGGCCAATTAGAGATGGGCAATAAATGCTGGCCTTACTAGCAACCCCACATCCCATGAACGAATAATAAAACAGTACATAGGAAATGGAATTAATGCACTTGGCACCTGGCTCTGCTGAGCAGCAGCAACAAACACCAACAACAGAAACATGCCCTTGTAGTGTTTAGTGGAAGAGTAGTGCTTAGCAACTCATAACTACCTTACTACTCATACACGCCGACACACATATACAGACACACAGTTACTTCGCAGTCAGCCGTCTGCATCAAAAACAGACACTTGGAAATCTGAGAAAAGTTAACACATTTCAAAACCAGGCCGTGAATCACTATTTGTCATCCAATTAAAATGTTTAGTCTGCTTCAATATCCATAAGACTTTGTGATACTTCTATATGTTGCACAATCACTGTAAAATTTAGGTCATGTGCATATACTTGTGAAGCAATTTAGCACAAATAAACAATTATTGATTTTTTATAATCTTTGAATGAAATTCTCGTCATGCATATTAAAGAAATAAGTTGCAACAGGGACTGAATTTTGACAGATTGGCAAGTGCATTCGGAGCACAACAAACACAACCATTTTCCATTTCTGTTAAACAAAACAGGCTGCATTAATATTTATCATCCTTGTTTAAGCTTCACTAAAAATAATGGTAGTTACACATGGGGCATGATTATCCTGCGGGCTTCAGGACCCCACAGTCAGGCTCAAATGGGGGGTCGGAAGCTCTCACGTGTGGAGAACAGCCACTCACCTGTGCTTTTCCCCTAATTGGCCAATTAATGGCCAGAGGGTGGACCGTCCAGCTTGAAAGCAGCAGCAGGAAGCCCTTACAGGCAAGAGAGGGAAGCAGCACCTCAAAATGGAGGTGGCCACTCTCTAACCTTTTCAAATCTAAAATAAAAAAGGGCCTTTGCAACCAGGCCACTATTGTGGTGGGGTAGCGGGTGGAGTGGGGGTGGGGGGAGGAGACCGTTCCACAGGGAGGCCTGCAGCTGCCTCTGAAACCAGGCCGGAGGGGTGGGGGGGGGTCTCTAAAACCTGCCTGGAGCGTTAGCCCCTAGGTCTGCCACCGTTCTGTGGAAATTCCAGATGGCCTCTCACAATTGGCCTTAAGTAGCCTTTGACAGGTTCAGTTAGTTACCCGCTGCTTGCAGGAAAAGGCCCAGGAAGGGGATAGAGCAGGGCAACCGGCATGCGGGCCCATGTTGCAAAATTCCATGCCTGCCAGCCTCCGTTCCCGCCAATGGCAGGGCCTAAAATCCAGCCCATGGTTTTGAAACATAAACAATGTTAGCAAACTAGCCAGCCGAACATAATCACCTGCAATAATGATTCTTCAAGATTTTTCATGTTATTAAGGTGCAATTTTGGCCAGTATATAAATCTTGGAAGTGTAGAATTAATGGCTCACTAATCAGAAGAAAAATCCTAATTTAACAACCGGGGCATGTTAGTCTGCACTGTATAACAGGGAAACATGATAGCATTTTTAGTGTGGAAAAATGGCCCATAGATAAGTTACTTAGAGTACAAATGTGGCAATATGTCACAGATAATGTTAACTCCTTGTTGACAACTTGGAGGATAATTGTGTCGTCAATGCTGGCTATAACTCAGGGAGAACGATTACAAGCTGCCATGTGAAGAATTCAGAAGTTTCTTAGATGCCCAGCATTCTATCCTCACACAGATTAGTGGTAGGTCTCATGAGGAAATCCCTTATAGCAATGGCATATGTGGAGTCACAAAGGAGCAATTAGTTATCACATGTCATCATCATACATCTCTGCATGCACAAGCAACACCAGGCAGTGCTTTTGAAAGCATTGAACCTACAGCAATTCCAGCAAAGAAAGATCTTGGTAGTGATATGTTTATTATACATACAGGTACCCTGTCTAATTTATCCCCAGAGATTGTCCCTTGGTAATGCGGGTACCCGCCAGGCTTATTCTCTCAGCAATGGGAGCACTTAGTGGAGCACTTCCAAAACTAATGTGCAGAAGTTAACACACAAGGGACAAAAATATAATAAACACATACACCTCAAACACTGAAACACCTAATAAATGAATTCTCTTTACTATATCTTATGAGCTGTCATTCTTTCATGTACAGAAAATAAAGTGTCAGTTGACCAAAAGTAAACCTAACAGAATACAGAGACAGGTCTATGCTGAAGTATGGAGTCAAAGCAAATAATTCCATATGTTTAAAAGAAATTAATGATTTCTTTTTGCAGAGCTCACGAGAAGAACTGGCCAAGGAGACCCTCATGCCACCTGTTTCCTGGCTACCATGTGTGGCCTGTACTTTAGTGGTAGCTGTGCACCTTTCTGGTCTAGTGTTGTATGGATTGCAGCTACTCTTCACCCATGTCCATGGTGAGTCCACAGTAATATTGTGCAGTGTGCAGTACACCAATGTAATTGTGTAAACCTCTCTGATGCATATTGTAATACCCTGACCTCACAACTGGTCCAAACATCTAATGAATCAGATTTTTATCTCGTGTTTCAGCTCTCCCAAGAGATTATATTGCTTCAGACGCGTGGGAAGTTCTGCATTGTGGTGCATTAGGCATCACAATTATATAGGAAAGGCTATATGAGCCAGTGGATCTTTTCTTGTCCTTCGTTTGCTATGTTTGTAAAAACTTTAAAATCTTTGAAGAAGCAACTGGATGCCGGAATGGAGAGACTTTAGAATCTTTCTGATGGGCTGAATGGCCTTCCTATGCCATAACTATGCTGTTAGTCAAATTGATCAGCACATGCACTGACAGTGCAGTGTGGATGGTAGTCTGACCCTGCAGGTCTTCTTGGATTAAATGGTTCAGCCATAGCCCCACTGCTGTGTCTGAGCCTAGCCATGCACTATTTCTCTGTCATGTCCAGGTAACTGACTTTGTTGTGTTATACCCACTATCTGGGATAGTAGCAGCTGCAAACCATTTGCCTTCTCTGCCATCTGCACCCTCTCCTTGTTCTTCTGTTGCACTGCACTGCATGGTATTCTGTAATGACTGCTGCTTTCATGCTCTGGGACTGAAAGCATTCAGCTCTGATCATTTCATCACTTCAAAAATTTTATGTGTTTCAAATTCTCACCAAATTACAAATATCTTGGCATCAAAATACAAAGTGCTGAAAGTACCAAAGCTGTTTCATATCGTAGTGGCAGAAGTGTCAATCTGGCTGAACAAACTTAAAAAAGGAAAGAAGGCAAAACAGAGAAGAAAACATCACAAGGCCCTTTAATTACAATGGTGTTTGATTCATGATGCATGGGTCTCACGTGGTGAGCAGCACACCCCAGTGTAAACTACATGATGTACATTGTTCCAGCATCATTCAGATATCCTAAGGTACTGATGAATGTTCATTGACCTGAAATGTTAATGCTGTTTCCCTCTCCACAGATGCTGCCAGGCCTACTGAGTATTTCCAGTATTTTCTATATTTATTTCAGATTTCCAGCTTTCACAGTACTTTCCTTTTGTAACTTAACCCCTCTGTAGATTGGACCACCAGGGGATTGGTTGCAGATTTCAAATGTATGAACAGAAGAACAACACAGAAAGGTTATTTTGGCACCATTCCCCAAGGACCTGGACCACAATGTAAAAGTATCTATCATCTATCTGTTAACAGAACACTGCTGGACTTTTATTTTTCCCTTATCCTTGTGTTAGCAATGTTGACATATGAAAATTCTGAGACAGATTGGGGGCATTGGGTTTATGCTACTGTAGATCATAATTCACTAATACTTAGTTATAGTTCAACAGAAAGGAAGTCTTAATCAAGTTGATATGCTATCAAACCCAATTAAATTTTAGTCAAAGCTATTTGATGGAAGACAAAACTTTACAGTTTCTGACGCACTTAAAAATCCACCGAGATAGCAAAAAAAATCAGCTTGATTTTATACCAAATGCATCATCAAAATTTGAAAAGCAGAGAGCTTCAGGAGAGCCTATTCATGATCTTTCTGTCCAACCTGGAATGCTTACTCCTGGTTTAACACTCAATTTGCGACTAAAAGTAAAAGAGTTTGATTGCCAAACGAGGGAGTAAACTGTGGGCACAAGTAGTCTTTTTGAGCTGTTTCATAGTGCATTATGCATTTTTGTGTGTGAAGCCAGTAAAGTCCTGTGAGAATTGAGGATTTAAAGGTGAGAAGCAGTGAGTTTAAGATCTAACTGTACGAGTGCAATAGTACAGAAGAATACTTTGCTTTTCTGAGATAAAAAGAGTTTCTTGAGTAATTGTTTGGGTTACAACAACAACTACTTGTATTTATATAGCACCTTTAATATAATAAAACATTCCAAGGTGCTTCACAGGAGCATTATAAAACGAAGTATGACACCAAGCCACGAAAGGAGATATTAGGTCAGATGACCAAAAGCTTGGTCAAAGAAGTAGGTTTTCAGGGGTGTCTTGAAGGAGGAAAGCGAGGTGGAGAGGTGTAGGGAGGGTATTTCACAGCTTGAGGCCTAGGCAACTGAAGGCGTGGCCACCAATGGTAGAGTGATTAAAATCAGGGAGGCACAAGAGGCCTGAATTAGAGGACCGCAGATACCTTGGAAGATTGTGGGGATGGAGGAGGTTACAGAGATAGGGAGGGGCGAGGCCATGGAGGGATTTGAAAACAAGGATGAGAATTTTAAAACCAAGATGTTGCTTGGCTGAGAGTCAGTGTAGGTCAGCGAGCATAGGGATGATAGGTGAACGGGACTGGGTGTGAGCTAAAACACTGGCAGCAGAGTTTTGAATTATGTCAAGATTACAGAGAATAGAATTTGGGAGAGCAGCCAGCAGTGTATTGGAATAGTCAAGTCTGGAGGTAACGAAAGCATCAATGAGGCTTTTAGAAGCAGATGAGCTGAAACGGGCAAAGTTGGGTGATGTTACAGAGGTGGAAATAGGTGGCCTTAGGATTGGCACAAATAGTAGGTCAGAAGCTCATCTCGGGGTCAAATGTGACACCAAGATTGTGAAAAGACTGGCTTAATTTCAGACTGCTGCCAGAGAGAGGGATGGAGTTGGTAGCTAGGGAATGGCGTGGGGACCAAAAACAATGGCTTCAGTCTTCCCAATATTTAATGAAAGAAATTTCTGCTCATCCAGTACTGGATGTCAGATAAGCAGTCTGATAATTTATCATCAGTGGAGGAGTCGAGAGAAGTGGTGGTGAGGCAGGACTGAGTGTTGTCAGCATACATGTGAAAACTAACGCTGTGCTTTTGGATGATGTCTCTGCAGGGCAGCATGTAGATCAGAAATAGGAGGGGGCCAAGGATAGATCCTTGGGGACACCAGAGTTAACAGTGTGGGAGCAGGAAGAGAAGCCATTGCAAGTGATTCACTGGCTACGATTAGAATGGTGAGAACAGTCCAACCGAGCTGAATGACAGTGGAGAGGCATTGGAGGAGGATGGTGTGGTCAACCGTGTCAATGGCTGCAGACAGGGTGAGAAAGACAAGGAGGGAAAGTTTACCTCTGTCACAGTCACATAGGATGTCATTTGTAATTTTGATAAGAGCTGTTTCGGTACTTTGGTAGGGGCAGAACCTGATTGGAGGGATTCAAACATGGGGTTCTGCAAAAGATGAGAATGGATTTGGAAGGTGACAATACATTCAGGGACTTTGGAGAGGAAAGGGAGGTTGGAGATGGAACGGTAGTTTGCAAGTTTGATGGGGACAAGGATTGTTTTTCTCAGGAGAGGTGTAATGACGGCATATTTAAAGAGAGGGGCAACACCTGAAGCAAGAGAACTGTTAACAATATCAGCTAACATAGAGAGCAGGAGGTGTGACCTGAACTTCTGCTGAAAGATCACAAACCTAATATGTTATGTTACAACCAGGTGAGAAAGAGGCCTAAGGTTCCCTTTCAGCTTTCACCTGGTCTTACCATAACAGGGTTTTATTTTTAAACACACTGTGTTTTCAGCTCCCCCTTGGTGAGTCCTTTTTCACCACTTTCCAATTATAAGGCAAAGAAACCAGCACAACATGTTTTCTCAGGTTTAAAGAAGAAAAGTGAAATTTTATTAAACTTAAACTCTAATTCAGTTAAAACCTACGGATACACAATGTGCCCATACTAGCATGCACACACATGCAGATAGAGACAGAAAGAAACAAAAGAAGTAAAGTGGAAAAGTTTGAGGCAATAGCTGAGGAGGTTTTTTGTGTTACGGTTCTTCGAGCTCACTGTAGTGTCCTTGATTGTAGGTATATCTTGCTTTTTGTGGGGCCCAGTAGTCTTCTTAAACCTTGTTCGCTAGTGGAGACTTTTCTCTCTTGGGGTTCATCTATCTTCAGTGGATTTAGAGGCTTGTGAGAAAGATGGGAGCAGGCAGACAGGAGGGGCTGTGGCGAGCCAGCCAGGAGAGATCTGCTCAGACCAGGAGCGTTCTGCTTTCTGCGCAAACTATTTGTACAAATTCAAAAAACTCAGGTTGCCCAGCAGGTTAGTCATGTGACCAGCTGGTTTGACCATGTCCGTTTGTGTATTCGGCCATCTTAGCAGTCAACCTGGAATGCGAGCTCCCCTATCTTCAATGTCTGGTGATCAAAAGTCTACTGTGAGTTGAAAGTGTTAGAGAATGGCTGCTTTGTCCTTCCAAACACTGTCTGTTAATATGAAAATGTCTTTCCAGCCACGGCTGATCGGTTTAACAAGTCCTTTCTTCACTCCAGTAGTAACAGTTTAAAATCAATGTTCATAACAAAATTCATGTGCCTCATTCTTGGCAGGTGGGGGGCCAGCATGACAGTTAACTCTGTTTCTCTGTCCACAGATGCTGCCAGACCTGCTGAGTATTTCCAGCACTTTCTGTTTTTACATCACACATGAACGTGAGCTTTCCACAAAAAAAAAGCTAAATTAAAAGCACTCACAGGCGCTCCATCTCCAGCTACAATCACTATCAATAAAGTATGAAAATACCTCAGCTTATCAAAATGGGTTGCAATCAAAAGCTATTGTGTAGCCCCTCAGGAACCAAAACCTAAGCCACAGGGGTGAAACTAACACTTAATGAGTTTTACCTTTAAAGGCAACCTTTTTGGAGAACAAAGAGAACATCTGGACATCAAGACAGAGATCTCCAACCACAAAGAGAACATCAAAAGCCATCTTCAATTCCAACACAAGGCTGAGAAGGAAAGAGGTCAATTCCAGTTAAGACAGTTGAACACTGCTGAGACAAGTTTGTAACCAATTGCAGCAGAGAAATAAGACAGTGACTTTTAAATAACTCCTCTGTCTGTGAAAATTGAACTAAGAAATACCAGCACCGTCTTCAGCTGAAGTGTTGACTGCCAGAAGACTTAAAGATCCCAGCAAATGCAAAACAACCAGTAAACAGGCCTGTAAATTTAAAAACTGACCTTCCAAGAGGAACCCACAGGTTTTTCCTGAAAATAGTAGACTTTTACACCTTGAAGTCTTAATGCCTCTTACTCTTTACCTTCTATCTATCTTTTCTTGAGTGTACATGTGAGAGTGAAATGTATGCATGGGTGGTGTTGCGATCATTATGAGTGATTATTGTTCAATAAATATTTAATCTTCTGTTTCAAACCTACAAGAAAACCAATCACTGTCTGTTTATTTGACAAACAAAGAATAGGGGCTGAAACACTCGTTTCACAAAAACACTATCTATGGTCAGTTGGGAGGTGACAAGTGGAAACCAGCCTGGTAGATATCCTGAAGCATTGATCATAAGTGGGTCAGAGCTTGAAGTGTGGCCTCTGATGTTCTCCATGACCCCAGTGCATGGTCTCAGATGGACATTCTCCTTATATGCTGCTTTTCATTAACACTATGCAGCTATCTCTCAAGTGAAAAGGAATGTACGTTTATATAGAACCTTTCATGTCCTCGGGACATCACAAAGTAATGAAGTCCTTGTGAAGTACAGGCATTGTTATAACATTGGAAAACATGACAGCCAATTTGCCTATAAATGGCTAAATAATCTGTTTATGGTTTAGCAATAAATGTTGTCTAGATAACAATAACATCTACCTGTTTTTATATAGTGCTTCTAACATAGTAAAGTGTTCCAAGGTGCTTCACAGGACCGTTAGCAAAAGAAATCTGACACTGAGCCATATAAGAAGACATTACGGCGGATGACCAAAAACTTGGTTGAAGAACTAGATTTTAAGAGAAGTGGAGAGATTTAGGAAGGGAATACCAGAGTTTAGGGCCTTGACAGCTGAAGGCATGGCCACCAGTGGTGGAGTGATTAAAATCAGGGATGAGCAAGAGCCTAGAAATGGAAGAGCGTAGAGATCTTGAAGGGACGAAGAGCTGGAGGAGGATACAAAGATAGGAAGGGACGAGGCTGTGGAGGGATGTGAAAACAAGGATGAGATTTTGAAAATCAAGGCTTTACTCAACTGGGAGCTAAAGTAGGTCAGAGAGTACAAGGGTGATTGAGATTTGGTGCGTTAACATACGGGCAGCAGAGTTTTGGATGAGCTCAAGAGTGGAAGATGGAAGGCCAGCCACTAGGCGATCACCCTGCGCTTATTCAACTTGTGTCATGGGATATTTTATACCCATCTAATAAGGCAAGCAGAATCTGGTTTAAACTCTCATTTAGAAAATAGTACCTCTGACTGTGCAGCACCCTCAGGACTGCACTGAAATGATTATGTGCTGAAGTGGGCTTTGAAACCATGACCTTCTGACACTGAGATGAGAGTACTACTACTGAGTCAAGCCTGACTTGGTATGTCATCGATCTTCCTGATGTTGTCCAAATTTTGAGCTAAATGTTCCCACAGTTATTATGATTGCTCTCTGATTCTGGTTTTACAATCTAATTGGTCACTGGTGGACACAAGAACACAAGAAATAGGAGCAGGAGTAGACCATATGGCCCATCGAGCCTGCTCCGCCATTCAATACGATCATGGCTGATCTTGGGCTTCAATTCCACTTTACTGCCCACTCCCCATATCCCTTGATTCCCTGCGAGACCAAAAATCCATTTATCCCAGCCTTAAATGTATTCAATGATGCAGCATCCACAACCCCCTATCACAGAGAATTCCAAAGATTCACAACCCTTTGAGTGAAGTAATTTCTCCTCATCTCAGTCCTGAATGATTGACCACTTATCCTGAGACTGTGTCCCCATGTTCTAGATTCCTCGAACAGTGGGAACAATCTCTCAGCTTCTACCCTATCAAGCCCTTTCAGAATCTTGTACGCCTCAATTAGATCACCTTTCATTCTTCTAAACCCCAGAGAATTTAGGCCAAACTTACTCAGCCTCTCATCATAGGACAACCCCCGCATCTCAGGGACCAATTTAGTAAATTTTCACTGCGCTGGCTCCGTGCAAATATATCTTTTCTTAAATGTGGAGACCGAAACTGCACACAGTGTTCCAGGTGCGGTCTCACCGATGCCCTGTACAATTTTAATAAGACTTCTTTATTCCTGTACTCCAATCCCCTTGCAATAAATGCCAACATGCCATTTGCCTTCCATTAGCCTGCTGCACCTGCATGTTAACTTTATGCGTTCCTTGTACGGGTATCCCCAAGTCTCTCAACATCAACACTTACCAGTTTCACACCTTTTAAAAAAATATTCTGCTTTTCTATTTTTACGACCAAAGTGAACAACCTCACACTTCCCTACATTATACTCAATTTGCCATCTTGTTGCCCACTCACTTAACCTGTCTATATCTCTTTGCAGCTTCTCTACATCCTCCCCGAGCTCTGTATTATCAGCAAACTTAGATATATTACACTCTGTCTCTTCATCCAAGTCATTAATATAGAGTGTAAATAGCTGAGGCCCCAGCACTGATCCTTGCGGCACCCCGCTATTCACTGCCTACCAACTTAAAAATCCCCCATTTATGCCCACTCTCTGCTTCCTGTCTGTTAACCAATCCGATATCCACACTAATATATTATCCCAACAGCCCTTATCTTGCCTATTAATCTTTTATGTGGCACCTTATCGAATGCCTTTTGAAAATCCAGGTATACTACATCTACTGGTTCCCCTTTATCTCCCCTACTAGTTACATCCTCAAAAAACTTTAATAAATTTGTCAAACAGGATCTCCCTTTAGTAAAACCATGCTGACTTGTTCTAATCACACTATGCTTTTCCAAGTGCAATGTTAACACTTCCTTAATAATAGTTTCCAGCATCTTCCCAATGACTGATGTTAGGCTAACTGGCCTGTAGTTCCTTGTTTTCTCTCTACCTCCTTTCTTGAAAAGCAGCGTAACATTTGCCAACTTCCAATCTGATGGGACTATTCCTGAATCTAAGGAATTCTGGAAAATCATAGCCAGCGCATCCACTATCTCTGCAGCTATCTCTTTCAGAACTCTAGGATGTAGGCCACCTAGTCCCGGGGACTTGTCAGATTTTAGTCCCTCAAGTTTCTCCAATACTTCTTCTCGACTGCTATCAATATCCTTAATTTCCTCACTCTTTCTAGCCCCGAGGTTACTGTCTATTTCTGGGATGGAACCTGTGTCTTCTACTGTGAAGACAGACACAAAATATTTGTTCAATGCCTCTGCCATTTACTCATTCCCCACGATGATTTCTCCTGTCTCTGTCTCTAAGGGACCAACGTCTACTTGAGACTTATCAGAAAAATTGAGAGGGACCCAACAACCTATAGATCTGAAACTTTTATCATCAAAATTTTCTACCTGAAATAAATCTACCATTTTGGGGCTAACTCCCATCCTCCTGAATGCCACTAGCAAAGATAAGGCATCTATATACTGAAGCAACTGCATTCATTTCAATCAGTACAAATATTCTCAGGGTTGCCCTGGATAATCCTGAGATTCAAGAGTGGGTCAGAGGAGCCTTACTCTGCATCTGGTTGTATGACATCTGACTGAAGAGAAACACTGAATGAATCAAATGGAAAGTAAACGTTCTTTTCCACAACGCTGACTGAGTAGCACAAAACTTTACTAATATATGGTGTGACAGAAGTGAAATACATTTGTCTCGTTGGTGCCAAATCCTTCAGTTACAGCACTTAATGAGTGAAAGCTAACTTCACTCACAGAAATCATGGGTTGAATCTTAACTCCCAGTAAAGGGTGCGTTGGGTCATTGCAAAGGTTAAAATGTGAAAAGTATGGAACAGGAACCGAACCTGCCCACTTTCGGTTTTAACGGAGGCAGGACGAAGGCCAGGCGACCAATCCACTCGCGTGAAGCAGGTTGGGCATTGAAATATTTTAATGTTGCTGTGATTTAATTCTATTTTTAACCACAGGCACCCGGGTCTCCCAGGCTTTGGAAAACTCGGCAGCTTAAAGGAGACGAGAAGTAAGTAGCTTTTGGGCCAGGGGTAGCAAAAGTGCTTCCTCCAGGTATAATAACCTACCCAGTAACTCCACTAACCCCTTCCCCCCAATGATCTGTCAGCTCTCCCAGCCCCCACCACCATCTTCTCCCTTGGACAACCATTGCACCTCTGACCACCATCAGATCCTCACCCCTACAATTGAGATCTGCTGGACCACCATCAGACCCACCCCACCCAAGTAATTAGAAAGCCGCCCCAGCACCCCCCCCCCCCCCGCCACTATAATCAGGGACCACCGCCCCAAGTCCACCATCAGACCCCTGTCCCATGATCTGAATGATCCCAGACCACTATCTGACACCGACACAATCCAGATCTCCCCCATAATCCGTAACCATTCCCCCCTCCCCCAATGATCTCGCTCACTCTCCCAATACACCTACCTGCTCTTGTCGTCTTCTGCCCTATGCAGCTTCCCACCCGATAGGGCCCCAGCCTGTCAATCAGGCTACCTGTGGGCAGGAAACCCACAGAAAACAATTTAAAGCAGCACAGCAGTTAAATTCTGCAGGACATTTGTGAAACCACCCACCTTCCCTCCCATCACAGAACTCACCTCGAGGCTACAATTCAGGCCCATGTTGCAATTTAACTTCATACATTGTTGCTTTAATTGTTTGGATGGTTGCCAGGCAGTTTGGTAGAGAGAGGAACCAAGTCACTCAAATCAAGTGCAAACATGCTATGTGATTTGTTCAGATATGTATCTGATTAGCAGCTTTTTGAATTCTATCTATCTCTGTTTTCTCTGTGATCAGAGTGTTTCTTTTTAAATCTTTGACTTTGGAGACATTCTATTTGGAATTACTTGAGATTGTCTAAAATAAAGCAATAAAGCAATAAAAGCATCTGAGGCAAAATGAGTAAAAGAAACCAAAATAATAACATAGGTTCTCTCACCATCAATAACATCAATGTTCATATTTGTTTATAAATGTCTGACAAGATAAGTAACCTTGCCCCATTCAGATTATTTCAAGAACAATGTAGGAGTTATGGCAAATCTAAATATTAATTATTTTATACTTGCTTTATTTTTCAAAAAGTTGTAAGAAGTATATTATTAATTAACTTGGAAAGTAATTAAAACACGAATCAGGCTGAATTTAGTGCGGCCATTTGGAGTGGGAATGGAGGCGTGGGGGCCAGAGACCAGTCCGCCCAGAAATCTGAAGTTGTGACGTCAGTTTCGGATTTAATCAGTGGCAGGAAAGCAGCAAGGTGGCGTTGCCGCCCCAACACAATGGAACTGCAATTTAAATTGCAGAATATATAGTTATAATACATTAGCATGCTTATGTAAGCAATTCAATGAGGGGCTTAGAATTAAGTGGACGAAGGGCAGCTCTCAGTGCGCGATGGGTAGGCAGCCATGATCAACATTGCATAGGGAAAGAGGGGGGAGTGGAGGCCATTGACAGCCTACAGTGCTGTGCACTCTGCATAAGGGAGCTGGGTCTCGGGTGGGAGTACCGAGTGGGCTGGGTCTCGGGTGGGAATACCGGGTGGGCTGGGTCTTGGATGCCAGTACCGAGTGGGCTGGGTCTTGGGTGGGAGTACCGAGTGGGCTGGGTCTTGGGTGCCAGTATGGGGTGGGCTAGGTCTTGGGTGCCAGTACCAGGTGGGCTGGGTCTCGGGTGGGAGTACTGGGTGGGCTAGGTCTCGGGTGCCAGTACAGGGTGGGCTGGGTCTCGGGAGGGAGTACCGGGTGAGTGGGGTCTCGGGTGCCTGTACCCGAGTGAGCCTGGTCTCGGGTGCCAGTACCGAGTGTGCTGGGTCTCGGGTGCTAGTACCGAGTGAGCTGAGTCTCGGGTGGGAGTACCGGGTGAGCCGGATCTCAGATGGGAGTACCGGGTGAGCTGGGTCCCGGGTGGGAGCACCAGGTAAGCTGGGTCTTGGTGCCAGTACCAGGTGGGCTGGGTCTTGGGTGGGAGTACCGGGTGAGCTGGGTCCCGGGTGGGAGCACCAGGTAAGCTGGGTCTTGGTGCCAGTACCAGGTGGGCTGGGTCTTGGGTGGGAGTACCGGGTGAGTGGGGTCTCGGGTGGGAGTACTGAGTAAGACTGGTCTCGGGTGCCAATACTGAGTGAGCTGGGTCTTGGGTGGACGTACCGGGTGAACTGGGTCTCCAGTGGGAGTACTGGGTGAACTGGGTCTTGGGTGGGAGTACCGGGTGAGTTGGGTCTTCGGATGGAGTACCGGTGGGCTGGGTCTCGGGTGTGAGTACCGTGGGCTGGATCTCGGGTGGGAGTACCGGGTGAGCTGGATCTCATGTGGGAGTACCGGGTGGACTGGGTCTTGGCTAGTTTGCAAGGGGGGTCTTGGTTTTGCGTGGTTGTACTGAGTGGCTAAACTGTTGGGTAAGAGGGTCGGCTACCAGCAAGGGTGGGCACTGGAGCCATCAGAGAGTCTGCTGGGAGAAATAGCAAATGGACAGCTGCCAAGGTAGGATCATCTCTGCAAGAACAGCTCTGTGGAGTCCTACTGACCACTTGGCATGTGTCTCATACACCCTGTCTTTTTGGACCCCTTCGCGTGATGCGGTGCCTCCAATGGAGGGAGGGCCAGGAGGCAGCTTTACCTGCCTGTGAAGCTCCACGATGAGAGCGACAGCAGCTGGCCATGACAAGAAGGGCCCACCTGTACCAGAGAGTGTACCGCACTTGAATCATTTGAACCTCCAAATGTCTGAGCGGCCTTGTCAGCAAAGACTATGCCTCTCCAGGGAGGCGGTCACTGACTTAAGCGCCGTGCTACAGGACGAGTTATGACCTATGGCATTTCGGGGGTCACCCTATGCTATTGGCCCTGAAGATCACAGTGGCACTTAACTTTTACGCATCTGGATCCTTCCAAGGATCACCAGTATCTCCCAAGCAGCTGCCCACTGCTGAATCAAGCAGGTGACCAATGCCCTGTTCAAGAGGGCTGGCAACTATGTGCACTACCGGACTGACCCTGATAGTCAGGCCAAGAGGGCCATCCGATTCGGAGCCGTTGCTGGATTCCTCCAGGTGCAAGGTGTGATAGATTGCACACATGTGGCCATTAAGGCTCCAATGGACCAGCCAGCTGCCTTCAGCAACAGGAAAGGCTTCCATTCCATCAACGTTCAGTTGGTCTGCGACCACTGAAAGCGTTTCCTGCAGGTGTCTGCCCGCTAGCCGGGAAGGAGCCACAACCCCTACATACTTTGGCAGTCCCAGATGCCACAGCTTTTCAGGACCCCGCTCACCTTCAGGGATAGATTCTCGGGGACAAGGGCTACCCATTGAAGACATGGCTACTGACGCTGGTGAGGAACCCCTCGCACTGCAGCGGAGGAGGGATACAACACTTGCCACCCGAGCAACCATCAAGTAGGCCATTGGGCTGCTGAAGATGAGATTCTGTTGCCTCAATCGATCTGGTGGAGCCCTGCAGTATGCCTCGGTTAGGATCTCATGTATCGTGGTGGTCTGCTGTACTCTGCACAATCTAGCACTGCAAAGGGGGGAGGCCTTGCATGATAAGGACATGATTGAGCGACACTCCTCCACTGATGACGAGGATGTGCAGGAGGCTAATAAGCAAGCAGCGCTGGATGTTGAACCCCTTGCACTGGAAGCCAGGCACATTGAGCGACGGGGCAAGGAGGCAAGAGACAGTCTCATACTTACCCGCTTCCAGCCACCATGATGGCCTCTCAAAGTGAAATCAATAAAGACTCACCTCAATATATGCAGTCTGTCACCTCCTTTCTACTTGTCTTCCATGCATAGCGCCCAGCTGAACCATGCATTGTGGCCATGGGAGACCCTTTGCAAATGAAGGCTGTGCTTATAATGGGCATCCACTAATGGGAAAGGGTGAAGTCAGCAGCTTACAATTAATGCTTGATAGAATAATCACTTTTACACAATGAAAGTTAATTTCAAAAACAAAAGAACTTTATATGAGAAAACAAATGTCAAATTTCAAACACCTGTAAAACCCCAAATGTCTCTAGATGTATTTTTTTTTATACAATTATGAGTGCTTCTATGAGATGTGACCCCAGCGCTAGCAGCTGGGTTGGAGGCAGGCTGCTGATCAGGCTACCCCTTGGCCTGTGATGACTTCGCTGGCTGTCCTCTGGCTGCCTGAGGCCTGGAGGGCCTCAGGTGCCTGAGGGTTTCCTGCACAGGTGCAGGACTCTCCTCAGGTCTCATAGCTACTGGAGCTGGGCTCACTGGTAGAGGGGCTGAGGAGCCAGTGTCCACACTCGGAGCATCCTGAGGGGAGGCCCTCGCTGTGGAGGTCAGCCTCTCCTCCTCCCTTTCAAGGCTCACTTGAACCTCCCTGCTGACCAGAGAAGGACAAGGAGCTGGAGAAGACTCCAGGCACATTGTCCTTTGCTCACCTTGTCACTATTGTGTTGAGCTCATGGCCAAGGTGATGGCGTGCAGGTCTGTGTGCATCTGTGGGATCTGGTTCTCCATGAGGGTTGCCAGTCTCTCAATGGAGGAAGCCATGCGCTCACATGCCTGAGACCTGGCAGTAGTCATGGAAAGGATGGACTCCTCCATTGTCCACACATGTCCTCTGGCATCTCCTCCCGATGTTTATTTACCTCTCTCTGTAACTCCAGCATGCCCTGTGCTGTCGACACCAGATGTGCGACATCAGCCTAGGGCTTAGCATAGGCCTGGACACCCACAGTCCTCTGACTATCAGAGGCCTCAGCTGTCTCAGCCTCAGCCAGCTGCTCGGGTGCGTGTGAGGTGCTCTCACCATTGATTCTAAAGCTGAGCATAAACCCACCGAGGTGGAAGTATCTGCGCTGGTGGAAGGTGCAGGAGAGTCATGGCATGGTGCATACTCTGACTCCTGATTTTCCTCAGAGGTGGAATTAAGTCCCCCTTCTGGAATTCTCCCGCAGATGCTGACTTGCATGAGAGAACACAAACATGTGTGGGTTAGGATATGCAGATCTCATCATTCCAACCATGCGTAATGTGGGTCTCTGGAAGTGAACTGTACGTCGATGGAAGACAATCCTCACTCTCTTGCATGGAGACTCCAGTCTCACCATCCACTATTGAGCAGCCACCCTGCGTTCCCGTTAATTAAAGTGCTGCCTCCTGAGCTGTTGAGAGAGGCCCACGATCTTGGATGCCTTTGTCAGTCTGGAATGTCTCCCTGCTGTTATGGGTCCTCTTGTCCTGCAAGTGAAAAGGAGGAGATTGTCATACTTCACAGAGAGATCGACATGACAGTTCTGCTAATGGCAGCCCCTCGTCCCCTACTGGGGTACGCTATATAGCACATGTTCCCGTCTGCTCTCAGGGGAGTTAGTGGAGGTGAGCTGTGAAAGAAGGTAGCCTGTGGCTGAGATGCAGTCACTTAGGATGCCTAACTCTCTCTGCCAGCGCAGTTTTAGTGCCTCCCTCCCCATGTCCCGCTTCCTCCTGTGTAGGCACTTGCAATCACTAAAGAGGAGAAAGATATGGAGCAGTCACCTTGGCAGAATGAAGGAGGTTGTTGACCCTCTTGCGGTACTGCACCCAGTTCCAAGGAGTGCTGACCTCCTCAGTAATTTCCATCCAGGCTTGCTTGGTCAGGTGGGAGGACCTCTTCTTGCCATCGTTGGGTAAGAGGACCTTCCACCTTTCTCTTCAGCCTGGAGGAGTACCTCAAGTGAGGCATCGCAAACCAGGGGACCATCCTGTGTCTTGCCTCTGCCATCCTCCAGGGTCTGCCTCGGCGGGGGGGGGGGGGGATCCAGGAGTCACAACTGCAACTGCAACTGCTTCACCAGACAGCACTGTAAGTGAGTCCTAGGCAGCAAGACAAGCAGCACTGACAGGGCTTTAAATATGGCGCCAGCACCTGCTCTGGAGTCATCCGATGCCATATTTGGCGTCTCGCATTGCGCTTCCACTACGTGATTGGATGGGCCCTGTGCCCACATTGTTATAATTGGTTGCCCGCCGTGTGATCGCAGTGGGCTGGCCGCAAACATGACAAGTGGGAACGGTGTCCATTTCCAGATCTGCCGGCGGGATCTGCGACAGGCTCACTAAATTCAGCCTTACGGCTGCAGAAATGTTTAAACTTCCACACAGTAAACAGAGGGTCTGTCACAGAGCACCAGAAGAAGCCGTCATCAATGACAAAACTAAATCATTGAGGAAGGCACATAATATAGGAAAGCTACACACAAAACCTATACAATGCCATGTAAACTGCATGTTTAAAGTCATTGTGGCAGATAGTCAATGTTGCATATTCTGTGTTTGCCCCAAGAGTTCTGTACTTTTCATTCAGCTGTTGATTTCCTTACACTGGAAACATGAGTTTATTCCATTGAAGAAAGGAAGTGTGTATTCCAGAGTGGATATGCTTGGTCCATCAAGTACATTTGCAATTAAAAGAGGGATGAGGTGATATGTTCATTAATCTTTAAATTAACCAAGCACGATCACTATAAAAATAACCCATGACAGTATTCTGAGTGTTGTCAGGCAGTTTCATGTAGTACAAAGACTACTCAATAACTCGCATTGTAATTAAACTGATAATCAAGTAAGTTCTGGCCCCCTGTCTTAATGGGGGAAGAAATATAACCTCACTGGGAAGCCTGAGAACTTTCCCTACCATAATCCTTTGACTTGGAGTGGGGCTGTTTCGAAAAGATCTAGTTGTAGCTCCGCCTGTCTCCATCCCTTATTAATTTTAGATTTCAATAAATAATTTTGTGAACAAATTATTCCATTGTGCTGAAACTTTTACCTGTTTTTACTCTTTGCTTACTTGGTTGTATTGTTTAAACATTTCAGTTATTGCCTAAACATAACACTTAGTCTCTTTGGGTTATCCAGTCCATACAAAATACTAATGATGAAACTTTCCCGTGTCAACCTCAGTGATAGCACTCTAGCCTTCGAGTACGAAAGTCGTGGATAGGGTTGACAACCCCCCAGATTGTCCGAGAGACACGTGGAATTAAAATTTAATTTCCTGGGCATTACTGCGAACAGCCCAGGAAAAATATCATGGGGACATTTTCTTCTCCCGTATCATTTGGCCCGATTTACAACAAAATGCACGTCTGCAATGCACCCAGGATGCAAAGCAACCCTGGCGTATGCTGCTCTAGCAGGTAAAACCATGCGTGGGGTAGAACACTTTCTGCAGTGCAGAGGATTTGGGGTATTGTGGTCACCATTCTGAACTAATTTCTCCCAGGATCAACATGTTGGGGCACCAATGACGGGAGCATGGAGGCAGGACAGTTGGAGGTGGGAGATCATGTGATGAAACCTCCCAAATTACAGTGCAAATAGAGTTGGCAACCCTAGTTGTGGGTTCAAGCCCCAATTCAGAGACTTGAGCACAGAATCTAGTCTTACACTCCAGTGCAGTACTGAAGAAATATTGCACTGCCATCTTTCAAGTGAGATGTTAAAACAACGATCTGTCTGCCCTCATAAGTGGACATAAAAGATTCCAAGTCACTATTTCAAAGAAGAAGAGGGGAGTTTTCCCTGTGTCAAAGCCAATTTTTATCCCTCAGCCAACATCAAATGATCCGGTCATTATCTCATTGCTGTTTGTGAGAACTTGCTGTATGCAATTTGGCTGTGTATTTCCTACATTATAACAGTGACTACCTTCAAAAGTACTTACTTAGTTGTAGAGCCTGAAATTAAAGGCTGGCTACCCGACCCGAACCCGATGGGACCCGATGACATGTGTCGGGTTCGGGTCGGGTTGCACTTCTGGGTCCGGCATTCAGGCTTGAGTCGGGCCGGGTCGGACACGCTGTATCACAGGTAAGTGGCTCCAATGTTAATTTAATTTTTGGACTAGAAAGGTGGTTTTGTTACAGTTATTTTAAGCTTGTGCAGATCAGCAACAAAGTGAAAATGAAAGGTAAGTTAACTGATGGTCGGGTCGGGTGCGGGAAAAAATGGAAGGACTCGGGCTGGGTCAGGTTCGGGTTGGGTGTGGTTCTGTTGGGCAGGGGTCGGGGTTTTTATGCAGACCCGAGCAGGCCTTTACCTGAGATTGCTCTATATATACTCAAATTCTTTCAGTAATTAAAACAAATTAATTGGTAGTAGGAACAAGATGAGATAATGTGTCACAGTCTCAAACACAAAGGATGTCAGTGGTGACTTTGACTAGTATAGTCTCAGTATGTAGCTAAGTGAAGGGAATCGGTCAGGCAATTGTGGAAGAGGTGAATATGAAGCTGGGTAGCAATGATGTGTTCAAGGACTTTAGAGAAGAGAGGATGGTTAGAAATAGGGCAGTAGTTGAAGATAACAAAGAATGTTGGAGATAACATTCTCCCGGCATTGTCACCTGGAACATTTCATCTAGTGTACAAATGTTACAATACACATTGCTCAAAAGAAAAAGACTTGCATTATTTATATAGCGCCTTTCATAACCACTAGACATCTCATAGCATTTTACAGCCATTGAAGTATTTTTGAAGTGCAGTCACTGTAGTAATGTAGGAAACAAGGCAGATGGTTTGCGCATAGCAAGCTCCCACAAACAGCAATGTGATGATGACCAGATAATCTGTATTTGTGATGTTGATTGAGGGATAAATATCGGCCAGGACACGGGGGATAACTCCCTGCCCTTCTTTGAAAGACTGCCGTGGGATCTTTTACATCCACCTGAGAGAGCCATATGCAGGGATCTCAATTTAATGTTACATCTAAAAGACAGTGCAACTCTGACAGTGCAGCATTCCCTCAGTTCTGTACTGGAGTGTCAGCCTAGATCTTTGTGCTCAAGCCCTGTAGCAGGACTTGAACACACAACCTTCTGACTCAGAAGATTAAACATTAGGCCTTGGGGATGCTCGTGGTTTGCTTTTTGGAATCTTAGCTCAAACTCAGATCTGATTGTGCTCTCAAGAACTGCTAGGGTCAGTTTCATGATTCATCTATTGTATTTCAGCTACATAAAATAATACCCTCGTGATACTCTAATATTTATAAAAAGAGAAAGGGAGTCATTTGAAAAGTTCTGCTGGCAGCAATAGGGATAGGCATTCATCTTTATCACGTGGGCTTTAAGTATCACCTGGGTGGCATGCAGAAAGAAATAGCTAGTGGGGTGGATTGCAAATTAATGGAAGGAAAATCTGGCAGGTACTATTAGGAGTGTACGATATACAATATCCAGGCAGTAACGAAGGAAATCTGCTCCATAGTGTTATAGTCTTGTTTTCAACAGCACTCCCATCTTGCGAGTTTCCACAGTGCCAGTAGCATCTTGTAAAATAGCCACCAATATCTGTAGTGGCTTTTTAACAATATTAAAAATTGATGACGTTGATGTTAAATATTAAAATATTTTAGCATAGTGTAATTCACAATTTCCCAACTCATGCTGTACAATAATTACTTGAAATGTACAACAGCATGGCTAAAAATATTTGAATTCACACAAAAGACAAACACAGCGCTGCAGCTTTCTTCCTCACCTCATTTGGTGTCAACTATTCTTAGATTAGGTTTTTGATCAGACTTGATCAGAGGGAACATCAGGCATCATCTTCCTAAATATCAGCAATTTCAACACAAGCCTCAGCAGAACACTGTCTGTTATATCAGAAAAATCTTTCCTTCAATGGTAGAGTGTAATATGGTGCATTTGTATTAATGTGCTGCCCATAAAATGGTAGGAAAGCAAGTCACTAAATAGCAACCAAATAGCAAATCGCTGCTGTCACATAGTGAATTTCCAATCTCAGTCACAATGACACTGGAATGAAAGTGGAAAAATAAGAAGATGAGTTAATCAGTGCTGCGTTGCTAATATCTGACTATAACAACAGCATTTGAAAAAATCTGGTAGCAGGCATCCATCCTTTCTCATTAAAGCATAGTACACAACATAGAACTGACCAAATGAGAAGTAAATTGTTTTAACTAAAGTACTCTTGCTCCACACTATGATTTGTTAGACTTGGAATTATAAATTTAGGTATTTGGGGGGAAAGATTCTTTAAGGCCTGTTTTCGGGCAAGGAGGTCGCAAAACTTTGTTCTGCCTCCTTATTTCCATGATTTCTGCGTGCAGCCCAGCACGTCCCGTGCTGCTGGCTGGCTGCACACACAACAGGGGGCCGAACAGCATGTGTGGCTAGCACATGTTCTAGCTAGCCTTCTGCTCTTAAAGGTAATCTGTCCCTCTTAAAAGGAAGATGCACAAAATCAAAGAAGGCTGCTGCTGACTGTCATTCTTGCAAATGGAGAAAATGGAATTGGAACAACAGGGCAGAGGGCTCCGCGATTCACAGATGCAGTGCTTGGGGCCTTAGTCATGGAGGTACATAGGAGGAGAGATGTCATGGGCAGGACTTTTGTTTTGGGGTCAGGACCCCGACGCCCAGGATCAAGTGCAAGCCCCGACCCTGCACTGCGTTGGAAATAGTCACCTGACACGATTTTCCAAGGTATGTCCAAGTTACAACTAGAGGGTGCTCTCGCCATCCAATTAAGGACAGCGGGTGGGCTCCTGATGCTGGAGGACCAATAGGAGGCTCTCGAGCACCGAGAGAGCAGCAGCCTGCTAAGGCAGGTAAGGCAACGGGAGGGCGTCTCAAGATGGAAGTTTTGAAAATAAAAATGGCCACAGCGGCCATTGTGGAGGCGGAGCCCCTGTGGCCATCTTTCTACACCGACAGCGAAGGCAGGGGGTGCACTTTCTATTATTTGAAGCGCTGGACCGGGTCTGCCTCCTTTCACTGGCTGCATTTCAGCCGCTTTGGGGGTGGGAGGGGCCGCCTACCCACTCTAAAATTCCAGTTGGCACGGGAGAGGGGCTTTACTAGGCAGATTCAATTGTGGCTTTCAAAGGGGAATTGGCTAATTATCTGAATAGAAAAAAATTTGCAGGGCTACGTGAAAAAGGCAAGGGAGTGAGACTGGCTGAGTAGCTCTTGCAGAGAGCCAGCATGGACAGAATGAGCTGAATGGCCTCCTTCTGTGCTGTAATCATTCTACGATTCTATGTTAGCTATAAACCAAATTAATAAAATGTCTTTTCCAACACTATATTGTACATTCTAGTAAAGTGTTGAAATCTATAGAAATAAATTATTTTCTTATATAGATTTCTAATTATCCTCACTTTTGCTGTATAAAGGTGTGAAACATTCAAAGCTGTAGTTTTCAGACTTATAATAATGGAATAGCATTACATAATCTCCAGATTCACATATACGTTCAATCCAAGCAAATGTTTTATTTCAGTTTTATATTTATTGGGCCAGTGACCTGTAAAATTGGCAGTCGTATAATTTCAAGGTAACATTCATGTATTTATTTCAACTTCTGTATGAGCTTTGTGTTCCGTTTTATGGGTCTCTCAGACATGTTCATATAATTACTTTTTTCCAATTTGGGGGGTAATTTTTTAGCAGTCACTTATTAAGTGTAAGCAGTACAAACCAGGAACACCTAAAGAATGGCAGAAAGGTACAACCTCAATTAAAAAGCCATAAAGTCTCACTGAGTTAAAGCAGTGTCATAGTGCCAGCCAGTTATATAAACCGTGCTTCTATGGGTGGGCAGTTTTACGTTATAATTAGTATAAGGTTTAACCTAAGTAAATGCATTTGATTAATTATTTCCACTCCTCATAAAATATAATTGCAACTAAAGGGTCAGAGGTTACTTCAAAAAGCCCCATTAGAAATATATTTTCCAGGAAAAGTATCAAAAATCTGTAGGAATTCCCTGCACATATGCAACATATTTTATGCCCTAAGTAGAAGGTAGCATGGAGCAGCCAGTTATTATCCGTGTGGAAAAAAATCAGACTGTGGACAACCTCCGGTCTACTTTAGCATAACAGCCCTACCCAGTCCCACAGTGACCTGCGGGACTTGATGCTTTATTTATTTGTTTAAATTCCTAGGACACTGATCTTTTGATAATAACTAAGGAAATACCAAACTGATAAAACAAATATCACGTTGCAGACAGAAGACGTTTTACAGGGCCCTCATCAGGAATTATATGGATTGAGGGTGGTGGTGACTTTTCCAAAATCTGGATGCAATATCAAAAGATCCCATCGGAAAGATACTGGGAAAAATCCCTTTGAAAAGGCTCCGAATGGTATTTTTTAATAAACTAGAAAAAAACTTTAACTTTCAGTTGCCAGTTGACTAGAAGGTCAAAAACAGCCACTAACCCACATGAAGTCAAAATGACCATTTCATATATCACTGACATGTGGAGACCATCTCGCTGGGGACCGACTGATTCTCTGCCATAATCTGATCAGATATGCACTCTGTAGAAGCAGGAAATACACGCATCCAGCGGTAGTCTACTGTGAAAACTGCACTGTCGCACAACCATTTTGACTCCATGATGCAAACCTTTACAATATCTTTCTTTACATTTTTAATTTTAAAACTAAAATTGAAAAAAAAAGCTAGAAGCACCAGATGCACCAATGCCATTGGCTACATTTCACTGTGACCTGACATTTACCAGTGGCCCTTTAAATAGCCCATTGCAGGCTGAATGGAGCAAGAAAAATAGAGCCGGACAAGCCTCTTTTGTGGGGGCTGGGGGGGGGTGGAATTTTATGATCTACCCCGCGGTGGGTTTGGAGGCGGGCAGAGCACAAAATCGGGTGGGATGGTGGCTGGGGATGGGGCGGGGGGTAGTTCCCGCCATCATCCCGTCTCCGCTGAAATTTAGTCTGGGGCGGGAAGGCCTGTGAATGGCCTTTACCTGCCCCACCAACAAATGAAGCACTTAACCAGGTAATTAGCCCCCAATTAAGGGCTTCTTCCCGCCACAGCCGCAATTACCTGTGTGGTGGGCGGTCTTGTCATATGGCAAGCACGGCACAAAAAAACGTGAGGGCTGCTTCCCGGCTCCGGGGGGGGGGTGGTGTTGGTTTCTCTCGTTCAAGGGCAGTAATGTTATGAAAGGTGCTATGGAAATGGAAGTATTTCTCTTATTGATACAACTAATTTATTTCATTTTCTGGTGCTGGTGGCTGTGTGATGGCAGGGGTGGAATTACTCACTGATTACATACTAAAAAGGATCATTAGATGCTATGAATCAGCATCATGCCAAAAGCAGGCACAATATTAATCCACCAAAGCAGATGCCTGAAACTTCATTTGTAATCGTGTGGTTTTGTCTGTTGTTGACTTTAAAAGGTTCAAAATTTGTTTATCCCTTTGTTGCCTAGTTTCTAATCAAATGAGGTAACAAAAATCCTTTACTACTTATGCAGTTGACTCTTTTTAAAGTTACATTAATAACTCAGAATTAGTTGGCAAGAGACAATACAATTTTTGAACAAAAGAATTACAAACTAAGTGGCATATACACCCATTAATTTAATGAATCATGCAAATGGATGACAATGTTTTTCAAAATTATAATCTTCATATAAATGGCCGTACAGGGGGAAACTGGCCTCTAATTAATTGCTATTCTTGTTTGATTATTGTCCATCCCCAAATCTTCTCCTCATCTCCTGAAGGTGCATGCTTTTGGGGTATGGTTCCATGGGTGTCAGCAACCATGAAAGTATAAATAAAAATGTTTTCTTTAAACTATGAAATTCTTGAAATCTGAAACAAAAACAGAAAATGCTGAAACAAACAGGAGGACAGTCAGTATGCATGAAGAGAAAATGGCAGCTTAAAATTTCAGACAGTGTCTTTCTTCAGAATCTGCCTTTGTCATTCTAATTGGCCTATTTAATATATATTACCAGCATTTTCTACTTTAGTTTCACCAGTGATCTTATTGAAGGCAGCCTATTGTTTATAAATGTCATCACAGTCGAGCCCAGGCCTGTCTTGCACAATATCAATATTCATACAATTTCTAGCAGGGATCACTGGATAACAGTCAAGAAAAATATGGGTTAATAAATGAAAGTCAGCACAGATATGGTAAAGGCAAATTGAGTTTGACTAACTTGATTGAGTTCTTTGATGACGTAATCTACGAACATATGAATTAGGAGCAGGAGTCGGTTACTTGGCCCTTCGAGCCTGCTCCGCCATTCAATAAGATCATGGCTGATGGGACTGTAACCTCGACTCCACATTCCTGCCTACCCCCAATAACCTTTCACCCCCTTGCTAATCAAGAAACTATCTACTTCTGCCTTATAACTATTTAAAGACTCTGCTTCCACTCCCTTTTGATAAAGTACCACAAAATAGAATTGTTAGCAAAATTGAAGCCCATAGGATTAAAGGGCCAGTAGCTGTGTTGATACAAAATCAGCTAAGGGACAGAAAGCAGTTGTTTTTCAGGCTGGAGGCAAGTGTCAGTGTTGGGATCACTGCACTTTTTGATATATATTAATGGACTTGGGTATATATAATTTCAGAATTTGCAGATGACATGAAACACAGAAATGTAGTAAACAGTGAGCAGGATGGTTACAGACTTTAGGAGGTTTTAAACAGACTTGTGAAATTGGCAAATGAAATTTAATGCAGAGAAGTGTGAAGTGATTCACTTTGGTAGGAAGAACGAGGACAGGCAATATAAACTAAATGGAACAACTTTAAAGGGGGTGCAGGAACAGAGAGTCCTAGAGCTGTACGTACACAAATTTGCAGGATTTGTTGAAAAGGTTATTAAAAAGCATACATGATTCTTGGCTTTATAAATAAAGGTATGGATTACAAAAGCAAGGAAGTTATGCAAAACATCATTGGTTTGGCCCAAGCTACAGTATTGTGGCCAGTTCCAGCCACCACACTTTAGGAAAGATGGCAACACCTTAGAGATGATGCAGATGAGATTGATAGAATGGTACCGGGATGATGGACTTCAGTTACGTGAAGAGACTGGAGAAACTGGTATTGTTCTCCTTAGAGTAAGAAGTTTAAGAGGAGATTTGATAGAGATGTCAAAATCTTGAAAGGTTTTGATAAAGTAAAGAAGGAGACACTGTTTCCAGTGGCAGAAGGGTCAGTAACTAGAGGACACAAATTTAAGGTATTTGGCAAAACAACCAGAGGTAATATGAGGAAAAGCATTTACGCAGTGAGTTGTTATGATCTGTAATGCACCGCCTGAAAGGGTGGTGGAAGCAGATTCAAAAGAAACTTTCAAAAGAGAATTGGATAAATACTTGAAAGGAAGAATTTACAGAGTTATGGGGAAAGAGCGGGGATGTGGGACTAATTGGAAAGCTCTTGCAAAGAGTCGGCACAGGCACGATGGGCCAAATGGCCTGCTTCTATGTTGTTTTATTCTATGATTCTAGAAGGGGGGCCCTTACTGATTTTTCCCTTTTTCCCTTCCGAGACAGTGTTACTGAAGCCAATTTTAATACCACTCCCCCGTCCTAGCTGATTTCAGCAAACTCAGTAGAGTTTGAATATTTTATCGATGTTAAATAACTGACTATTTCTCAGTAACAAACTGTCCAATCTATCTAATCTGCCCTCCTTGTTAAGGTAATTTAAACCTAAAATAATTTGAAATGACAGCAATTTTACTGAACAATTGCCCAACAACTCTTACATTAGGAGGTACATTACAAATATTGTTGCTTTTGAACTGTGTTTAAGCAAATCACACAAATGTTTTGGCATATGATAGAACACATTGAAGTGTAGGATTGACTTTGTTCACTTTAAAATACTGCCCAAGTAGTCCAAGAGAAATAAATTGTTCTTTAGCATACTATGACAATTCTCATTTGTATCCCCTTAGTTCTGGTACATAGGATTCTGCTTTAAGTACAAGCAGGCATTGGTTATGTGCCACATCACTTCTCTCAAACTATGAGGTGGCAACCACTGGCACGAATAGTTCACAAAATGATAAACAGAAGTACTTGGAATAACAGAGAGAAATATACACACATAACCCAAGGAAATCTAAATTCACAGTTGTGATCTGGACTTCTCATCAATCCAATTAATATTCCTGGTGCAGGGTGAGGTGTTACCTATTGCAAATACCTGTCCTTGCACTGGTCTAAAATAGCCAAAGGTGGTGTCCAAATAATTCAACCAGGGCGAATTGACAATAATGAAATTTGGCCCAGTATCTGCCGTGTTGTACTATATCACGTGACTAGTTAAATATTATAATGGGCTGACGATGTACCACCGGCAGATAAAGTGTTGAAAGCTACCCTTTGTTCTGCAGTAACATTGATAAACACAGTCAGGATATTGTTTCCTCCTGCAGTCTCAACTATAAAATGCATATTTTTTCCTGTTTTAATCATTGTGATTGATTTTAAAGATTTTAAATTAATAGGCAGAAAATAAAGCTGCAAAATTTGCAAGTAGGAAAAAATAATCAGTGAAGTAGCAGCAGTGAAGGCTCATGTCCATAAACCAATATGTGTCAAAGTCATCATGCCTGTGTGTTCGAATTTACTCTCCCCTTATGCTCCAACTACATGTCAATTGGAATAGCAAAGTAATTAAAGGCCTTTAGGACCAAGCAAATTCCTTTTTGATAGACTGACAGCAACTAACTGTTGTTCCACCACATGCCTCAATGTGCAAAAAGATATTTAATTTCCTCTCGAATCTATTTACACTGTGTACTTCAGTAGCTTTCCCTGGTAACCTATACCACAGCTCAATTACTCTTTGGGGGAAAAATTAAAGCACTGACTGGGATATAAACAATATCTGATCCAAATGGACACCATGACTCAATGCGTAAATAAACGTTTATTTAAGAATCCATGAAAGGAATAGCTTTGGAAAGTATGTGATAGAATAGGAAGTGCCCACAGGGTACTGCAGCACACCAGACTCATCACATCAAATACTTAAAAAGCATGTGAACTCCAAAACACATTTCTTGGTCCAAGATCAGGGCTAAACTCTGAAACGCATCCATAATCACTTTTTCATCGGGATTGCTTAATCCAGCTGTTAGCATTCATTTTAGCTGTGACCTTACTCTGGAAAAATCCTTTTATACATATCTGAGCTGTTGTTAAACTGACATAAAGTGTTGTAGTTAGGCGACTTGATCACTGATGCTAAATAATGCTCCCAAAAACTGCCCCAAATGATTATCTTCAGATCAGCATGTTGCATTTAAGGACTATGCATGATGGAGGAAATGGTAGAAAATGCAGTTGAAATCAATTGCTGACTACAGGAAATGTTATAGACCATTTCAAAAGAGGCTTTTTTACATTCTTACACTCAAATTCAGGGTTCATGTTGTAATCCTGAGTTTCATTTTTGCTAAATCACATGTTGCACAAAAAGGAAAAAGATGCAAAATAAATAAGTGCAATGTTTATAAATGATCTGGACTTGGGTGGATAGAGTACAATTTTGAAGTTTGTGGATAGTATAAAACTTGGTAACGTAGTAAATAATGAGGATAGTAGCAGGGATCAGCTGAGCATAGATGGACTGGTGAAATGGGCAGACACTTGGGAGATGCAATTTAATGCAGCTAAATGTGAAGTGGCGCACTTTGGAAGGAACAACATAGAGAGGTAATATAATCCAAATGGTACCATTTTGAGTGGAGTGCAAGAGCAGAAAAATCTTGGGGTAAATAGTTACACATCCTTGAAGATGGCAGGGCAAGTTGATAAGGCAGTTAAGAAAGCGTGTTGAATTTTTTGGGAACAAAGTGGACGGAAATGGAGGGGGTGGGGTGACATAAAATCGGTATGGGACAGGTTGGACAGGACGTCCGACATCATGACATCCCATCCCGATTTTGTCCATGATGGCAAACATGGAAGGTGGAGGTCCAACTGCGACACGGCGTGCAGGTAATTAAGATACTTTAGGTTGGGATTGAATTTTATAAATGGCACATGGGTCTCATGGGACTTCAGAGGTTCACCTCCTTCAAGGAGGCGGCAGAGCAGGACTGCTTGGTAGGAGAGGCCATCAGGAGGGCAACCACCGAGGGCCTGTCAGGGTTACGAAGTGGAGGCTGCACACATTGCGTGAGGAGTGAGAGTAAGGTTGCATGAGCTGCGGGAGGGCTACCATTGCAAGGGAGACAACGGGCAAGTGACACCTGGGCATGGCTCACAAGTAGGGGTAACAGGGAGGAGGGGGCGGCTGGCAGGGAAGGACTTGCTTTCAGGGAGAGGCCACTTATCATAGGCCGCATTTATCCAGGCTTCAGTGACCCCGTTGAAGACAAGGTGCAGCAAAGTGGGAGGGAGGGCCATGCACCTGCAGTGGCACTGCAACGACCTGTGAGCCCAAAGCAGTGCCAGCAGTGGCCTCCAGATGGTGGAGAAGGGCACAGAGGAGAGAGAGAGGGAGCTTCCCCATGCAGAAGGGCATACCCGCTAGAGAGGGTCTACAGGTCGAAGCTCAACTACCTGAAGATGTCCGAGAGGCAATAACAACTCCAGGGAGGCTGTTACACACCTGTGTGCCATGATGCAGAATGAGCTGTGCCCCAGAGGACTTGGTGGGAATTCGATGCCAGTGGCCCTGAAGGTCACTGTGGCACTGAACGTCTACTCCACTGGATCATTCCAGGGATTCACAGGGAACATGTGTGGGATCTCACAGTCAGCAGCCCATCGGTGCATAAAGTAGGTCACCAGTGCCCTTTACAGGAGGGCTGGAGACTATGTGCACTTCCGTACGGATCTCAGCTCTCAAGCTGAGAGGGCCATTTGGTTCGGAGCCATCGCTGGATTCCCCCATGTCCAGAGTGTCATTGACTGCAGACATGTGGCCATAAAGGCTCTGGAACACCAGCCAGCGGCCTTCATCAACAGGAAGGGCTTCCACTCCCTCAATCTATAACTGTTCCGTGACCACCATAAACGAATCCTGCAGGTCTGTGCACACTTCCAGGGAAGTTGTCACGATGCCTACATTTTGAGGCAGTCCCAGGTTTCAGAACTTTTCCAGCCCCCCTCCCTCCTTCAGAGATGAATCCTTGGAGACAAGGGCTACCCACTGTGGCCATGGCTACTGACGCCTGTGAGAAGCCCACACACAGATGCAGAGGAGAGATATAATGCCTGCCATGGAACAATGCGAGCTACCATTGAGCAAGCCATTGGTTTGCTCAAGATGAGACTCAGATGCCTAGATTGGTCTGGTGGAGCCCTTCAGTATGCCCTGGCAAGGATCTCAGGTATCGCCATGGTCTGCTGTGGATTACACAACCTGGCACTGCAGAGTGGGGGAGCCAATGAGCAACGAGGAAAATGAGGAGCGGATTGCCTCCTCAGACGATGAGGATGCGGAGCAGGATGATGAGAAAGCCAGGCCAGATGAAGGACCCCAGGGACAAATGAGAGTGACCATGAGATACGTGCAAGGGAGGCTCGCTATGCCCTTATACATTCTTGCTTCCTTTGATCCTTACTACCAGTTGTAGCTTGACCAATAAAGACCTACCTTTATGCAGCCATGTTGTCGCCTTCCTTCCTTAAGGATGCAGTGGCTTATTGAACATTCGCACATAGCAGATCTGGTGAGGGTCCAGAGTTGATCCCTTGCCTCCAGCCTCTTCCTAGAGGCTGGGTTGCAGTGAAGGGTCAAATGCTTGATGGAAGAGAAAGGGAAGGCATCTATGCTTAACATTCACATTCACATTACAGCTGGCCCTGCATGTGAAAGACACACACACCCATAATAACCACATGATTCTACGTGCACTTCTTTATTCTCTTAAGTGAACTCCTACGCAATGCTCCCACTGTGCAGTCAGCTGAGGTGGAGGCTGGTTGCTGACCTTGCTACACCATTTGTGTAGGGACTATCTTGGCAGTCATCCTCTGGATGCCAGCATGCTGAGGGCCTCCTGCACAGAAGCAGTACCACCCTCGATTGGCAGGGATGAAGGAACATCTCGTGACACAGAGGAGCAAAGGAGCAGCTGGCCGAACCAAGAGCACCCTGAGAGGAGCCCCCAGTGGCAGGAGGCAGCCGCTCCTCCTCCCTAGCAAGGCAGACTTCTGCCTCCCTGCTGATCTGAGAGTGCAGAGGTGGTGAATCCAGGTCCCATGTCCCTTTCTCGCCTTGTCACTGCTGCCTTGCTCCCATGGTCAAGGCAAGGGTGTGCAGGTCTGCACGCATGTCTTGCAGACACTGAGTGATCTGCTGGATGTGGCTCTCTATTGGAGCCACTAATCTCTCAATGACTCAATGGAGGATGCCACTCGTGCACCAGTCAGAGATAATGCCGAGCTCAGGGCCCGGTTGGTCTCCTCCATTGTCTGAGTTCGGGTACGCATAGCCTCTGGCATCACTGCCAGATGTTGCCGGACCTCTTGCTGCAGCTGCAGCATTTCCCGTGAGGCTGCTGACACGAGAGGCACATCATGAGCCTGGGGCTCAGTGTGGGCCTGGCCTCCCACAGTCCTCCAACTGTCAGTGGCCTGAGCTGTCACAGCCTCTGTCAGCTGCTCGGGCATGTGTGTGCTGTGCTCACCAGGTTTGTGCCCAGATCTAAACTCAAGCGCAAACTCAACGAGATGCAAGTATCTGTGCTGGTGGAGTGTGGAGGAGTATGGGGTGATGATGGACCCTCTGAAGCTCCTTCCTCCCCCTCAGAGGTGGCAGGCTCCCTGCAGTCTCGAAGGCTGTCTGATTTGGCACCGCTTGATCTGAATGAGAGAACAGATACATGTAAGTGTCAAGGGCCTTCCCTCCAGCCATAGCACACACCCCCCTAAGATGTAAACTCCTGTGGGCACCAGATGCCTGATGAGCATCATGGCTCCATCACTGCAAATGTTGCCTTGTGTCCCACAGCAACATTACTCACTGTCTTGGAAAGGTGCCCCCGCCTGTCCATCTGCAATGCTCCAGCCATCTTGTGGTCCAGCCAGCTCCATGATCTCCACCAGCATCAGTGTTAAGACATGCAGAATGGGCAGCCCACCACTGGTCTTGGCCCGCTCTCTCCAAGTGTGTGCTAACTTCTCCTGCATTTAGAGGGAAGGGAGCTGTTGATCCCCCAGTGACATCAGTCACAACACAAAGGCTGCTGGCAGTCCAGCTGCCACTGACGGGGGCACACAGTTGCTGCCTGCAGGTGTCCCCTTTCTGTGGACGTTACGAGATTGCGCTATGATAACGGGCCTCCTTTCAGGATCACCTCACCATGCTGCTGTCAGTCATCTTGCATCCCCTGACTCTTTGCCCACGTCTGGGGAGTTGATCCCTCTCCTCCCAATGCACCGTCCTGCTTTGCCAGATACAAGGCCCAAGAGGATGAAGGCATTAAAAGGTACTCACTTTTGCAGGATAGATGAGGTCATTGAGCTGCTTGTGGCACTGGATCCATGTGTGCGGTGTGACCCCATGGATGCTGACCTCCTCTGCGATCTGGAGCCAGACTTGCTTGGTTTGGCTCCCAGATCTCCTCCTCCTGCCCCTTGCGAACATTATGCCCCTCCTCTTCCTTGCAGCCTGCAAAAGGACTGAAGGGAAGCATCAGAGAAGTGAGGCCGCCCAGGGTCTCCTTTCAGCCATCTCTTCAGTTTCTGCAATCACTTCCTCCTCTCCCAGACCTTCGCAGTGCAGAGCTCAATGCAGGTCTGGCAGTCCTTTAAAAATGGCACCAGCACCTGCTGAGGCATCATCTGATGCCTTACTCCCCACCTCTGGGCCCGACACCTATTGGTTGGCTGTCACGGCTCATTAGGCTTAATTGGCCAGCTGCTGCTGAATCACATGCAGCTGGTCGCTCCTGCCCCTGATGTGCCTCGCACCCAGTTCTGCTCCTGATGGCAGGACCGGCATCTCAATAATAAAATTTGGCCCAGTGTATGCAATACTTGGCTTTGTAAGGAGGGGCAATGAATACAAAAACAGGAAGTCATTTTACTCCTACTCCTTACAAATTATGCTTAGCTGGAGTAATGTGTTCAATTCTGGGCAGCACGTGTTACGAAAGAGGGCAAGCCTTGGGGAGGGAGGTTTACCAGAATGATACAAGGGATGAGCGACTTCAATTATGTGGAGAGATTGGAGAAACTGGAATTGTTCTTCTTCGAGCAGAGAAGGTTAAAGTGAGACTTAATAGAGGTATTCAAAATTATGAGGGGTTTTGATACAGCAACTAGAGGTAACTATTTCCTCTGGCAATTGGGTCAGTAACCAGACGCCATAACTTTAAAATAGTTGTCAAAAGAACTAGTGGGGAAAGGAGGAGAAACTTTATCTGACAGAGTTAACACCTGGAATACACGACCTGAAAGGGTGGTAGAATCAGATTCCACAGGAACTTTTAAACAGCAATTGGACATGTATTTGTACAGAACTGATTTGCAGCAGTGTGGGAAAATGCTGGGCGCTGGGACTAAGTTGGACAGCTCTTTCAAAGATCTGACATAGGCGTGACAGGTTGAATGGTCCCCTTCTGTGCTGTAAGATTCTATGATTCTAAGTTCTTTTCTTCTTCTAACCTCTGAAATCACTTTCCCTCCATCACAAGTGGCAGCTGATGTCCATTGATCACAATTACCAGGATTATTGTTATGCATTTTACATCATTTGTGGTTAGTCAAATGGCTTTTTTTGTTTCTGTGGATTATTTCTCCTGTGGTATCATATAGGCAGTTATTTTGCTCAGTCCGAAATGTGCTCAATTGCCAGTATACAGCTGGAAAAGCATTTTTGTTATTCTCATTTTAGAGATGTTTGTAATGCCTCACTGTTCGATTTGGAACAACAGTGCTGGGGTGGTCCAGCACCTGGGGTCCCAACATATTATACAATAGAGTGGTGCCTCCTTAGTTCTGACCTTCAGTTGCAATTATATTTGATGGTCAGTGGAAATAATTAATCAAATGTATTTACTCAGGTTTAAACATTAAACATTGAATTTTTAATCTCAACTATGTCACTGTGAAGGACCATTGAAGTGGAGTGAAGCACTTTCTGGGTGTGGGGTGAAAGAAAATCGTAAGTGAATTATACCCTGAAATTGGGAAACAATTAATGGAGACCTGTTTGCAGTTCATCTGCTGTCCTTCCTGTCTACACTTAGGAATGGGAAAAATAGTATAAACATAGAGCAGACAGGTTTTGAGGAGATCCAAACAAAAAGTACTGACAACATATGGCAGCATGGGGTAGTAGATTGTAGGTTCATGCATGCTCTGCTCCATAGGGTAATTTGCTAAACTCAATGAGATTGTCTGGATAATGGTGATGAGTGGAAAGGAGTCATTTTAACCATCCTTAAGAACATAAGAAATAGGAGCAGGAGTAGGCCATTCAGCTCCTCAAGCCTGCCCCGCCATTCAATAAGATCATGGCTGATCTGTCCCAGGCCACAACTCCACTTTCAGGCCTGCTCTGCATAATCCTTGACTCCCCGAAATTTCAAAAATCTATCTACCTCCTCTTTAAATACATTTAGTGACCTAGCCTCCACAACTCTCTGAGGTACAGAATTCCAGAGATTCACCAAGCACTGAGAGAAGAAATTCCTTCGCATCTCAGTTTTAAATGTGTGCCCCCTTATTCTGTAACTATGTCCCCTAGTTCGAGATTCCCCCACCAGTGGAAATATATTCTCAACATCTACCCTGTCAAGCCCCCTTAGAATCTGATACGTTTCAATAAGATCACCTCTCATTCTTCTAAACGCCAACGAATAAAGGCTTAACCTGTTTCGCCGTTCTTGATAAGACAACCCCTTCATCCCAGGAATCAATCTAGTGAACCTTTTCTGAACTGCATCCAATGCTAGTATATCCTTCCTTAAATATGGGCACAAAAACTGTACGTAGTACTCCAGGTGTGGCCTCAACAACACCCTGTACATTTGTAACAAGACTTCCCTATTTTTATACTCTATTCCTTTAGCAATAAAGGCCAAAATTCAATTTGCCTTCCTTGCTGCACCTGCATGCTAACATTTTGTGTACAAGAACACCCAGATCCCTCTGTACTGCAGTATTTTGTAGTCTTTCTCCATCTAAATAATAATCTGCCTTTTTATTCTTCCTACCAAAGCGGATGACCTCACATTTTCCCACATTGAACTCCATCTGCCAAGTTTTTGCATACTCACTTAACCTATCTATATCCCTTTACGGATTCTTTGTGTCCTCATCACAACATGCCTTCCCACCTATTTTTGTATCGTCAGCAAATTTGGATACACTACACTCTGTCCCTTCCTCCAAGTCATTAATATAGATAGTGAATAGTTGAGGCCCTAGGACCGATCCTTTTGGCACCCCACTAGTTACGGCTTTCCAACCTGAAAAAGACCCATTAATCCTTACTCTCTACCTTCTGTGTGTTAGCCAATCCTCAATTCATGCCAACACATTACCCCAATACCCTGAGCTCTTATTTTGTGCAATAACTTTTTATGTGGCACCTTATCAAAAGCCTTCTGAAAATCCAAATACACTACATCTACTGGTTCCCCTTAATTCACTCTGCTTGTTATATCCTCAAAGAACTCTAGCAAATTTGTCAAACATGATTTCCCTTTCATAAAACCATGTTGACTCTGTTTGATTGCATTATGTTTTTCTAAATATCCTGCTATTTCTTCCTTAATAATGGACTCTAGCATTTTCCCAAATGACAGATGTTAAGCTAACTGGTCTATAGTTTCCTGCTTTCTGTCGCCCTCCTTTCTTGAATAGGGGCGTCACATTAGCGGTTTTCCAATCCGCTGGGACCCACTCAGAATCCAGTGAATTTTGGTATATTACAACCAATGCCTCCACTATCTCTGCAGCCACTTCTTTTAAAACTCTTGGATGCAGGCCATCAGGTCCTGGTAACTTGTTTGTTTTTAGTCCCATCAGTTTGTCCAGCACCTTTTCCCTCATGATAGAGATTGTTACAAGTTCCTCCCTCCCATTTACACCTTGCTCATCTATTATTGTTGGGATGTTTATAGTGTCCTCCACCATGAAGACCAATGCAAAATATTGGTTTAAATGATCTGCCATTTCCACGTTCCCTGTTATTAATTTCCCAGTCTCATCCTCTAAGGGTCCCACACTTACTTTAGCTACTCTCTTCATTTTTATATATCCATAGAAGCTCTTACTGTTTGCTTTTATATTTCTTGCCAATTTACTTTCATAATCAAATTTCTCCCTCTTTATTAGTTTTTTAGTCATCTGCTACTGGTTCCTAAAAAATTCCCAATCCTCTGGCCTACCGCTTACTTTCGCCGCTTTGTACACCTTTGTTTTTGATTTGATACTCTCGTTAAATTTAAATTTACAAATGGATATGGATAGGTTAGGTGAATGGGCCAAAATTTGGCAGATGGAGTTTAACCATTTTGGTCGGAAGAATAGAAAGGAAAATTATTAATTAAATGGAGATAAACTTCAGAGTGCTTCGGTGCAGAGGGATCTGGAGGTCCTTGTGCATGAATCGCAGAAAACTAGTATGCAGGTGCAGCAGGTAATAAGGAAGGCAAGTGGAATTTTGGCATTTATTGCTAAAGGAATAGAGTATAAAAGTAGGGAAATATTGCTGCAACTGTACAAGGCACTAGTGAGACTGCACCTGGAGTACTGTGTACAGTTTTGGTCCCCTTACTTGAGGAGGGATGCAGTTGCATTGGAGGCAGTTCACAGGAGGTTCACTAGATTGATTCCAAAGATGAGGGGTTTGTCTTAGGAAGAGAGATTGAGCAGTTTAGGCTTTTACTTTCTAGAGTTTAGAAGAATGAGAGGAGATCTAATTGAGGTATATAAGATGATTAAGGGGATTGACAAAGTAGGCGTAGAGAGGATGTTTCCTCTGGTGGGGCAATCTAGAACAAGAGGTCATAGTTTTAGGATAAGGGATAGCAGATTTAAAACAGAGATCAGGAGAAATTACTTCTCTCAAAGGGTCATGAGTCAGTGGAATTCACTACCCTAGAGTGCGGTGGATGCCGGGACATTGAGTAAATTTAAGGAGGAGATAGATAGATTTTTAATTAGTAAAGGGTTGAAGGGTTAAGGAGAATGGACAGGAAAGTGGAGTTGAGGCATAGATGAGATCAGCCATGATCGTATTGAATGGCGGAGCAGCCTCGAGGGGCTGATTTGTCTACTCCTGCTCCTAGTTCTTATGTTCTTATGTTAACTTCCTTTGTTATCCATGGGTGGTTCATCGTTCTTATCAAGTCCTTCCTTCTGACCGGAATAAATGTTTGCTGAGTGTTATGAAATATCTGCTTAAAAGTCTGCCACTGATCATCTACTGACTTTCCCTTTAGTCTATTTTCCCAGCCCACTTTAGACAACTCTTTCTTCTTACCTCTGTAATAGCCCTTGTTTAAGTTGAAGACACTAGTTTGAGACCCGAGTTGCTCACCCTCAAACCATCCTTGTACTGTAAAATGTCTTGTAGTTCTCAGTTAAAGAGTGATTGACAGTGGCTGGGGAATGGTAATCAAAAAAGGAAGGGAAAGAACTTAGAAATGTAAACAGGAAGTATTTATTGCATGATTATTGTTTCATTTGCTTAGATTTGCCATTTTAATTAAATTCACTAAATAAGCTAAAATAACCACCACTCTTGCCTCCTTCTGTACTGTATGTAAAAGAAAAGGGAAGACGTAATAACAGCGAAGTGTAAAAGAAATGCTTCTCCTTCAGGACTTATCAAACTTATCAACTTGCCAGGATTGCTGGTGGAAAACACATACAAGATGTTATTGGGATTCTTGGTTTTTGTGTAGGGGAATTGAAAAGAAAAGCATGGAGTGTATGATGAAAAAGACCACAGATGATGTACTGTGTGGAATTGTAAGCATTTCATTACAGAAAGGAAATTTCAGCCATGGAAAAGGTGCAAATTAGATTAATTGGACTATTGCAAGAGATGGAAATATATAACTATGAGAGACTTGAAAACAATGGCTGTATTCACTGGAGGCAAAGACAGGAAGGGATCTAATAAAAGTGTTCACAATTTTGAAAGATGTGTTAATTATGAAACTGTCATGCTCATGCATTATGAACTTATGAACCATAAATATGAACTTATGAAGTAAACCCAAAACGGACACTTTCCTCTAAAACAAAATGGAGCTGAGAGGTCAGGTGAGCTTTTTTCCTGCCAATACCGATGGAACTACAAGAACCCCGAGCTAATTGTCATGACTGGACAAGTCTTGATGAAGTCATTAAAATGGAAACACCCTTTCTGGACAGATCTTTGAGAAGTCATTAAAATGCAAATGACCCTTCCTGTGGTAATGGCTGCATTTCTCCAACTAATTAAAAAACAACTGGGTTCACAATACTGTTACAGACTCTTGCACTCCAAACTTGAAATCCAGAAAATGGATGTGACAAGCTTTATTTTATATTAAGCACTTATTAAACAGAACCCATATCGACTGAGACCTGATAAATTGGCTCAAGTCCAAGAGGAGATTCAATACATGCGAGACAATTACATAATCAAGGCTAGTCAAAGCAGCTGGAGTTCTCCTATTGTATTGATTCCTAAGCCAGACGGTTCACAGCGACTCTGCATTGACTATTGAATGTACCCGATTCCTTGCATTGAAGATTGTATTGACCGGATGGGCAACTCTGCTTACATCAGTAAAATTGATTTATTAAAAGAATACTGGCAAGGGTACTGGGGAATGCAGCAACAGCCAAGTCTGTGGCGCCACGGGTGGCTCAGCTGCACAGGAGGGGAGGAAAAGGAGTGGGAGAGCTATAGTGATAGGGGGTTCAATCGTAAGAGGTACAGATAGGCATTCCTGTGGCTGCAAACGGGACTTCAGGATGGTATGTTGCCTTCCTGGTGCTCGGGTCAAGGATGTCACAGAGCAGCTGCAGAACATTCTGAAGAGGGAGGGTGAACAGTCAGAGGTCGTGGTACACATTGGTACCAACGACATAGGTAGAAAGAGAGATGAAGTCCTGCAACAAGAGTTTAGGGAGCTAGGTAGCAGATTAAAAAGCAGGACCTCAAAGGTTGTAATTTCTGGATTACTCCTGGTGCCACGTGCTAGTGAGTATAGGAATAGGAGGATACAGCAGATGAATGCGTGGCTGAGGAGATGGTGCAGGAGGGAGGGCTTTAGTTTCCTGGATCACTGGGTCTGTTTCTGGCAAAGGTGGGACCTGTACAAGTTGGATGGGTTGCACCTAAACTGGAGCAGGACCAACATCCTTGCTGGGAGGTTTGCTAGTGCTGTTGGGGGGGTTTAAACTAATTTGGCAGGGGGATGGGATACAGAGTGGAGGTACAGTAGTGGGTGATGCACAGTCAAATATAAAAGAGAAACTGAGTCAGTCTGGAAGGCAGAGCAAATATAGACCTGTTAAGGCACAAGTGAAAAATGCAAGGTTGAATTGCATCTATTTTAATGCAAGGAGTCTTACTCGTAACACAGATAAATAAAGGGCGATGATTGGCACACGGGATTATGATATTATTGCTATCACAGAGACATGGTTGAGGGAGGGGCAGAACTGGCAGCTCAATGTTCCACGGTATAGAATCTACAGGCGAGACAAGGGAGGGGGTAAGAGGAGGTGTCATTGCACTGTTGATCATGGAGTCAATTACTGCAGTAAGGAGGGATGATATCTTAGAAGGTTCCTCACATGAGGCCATATGGGTAGAACTTAAAAACAAAAAGAGGGCAATCACTTGGCTGGGAGTGTACTACAGGCCTCCAAACAGACAGGGAGAGATAGAGGAGCAGATATGTAGGAAAATCTCAGAGAGGTGTAAAAATAATAGGGTAATAATAGTAGGGGATTTCAACTTCCCCAATACATGAGCACCTTTTTATTCTTAAAGTTTCCCTGGGATTTTTTATTTTTAGTGAATATCATGTGTTACAAAATCTCTGCAAAAAGCATATTTCCTTTTGGGTTGAAATTGCACTGTGCAATTCGTTACAGGCAAATTACAGTTCATTATTAAACACAGTGCAATATCAAATCATCTGCCATTTTCTGCTAGTTCAATGCATTGTGAAACTATTTTCCAGTTTTATAAAATAAGATTTGGTGCTTACTGTTCTTAACCATTTCATGTGAAAGACATTTGCTATAATCGTATGTAGCATATTGAAGTTCAGCTGATGCTGGCAGAATTAGCTTTATATTAGGTTGAAACTGTCGGGACACGGCTCAGAATCGGATGTAGCTGAAAAAAAGAGGATGGCGGGATAGAGAAGTCAAGGAGACACTGCTGATAGACTAAAATTCCAACTAAGGTACAGTGAACCAAGTGACTGGCCATCAGTTAGTTTATTTGACTTACCTTTGGGTGGTGTGCTTGTAAGGAAATGGGCAGCACAGTGGCGCAGTGGTTAGCACCGCAGCCTCACAGCTCCAGCGACCCGGGTTCAATTCTGGGTACTGCCTGTGTGGAGTTTGCAAGTTCCCCCTGTGTCTGCGTGGGTTTCCTCCGGGTGCTCCGGTTTCCTCCCACAGCCAAAAAGACTTGCAGGTTGATAGGTACATTGGCCATTATAAATTGCCCCTAGTATTGTCCCTCGAGTCGCTCTGAACAGGCTCCAGAAGCTGGCCGAGCGCGTCTACCCTGAGGCACAGTGTGGCTTTCGTGCAGAGAGATCGACCGTTGACATGCTGTTCTCCCTTCGTCAGATACAGGAGAAATGCCGTGAACAACAGATGTCCCTCTACATTGCTTTCATTGATCTCACCAAAGCCTTTGACCTCGTCAGCAGACGTGGTCTCTTCAGACTACTAGAAAAGATCGGATGCCCACCAAAGCTACTAAGTATCATCACCTCATTCCATGACAATATGAAAGGCACAATTCAATATGGTGGCTCCTCATCAGAGCCCTTTCCTATCCTGAGTGACGTGAAACAGGGCTGTGTTCTCGCACCCACACTTTTTGGGATTTTCTTCTCCCTGCTGCTTTCACAAGCGTTCAAGTCCTCTGAAGAAGGAATTTTCCTCCACACAAGATCAGGGGGTAGGTTGTTCAACCTTGCCCATCTAAGAGCGAAGTCCAAAGTACGGAAAGTCCTCATCAAGGAACTCCTCTTTGCTGACGATGCTGCTTTAACATCTCACACTGAAGAGTGCCTGCAGAGTCTCATCGACAGATTTGCGGCTGCCTGCAATGAATTTGGCCTAACCATCAGCCTCAAGAAAACAAACATCATGGGGCAGGACGTCAGTAATGCTCCATCCATCAATATTGGCGACCACGCTCTGGAAGTGGTTCAAGAGTTCACCTACCTAGGCTCAACTATCACCAGTAACCTGTCTCTAGATGCAGAAATCAACAAGCGCATGGGTAAGGCTTCCACTGCTATGTCCAGACTGGCCAAGAGAGTGTGGGAAAATGGCGCACTGACACGGAACACAAAAGTCCGAGTGTATCAGGCCTGTGTCCTCAGTACCTTGCTCTATGGCAGTGAGGCCTGGACAACGTATGCCAGCCAAGAGCGACGTCTCAATTCATTCCATCTTCGCTGCCTCCGGAGAATACTTGGCATCAGGTGGCAGGATCGTATCTCCAACACAGAAGTCCTCGAGGTGGCCAACATCCCCAGCTTGTACACACTACTGAGTCAGCGGCGCTTGAGATGGCTTGGCCATGTGAACCGTCTGGAAGATGGCAGGATCCCCAAAGACACATTGTACAGCGAGCTCGCCACTGGTATCAGACCCACCGGCCGTCCACGTCTCCGCTTTAAAGACGTCTGCAAACGCGACATGAAATCCTGTGACATTGATCACAAGTCATGGGAGTCAGTTGCCAGTGTTCGCCAGAGCTGGCGGGCAGCCATAAAGATGGGGCTAAAATGTGGAGAGTCGAAGAGACTTAGTAGTTGGCAGGAAAAAAGATAGAGGCGCAAGGGGAGAGCCAACTGTGCAACAACCCCGACAAACAAATTTCTCTGCAGCACCTGTGGAAGAGCCTGTCACTCTAGAATTGGCCTTTATAGCCACTCCAGGCGCTGCTTCACAAACCACTGACCACCTCCAGGCGCGTATCCATTGTCTCTCGAGATAAGGAGGCCCAAAAGAAAAAGTATAGGTAGGTGGTACGGGAATATAGGAACAGGTGAGGATGTGATAGGAATATGGGATTAGTATAAATGGGTGGTTAATGTTCGGCACAGACTCGGTGGGCCGAAGGGCCTGTTTCAGTGCTGTATATCAAAATCTAAAATCTAAATATTAACTGGGATAGTCTTAGTGGAAAAGGCTTAAAGGGGGCGGAATTCCTAAAATGCAGACAGGAGAGCTTTTTGAGCCAGTACATAGAAAGTCCTAAAAGAGAAGGGGAAGTACTGGACCTAATCCTAGGGAATGAAGCCGGACAAGTGATAGAAGTGTCAGTGGGGGAGCATTTTGGGGATAGTGACCATAACTCTGTAAGATTTAAGGTAGTTTTGGAAAAGGACAAAGATGGACTGGAAATAAAGGTACTGAATTGGAGGAAGGCCGATTTCAATATGATGAAACAGGATCTAGCCAAAGTGGACTGTGAGCAGCTACTTGTAGGAAAGTCTCTATCAGACCAAAAGGAGTCATTCAGAGAGGAAATAGTGAGAGTTCAGAGCCAACATGTACCCATTAAGGTGAAGGGTAGGACCAACAAGTCCAGGGAACCCTGGATGTTAAGGAATATAGAGGATTGGAACAGGAAAAAAATGGAGGCTCATGGCAGATTCAGAGTGCTGAAAACACAAGAGGAGTATAGAAAGTGTAGGGGAGTACTTTAAAAAGTAATTAGGAGAGCGAAGATTGGACATGAAAATACACTGGCGGGCAAGATAAAGGAAAATCCTAAGGCGTTTTATAAGTATATTAAGGGCAAGAGGATAATCAGGGAAAGAGTAAGGCCCATTAGGGACCAAAATGGCAATCTGTATGTGGAGCCGAAGGACATAGGTGAGGTTTTAAATGATTACTTTTTATCTGTGTTTACAATGGAGAAGGACGATGTAGGTGGAGAGATCAGGGAGGGGGATTGTGATATACTTGAACATATTAGTTTTGAAAGGGAGGAAGTATTAGCTGTTTTAGTGGGCTTAAAAGTGGATAAATCCCCAGGCCCAGATGAGATGTATCCCAGGCTGTTATGTGAGGCCAGGCAGGAGATAGCAGGGACTCTGACACAAATTTTCAAATCCTCTCTGGCCACAGGAGAGGTTCCAGAGGATTGGAGGACAGCGAATGTGGTACCATTATTCAAGAAGGGTATCAGGGATAAACCAGGTAATTACAGTCTGGTGAGTCTAACAGGTAGGGAAACTATTGGAAAAAATTCTGAGGGACAGGATTAATCTCCACTTGGAGAGGCAGGGATTAATCAGGAATAGTCAGCATGGCTTTGTCAGGGGGAGATCGTGTCTAACTAACTTGATTGAATTTTTTGAGGCGGTGACTAGATGTGTAGATGAGGGTAAGGCAGTTGATGTAGTCTACATGGACTTAAGTAAGGCTTTTGATAAGGTCCCGCATGGGAAATTGGTCAAGAAGGTAAGAGCACATGGGCTCCAGGGCAATTTGGCAAATTGGATTCAAAATTGGCTTAGTGGCACGAGGGTTAATCAGGGATAGTCAGCATGGCTTTCAGGGTGATGGTCGAGGGTTGTTTTTGTGAGTGGAAGCCTGTGACCAGTGGTGTATCGCAGGGATCGGTACTGGGACCCTTGCTGTTTGTAGTGTACATTAATGATTTAGACTTGAATATAGGAGGTATGATCAGTAAGTTCGCAGATGACACGAAAATTGGTGGTGTCGTAAATAATGAAGAGGAAAGCCTCAGATTACAGGACGATTTAGATGGGCTGGTAAGATAGCCGGAGCTGTGGCAAATGGAATTTAAGTCAAAGAAGTCTGAGGTGATGCATTTTGGGAGGACTAACAAGGCAAGGGAATATACAATGGATGGTAGGACCCTAGGAAGTACAGAGGGTCACAGCGAACTTAGTGTACTTGTCCATAGATCACTGAAGGCAACAGCACAAATAGATAAGATGGTTAGGAAGGCAAATGGGATACTTGCCTTCATTAGCCGAGGCATAGAATATAAGAGCAGGGAGGTTATGATGGAGCTGTATAAAACGTTAGTTAGGCCACAGCTGGAGTAGTGTGTACAGTTCTGGGCACCACACTATAGGAAGGATGTGATTGCACTGGAGAGGGTGCAGAGGAGATTCACCAGAATGTTGCCTGGGCTGGAACATTTCAGCTATGAAGAGAGACTGAAAAGGCTGGAGGTGTTTTCCTTGGAGCAGGGAAGGCTGAAGGGGGACAAGATTGAGGTATACAAAATTATGAGGGGCATTGATAGGTTAGATAGGAAGGAACATTTTCCCTTAGCAGAGGGGTCAATAACCAGGGGGCAAAGATTTAAGGTAAGAGGCAGGAGGTTTAGAGGGGATTTGAGGAAAACATTTTTCACTCAGAGGGTGGTTGGAATCTGGAACGCACTGCCTGAAGAGATGGTAGAGGCAGGAACCCTCACAACATTTAAGAAGTATTTAGATGAGCACTTGAAACGCCATAGCATACAAGGCTACGGGCCAAATGCTGGAAAATGGGATTAGATTAGTTAGGTGCTTGATGGCCGGCACAGACACGATGTGCCGAAAAGCCTGTTTCTGTGCTGTATAACTCTATGACTATGACTCTAAGTCCCCATGACCAATCAAGCTAAGGAAATTTTGGCTTTTGTAACACCATTGGCCTATTCCAAAGCAATGTCACACCATTCTGTTTAAAGAACACCCAGCAACCTTTCAAAGATTGACGAATCAAGTGGTGGCTGGTTTAAGCAACTGTGTTGTATACATTGATGACCTGCTGGTTTATAGTGACACCTGGGAAGACCACATTAATCATTTAAGGGCATTATTCAAAGATCTGCAAAGCGTTAACTTAGTGGTAAAATTCGCCAAAAGCGAGTTCGCTAAGGACAAAGTAACCTAGGGACATGTTGTAAGCTAATGTCGGGGGGGTGCCAAGGGCAGCTAAAGTACAAGCCCTGATGGATATCACTGTTCCCAAGACCGAGAAAGATAATACGATTCCTGGGGATGTGTGGATTCTATAGAAAATTCGTCCCTAATTTCAGCGCCCTAGCTGCACCATTGACCGATTTATTAAAGAATGTCAAGATAGTGTGGTCAGAACTGTGCCAGACGGCTTTTGAGAAATTTAAGGCTGTTCCAACAAATGAACCCATATTAGCAGCCCCAAACTTTAAGCCATCATTCAAGGTGGCTATTGATGCGAGCAATGTGGGAGTAGAAGCTGTCTTACTCCAGGAAGCTGCCTTGGGTATCGAGAGACTAATTTGCTATTATTCTACAATGTTAAATAAACATCAGTGTAAATATTCCACAGTAGAAAAGAAGGTTTTGGGACTTCTGTTAGCTCTTCAACATTTTGAGGTCTCTGTCAGTAACAGGCACAGGGAGATATTAATAGACACTGACCAGAATCCACTAACTTTCCTGGAGAAATTTAAAGTCAACAACGTCAGGTTGTTCAGATGGAGTTTACTCCTACAGCCATTTGACTTAGAAATTATGCATATTGCTGGGAAAAGTAATGTAATTGCAGATGCTCTGTTCAGAATTTAAACAAAGTGCCACCAGTAAGCTATGGAAGGCATAGTGACACTGACCCTAAGGAATGCATGTTAATGAATGCGTGTAGATGTTTGCTTTCATGTGTTTTTACTTTTCTTCCTTTCTATGATAAAAAAATTAAATATCAAGGAATTTCATTTTTTCCTTTTTTGTGGGGAAGTGTCATGCTCACCCATTACGAACGTGTGAACTGTAAATATGAACTTAGGAAGTAAATCTGAAATGGACACTTTCCTGTAAAAAATGGAGTTGAGAAGTTAGGTGACCTTTTCTTTCCTGCCAATACACATGGAACTAATTGTCATGTCTGGACAAGTCTTGGCGAAGTAATTAAAATGGAAATGTCCTTTCTGGACATTTCTTTGAGAAGTCTTAAAGTTCAAATGACCCTTCCTGTGATAATGGCTTTACTCCAACTAATTAAAAAAACAATACTGTTGCAGACTCTTCGACTCCAAACTTGAAATCCAGAAAATGTGTGTGAAAAACTCTAATTCTATCAAGATGGCATGTGGATGGGTGATTGTCTGACAATGGCCTAACCATCAGAAACTATTCAGACAACCTAAACGCATGCTACTTTTGTAATCACACTCTTTTCTTGAGTGTGTATATCTGTATGAGTGTGAAAGTGGGTGTAGTTGTGTATATATTCGGGTGTTGAACAATAAACATTTATCCTTCTTTTAAAACTTATGATAAAACCTTTCACTTGTCTGTTCCTGACAATTAAAGTACTCAGGTGTTAAAACACTTTTTTAAAACCCGCTGTCTTCGGTCAGTTAAGAGGTGAAAAGGGGAAGCAGTTCCTATTGTCTCTCTCCTGTCCGCAACAAAGGATTATTTGTACACCAGTGAATTAATAACAGGCAGGCATAAATTTACGATAAATAATGGAAACAAGAAGGCAGAGATGAGAAGAAATAATTCATTCAAAAGTTTATGAAGAGCAAGAGGGTAACCAGGGAAAGGGTTGGCCCACTCAAGGACAGAGATGGGAATCTATGTGTGGAGCCAGAGGAAATGGGTGAGGTGCTAAATGAGTACTTTGCATCAGTATTCACCAAAGAGAAGGACTTGGTGGATGATGAGCCTAGGGAAGGGAGTGCAGATAGTCTTAGTCATCTCATTATCAAAAAGGAGGAGGTGTTGGGTGTCTTGCAAAGCATTAAGGTAGATAAGTCCCCAGGGCCTGATGGGATCTACCCTAGAATACTGAGGGAGGCAAGGGAGGAAATTGCTGGGGCCTTGACAGAAATCTTTGCATCCTCATTGGCTACAGGTGAGGTCCCAGAGGACTGGAGAATAGCCAATGTTGTTCCTTTGTTTAAGAAGGGTGGCAAGGATAATCCAGGAAATTATAGGCCGGTGAGCCTTACATCAGTGGTAGGGAAACTATTAGAGAGGATTCTTCGGGACAGGATTTACTCCCATTTGGAAACAAACGAACTTATTAGCGAGAGACAGCATGGTTTTGTGAAGGGGAGGTCGTGTCTTACTAATTTGATTGAGTCTTTTGAGAAAGTGATGAAGATGATTGATGAAGGAAGGGCAGTGGATTTTATCTATATGGACTTCAGTAAAGCCTTTGACAAGGTCCCTCATGGCAGACTGGTACAAAAGGTGAAGTCACACAGGATAAGAGGTGAGCTGGCAAGATGGATACAGAACTGGCTCGGTCATAGAAGACAGAGGGTATCAGTGGATGGGTGTTTTTCTGAATGGAGGGATGTGACTAGTGGTGTTCCGCAGGGATCAGTGCTGGGACCTTTGCTGTTTGTAGTATATATAAATGATTTGGAGGAAAATGTAGCTGGTCTGATTAGTAAGTTTGCGGACGACACAAAGGTTGGTGGAGTTGCGGATAATGATGAGGATTGTCAGAGGATACAGCAGGATGTAGATCGGTTGGAGACTTTGGCGGAGAAATGGCAGATGGAGTTTAATCCGGACAAATGTGAGATAATGCATTTTGGAAGGTCGAATGCAGGTGGGAGGTATACAGTAAATGGCAGAACCCTTAGGAGTATTGACAGGCAGAGAGATCTGGGCGTACAGGTCCACAGGTCACTGAAAGTGGCAACGCAGGTGGATGAGGTATTCAAGAAGGCATACGGCATGCTTGCCTTCATCGGTCAGGGCATAGAGTATAAAAATTGGCAAGTCATGCTGCAGCTGTACAGAACCTTAGTTAGGCCACACTTAGAATATTGCGTGCAATTCTGGTCGCCACACTACCAGAAGGACGTGGAGGCTTTGGAGAGGGTACAGAGGAGGTTTACCAGGATGTTGCCTGGTCTGGAGGGCATTAGCTATGAGGAGAGGTTGGAAAAACTCGGATTGTTTTCACTGGAATGACGGAGGTGGAGGGGCGACATGATAGAGGTTTACAAAGTTATGAGCGGCATGGACAGAGTGGATAGTCAGAAGCTTTTTCCCAGGGTGGAAGAGTCAGTTACTAGGGGACATAGGTTTAAGGTGCGAGGGGCAATGTTTAGAGGGGATGTGCAAGGCAAGAATTTTACACAGTGGGTGGTGAGTGCCTGGAACGTGCTGCCAGGGGAGGTGGTGGAAGCAGATACGAAGACCCTTGCCATCCATAAGCTCATTGTGGATGATTGCATTGACATCATGGCCTTGATAGAAAACTGGCTGAGGGGTGATCACACCTTTCCCCTAAATGAAGCCTCCCTACCTGGCTACACCTTCCACTACTTGCCCCACCCAAACCATTGGGGTGATGGTGTGGCTCTTATCACCAAATCACAGCTTGGTGTGTCCCCCTACTCCTGTGGTACCTCTCCTCCTTTGAGCATCTCACCTTGTTCCACCCCTCTCGCACCGCATTTAAAATCCTCACTCTCTATCTCCCACCCAAGTACAATGACAATTTTCTCACCAAGATATCTTCACGGCTTTGCTCCCTCAGCTTCTGTACCCAAAGACTTCTCATCTTTAGTGATTTCAGCCTTGATTGCAGCTCATCATGAGAGACATCAGTCTCTCCTCTGAGTTCACTGCCCTCCTATCCTCCCTTAATCGTTCCGTCCTTATAAACGCCACTCCCCATATTCATGGCCACCCCCTTGACCCTATCATTTCTCATGGCCTCGCTACTCCCACCATGTCAAACACAGATAAAGTCATCTCTAATCATTTCCTTCTATCGCTCTCCTCCTACATCCCCTTCTGCTCTTGGAACAAAACTTTTGTCCAATTCACTTACAACTACACTTTCAAAATCACAACTGTCTAGCCTCTGGTCCTCAGTTCACCATGACAGTTCTTCAGCTACCAATCTGCCCAATCATACCGTCAGCTCCACCTTTGGTGTCCTCGTCCCCATTAAAACCATTACTCTTTCTCACCCTGGTCATTACCCCGGTATGGTACTCATCTCCGCTCTCTTAAGTCCAAGATACTAGGAATTAAATGTATATGGCAGATAACTGGTTTAGCCATTCTTTGCCATATCTGGCTGGAACACATAAATCACTATCAGGTCCTGCTCTCCTCTGCCAAAACTGATCACTATTCCAGAAACATTCTGGAATGAAAAGATAACCCCAGCTTCTTTTCTGTACTGCAAACTGTTTTCTTAAACTCATCACCCCGTTTCCTCCACCTTCACCTCCAAAAGCGAGTGCAAAGAGCTCATGGATTTCCTTGTCACTAAGATTGAAACCACCTGTTCAGCTGCCTTTGTTGCTTCCCTCCCTTTCCCTAGCCCACCAGGCCAGTCTTCATCTAAGGTTCCCCCCTTGCCCTAGCCCTGGTCTCACAGAGTTTCTCTCCTATCTCCCCTCATGCCCTCTCCAAGCTCATATTGTCCATTAGAACCGCTCCTGCTCCCTTGAACATATTCCCATTAAACTGCTGACTACTCAACTTCCCTTCCTGACTCCCATGTTAGCTGATATTCTTCACAGTTCTCTCTCCTCAGGTACTGTTTCCCTCCCCATTAAAAATTTCATCATCACTCCCCTCCTCGAAAAAACAATCTTTGACCCATCCGTCCTTGCAAACTACCGCCCCACTACTGTGCACTACGGCACAGTGGCGCAGTGGTTAGCACCGCAGCCTCACAGCTCCAGTGACCCGGGTTCAATTCTGGGTACTGCCTGTGTGGAGTTTGCAAGTTCTCCCTGTGTCTGCGTGGGTTTTCTCCGGGTGCTCCGGTTTCCTCCCACAAGCCAAAAGACTTGCAGGTAGGCAGGTAAATTGGCCATTATAAATTGCCACTAGTATAGGTAGGTGGTAGGGAAATGTAGGGACAGGTGGGGATGTGGTAGGAATATGGGATTAGTGTAGGATTAGTATATATGGGTGGTTGATGGTCGGCACAGACTCGGTGGGCCGAAGGGCCTGTTTCAGTGCTGCATTTCTAAACTAAACCATCTCCAACCTTCCTTTCCTTTCTAAAGTCCTTGAACGTGCTGTTGCCTCCCAATCCGTACCCAACTTTCCTGGAACTCCATGTTTGAATCCCTCAAATCAGGTTTCTACCCTGCCACAGTACTGAAATGGCTCTTAAAGTCACAAATAACATCCCATGTGACTGACCAAAATAAATTATCCCTCCTTGTCCTGCTTGACCTGTCTGCCGCCTTTGACATGGTTGACCGCACCATCCTCCTCAACGCCTCTCCACTGTCATCCAGCTGGTTTGGACAGCTCTCATCTGCTTCTATTCTTATCTATCTTTTCGTAGCTAGGGAATCACCTGCAATAGCTTCTCTTCCCACTCCCATAACATTACTTCTGATGTCCCCCAAGGATCTATACTTAGCCCTCTCCTATTTCTCATCTACATTCTGCCCATCAGAGACATCAGTTTTTACATGTATACCAACAACACCGAGCTTTACCTCACCACCTCCATTCTTGACTCCTCCACTGCCTCTAAATTATCACACTGTTTGTCCGTCATCATCATCACTCCCCTCCACGAAAAAACAATCTTTGGTCCGTCCGTCTTTGCAAACTACCGCCCCATCTCCAAACTCCCTTTTCGTCATTGTATGAGCAGAAATTTCCTCCAAATAGATATTGGGAAAACCAAAGCCATTGGACTGGATTTTAAGAGACCGAACTCAAAAAATGGCAGCCTGCTCATGCGGGCCGCACGCCAAAGAGCCACTGCAATCTCAAGCATGACATCTCATTTAAATAGCCGGGGCGGCCTGCCCCCCCACACCCCCCCCCCCAGTCTGGTGGAGGGGTGGGCTGTCCGTCCCTGACAATGGCGTCAGCTGCCTGTGCGCCATTTTTAGAATCCTGCCGGCATATTTGAATTTTTAAATAAATATCCCCCCAAAATTAAATAAATCTATTTCTTATGCCCCTTTCCCACCCCCCAATAACTAGTACAATAACTATTTGCTCTTCTCCCCCCAAATCACTTACCTCTTCCATCTGACCTTCTCCCCCACAAACTGCACAGTTTTAGGTTCAATGCTTCCCACCATCCCTTACACCTATTCCATGTATCTGACCCTGTTCCCCACCCCCCCAAACTGATAAACTTACCTCCTCACCCCTCCCTACCAGTGTCACGCTCATTTCCCTGGATGGGGATCTGAAGGCGCAGGAGTTCCGCAACTGGCCGGAATATCGCAGAAGGACGGCCGTCGTGATAAGTTAAGTACTTATTCATTTATTTAAATAATTAAAATATTTTAATTAGGCTCCCGTTGCCAAGTGGCGGTGTGGCCACCACCGCCAGCAATTTGGGTGGGATCTTCCCAGCGTCAAGGCCCGTGGCGGGCCTCTCCCAACCCCAACGTCGGGGGGCTGGTAAAATCTAGCCTCGCTTGATTCTGCCTTCCCTCTTCCCTCCTTTCCAAACGTAAAAATCCTTCCCTTTGACTATGCCTTGGGTTCCCCTGCTAAACCCACCATATTTTCTTTTTCCCTTCCTATTTGGTGTTCACTGTTTTGTGCTCCTAATGCAGAGCAATTGAAATGTGGAGAGGACAATAGAAGAGCAAATTCTTCCTGCCACTAAGAGGGAGGGTTAGCAAAGCAAGGATGCACAAAAGGCAGCCTACCTTTACTGGTAGGTCATTGAGTTGTGTCAAATTCTAATTATTGATTGATGTGTCATTATAGCAAACAATAAAACAAATTCATGCTCAAATGTGGCAGCTGGTATTAAGTGTTATACACTGGTACTGACACCAATAGGAAATACAAAATTGGGCCTTGATATGATTTTTTTTAATATGAAAAATTCCTTGCAAAGACAATTTCATCAAGAGTAATGTTGAGCAGCATGGGAACAAAGGCCACATTGTTCAGTTGGTACAGAAATCAGCATCATAGCAGATGTGTCCATGGATTTCATAAGCCTGTGTCTGCTTTGAAAATTAGTCAGGTCAATCAATTTTTAATGCTTTTCCTGTTGTTGCCAAACTGGCAAGGACTGTGCCCCTAAGTCCCAGTGATAGCAGCAACAAACAAATGTATTTCCTTATGAGTTATCACGATCATTGACCAAGATCCAAAGCCATAATTTTTTTTATGTATGTATACATAGACTGAAAAAGTCAAAGGAGCCATGAAAATGTTAAAGTCAGCAGCTGTCTGCAACTCAATTGATACTTACTGTAATTGCAACAGTCTGTATACACCAGACTTTTTTTCATCCAAACATGTCAATTTATATATAGCAACATGCTAACAAAAACGGTTCATTTTCAGCTGGTGAACACCAGCTAAGAGTAATTTTCCAGCTTTGTGCTACCAATGGAAAGTCTTGCACACTGAGAGCACACATCAGAAATTTAAATAATGGTTGTAAAATGATGCACAACGCATGCTGGAATTTCCAGTGGGTGCTTGCACAGAGCAAGGCTACCCTGCCAACAGCACACATTCAAAAAATTGTCCTGAGTGCTGCAGGCTAGTTTAACAAATTTCAATGAAGATCTCAGTCCTCAAGGTGAAGGCAAAGAGATATCTTTGCCTGACAATTTTAGTTTTTTAGTTTTAGAGATACAGCACTGAAACAGGCCCTTCAGCCCACCCATTTATACTAATCCTACACTAATCCCATATTCCTACCACATCCCCACCTGTCCCTATATTTCCCTACCATCTACCTATACTAGGGGCAATTTATAATGGCCAATTTACCTACTAACCTGCAAGTCTTTTGGCTTGTGGGAGGAAACCGGAGCACCCGGAGGAAACCCACGCAGACACAGGGAGAACTTGCAAACTCCACACAGGCAGTACCCAGAATTGAACCCGGGTCACTGGAGCTGTGAGGCTGCGGTGCTAACCACTGCGCTGCCCTTTCAATCATTTCTTAATCTTGCATTTACTTCATTTTCTGAGGCCAGAATTATGTGTATTCAGAAACAGATTGGCTTCTGATATTGCTTTTACTGTGTCATATATTAGAAAGGAGTCGTTAGGACTGTCACTTTTAATAAATGGGTGGAAGCTAAAATAAGCTAGGCCGGGAATGGTGAAAACACACAACTATGATTAGCAAATTAATGAAACTCTCAGCTGAGCACCATGACTCCAAAATCTGACCACTGAGTTTTGAGGCAGACATCAACATCTCCCCACACAGTAGTGTGCTCTTCATATTGCATCTTTTATGCCATGAGAAATAAACCATCATAATGTCATTAATAACCTCATTATTTCACTTCCAAAAAAATCCTGTTTTCTAGCTTGAAATCACATTGTGTCACAACATGCTGTCAGTCTTGAATGAATGTAATTTCTGTTCTACTTCTACCTATAATTAACACTGATGTTGGTCTATGCATAGGAATGTAGAAATTTAGAAGGCTGGAAAAGACCAATTTGTTAATCTGGGTTGCCCCAAGGTTCAAAAAACACAATACACCATTCACTACCTATATTTCGTAATTGGTTTTCTCATCAAACACCCTATCCAACTGCTTAAAATTTTTGATGAATAAAACCCCTGCCTGGGCAGTTCATTGCAAACGTTCACCACGCTCTGTGTAATGTAGATTTATCCATTCAGATCCAAACATATATTGTGAAAAATAATGGATAGTAAAATTAATAATAGGTTTGTACTTTAAGTACAAACTGATGGTTCAGAAGAAATTTATCAACCACATGATTTTTTTTAATGGTTAATGGCATTCCTTAAGTAAATTACAGCCTTATGTTACTCTTTTTATTTGAGAGTCAGGCTCTCTCTATTTTTCTATCCATTTCTTTCACTATCTGGTCTGTACACAGGAATACTGACAAATGACCCACTGCCCAGCCTCCTCCATAGCCAGCTCTGAGAAGTCAGGCCAACTGTTAGAATTTCACTTTAATGCCCATCATTTTTGGGAGCTAAGTCTGCGTGTCAGCATTTCCTGACAAAAGTCAGCATGCACCAACCCTTCACCCCTCAATCCCACTCCTTATTAGTCTTAATGCTATTGGAGGTGATCTCAGCTGCTGCATACCATAGCTGGGATTTTTTAAAATAGGAATGGAATTCCTGCTCACAACCTACAGCAGCTGGAATTACTTCCATTAGCAGCAGCATTCAAGTAGGAGCAGCACAGGGATGGGATGGGATGGGATGGGGTAGGGTGGGATAGAATGGATAGAAATGAAAGGGAGAGGGAACTGATTACCAATGAAGTGTAAGGGGAAGGGAAAAATGAATGGGAGCAAAAAGGCAGCAGTAGGTGGGAGCAATGCTTCCAAGGGTGAGAGGAAAGAAGCTGGGAGAAGTTGTTTTCAGGTGGGAGGCAGGAGAATGCTAGCATTAACTGGTGGAAGAGCACAAGCGTAAAGGGGCTAGGGGAGAAACTTGAACTGGAGGCTGAGAAGAGAGCCAGCATCATATGGAGGGGGGAAGGGGGTCATGGTGGGGAATACCAGCTCACACTGAGAACTGAGGCAGGAAACTATGTCAGCTTGAACTGAGGGGAGAAGAATACCGATTTGAGAGCGTTTGAAACAAGTGCCCCCTTGGGGAGGGGAAGAAAACTATCAGATCAAATTGGTTTGCAGGGGGCAAAAAGTGCCAAGTTGAATTGAGGGGTGGGCGAGGGAGAAGAGTGCTATTATGAACTGTGAGGGTTGAAAGAGACAACTGTGAAAGAGTGGGGAGTTGGATAGAGGACAGTGCTGATAAACTGAACTGGGGAGGGTGTATGTGGAAGACTGAATGTTCAGGCAACTTTCAGGGAAGCAATGGTCTGATTGGTCAGTTGAAAATCCAAATGCCACTTAGATATTTAAGCTAAAATACTGATTCTGAAGTATAAAACTGCTAAAATTAATTAGAATGAATGATTTTTGAAGTAAAAATTCAATTTTTTTGGGGTGGGGTAAATATGACCACAGACCCCGCCCCCCCAAAAAAACATAATTAATTTTGTGTCTTCACGTTTGTATTTCCATTTTCAGACTTTCAGGTATTTATATTTTTTGTGAATGCAATTGAGAATGTTGGATAAATCTACAGCTTAAGTTACAATGCTCAAGCAACTATGTTTCCATGGGTCATTGGCTAGTAATCAGAATCATTCTTGAGTTGTCAACTTTTGGGATGTTATGTTAGCTTTTGCTAATTTTCTGGGTTAACATGTATGTATATAAGAGTAGACCCCCATTAATCCTTAATCAGCTGTGTTTGTTCATTTGTTAACTTATCTTCTTTTTCTTATTCTTGAGGATCAGAGCTTGGCTTTTAGGGAAGTAACTTTCTTATTCGGTGTAACGTCTGAAATTTCTTCGAGCTTCAATTGCTTAGGTTCTTTATTTAAAAAATTTGTAGGCTTTAGTTTCAACTTATCATTGTTCATCCTGTTTTATCTTGTGTTAGTTACTTTGGGCTTGATTTTGTTCTCCCCAGGTGTCGGGTTCCATGGCGGGGGGTCCTGAAGATGGCTCTGGATGAGACCCGCCACGGACCTCGAAGTCGGGAGGGCCTGGCCTGATCTTCCCGGCAGCAATGAGGCTCTGTGGCAGCTCCCCCGCCACTGGGCAACGGGACCATAATTTAAATATAAATAATGAATAAAATTAATAAATTAATTTAAATAGACTTACCTGTGATCTTGAGGGCACGCTATGATCTTCAGCATAGGCGGCCGGCACTCCCACGCCTTCAGATCCCCATCCGGGGAAACGAGGCACCACACTGGTGGGGGGTGGGGAGTGGGGAGGAGGTAAGATTTTCAGTCCGGGAGGGGGGAAATGGGGTCAAATGCATGTAATGGGTGTAGAGGATGGTGGGAAGGGTTGAACCTTAAACTTTGTACAATTTGGGGGGGGGGGGGCGGGGGCAAGTTCAGATGTAAAAAGTGTTTTGTGGGGGAAAGGGCAAATAGCTATTGTAATTGTTATTGGGGGTGTGGGAAAGGGGCGTTAGAAATTTATTTATTTAATTTTGGGGGGGGTAGGACTTTAAAAATTTAAATTGGGCAGCAGGGCAGGCTGCCCTTTAAAAATGGTGCCAGCGCCAGCGCACAGGCAGCTGACACCAATGCTGGGGATGGACAGCCCGACCCCCTCCCGGATATTTAAATGTGCCGCCGCAATCCCATGTGGGCGGGCCGCCATTTTATGATGCTCGCCGCCGAGGCTAGGTGCGGGCTCTTAAAATCAGCCCTTTATGACTGTTGGTCTATGTGATTTTGTAGGATGTATTCTAAAGGGGGGAGTTTTAATGCTCAAAAACAGGTAGGTTTGAGTCAGGTGGGATGTTAATATGTTAAAAATCTGAATCCTGACCCCAATCTGCCTCCAACCCACCCACTTCCGGTTTTAATGGAGGTGAGATAGGAGGCAGGCAAACAACCCATCTGCAGGAGGCAGGTGGCAATTTAAACATTAGAATGGGCTGCAGATCCCAAATGAAACCACCATTTTGAATTTAACACTGGCCGGCTAAGTTTTCCAGGCTTCTAGAAACCCAGCAGCTAAAGACAGGTGAGGGCTGCTGTATCCAGGAGGCAAGTGCCTGTTGTCTCCAATGGACTTGCTTCTCCAACCCCCTCACAATCGGACACTGCCCCAACCCTTCCGGTCTCCTCCATGAGGCATCCAATCTCCTCCATGAGGCCTCTTTACTCTCCCAAACACAGCCTTTGATCTGCCTTTGGCCTCCAACTTCCCCAAACTCCGGCTTCCCTGACATTACTTCCCTGACATTACCTGGCTCTGTATCCCAATCACCCTCTGCTCTAGCTTTCCCTATCGTCCTCCACATCCCCTCCCCATCACCAGTGTTATGGTCAAGTGAGGAGGGGTAGAAGGATTCCGTCTTTTTCCTTTTCTTGTTAGGCCACAACAGGTTTAATTCTTTCTTAAAGTGGATGTACTGGCCAATTCAGGAGGTGTTGAGTTAACAAAGAAGGAGGTTAACTTTATTGTGCCTAAATCAAACTAATAGAATTATAAACAATGTGCCAACTTTCACTCTTACACACACACTAGAGGTTTACACACACACAAATAGGTTACAGAGTGGGGAAAGGTAGATTGTTTGAGTTAGAGTCCATAAAAAAAGGTATAGAGTCTGTGGAGTTTGGTGATTTGGCTGGCTTCTAGATGAATTCAGTGATCCTAAGGCTTTTAATTTGAAGAGATAGATGACTGGTTCAGTGAATCTCTTGGAGATAGCCATGCAGATTATTTCTTCCAATGGGGTTTCAGATTGTAGCCAGAGTATGCAAAAGGTGGTCAGTCAACAAGCAGGATTTGAAAGCTTTCAAGCTGTAATGGAGAGAGAGAGAGAGAGAGAGAGAGGGTCTGCTCATGTCAGAGTCCAGTTGCTTCTCCTCTGCTGCAGAGAAAACACCAGCTTAAAACCACAGATGGGGAGGGGCTTGTCGCAGGACAGTCAGTCTGATACAAACATAGCAGTTAACAGTATTTCTCTGCTTGCTGAAAAGAACAGATAGTTCCTTTAAACTTCCTATGTCTTGGTTCTTGCTGGAGACTAAGCAGACATTTTGTCTCCTTCCTCACATTCCTTTGCAATGTAGGATACAATGTAGCAAACTAGGTAATCATCATTTTAACTGGGCTTTTAAAAATGTCTTCTAACATTTCTTGACAAAAAAATTCAGATCTCCAGTCAGTGGACCAAAGAAAATTATCATTCAACAAAACACATTGGCATAACACCGGTCTCCCTTAACTTCCATGGCTCAGCTCACCGATCTTCCTTCTGCCCCTGCCTTGGTCTCCCCAATCTTCTCCGGCTCCTCTCCAGTCCACTCCCTGGTGCCACAGGCCCACATGCCTGATGACCAGCTAGCTTCTCAAACTGACTAACTGCTGCGGGAAACGGAGACAAATAAATGCTAATCATGTCCTCTTAATAAATTCGGCAGGACATTTGGGAAACACGTTCTTCTGGGTTTCCAGACCACAAACCAACACCCTCCCCCCACCCTCACTCCCTCCCCATCTCCAACTAATCGCCAGCCCTAAGTATTTGACTATATGACCTGTAGCATTTGGCAATATGTTCTTCAAATTTGAATTTAATTTTGTTTTGGTTTTATTACTGAGTTCCAATCCCATCACCCCACCTCCCTCCCCATGGGGATTTATGGAAATCCAAAAGTTATTGGTTTAAATCCTTCATAAACATGGACCTATGAATTGCTCTTTGATATCACTCACTATTGTTAGAATGGCACCGAAGATGGTTGTTACTAATCAGCCTGACTCCCCACTTTTTTAGTGTTCTTAATGAATTGCAGTTTCCACAAACAGATCCGTGGGACCTGTGCTCTGAAAATTGCATGCTTTATGTGTCATGAATGGGAGTAGTATGCTATGGGATTAGCAATTATGTTTTTAATTGAGATACTTCATATGAAAGGTTACATAACTTGCCCATCACACACTTCTGATCTCTTTGATGGGCCATAAAACATGCTAGTGTCAGGCAACATTATTCAGGCTAAAATGACAAATCAGATTTATTCAAAAGAATTTGTATGAGATTTACAGAGAAGCAAACTAATGCTTGAAGGAATTATATAACACAGAAATACCTGCACCTATCTAGGCCTTGGGAGATCTTGCTTACATCACCAATGAAAGAGCAGTGATGAGCATTGTGTAAAGGATCTGCTTTCATCCACATTTGGTGCTTATAAAATGAGGAGAAGTCATAAGGTTGAAATTGCACTAAACAATATTAGCAATTAACCTGTTTATGTGAAATTCTTATATGCTTTTTTAACAAAGGTGTTGACATGTTTATTTAAACAAATAAGGTAAACCATATATGCATAGTACCAACAGACAGAAGGCAATTACAGGGTTTTAAAATGATAGTCAACCCCACTGTACTATGCAATTAATAGAATTTGGATTATGATCAGAGTCCCTGATAATGTACATGTAATTAGACAAGGCTTCTCCAGACAGGGGGAGCCAAAATCCACACAGCAAGTTGTGTTGGATTCATTCTCCTACACATCACAGGGCAGGTAATGCAGGAACACAGGAAAAAGCCTGAGAGCTGATACTAAGCCAGAGCATAGCATACAATACAGGGGAATCCAAAGGAAGGAAAGATTTTTTTTTACTTAAGACACCAAAACATTTGACTTAGAAGTTAACCTAATTTTTGAAAGCAGGAAAAAGTAAGAATATGTTTAGAAAATTGTTATTTTGCTTTATAACTTAGCAGAAAGATCTTAATTTGAGAAACATGCATGGTTCATTTAATAAAACAAAATGCCTTTCATGTTATTGATCTTCCAACCCACATTCAAGTCAAAAAATATTTAATATAAGTGGACATCACACAGGCAGTTTATTCCCAGGTTCCTGTATTGTGACTCCTGATTCTGGAGAACGCAAAGGTGAGAAAGCTAAGTTACCATGGGTTGCCTCATGCCTCTAACTTCTAATCAACACATACCCCAGGTAGCCTGATTGAAACTGGGAACTCATCAGGCTGAATTTTACCAGCCTCTCGACGCCGTGGGTCGCGGCACGGGGGCCGGTAAAATACTGCGGGGAGCGGCCCGCCTCGATTCACGACATCAAGAAGGGCCCGCCGCATATTACCGGCGGTGGCGAGACCTCGGGACGCATCCCCCCCACCCCCACCCTGCCGCCAGGCGGTGGACCCTTCATCTCCATATAAAAATGAGGCCTAATGAAATGCAAATTTACCTACCCATCCCACTCTGATATTACGTCCACCATTTGTGCTCCATGCACCTTCGGAACTCCACACGGAGTTCCGGGCGAGAGTTTGGTGGGGAAGGGGGGAGGAATAAAATTTTCAGGGTGGGAGGGGTAGAGGAGCAGAGAAAACATTTTTTATTGGCTGTGGGGATGGTGGGAAGGGGTTGAAAGGCAAAGAGTGGAAAGTTTGGGGTTTTAGAGGTCGGGACTGCCAGTAATGGGGCAAGTGGGGGGGGGGGGGGGGGGGGTGGCGGTGGAATTAGGCCTTTCATGTTGAATTTAATGGTTGTATTAACAGTTAAAGTGCTGGTGCCTTTAAAGTTGAAAATCAGCTGTCAGGGCTTAAAGTCCTTTAAAGATGGCGGCGGTGCCTGCGTGATGGTGCCAGATGCCATTACCGGGGATGCAGAGGCCGTCCCCTCTACGTCATCTGGGACAGCCGCTCTGCCCCCTCTATTTTAATGAGTCCCTGAACGCACTATCGCCGGGGCTCAGGGACGGCGCATCCACATGGGATACACGCTGTTCTTAGAATGCGCCACTCATAAAATTCAGCCCATCATTTGGGAATCACAAGAGCACAACACACAAATAAACTGACAGATCCTTTTATAAAGAAAATATTTGACTTAAATTCTACAAAGTACACTAAAATGAAATTCTGTGGTGTTGCTAATAAGGCAGCTTTGGTTTAATAGGGTTCAACATTTCTTCTACTTTTGGACATAGACCCACGAGTTCAAAAGCTCCAACCATTTAGTATAATGTTCAGTCGCTGTTAGTCAGGAAATGGGGCATTGAAGGAAAGAACTGGCACAAATGGCCTATTCAACTCTTAAAAATGTTATACTGTTATCAATGTATGTAGTTAATGATGATTAATGAAACATTCTAGTTCTGGTAATTCATTTAATCATGCTAATCAGTGGATCCACTGTTGGGGAGACAATCCAATTAATCACTGACAAATATGTGTGAGATCCATTATACTACAATACATGAGGCATTCAAAAGAGTGCTGTCAGAGTGCAACTAGTTGAGCAATGATTGACTCCCTCATGTGCTATGCTGAAAATGAACAGGCTAATAGAAGGAAATTGTTTGGTTCCTGCCAAAATCTCAGTTCCTGATTCCAGCTCCATCTCCTGCTTCTCATCCAGTCGTACCACTTTGGTGCGAAATCTGTGTTCTATTTGACCCCAAATTGCAATTAAAACTTCATATCCCTTCCATCACCTCTTCCATAGCTTCCCTCACAACATAGCTCACAACCTATTCTATCCTGTCCTTCATGGGGTCCCTATTCTGAATAGATTGTTCTTCCAACACTGGTTTCTTTTACATCTGCTGTCCCTCTGTTGTGCCTTTGGTATCAGAACTTCCAGCCATCATAACCCTACACTCTTTAAAGGTCCTCTTAAAACCTGCCTCTTTGACTAAAACTTTGTCAACCCTTTTTAATTCCCAGGTATGGTAAACAAGGAGTAATTTGTCACCACTGAATATACTGTAGAAATTTTGAAGGAATCGTTGCATGTTGTACCAAATCTTCTCTCAAGTTGGTTCAATTGCTCCTCTGCTACATCATTAACTGTAAGTAATATTTAAATGATAATGCTTCCATGCTAGAGCAGCCTCAATCTGCCTGTGCAAAAGCAATGTTTTATTCAGATATAATCAAGTCTCAGAGAAACTAACATTAAGTGCTAACAAAACATTACTGGAATGAAATTTCTTGGAACACAATCCCAGCACTTAGGCTGCAATTGTGCCTGTCAATGTCCTCTGACTCCACTGTAGTTTATGGGGTCATTGGACGGGCACCTAATTTGCATCAGGAAAGCAGGTACAAGGAGTATTACATGTGCATCTCTGACCCTCGTCTGCCCCAGCTGACTGTAAAATCCAACTTCCAACTACCATTGGAAGAGAGGTTGCGCAGGCACTCGACCCCACCCACCACTCACCACCCCCGCACCACCACCCCCCCCCCCCCACCCCACCCTTACTACTGGCCATTTTCCCCTATTTATGAGGGATGATTTTAAACTATGTATATTTTGGAATTTATTGTGGGTCCAGGCCATTTCCTTGGCCTGGGCCCCAACAATGATACCCACTTTTGACCCATTGGAGGCTCACTTAGCATACTAATGTTCACAGATACACCAGCATAGCCAATGCAGCGAAAACTCCTGGTGCAGACTTTGAAAATGTGTTGCTATCTTTTGATGAAACTTTACATGGGATTGACTATATTTAATGCATTAAAAATGTCAAATAGTTGGACAACATTTTGTCTTTTTATATATGTTTGAATAGGAATTGTGTACCATGGCAATAAATAGGCAGAGGAATAAACAACCAGTTAAACAAAACAACTTCAGATTTTAGAGATCCTGATCATTGTATATTCCTCATCCAGAAATAGAATTTCTTGGCAAAAACTGTTTAGCCATTTATCAAGCGTGAGGCTCTTAGATTACATGTACTTTTAAGCAATAAGAACTGTCTGGATTGATGTCTACTTTAAACAGTCATTTGCCAGTGAAGAGCAGCCCACCAGGCAGCCGTTTGAGGGTAGTTTCCATGCGGAGGAAAGTTTTCAAACAAAAACCACTATTGCTGTTCTGGTTTGTCACAGATATTGTTTTGCTTTGTGCTGTTTCTGTTACTTTTATTCTCACTCTGCTATCCACAGACATCTCCTAATGATATATTGGAATTTCCAAAGGCTGTTTCAGTCAACTCACTCAGCTTCACTGTTTAGCATTTAAATCCAGGGCCAACTATTACTAAGTACTCTACACTATGTAGTTCTGGGCTAGGAACACTGAAGCAGATAACTCTGTCAGGAGGCTGGAGCCACATCCTTTCAGGTTATTTAGATAGTGGCTCCCTGTTGAGGTATATATTGCAGTATTAGTGTTGTACTTCAAAGGATTATCTGTCTGTAATTTGTGCCAGGAAATGTAAAGCAAATGGGGTTGAATTAACAGAATAATTTTCAATGTGTCAAAATATCTTAAAGGTGCCATTGTTTACAAATGACAGAAGTGAATTCTGCAAACGCTGTCAGCATAATACAAAGTTTTAACATGGGATACAGTATTTAACATCCTGTATGCACCTCTATGTGTGTTAGGTTAATGGATCTATTAAATATACTGGATTAATTCAAACACTATAGACCTTTATCCTTCCTCAATGATACTCAGATGCCAAACACTTTAGCCAAGAGAGGTAGTGTCCTTGCTGCTTGTTATGCTTTTTTCTCAGTTTCTTCCCTTACCTCTCCTCTCTAGAAGGAATCACTTTAATATCTGTTCCTTCCATACAATGGACACTGACAGTTGGGAGGCTAATGACATTGCAGCTGAGCCTTATCCTATCTTCATCACACACAAACTTCCAACAGGAGTTACCAGATAATGACCAGAATTGTGAACTGTAGCTGATTTTTTCCCCTTCCTAAATCATAGACACTAAGGCTGTAATTACAAGATAATTACTGTTGAGTTGTCTAATTTGCCCATCTTAATTCAACCTTCCAGAAAGATAGTACAGTCTCCCATTGTACCAGTGAATGTTTTCTTAATTGAGTGTAGGGTTTTCCCTGCCCTACTCTATCCAGGTGGAGCTAAAGAGTGGCGAGTCGAAGAGACTTAGCTGTAGGGAGGAAAATAGACATAAGCACAAGGAGAGAGCCAACTATGTAGCAGCCCCGACAACCAATTTTATCTGCAGTGCCTGTGGAACAGTCTGTTACTCTAGAATTGACCTTTATAGCCACTCCAGGTACTGATTCACAAACACTACTTCACAAACCACTGACCACCTCTAAACACTTACCCATTGTCTTTCAAGACAAGGAGGCCGAAGAAGAAGAAGAAGACTCTATCCAGGAATTCATTCCATATGTTGATCAGTCTAAGTAGGATATCAGACCTACTTTCATTTCCTATTAGTTTGAAGCTGTGTTCCCTTGTCCCATTCTTACAACTTAAAGTAATATTCTGGATTTATACTATCCATTCCCAATACTATTCTTATACACCTTGAACAGATCGCCTCGCAGATGCCTCTTTTACAGGTTGAAAGGTTTAAGTCTCTCCAGTTCTTCCTCATAACTCAAACTCCGGACACTAGGGATCAGCCTTAAGACCCTTCTCTGATCTGCTTCTAGTACCTGAATGCTTCACTTGTGTCTTGATCACCAGAACTGGACATAGTACTAAAGGTGCAGTCTGATCAGGACACTGTCTGATTACAACTTCCTAAGTTCAAAATTCTGTTGGATCTATGTTTGCGGCTCTCCACTGGTTCAACATTGAATACTGGTCTACTAAGACTCCTTGGTCTTTTTCAACTTCATTCTTAACTGCTCTACATATTATTATGAAAGTGATTCTGTTTTTTGTTAAAAATATTTTTTAAAGGTATTTATCATTAAACTGAATAAATGTTGGACCAGGTTTTTTTAAAAAAGGAAGCCATCGGAGGGCACCGAAGGAGGTGGATTGGCAACAGTGTTACTGGTTGTCACATAACTTATGTTAAAGGTAGAACAGAAACCCTGGTAGCAGGGACAGCGAAGTGACAAGTGTTCCCTCGATTGGACAAGCCCAAGAGCGGTGGAGCACCTGGGATGGGCAGAATATTGACAAGCTTTTTGGTTGTGTGTCAGTGTGTGTATTTTACCTTTTGGAGTGAGATAAAGTCAAGTCTGCTACAGAAGGAGAGAATTCCAAGGAAGAAGAGAAGATCACAACCCAGCTTTGTTTTCTGGCAAAACTCTAAAGACCCTGAGAAATCCACTGTGTCAATTCATCTTGTTTCCTGTATTTGAAGAAAGCCTGCTAAAAATTCTCAACGCCACCTGAAAAGAACTGTTCTAAAGATCTTAATGACCTGTCTACGTGTACTTGGATGTTAGACAGTATGCCAGTTTTGGAACAACATATCTCATCTGCTGTTTTCTTTAAAAATGAACAAGTAATCGACCCAAGTGCTTTTTGTCTGTAACAAATCCAAAAATCCCTTTTTATTTTTTCAGTTAACCGGTGTATAGGTATGTGTGTGTGTGCATGAGTGTAAGATGCTAAGGTAAAAAAGGGGACTCAAAAATTTAATGTTGGGACTTTAAAAGTTTTAATCTGTGTGTTTATGTTTTGCTTCATTACCAGTTAAGACTTGTTCTATAAAAAACTGATAATTTTGTTGTTCAGTAAAAAAACCTGGTTAGTGTTTTCTATTCTGGGAAAAAACATTATATATGATTGCTTATATTAGTAAGTGGCCTGTGAAGTGGGACTGAATTAACAGTGCACTCCTCCCACCACAGTTGTAACAATATCACCCATAATTTGCACACTTGTGTGTATGAAACAATTTATCAGACACATATGAATATTAAAATCCAATCCAGTTAGAGATGTTAACAGGTGCTATCTCAGCACAGATCAAGAAGCAACCTGGGATCTTGCTGTGTGGTTCACTACCATACCATATGGTGCAACCACCAAAACCATCAGGATATCCTGTGGGTTGAGTTAAATATTACTAATGTCTCCCTTCCAATATGAACGTGATTCATAAAGCTCCAAATACATGTAGCTGCTATATTCAAAGGTCAGGCAGTTGATTGACTTCAACATAGGATCACTGTTGCAGTTTATGAGTCTTTGACCCTCACCTGATAGACATAATGCTTGTTTCACATTTAAAATAACAGCACAATAATTCTGAGGGCCTTATTAAAGACAATTATTTATTGCAGTTTTCATATCTGTAATTTTTAACTCCTTTCCAACCCCCACATTTTTGCAGGATGAGAACATCATTAGAAACAGAGAACATGTTTGGAGTTAAAGAGATTGGTTTTGTTGATAGCTGGATCAAAGAGAAATACTCACTGAAATGTTATTATTTTCTCTGAGAACCTGCAAACTAGACTCATTGGCAGTGCTTGAAGAATTTACAAGTGTGTACAATGGAATTCATTGGCAGCATTTTACTGGTTTGTGTGACCTACAAGCAAACCAAATTTATGTCTGCAGTTTTAGATCAAAGACAACCTAATAAAGTTACAAATTTGATACAAGTCAGATGGGTCCTTTTTCATCTAGAAATTCTCTTCTTCAGCATGTGACACCCGCAGCACTGGAGAAAGTTCAAGTGTACAAAAGAGGGAGGTTTATGCTCTGTGACAGTGCTATATATTAAAGCTAGACCTTGATGCTCTAGTGTTACCTGATGAGAATTTTAGCCTCAGTATATTCTGTGATCTTCAAAAATTCCTAAGTTGCTCTGTTCAGAATGGTGTCAGCGCTATTCTAGCATTAAATGTTCTGGCCCTCCAAATAATGTATGGACAGCCCTGTATGAATTGCAATGATGATGGCAGAAAACTGTGCCAAACCCTGGACAGGAAAACTGCATCTAACTCCATACAGGAAACCTGCAGCTCACCCCATATAAATAAATTGCACTTAATGCCCTACAAAACAACTGCATCTAACCCCATAGAGGAAAATGACATTTAACCCAGAAAAGAAAACTGCACCTAACCCCATACAGGATAATTGTACCTAACCCCATACAGGAAAACTGCACCTAACCACATACAGTAAAACTGCACCTAACCCCATACAAGAAAATTGTACCTAACCCCATACAGGAAAATTGTACCTAACCCCATACAGGAAAACTGCAACTCACCCCATACAAATAAATTGCACCTAACCCCATACAGGAAAGCTACACCTAAACCCAGAGAAGATGATGTCCAAACCCTAGACAGGAAAACTGCACCTAACTCCATACTGGAAAACTGTACCTAACCCCTGACAGGAAAATTGCACTTAATCCCATACAGGAAAACCTGCACCTAATCCCATACAGGAAAACTGCATTTAATCCTTGACAATGTTCCAGATAGGAAAACTATATCTTTCCTGAAAAAGAAAACTATATAATGCCAGATAGGAAAACAGCACTTTTATCTGTAGAGATAAACTGCATCTAACTTCCTTAAGAAATTGCATCTAAACTCAAGAGAAAAACTTCACCTAACTCCACACGGGGAATATTGTTCATTAGTCCAGACAAGAAAACAGAACCTAACTCCAGATAGGAAAATGGCATCTAACTCCCACTGGAAAACTACACCTAACCTTGAACTGCAATTCAGCCCTAACACCAGATGGGAAAATGCATCTAACTCTGGATAGGAATGCTGTACCTAACTGCAGACAGGAAAACTACATCCACAGGAAAACACTACTAACACCAGATAGGAGACAAGACTTAATGAAAACTACATTCACTGCTGGACTCAAAAGTTGCACCTAGCCCCAGATGGGAAAGTGATATTTTACCCCAGGTAAACCCAACAACAGACAGAAAAAGCACACCTGACAACATTCAGGAATGGTGCACCTAATCCTGGATAGTAAACTGCATCCAGTTCAAGTCAGGAAGTATGCATCAATCCCAGACCTGAACAATAAACTGAAAGCAGTTATGGCCAGTAAAGCCACACCCAATTAGGGACATAGGAATAGGAATAGGCCATTCAGCCCTTCGAGCTTGCTCTGCCATTCTATTGGATCATGGCTGATTGTAGAAAATGCTGCACTTGCTTCTGAACAGAATGCAAGCAAATATAACCTAACTTGTTGGGTGGGAAACCCAGGGGATCAGGTGTAACATTGATTTTACACCTTGTCCAATGGCAACAATTTTAACCTATCCTGCCCATTGGCAAACTAATGGGATTGGGCGCAATGTTGGTTTTACACTCTGCCTGATTTTTCTTTCCATAGAAGTCAACGAGTAATATTGGGCGGGGTGTAAAATCAGCACTCTACCTGATGGGTTTCCCACCTGCTGAGTTAGGTTAAAATTGCCCCAATGATTTTTGAAAGTTTATTTACAATCTCACTGCTTTCAGTAGTAGAAGAGAGCTGTGATTTGAATACCTTCCATTGTCATCTGACTTAATAGGTAAAATAATTCTATGTTTTTACATGGAGTATGTACACATATGAATAAATGTTGCATTCAATTTTTAAAATTGAAATTGTGCTGTGTAACATTAGTAACAAATATATGACCATTTTTCCTCTGTTTTAACAAAGGCATTAATCAATTTAAAATAGATATATTCATTGCTAATATTTCACTACATGATTTCAACTCAAAATGGACGCATGACAAAAATGTATAAATACTAATGCACAATCTTTGGGAACTTTAGATAGAGTTGAGTTTAGTCCAAAGGTCACAATCTGTTTTCAGTCCCAAGTCATCACATAGTGCAGTCATCTATTATTATACAATGCTTATAAGTTATTTAGTTAGTGCTTAATAGTCGGTGATTAATGACTAGCATATGTCACTGCTGAAATGATCACCTGGAGGATGGCCTGAATACAAATCCCTACAGCAATGTAAATCAACCTCAGCAATGGTTCTGCATTAAACAGGTAGTTATTGTTTGTTTTAGTTTAGGATTTTGCTCTGGGGATGAAGGAGGTAAGAGAAAGTAGTTTAAATAGTCTACAGGTGGTGGGGAATTCATGCCTCAATAAATAATAAGACACTCATGATGCTGGGTGATATCCAGAAAGCAGCTTGGTCCAGCTACATGTTCTGATATCATTTTACTTCTTTCTCATCACCCATTGCATCTCAATATTACGGAAAGCTTTTAGTGGCTATTTATCTGGGAAATCATCCAAACAGGGAGTTGCTGATTTCATGTTTGTCTTTAAGTTGTCAAATTTGGGGAGATGTGACTAAAGCCTTTGACCATAAACTTCAACTTAGGAAATTCTGGGCAATTTTCTGTAACAACTTGTTTAGGATCAAAGTGTAATAATCTGTGGGAACAAAGAAATAACTGCAAAGTCATTATTTAAAGCTTAAGAAGAATTCTTATGAGTTGTATTCTTATAAATCATTTTAAAAGGGAGTTGGACAGTACTTGAGGATGAGGAACTCAGAGCTATAGATAGAAAGCGGGGGTCTGGGACTCACCAGGACTGTTCTTTCAAAGAGCCAGCACAGGCACAATTGGCCAAATGGCCTCCTTCTGTGCTGTAAGTTTCTATGATTGTCTGAGTTAGATAATATTGTAGATTATACTATGTTGTGATTCTTTGCATATAGTTATGTAATTTTTCCTTCTGAAAAATTTAGCAATGCAATTTTTTGATTTTTTCCCCCTCGATTATGAAGAAGTTAAGGCTAACTTATGTACAGGAATTGCTTCTGAGGTGGTGATCTTTTCAATCCAAGCAAGATGTCTGTTCTGAAAGCTTTATTGGTAAAAAGAAGCTGATTGCCTTCTGACACTATCCATACTTTGGGGTGAATGTGATTAGACCATGAAGAATATTACAGGTGACCTTAATAATGTTCTCACCCAATGTGTACACAAGTGCATTTTATAGTGCAGGTCACTGGATAAAGAATAGGTGCAGGAAGGAAGCTCATAACTTTACCACATATACCAAAGGTTCTTTGGCCAAATATTGCATTAGCTGAGACTCAGCATAGCTGAAGAACCAAACCTGAAACCTTCTGGTTTGTATGAAGTTTTAACAGGTTTGTGTCAACTCAATTAGTTGAGTAGCTTTAGCAAATTAAAAAATACTCCAGAAAACAATTGCTGCGGTTCCTTGGATTTGAATAACAGTCAGCTACTGAACATTCAGAAATTTCTTCCAGTCACATACATAACTGAGAAAGCGTTCCAGTATGTAATTGTATGAATCAATGTGGCCCCTCTCTTAGCCTTTCTGCTAGAAGACAGACCAAATTGTCCTCATGACATTTGTATCAAATTAGGTTGGGACAAGCATTCTGGCTGTGCTGGTTTTAAACTCCTTGAAGCCAAATTTTTTCTTTTGTGCATCTGGCAGAAGCTCAGTTCCCAGATGTGAGGTAGAAGAAAATGGGATGGAGTTTTGCTTCACCAGCTTCTTTTGCACTGTGCAGGAATTTCCTGGGGATCCCTTAGGAGAGGGGGGCAGAATAGTTTTGCAAACAGGGTCATCCCATGAAAATGAGACAGAAGCAATGTAATGGACTAACCCATCTCATTTTTCTGTCAGAATGGCAGCAGCCCCCAAAATAACACCCAGCCCCACTCTGATCAGAGGATATGAACAGGTCCTGTTGCAGCCATGCAGAATGAAAATACCTTTTTTTCCCCAAGTGAAGGAGATGAAAATTGGAACTGGGGCCTTCTGGCTGTTGTTTTTGGGCAGCAGCCAAAATGCTTTACAGCCAGCAGCCATTACTACTGCTGCACATTTGTCAGGCTTGCAGCAGTGGTTGACTTTCTTCTCCCACTTGCAGACATTGGGCTCTGCTGACTTGGGGATGCATCTGGCTAGCAAACATGACATGCACCCTGAAATACAGGCAGTTTCAGTCACGTCAAATGTAGATATTTGTTTACTTGTCTTGGTACTGAGTTAAAGAAGCTTTTATCAATCTAAACCAAGACAAAAATATTTCATTTTCTATCACAAATTCCAAGCTTCAACTTATTTCCTATTCTTTTTGTATGATAAAGTTGTTCATTTAAATTGACACTGTCACTATAATAACATGTCTACAACCTTCTTCAATGTTTCTAATTGAAGGAAGATTCTGTGACACAATCTTGTCATTCATATCACTGATAAGAATGTATGAAATAGGAGCAAGAGAGGCCACATGGCACCTTGAGCCTGCAATCTGCATTACTGTGATATATATTTTTGTATTACTGACCTGGTTCAATGTCCTTGAATCACGAGCTACATCTACTACTACAAACAGTAAAAATACATCATAAAATATTTTAGTTTTCGTTGAAATTTTCCATGCATGACTTTATCTAAAACCTTCTGGAAGTCCAGCTAAACTACATTGTAGGGTGTTGTACTATCAAAGATATTGTTAACATTTTCAAATAATTTTAGAATGTTTTTTTTTTATATTCTTTCATGGGATGTGGGCGTCGCAGGCCAGGCCAGCATTTATTGCCCATCCCTAATTGCCCTTGAACTGAGTGGCTTGCTAGGCCATTTCAAGGGCATGTATGAGTCAACCACATTGCTGTGGATCTGGAGTCACATGTAGGCCAGACCAGGTAAGGACAGCAGATTTCCTTCCCTAAAGGACATTAGTGAACCAGATGGATTTTTACAACAATCGACAATAGTTTCATGGCCATCATTAGACTAGCTTTAAGTTCCAGATTTATTAATTGAATTCAAATTCCACCTTCTGCTGTGGTGGGATTCGAACCCATGTCCACAGAACAATACCTGGGTCTCTGGGTTATTAGTCCAGTGACAATACCAGTACGCCACCGCCTCCCCATTAAGTTGAGACCAAAACTGTACACAATATTCCATGTGTAGTCCCACCAAGGCTCTATACAATTGAAGCAATACACCTCTACTCCTGTACTCAAATCCCCCCGCAATGAAGGCCAACATACCATCCGCCCTCCCAACCACCTGCCACACCTGCATACCAGCCCCCAGTGACTCACGAACAAGGACACCCAGGTCACCCCGGACATCAACACTTCCCAACCTCTCACCATCCAAGAAATACTCTGCCTTTTTGTTTTTTCTATCAAAGTGGATCACCTCACACCCATCCACACCATATTCCATCTGCCATGGACCCACCAACTCACTCAGCCCGTCCAAATCCCCTTGAAGCCTCCCTGCATCCCCCTCACAACTTGCACTCCCACCTAGTTTTGGGCCATCAGCAAATCTGGAAACACGTTATCAAGCAAGGTCTTCTTTTAAATCCATGCTAGCTGTTTCTCATTAAACTACTGCTACACAGGTACTCCTTCAGCCTTTAGAATGCTTTCAGTAATTTATCTGTTATTGATGTTACCTGGATTAGATTTGTTCCTCTCTTATATATCGGTATTGCATTTGCTCCCAATTCTTTGAAATGTCACTTATGGCGAATGATTCTTTCAGCCAATGCCCCACAAATTATGTTCCTTGTCTCCTTCAGTATTCCAGAATACTAGGATGTCACTATCAAATTCTGTTTTCACAAAGAAAATAACTTGCATTAATTCAAGAGTTTGAGGTGTTTGGATGGCACACAGCTCAGAATTGCAGCTGTGAAATCCAAATTGAAGAGGAGGAGTCCTATAAATAGCCATGTTATTTAAGTCCATTTTGCCAACCCATTTACACTTCATAGAGCTTGGGCAAATTAGATACTCAGAGACATACCACAAGAGCCGTGGCTGCATTAGTCCCATTAAATTTCAGATCAAATAATTCCTTTCTTGTTCTTCCAACGGTATAGTTAGACTCTGCCAGACTGTTCACCTTCACAGATTCAACGTTTATAGTGTCACATAAAACAACATGAAAAATATAAATGGCTTTATTTTCTGCTTTTGGAATGGATGGTAAATGCCCCATTTTATTTTTATTTTGTGGCAATGGCAATGCTGATGGTGTCATTATATGGATGTCAGCCATACCCAGCTTTCAGTTGCAATTATGTATGTCCCAAAATAATGTACTGACATAGCTTCTCTTTGTTACCACTGGGTGAGCTCTTGGGAAAATAATTCACTATTATTAACACCAGAATTTCAACCAATTCCAACACACCTACAATAATCTTATGTTAGCACATCTGAAATGGCTTAGTGGCCACTTAATCACTGTATACAACAGTCCAAGCCAAGCATCTGTTCCATAAGAATTATACCCTAGTGACATAGTCACAAAGCTTGTTCAACTGACAGCAAATGCAAAATTGTGTCCATAAAGGATGTTGACACTCTCTTGCTTTCAGGTATAGTCTCACTCTACTTGAAACCATTTGGAATGTAAGTCCAGTGCGGTGTCAAATGAGACTTGAAAATCCCCAAGTGGACCTTCTGGTCACTTTATAAACCTACCTGCAACTAACACAAGTGTTGAGACAATGTGGGCACTGCAACCTGCACTCTATAAATATTACATTTTAACTGCTGGGAGAGGAGAATTTTACATATGCATGTCATGCACAGAGTTCCCTCTTGGGCATACAAACCAGATCTGTAGGGACGCATGAAAACAGGATACTGCCTAGCTCAGAGGTTGGCAATCTTTTTTTTACCTGAGCATAAGAACATAAGAAATAGGAGCAGGAGTAGGCCATTTAGCCCCTCAAGCCTGCCCCGCCATTCAATAAGATCATGGCTGATCTGTCCCAGGCCTCAACTCCTCTTTTGGGCCTGCTCCACCTAACCCTTGACTCCCCAAGATTTCAAAAATCTTTCTCCCTCCCCCTTAAATATCTTTAGTGACCTAGCCTCCATAACTCTCTGAGGCAGAGAATTCCAGATATTCACCACCCTCTGAGAGAAGAAATTCCTTCATATCTCAGTTTTAAATGTGTGCCCCCTTATTCTGTAACTATGTCCCCTAGTTCGAGATTCCCCCACTAGTGGAAACATCTTCTCAACATCTACCCTGTCAAGCCCCCTTAAAATCTTGTATGTTTTTATAAGATCACCTCTCATTCTTCTAAACTCCAATGAATAAAGGCTAACCTGTTTAGCCGTTCTTGATAAGACAGTCCCTTCATCCCAGGAATCAGCCCAGTGAATCTCATTTGAACTGCCTCCAATGCCAGTATATCCTTTCTTAAATATGGGGACCAAAACTGTACGCAGTATTCCAGGTGTGGCCTCACCAACACCCTGTACAGTTGTAACAAGACTTCCCCATTTCTAAACTCTAACCCCCTAGCAATAAAGGCCAAAATTCCATTTGCCTTTGCTAATTACTTGCTGCACCTGCATGCTAACCTTTTGTGTTTCATGCACAAGAACACCCAGATCCCTCTGCACTGCAGTATTTTGTAGTCTTTCTCCATCTAAATAATAATCTGCCTTTTTATTCTTCCTACCAAAGTGGATTACCTCACACTTTCCCACATTGAACACCATCTGCCAAGTTTTTGCCCACTCACTTAACCTATCTATATCCCTTTTTAAGAAATTTGCATAAAATACAAACTGTTTGAAGCCACAAGACAAAAAAAAGATACAAATTTAAAAGATGGAGTAAAGGAATAAGCACAAATTAAAGTGATCGAATTGTTTATCAAGAATCTAATGAACACTATGCAGTTATCTGATGCGGTAAACAATTACCCGTCTTTTTCCGGCAACAAAAAGAATATAAAATGTAAATGCTGAAAAGTTCAATGACGTTGTATTTGACTTGAGGTCTTAATATAAAATTTAGCATTTCTTTTATCTTTCTAAATTCTTGAAATCGGCTAGCAAAGGCTTCTTTCATTTTATATATTGCATTTTTTAAAAATCTTTTTAATTGATATGCTTGTCTTTTGAAAAACATTTTAAGCAGTGAAAAATGTGCCAAAACAACCTCCCCTATATTTTTTGCAAGTATTTCCAATTTTCGCTCAAAAGAGAGCACTTCTTCCAAAAGTAGGAGGGCTATGGTTCCCTGTTCTTGTAATTTTCTGCTAAGACTGCAAGTGAGGCAGGTATGGGGATCAAGAAGGCAAAAGTGGAGAAGTCTCAGCCCTTGCAATTGTCCAACAGGTTTTAGGCACTGGAAACGACAACGGCAAACCCAGCCCTGTTGAGCCTGCAAGGTCCTCCTTACTAACATCTGGGGACTTGTGCCAAAGTTGGGAGAGCTGTCCCACAGATTGGACAAGCAACTGCCTGACATAGTCATACTCACGGAATCATACCTGACAAACAATGTCCCAGACACTGCCATCGCCATCCTCGGGTATGTCCTGTCCCACCGTCAGGACAGACCCAGCAGAGGTGGCGGCACGGTATACAGTAGGGAGGGAGTTCCCTGGGAGTCCTCAACATCAACTCTGGACCCAATGAAGTCTCATGGCATCAGGTCAAACATGGAAAAGGAAACCTCCTGCTGATTACCACCTACTGCCCTCCCTCAGCTGATGAGTCAGTACTCCTCCATGTGGAACGACACTTGGAGGAAGCACTGAGGGTGGCAAGGGCACAGAATGTACTCTGGGTGGGGGACTTCAATGTCCATCACCAAGAGTGGCTTGGTAGCACCACTACTGACCGAACTGGCCGAGTCCTAAAGGAAATATCTGCTAGAGTGGGTATGCGGCGGATGGTGAGGGAACCAACAAGAGGGGAAAACATACTTGACCTCATCCTCACCAATCTGCCTGCCGCTGATGCATCTGTCCATGACAGTATTGGTAGGAGTGACCACCGCACAGTCATTGTGGAGGCGAAGTCCCGCTTTCACATTGAGGATACCCTCCTTCGTGTTGAGTGGCATTACCACCATGCAAAATGGGATAGATTTCGAACAGATCTAGCAATGCAAAACTGGGCATCCATGAGGCGCTGTGGGCCATCAGCAGCAGCAGAATTGTACTCAACCACAATCTGTAACCTCATGGCCCGGCAGATCCCTCACTCTACCATTACCATCAAGCCAGGAGACCAACCCTGGTTCAATGAAGAGTGCAGGAGGGCATGCCAGGAGCAGCACCAGGCATACTTCAAAATGAGGTGTCAACCTGGTGAAGCTATAACACAGGACTATCTGCGTGCCAAACTGCATAAGCAGCAGGCAATAGACAGAGCTAAGCGATCCCATAACCAACGGATCAGATCTAAGCTCTGCAGTCATAGAGTCGCCACATTCAGCCGTGAATGGTGGTGGACAATTAAACAACAAAGGAGGTTTAAGGGGGATTTGAGGAATGACTTTTTTACCCAGAGGGTGGTGACAGTCTGGAATGCACTGCCTGGGAGGGTGATAGAGGCGGGTTGCCTCACATCCTTTAAAAAGTACCTGGCTGAGCATTTGGCACGTCATAACATTCAAGGCTAATGGGCCAAGTGCTGGCAAATGGGATTAGGTAGACAGGTCAGGTGTCTTTAATGCATCGGTGCAGACTCGATGGGCCGAAGGGCCTCTTCTGCACTCTATTATTCTGTGATTCTGTGAACTAACTGGCGGTGGTGGCTCCACAAATATTCCAATCCTTAATGATGGGGAAGCCCTGCACATCAGTGCAAAAGATGAGGCTGAAGCATTTGCAACAGTCTTCAGCCAGAAGTGCCGAGTTGATGATCCATCTCAGCCTCATCCTGAGGTCCCCAGCATCACAGATGCCAGACTTCAGCCAATTCGATTCACTCCGCGTGATATCATGAAATGACTGAAGGCACTGGATACTGCAAAGGCTGTGGGCCCTGACAATATTCCAGCAATAGTACTGAAGACCTGTGCTCCAGAACTTGCCGCGCCCCTAGCCGAGCTGTTCCCGTACAGCTACAACACTGGCATCTACCCTGTAATGTGGAAAGTTGCCCAGGTACGTCCTGTACACAAAAAGAAGGATGAGTCCAACTCGGCCAATTACCGCCCCATCAGCCTACTCTCAATCATCAGAAAAGTGATGGAAGGTGTCATCAACAGTGCCATCAAGCGGCACTTGTTTAGCAATAACCTGCGCAGTGATGCTCAGTTTGGGTTCTGCCAGGGCCATTCTGCTCCTGACCTCATTACAGTCTTGGTTCAAACATGGACAAAAGAGCTAAACTCAAGAGATAAGGTGAGAGTGACTGCCCTTGACATCAAGGCAGCATTTGACCGAGTATGGCATCGAGGAGCCCTAGCAAAACTGAGGTCAATGGGAATCAGGGGGAAAACCCTCCGCTGGCTGGACTCATACCTAGCGCAAAGGAAGATGGTTGTGGTTGTTGGAAGTCAATCATCTGAGCTCCAGGACATCACTGCAGGAGTTCCTCAGGGTAGTGTCCTAGGCCCAACCATCTTCAGCTGCTTCATCAATGACCTTCCTTCAATCATAAGGTCAGAAGTGGGGATGTTCGCTGATGATTGCACAATGTTCAGCACCATTCGTGACTCCTCAGATACTGAAGCAGTGCGTGTAGAAATGCAGCAAGACTTGGACAATATCCAAGCTAGGGCTGAAAAGTGGCAAGTAACATTCGCGCCACAGATGTGCCAGGCAATGACAACAAGAGAGAATCTAACCATCTCCCCTTGACATTCAGTGGCATTACCATCGCTGAATCCCCCACTATCAACATCCTAGGGGCTACCATTGACCAGAAACTGAACTGGAATAGCTATATAAATATCGTGGCTACAAGAGCAGGTTAGAGGCTAGGATTCCTGAAGCGAGTAACTCACCTCCTGACTCCCCAAAGCCTGTCCACCATCTACAAGGCACAAGTCAGGAGTGTGATGGAATACTCTTCACTCGCCTGGATGGGTGCAGCTCCAACAACACTCAGGAACTTGACACCATCCAGGAGAAAGCAGCCCGCTTGATTGGCACCCCATCTACAAACATTCACTCCCTCCACCACCGACGCACAGTGGCAGCAGTGTGTACCAACTACAAGATGCACTGCAGCAACGCACCAAGGCTCCTTAGACAGCATCTTCCAAACCCACGACCTCTACCAACTAGAAGGACAAGGGCAGCAAATGCATGGGAACTCCACCACCTGCAAGTTCCCCTCCAAGTCACACGCCATCCTGACTTGGAACGATATCGCCGTTCCTTCACTGTAGCTGAGTCAAAATCCTGGAACTCCCTTCCTAACAGCACTGTGGGTGTACCTACCCCATATGGACAGCAGCGGTTCAAGAAGGCAGCTCACCACCACCTTCTCAAGGGCAATTAGGCAATAAATGCTGGCCTGGCCAGTGATGCCCACATCTCATGAATGAATAAAAAAAAGGTTCTTTCAGCTTGTATGGATGAGAGCGAGCGCTGAAGGCTTCATGAGTAAACTGGCCATGGCGCCGTGATACAGGAAGCCATTCAAGCAGGGGAATAAATAGGAATGTTATGGTAATAGGAGACAGTATACTCAGGGGGAGAGACACAGTTCTCTGTTGCCAAGAGCGAGAGTCCAGAAGGCTGTGTGCCTGCCAGGGTTTGGGACATTTGCTCAGGGCTGGAGAGGAACTTGCATTGGGAGGGGCCGGATCCAGTTGTCGTGGTCCATGTACGTACCAACAACATAGATGGGATTAGGAAAGAGGTTCTGCTTAGGAAGTATGAGCAGCTAGGGGCTAAATTATAAAGCAGAACCACAAAGGTAATAATTGCTGGATTACTCCCTGAGCCACGAGCAAATTGGCTTAGGGTGAACAAGATTAGTGAGTTGAATGCATGGCTCAAAGATTGCTGTGGGAGAAATAGGTTTATTATCATGGGGCACTGGCACCAGTACTGGGGAAAGCAGGAGCTGTACCATTGGGACGGACTTCATTTGAACCATGCTAGGACCAGTGTTCTGGCGAGTTGTATAACTAGGGTGGTAGAGAGAGCTTTAAACTAAATAGTGGAAGGAGCAATCACATGAGAAAAGATGTGGTATAACAAAGGGAAAGGACAAGGCAATAGAACAAGGTAGCAATAAGGGTAATGATAATCAGAGCATGGCAGGAAGCGACAGAGTGTACAAACTTAAGAGTGTGCCAGCAGATAAGGCCAGAATTTGCAGAAAATAGTAAAAGGACTGAACTAAAGGCTCAGTATCTGAATGCGTGCAGCATGCATAACAAAACGGATGAATTGTCAGCACAAATATAAATAAATGTTTTTGACCTGATAGCCATTACAGAGACGGAGCTACAATGTGATCAAGGCTAGGAACTGAATATTCAATGGTATTTGGCATTTTGTAAGGACAGGAAGCTAGGAAAAGATGGTGTGGTAGTTCTATTAATTAAGGATGACATTAGTACAATAGTTCTAAAAATCAAGATGTACAATCAGTTTGGGTAGAGATAAGAATTAGAAAAGGTAAGAAGTCACTTGTGGGAGTAGTTTGTCGGCCCCCTAACAGCAGCTACATTGTAGGAAGAAAGGTACAGCAATAATCATGGGTGATTTTAATTTACATATAGTTTGGACGAATCAGATTAGCAAAGGTAGCTGGGAAAATGAGTTTGTAGAGCGTATTCAGGACAACAGCACATTCTAGAGCCAACCAAGGAGCAGGCTATTCTAGGCCTGATTATGTGCAATGAGACAGGATTAATTAGCGACCTCATGGTAAAGGAGCCTCTAGATAACAGTAATTGCACATGATTGAACTTCACACTCAGTTTGACGGTGAGAAATGTGGGTCTCAGACTAGTGTTTTAAACTTAAATATATGCAATTACAAGGGTAAGAAGGCAGAGCTAAAGGGAACTGGGAAATTAGGCTAAAGGGTAGGACAGTAGAGATGCAGTGGCAGACATTTAAGGAGATATTTCCTAACACTCAGCAAAATATATTCCAGTGAGAAAGAAAGACTCTATGAGAAGGATGTACCATCTGTGGCTAACTAAGGTAGTTTAGGATAGTATCAAATTGAAAGAAAAAGCATACAATTCTGCAAAGATGGGTGGTAGGTCAGAAGATTGGACAGAATTTTAAAACCAGCAAAGATTGGTGAAAAAATAAGGAGGGAGAAATTAGAGCATGAGGGAAAGCTTGCAAGAAATATAAAAACAGAAAGTAAGAGTTTCTACAAGTATTTAAAAAGTAAAAGAGTAACTAAAATTAGCTTTGGTCCTCAAGAGAGTGAGTCTGGGGAATTAATAGTGGGAAATAAGGAAATGGCAGAAGCATTGAACAGATATTTTGTCTTCACTGTAGAAGACACAAATAACATCTCCGAATTACTTGTAAATCAAGAGGTGAAAGGGAGGGTGGATCTTAAAACAATTATGATCACCAGGGTACTGACAAAACTATTAGAACTAAAGGCTGACAAGTCCCCAGGACCTGATGGCCTGCATCCTAGGGTCTAAAAAGAAGTAGCTGCTGAGATAGTAGATACATTGGCGTAATTTTCCAAAATTCACTAGATTCTGGAATAGTTTCCATCAGATTGGAAAATAGCAAATGTAACTCCTCTATTTGCGAAAGCAGGGAGACAGAAAGCAGGAAACTATAGGCCAGTTAGCCTCACATCTATCATATGGACAATGCTAGAATCTATTATTAAGGAAGTTATAGCAGGGCACTTGGAAACTCTTAATGCGATCAGGCAGAGTCAACATGGTTTTGTGAAAGGAAAATCATGTTTGACTAATTTATTAGGGTTCTTTGAGGAAGTAACAAGCAAGGTGGATAAAGGGGAACCTGTAGATGTGGTGTACTTGGATTTCCAAAAGTCATTTGATAAAGTGCCACATCAAAGGTTACTACTCAAAATAAGAGCTCATAGTGTAGGAGGGTAACATATTAGCATGGATAGGGGATTAATTAGCTAACAGGAAGCAGAGAGTAGGGATAAATGGGCCATTTTCAGGTTGGCAAGCTGTAATTAGTGGAGTGCCACAGGGATCAATGCTGGGGCCTCAACTATTTACAATCTATGTAAATGGCTTGGATGAAGGAACCGAATGTATGGTTGCTAAATTTGCTGATGACACAAATATAGGTAAGAGAGTAAGTTGTGAAGAGGACATAAAGAGTCTGCAAAGGGATATAAATAGGTTAAGTGAGTTGTCAAAAATTTGGCAGATGGAATATAATGTGGAAAATGTGAACTTGTCCACTGTGGCAGCAAGAACAGAAAAGTAGTATGTTATTTAAATGAAGTGAGATTGCAGAACTTTGCAGTTCAGAAGGATCTGGGTGTCCTGGTACATGATTCACAAAAAGTTAGTATGCTGGTACAGTAAGTGATTAGAAAGGCAAATGGAATGTGGTTGTTTATTGCAAGGGGAATGGAATATAAAAGTAGGGAAGTTTTGCTACAGTTGTACAGGACGTTGGTGAGACCACATCTGAAGTATTGCATACAGTTTTGGTCTCCTTACTTGAGAAAAGATATAATTGCATTAGAAGCAGTTCAGAGAAGGTTTACTCGACTGATTTCTGGGATGAGGGGGTTATCTTATGAGGAAAGATTGGACAGGTTGGGCCTGTACCCATTGGAGTTTAGAAGAATGAGAGGTGATCTTATTGAAACATATAAGATCCTGAGGGGATTTGATGGTGGATGCTGAGAGGATGTTTCCCCTTATGGGAGAGACATAGACCTAGGGGACACAGTTTAAAAATTAGGGGTCTCCCTTTTAAGACAGAGATGAAGATAAATGTTTTCTCTCAGAGGGTTGTTAGTCTGTAGAATTCTCTTCTACAAAGAGCAGTGGAGGCAGGGTCATTGAATATCTTTAAGGCTGTATTAGATAGATTCTTGATTGACAAGAAAGTCAGAGATTATACCAGGTAGACAGGAAAGTAGAGTTGAGGCCACAATCAGATCAGCCATGATCTTATCCAATGGCGGAGCAGGCTCGAAGGGCCGAATGGCCTACTCCTGCTCCTAATTCGTATGTATGTAGGATATTTTAATGGTCAGTGATATCAACCATGAAATAAAACTTTTGTAACCAATCAGGAACTGTTAGTTCACGAGGTTCACATTCCTTTTCATTCAAAAACATCTTAACTTCTTCTGTACATGCTGCAGAAAATCAAGCTAAAACATTTCCTCTAGATAATCAACATATTTTATCATGAAGAATAAGATCAGAGTATTGTCAGTTTACTTCAGTTACAAATTCGCAGAATTGTCTGAGAACTGGCCAATAAAGGTTGGGAGTCACAAATGAGATGTTACAGAGCAGCATGCTCCGGATAGCCGACCCCTGGCCTAGCTGGAACCAACACTAGAGGTCTTGGTCTGAGAATGGCAGCTGCAGTATAAATGCAACATGAAAGATGCATGAAAGTGGTTGGCTCAGATAGGGCAAAAATAAAATATTGCAGTTAGAAAGGCTATGGGCTGAATTTTAATCGGCAGCGAGCTTCAAAAAGTGCTCGGCGCAAACACAAGATGTGTGCCGCAGAGCCGCTACAATATTTTGCGCGGCAGCTCATTAACATGAAGGGGTGGAGCACCCGCCCCCAATGACGTAGAAGGGGTGGCCACTTCGTCCCCAGCAATGGCATCCAGCACCACCGCACAGGTGCCTGCGCCATTTTTAAAGGGATTCAAATCCTTACCGGCAATTTGAATGCTTAAACAGAAATGGAGGAAACATTTAAAGATAAAACTTCAATAAAAGATCAAAGCCCCACTCCCACCTTGCCCCCATGACCATTTATTGTCTTTTCCACACAAAGAAAATGTTTCTTCCCATGCCCCACCATTCCCCCCCCGAACATTGTTACCTTTGCCCTTGAACCCCTTCCCATCATCCCCTCAGCCAGTAGAAGGATTTTTCTCCGCTCATCCCCAACCCTGAAAATTTCACCCCTACCCACTCCCCACCAGTGTTACACCTTGGATCTCCAAGCAGAGATCCAAAGGCAACCAGCCAGAATATTGGCGTGGGGCAGACGTCATGTAAAGGTAAATGCTTAGGCAGTGGTTATACTTTATTTAAAATGTTAATGATTTTCTTTTGCTGAGCGGCAGGGGGGTGGGGGTGGGGGGGGGCCTTCCTGGCATTGAGGCCTGTAGCGGGCCTCTCCCGGAAGTATTTTCCACACACCCCTCCAATTCAGCCCAATAAATCCAATTGAGTTTTCAAATACCATGAATCAACATTTTTTTATTTAAGCACAAGAGGCAGCACCAGTCAATTACAAAGACTCTTGTGTGACCCATTGCTGGTCTTTATATCAAAATCTCCAGTATATCAGAAGATACCACAGTTACTATGCATATGTATGATGCCAAAAGTGCTCATTGGAAGTTACTATTAATCAATTCCTGATGTCTCTGTCCTTCCATCTGATGCAGACTGCTCATCTATTGCTGACCATCTTGCCCTATTATGGGTTGCTCCTAATCTTTGCTCAAATTCATGACAAGCCTCTGTCCATAGCAATGTTATATAGTATGCAGCATATGGTCATCTTCTCCAAAGTATATTATCAGATGTCCAGTGAACATCCAGGCACCTGAATTGCTGGAGTACCAAAGAATTTGCTCTGTGACAACTCTTGTTTACAAATATGCATATTGTGTTTGCTCTCTGGCCTATTGCAGTGATGGTGCAATAAGTTGTGATGGCACCATGTAGATCAAATCGGTAGCCAGTCACCAATCCTTCCTTCTGTTTCAGTTAGTTCAACCTTAGAAAGCAAGCCTCATGCTTTATCCCTGGGAAATTTGCATTGAATGCATGATTTTTTTTGCTGGCAATGACATACCATTTTCATATAGATACATTTCTAGGAGTTTCTATTCAGATATACCATTTGATTGTTGGCATGTACAAGAATTTAGCTGCACTGTTGGGCTGCTTACACCACCAGTGGTAAATTGAGAAGTTACTTACATTTTTCAAAAGTCTACAACTGAATCTCTCAATGCTGAGGTGTTACCTGCTTCTGTGGCTGTCCTGTTCTTACATGAACTACAACCCAGCAAATACATTTATTTGTACCTGTCATTGTCATTTGACTGTATTTCCTTGCAAAGTATCATTACCCAGGCTGCTAAATAGTAAATGTTTTATTTTCTGATTTTTCATTAATATTTTCACTTAGTGTTTGGAAACAACTGGAACCACCAAGTCAACATCAGGCACTATTATTTCATTTTACTTGCTTTTCACTACTTTTAATGTATCAGTCTGTGTGCACTAACTTTAAAAGCAAAGGAAAATATAAACAAAACTGCTTTGAAATGATTGACTTCAGTGGGTTCTATCATATGCGTTTTGCTGAACGCAAAGAAATTTGTACAAATTGGCGCTTGCTGCCCTGCCCATTGAGTTGTAGGAATAGTGATAGTCAGTGAAACCAATGAAGTATATATTGTGCAATGATGTAACTACCATTGTGCAGTACAAACATCATAATAGATGAAACTATGAGAATGATTCAAGAAGTAGGTATTTTAACGAGCTGATTGGATTCCTGAAATTCTCCTTTTCTGACCACAGACTTACAGTTTTAGTGATTTGCTGGGTTTTACTGGAAACTATGAACAAAAGTTAACTTATCAAGCAATTAAAGAATGGCAAGAGAGACATGAGAGTGGCTTAGTCAATTCATATAGTATGTTTCCTTCATTTCTATTTTATCTCATGTAATTCCAACAGGAAGCATTGGCTTCCCACAAAGTCTGGCAGCTGAAAAGGAGGTTGGATCTGGACTGCACATTATTGCAGAGTCATTGCTAATGCATTTCCCTGAATAATTGATATGAAGATTATTAACAGCTGAGGTGTACTGAATTTATCAGCCTTATTCTTTCCACAGGATGATCTTGGTATTTTATTCCAGAGATCTGATAGACATCAAATACTAAAAGCAGAAAATTACTGTTCCATTACCAGCAGATGCACAGCAGATGTGTTATTCTTTGTACTATTTTAAGTTTGCATGGATTTGCTTTTCTCCCCTTTTTTTTTGAGAAACCTGAGTGAAGGCCAGAGCCCATAATACAGGACACCCCTCAGGTTATAAAGGCTAAGAGAAGATAAAGTAAATCAAGATTTAAGGAGGAGATTTCCTCTGGAAAAACTGATGTACACATTTCTGATTTTGCTACAAATCAAAAAACTCTTCCCTTAGTTATAAGGTGATACCATTTTTGCATTTAAAATGGTGTAGATTGCAGGCAGCAGAGAAAACTGATGGAAGTAAAGAGTAACATGGTTTTGAGATGAAGGGGAAGAATAAGTTAGCGACTGTCATAGATATTAATCTCAACACAGTGGAGATGCAGACAGGAAGAGTGCATATAGGACAGAGTAGTTGGAGCTCATTTCTTTCATTAACTGCATGTTTCTTGGTAATAAAGTTACTACTGCTTTTTCTTGCCCCTTTACAAGATTCAGGGCTGTTTCAGAAGATACTCCATTAAATCATTATTTCATATCTGAAAATAAAATCTTTGGGTTTGAAAAGGATCGTTCCACTACAGGAAACACTTCTGCTTTATACACATAACAATTGCAATAAATTAATTGCCAGGGAATCGAAGATTTCCAAGTTCCTTAGCAGTGGTCATGTATGGATTGCAAGCCTTGAGGGAACAGTTTTCAATATCATGGTAGAGCTGTTCTGTTACTTGCACATCCATTAGAATGGCTGTCCTGGTATGCTGGCACACCTTCCAATGATCCTTTCATGTTTTAGCACTAATTTAGGCAAAACTATTAGTACCCAGACATCATTGCATTGAAATAAAGGCACATCACACCATCTCCTGTTGTAACTCATTCTTTGCCAGGATCTTAAAACCTTATCTTTCTTCCTTTCCTCACACAATCCTCAAGATTTTAAATCCAAAAGTTGGCATCAACTTACTTGTGAATCTCAAGTTACTAAGTGCCAATGGTCATCTTGGCTCAGCGATATTAAGTTTGTCTCTAAGTCAGAATATTGTGGGTATAATCATTGAGCATATAATCTAGGCTGATACTTCAGTGTAGCGCTGAGGAAGTACTGCACTGTTGGAACTGCTGTCTTTCGAATGAGATGTTAAACTGAGAGCCCGTCTTCAGGTGGATGTAAAACAACCTAGGGCACTCTTTGAGAATGAGAAGGGGAGGTCTTCTGGAATTCTGGCCAACATTTATCCCTCAATCAATACCACCAAAACAGATTAACTGGTTATTTATCTAAAAGCTCTGAGACCTTGAGCTGAATTTTGAAAGCTCGCAGCCAATCTCTTATTTACAGCTTATTTACATAGAAGGGCAGACCGCCCGCCCCCGATGACAGAGCGGGCGGGCAATCCATGCCCGGCAACAGCATCCAGCGCCACCACACAGGCGCAGCGCCATTTTTAAAAGGCTTCAAGATCTTCAGTTACGTCTACATTTTTAAAGGTCCCATTCTCCGGGAATTAAAAATAAAATGTTAAAGCAGCTTTTAATACCCTCTCCCACCCCACAATAAATTATATATAAATTGCCCTCTTCCTCCAAAAAAAACTTTTATTCACATCCCAAATTTCCCCCCGAACTTTATATCCTTTGACCCTCAACCCATTCCCACCATCTCCGCAACCAATAGGAAGAGTTTTCCTCACGTCCCCCCACCTCCCGCCCTGAAAACTTCACCCTCCCCCCACCCAAGCAGTGTTCCGCTTCGGATTTCCGGCAATCCGGAATATTGGCGTGGGTCGGTCATCCTGAAAAGGTAAGTGCTTATTCATCTAATTTACATTGATTAACATATTTTAATTAGGTACCCGTTGTCCAGTGGCAGGGGGGGTCCGCTGTGAGGCCTCGCCGCCACCGGTAATATGGGGCAGGCCCTTCCCGACGTCGAGGCCCTTGGTAGGCCATTCCCGGAGGTATTTTCCGGGCCCCCCCGCCATGACCCCCAATGTCAGGGGGGCAGGTAAAGTCCAGCCCCTTGTGTGCAAATAGGCTGCCACATTTGCCCACATAACAGGAGTAACCACACTTCAAAAGTAGTTCATTGGCTGTGATATCCTCAGGACATGAAAGATGCCATATAAATGCAAGTTATTTCTTCTTTCTTACCCAGTTTTTATTTTTTCATTCTTGCCCTTTACCTAGGAATATGTAAGTTCAGACTTAATTAAATCTACTTCACTTTTTACAATGCAGTGAAAGTAATTTTAATTGAAATTCTACTTATACATCCCAGTTATTCAAAATGAATGCTGATTATTACTCTAGAAAATTTACACACTGATCTGATAATGGTGCATGTGCCTTGCTTGCATGTGCATACACAGTTACTTAGAAGTAATTTAATTGATCATGGTATGGGGGAGAGGCAACTAGATATGCATTCCATCCTCACAGTGGTAAGGGCCAGAAACACACCTCTTATTTGATGATGAAAGATGGGTTTTTGTTCTGGAGATTTTGGATCTACTACAACACTACTGAAGTACGGCAACTGTTAAAATGGACGTTGCTGCCAGGTTTCTACATAGGATAGCTTATCAATATCTCACCAGTTCCGTGAGCCATAGAATTTGTTATAAGCCAGACATAATACTTATTTTTTTAAGTGCACAGCAAAACTTTACATTGCAACAGATGTTTACTGTGATTTTCTATTGAGCACTATGTATACCACACTATTCCCATTGTTTTTCAAATGGTAATAAGTCCAGGAATTGGCATTTTGTGCTAATAAAAGTGTTCCAACTGAACATCAGGAAGACTGTAACACAATGCAAGAAGACATTAGAAATCTTGTGAACTGGTCAGTTAAGTGGCAAATCAACTTTAACATCAATAAATGTGAGGTGATGCACTTTGGTAGGAAAACTAGAAACATCATCTATACCTTAGAAAATAAGAAACTGAATGGGGTTGAAGTGAATTCAGGTCAAAAAAATAATTAAAAGCGGTATCACAAGTCTGCAAAGCAATTAGAAATGCTAGCAAAGCACTGGGATTTATTCTTAAGGGTACAGAATTCAAAAGCAGTTATGTTAAACTTGCAAAGGATTCTGTTCATGCCTCACCTATGAGTACACATTTCTGATCTCCTTCCTATAAAAAGGACATAGAAGCAATAGAGAAAGGTCGAAGAAGATGTATAAGGATTGTACCACAACTGAGAGATTATAGGTATCAGGAAAGATTGAACAGGTTGGGTTTTTTTACTTTAGGAAACAGAAGACTTAGAGGTGACCACTTGTGGGAGAATCCAAAACTAAGGGTCATACCTGCAAGATGGTTACTAATAAATCCAATTGGGAAATACGGAGAAGTTTCTTTACTTAGAGAGTGGTTAGAATTTGGAACTCACTACCACAGGAAGTTGTTGAAGCTAATAGCTTTGATGCTTTCGAAAGGAAACTAGATGATTACGTGAGAGAAAAGGGAATGGAGCAATCTGCTGAAAGGCTGCGTTGAGGTAGGTGGAATGGGAGCAGACTTGTACAGAGTATAAACACCAGCACAGACAAGTTGAGCCGAATGGCCAATTTTTGTGCTGTATATTCTTTGTCAAAAAGCTGTATGAATACCGATTGAAGGATAAGCACAAAAAATACAATACTCCTGGGCCACTGTGGCCATGAAACTATCATCTGTGGAATACAAGTAGTCAGTGCTGTATAGGGTGGATTGTGAAACTTAATAATCATTCAATTACCTGCAGAAGTTAGGGTGATGTTCACAGAATTTCATGTTCCTGCATGTTTTCACTGTAATTACTTGCCTCCCTTAGGACTTTAAAGGAGTCAGCTAAAGCCCACTTCAATGCAAATCACACATTGATTGTTGGTAGAAGTGGACTTGATCGTCTGACTGATTTCTCTTAGTTCTTCAAAATTAGAGCATTTTCTTCACTGCCATTTGCTCAAACCTCCCTCTGGTGGCCAGATGCAAACTGACAATCAGCTTGCAAAGTCAGAGAGTTTACTTTCCTCTGGTAGCACTCCCTTTCACATATTCACATTTTTTTTTGTTGCACTATTTTAACACAGTCATTAACCCATTTAAATAAGGAAGTGCTATGAAATAAACTTTCAGCAGTTTTCCTCTAATATAGGCCCATATTCTGAATGGTGTCTGCTGCACATATTTGGGTAGTTTCAATGGTCCACTTACCATTTTTGATTGGTGTCAAGGTTAAGAGTGTCACTGACATAGATCTGAAGCTGCAGATGTAAATGATGTGAGCAACAAGAATAAAATATAATTAGGACTTTTTTGTGAAAAGTATCCATTTTTCATTCCATATAGAAAAAAAGACTTGCATTTATAAAGTGATATTCAAAGCCTTCAAGACATCTCAAAATGTGGTACAGCCAATTACATACTTTTGAACTGTAGGCACTGTTTAATGTAGGTAACATGGCAGCCAATTTGTGCACAGCAAGCTCCCACAAATAGCAATGAAATAATGACAAGATAATCTACTTTAGTGATGTTGTTGAGATATAAATATTGGTCAGGACAGTAGGGAGAACTCCCCTGTTCTTCAAAATAGTGCCAAGGGATTTTTTGTGTCTATCTGAGAAGGCAGATGGGGTCTTGTGTTAATGTCATCCAAAGCATGTCATCCACTTCTGCCAGTGCAGCACCAACTCAGTAATAAGGCTATAAAAAAAACAAGCGCTTGGGTTTATTTCTAGAGGGATAGAATTGAAAAGTCAAGAAGATATGCTAAACTTGTGTCAAACCTTGGTTGGACCACAGTTAGAGTACTGTGTACAATTCTCGTTGCCAAGTTATAAAAAGGATATTGAGGTACTGGAGAGGATGCAAACAAGATTTTCAAGGATGGTGCCAGAACTGCAAGGTTATGCCTATCAGGAAATGATGAATGGGCTAGATCTCTTCTCTCTTGAAAACAGAAGACTGAAGGGTGACCTAATTTTTTTTATTTGTTCATGGGATGTGGGCGTCACTGACTAGGCCAGCATTTATTGCCCATCCTCAATTGCCCTTGAGAAGGTGGTGGTAAGCTGCCTTCTTGAACAACTGCAGTCCATGTGGTGTAGGTATACCCACAGTGCTGTTAGGGAGGGAGTTCCAGGATTTTGACCCAGTGACAGTGAAGGAAGGGAGATCTAGTTCCAAGTCAGGATGATGTGTGACTTGGAGGAGAACTTGCAGGTGGTGGTGGTCCCATGCATCAGCTGCCCTTGTCCTTCTAGGTGGTAAAGGCCGTGGGTTTGGAAGATGCTGTCTAAGGAGCTTCGTGCATTGCTAATAGAGGTCTTTAAAATTTAAAATTATCAAAGGTTTTGATTGATTAGACAGAGAGTGTTTCCACTTGTGGAGATCAGCAAAATGAGGGGTCATCAGTATAAGATAATCACCAAGAAATCAAGGCAGGAATTTTACGACCCCCCGAAAGAGCGGGAAGGTAATGGGGTGGAGGGGGGGGGGGGGTAATAAAATAGAGCGGGAAGCTCGGGGGGGCCCTTTCTGACCCGCTTCCGCCTCCGCTGCCACTTTACGCAGGGTGGCGGTGGAGGAAAACAGCCTTCCCACCCCAGGCCAATCAAGGCCCTTAAGTAGCCACTTAATGGCCAATTAAGGGTCTCCACCTGCCGCCATGGGGATTTTACCATTGGCAGGCGGGTGTCCCAGGCCCGGGAGAAGCAGCCTGACAAAAGCAGGTGGCTTTCTGATGGCCTGGGGTGGGGGAGGGGCCTCATGATCGGGCACCCTGTGCCTGATGGAGGGCTGCCTCCGCCACGCCAACATCCAACACGCACCTCCCCGTCCCCCCAATCGACCACCCTTGCCTCGCTGGGGCCCAACCCATGACCTCCGGCGAAGCAACAAAAACATATCTGCGTTCTGGGGTTCCCCGACATCTTCGTCACGAAGCTGGGCTGCAGTCCCACCAGTCGCCACCAGTGACGCTGCTGGGACAGATTGCTGCTGGCCTGCTGATTGGCTGGCAGCTCTATTATGCGGGACTTCCTGCTGCAAGCGAGTGGAAGTCCAGCCTCATAACACTTAAAGGCCGGGGACCTGCAAAATGCAAGTCGGATCCCCAGGCCAGGCGGAAGCGCATTCACCACCAACTTTTCAGTCGGTGGATGGCTGCTGTCCGGCAAGGGTAAAAATCCCAGCCCAAATTTCAGAAGAAACTTCTTTATCCAGAGAGAATGTGGAACCGCTACAACAGGGAGTGGTTGAGTATGGATGTATTTAAAGGGAAAGTAGATAAGCATATGAGGGAAAAGGAAATACAGGGTTATGCTGACAGATTTAGATGAGGAAGTATAGGTGGAGGCTCGAGTGAAGCATAAATGCTGGCATGGACTGGTTGGGCCAAATGGCCTGTTTCTATGCTGCTGTATATTCTATGTACTTCTATATAATTCTACTGCATTTAAGTGTCAGCCTAGATTTTGTGCTCAAGTTTCTGGACTGGAACTTAAACCCTCAAACTTTTGGCTCAGAGGTGAGAGTATTACTACTGAGCTAGGGCTTACAATATATTAGATTTTAATGTATTCTTCAAAATAAGTAACTTTGTTCCAGAACACCATATTATAAGTACAAACTAAACAGCACATTTCTCATTTCTTCCCTCTATAACCTGATGCCAACAGAACTGAATTGGCATTTTGTGACATACATGGTGCTGCAGTTCTCAGAGGAATAATTCAACATATTACATTCCAGGTTTTTTAATAAATCCTACCATATATTAAACATATCTCAATACTGTTATCCTCATGTTGCTTGGAATTTAATTTCGCTGGGGTTTACCTGAAGCTGATTTATGACAGTTTGATGGCGTCTGTTGTCTATCGCAGCAGAGTTTCTGTGTTAAATTTAATTTGTGACTGTTAACATCTGCTCTCTTGTGTTTGTGCCAATCTGTTCATACGTGACTTTCAGGTACTCTGTAAATAAAGTTATTTCAGTTCATTTAAACAGACCTGTTAAAACATCAGATTTAGTTAAGCACAATATATAAACGACATAACTTCTATCTGAACACCTCTGGGAGTTGTGATATATTGTGTTTGCCAAGCTCATAAACTCCTTTTCCTGTTCTGGATTCCAACACACTGTAAAAATGAAGTCAAGCCTTCACCCTTTCCAGTCCATAACAGTTCTCAACTGAGATCTGCAATTGGAATCTATTACAAATTGAATAAAGACACCCACCTGAAACATTGATCCTTCTTTCTCTTCCAGATGCTGGCTGACTTGCTGTGCTTTTCCAGCACTTGCTGATTTAATTTAAGATTTCCTTTCATAAACTAAAGCCAACTATCCAATGCAGAGTCTCTCCATTGTTTCTTATAGCCTCACATCAATCCCTATGAATTACTATGAGAAGCAGTTTGAAAAGACGGTGGCACAACAATCACAAAGGAGCCCCAAAGAAGAATTTTTTAAAATTAATTTCAAAATTTTACACTGATTTACATATTTATACAGTTGTATACTTTACTTACATGATATTTAAAAGACTGTGCAATGATGTAATGAAATTTGCTACGTACAGAAAAATAGAGTTACAACAACAACTTATATGTATATAGCACCTTTAACGTAATAAAACATCCCAAGCTTGGTCAAAGAGGTAAGTTTTAAGGAGTGTCTTAAAGGAGGAAAGTAAGGTAGAGAGGTGGAGAGATGTAGGAAGGGAATTCCAGAGCTTAGGGCCTAGGCAACCGAACGCGCGGCCATGAATGGTAGAGCAATTAAAATTGGGGATGCTCAATAGGCCAGAATTAGGGGAATGCAGATATCTCAGAGAGTTGTGGGGCTGGATGAGAGCACAGAGATAGGGAGGGCAAGACCATGGGGAGATTTGACAACAAGGATGAGAATTTTAATATCAAGACATTGCTTGACCAGGAGCCAATGTAGGTCAGCAAGCACAGGAGTGATAGGTGAACGGAACTTGGTGCAAGTTAAGACATGGGCAGCAGAGTTTTGGATGATCTCAAGTTTACGAAGCGTAGAATGTGGGAGTCTAGCTGGTAGTACATTGAAATAGTCAAGACTAGAGGTAACCAAGGCATGAATGAGGGTTTCAGCAGCACATGAGCTGAGACAGGGGTGAAGTCAGGCTAGGTTATGCAGGTGGAAATAGGCGGTTTTAGTGATGGGATGAATGTGAGGTTGGAAGCTTACCTTGGGGGCAAATATGACACAAAGGTTGTGAACAGACTGCTTAATCTCAGAATGCTGCCAGGGAGAGGGATGGAATTGATAGCTAGGGAACAGAGTTTGAAGTGGATTCTTAAAACAATGGCTTCAGTCTTCCCAATATTTCATTGGAGGAAATTTCTGCCATCCTGTACTGGATGTCAGATAGGCAGTCTGATAATTTAGCAACAGCAGAGGAATTGAGAGAAGTGATGGTGTGGTCGTGTTGTCAGTGTACATGTAAAAACTAACGCTGTGCTTTTGGATGATGTTGCTGAGGGGTCGGTGTGGTCAACCATGTAAAAGGCGCAAACAGGTCAAGAAGAACGAGGAGAGAAAGTTTACCTTTGTCACAGTCACATAGAATGTCATTTGTGACTTTGCTAAGAGCTGTTTTGGTACTGTGGCTGGGTACGGTGCACAAGATTCAAGGTCAGAAGTGTTTCGTTGGGAATAGGCAAAGAAAATGTGGGAGTACCAGGGTAGGGAGGGCAAGAAGTGACTCTCACCTTTCCTCCCATATCAATCTGCCCTTCTCCCTATATTGATGGGCTCAAGCGAGTTTTTGTTGTATGAGCCTCCAGGAATGGAATCTGGAATCCCAAGGAGCAATATTAGACAGCAAAGTAGTACTGCATCCCAGTCCCAAAGACTCCCTTCAGCCAGTGCTCTGCAGAAAGGAAGGTTTCCTCACACAACCTGCAGCACAAGTACACAAGTCACACAAGTGCTCTCAAGTTTGTCTCCAGTGTCTATGAATTTGCAACAAGCTTATTAGCCATCCTCAAACTCAAACCGCATGCATGCACATACATCCAGGTTGTCTAGGAGAGAAACAAAGATTAGAACATCTCGTTTGCACTAGAACAAAACCACAAAGTGGCTAAAGCAACTGACTGACTCCAAATAGACTACTCACGCTGCAGTCAGTTCAAAAAGACCTGTAGTTCCAGTAATGGGCTCTTCAGTCATCAACAGATGCACCAGAGGATCTGAGAAACTTATGATCAAGTCATTCCCAATTCAAGCTATAATAATATACACACACAATAGCAGTGCCTTGTAAAATATTATTTTAATACTGTTTATAATATAGTGCAGCTGGTTGCATTTTGCAGTAATGGATTGGTTTAGTTAGATGCAGTAGTAGAATGAAATGTTGAATGAGCTAAGATTACAAACACTGATGAGATAAGTGGATCTAGATAAGCTGTCAAATCAGCCAAAGTGCATCTGCATCCTTTAGAAATTATGATGTAGGCATAGCAGTCTAAATATTCCAATTGTAATGGCAATGGTAGCCCAGTAAAATGAATGTGGAACCAAACATAAGCCAGCGTACTTTAACAAATTACTGTAGCTACTGCATTTAGCATTATTTATGCGAGCCGTTCCAGGCAAGGACTAAGTTTAGATTGTGCTCATTATAGGGACTGGGATAATTTATTTTTATATACGAGGTACACGGGTAGCACTTGCGAGTTTTCATCCAAAATAATATGCTTTCATTTATTCTCTCACTTCAGAAATATGTTCCGGGTGGGAACTTTTCCATTGCTTCTTTAAGCTTGCTACGCACCCTCTATGATGGAGGGTACATCTCGATAATTATCTCTTGGGCCTCCATCAGCATCACACTTTGACTGACAACTAAGAAGTTATTGAAAATGGAAGCATCCAGGTTTCACTCTAAAACTCACGTGTGATGAATCCCTGGTATGAAATCCCTGGACTTGGTGGATGATGAGCCTAGGGAAGGGAGTGCAGATAGTCTCAGTCATCTCATTATCAAAAAGGAGGTGGTGTTGGGTGTCTTGCAAAGCATTAAGGTAGATAAGTCCCCAGGGCCTGATGGGATCTACCCTAGAATACTGAGGGAGGCAAGGGAAGAAATTGCTGGGGCCTTGACAGAAATCTTTGCATCTTCATTGGCTACAGGTGAGGTCCCAGAGGACTGGAGAATAGCCAATGTTGTTCCTTTGTTTAAGAAGGGTGGCAAGGATAATCCAGGAAATTATAGGCCGGTGAGCCTTACATCAGTGGTAGGGAAACTATTAGAGAGGATTCTTCGGGACAGGATTTGCTCCCATTTGGAAACAAACGAACTTATTAGCGAGAGACAGCATGGTTTTGTGAAGGGGAGGTCGTGTCTTACTAATTTGATTGAGTTTTTTGAGGAAGTGACAAAGATGATTGATGAGGGAAGGGCAGTGGATGTTGTCTATATGGACTTTAGTAAAGCCTTTGACAAGGTCCCGCATGGCAGACTGGTGCAAAAGATGAAGTCACACGGGATCAGAGGTGAGCTGGAAAGATGGATACAGAACTGGCTCAGTCACAGAAGACAGAGGGTAACAGTGGATGGGTGTTTTTCTGAATGGAGGGATGTGACTAGTGGTGTTCCGCAGGGATCAGGGCTGGGACCTTTGCTCTTTGTAGTATATATAAATGATTTGGAGGAAAATGAAGTTGGCGGACAACACAAAGGTTGGTGGAGTTGCGGATAATGATGAGGATTGTCAGAGGATACAGCAGGATATAGATCGGTTGGAGACTTGGGTGGAGAAATGGCAGATGGAGTTTAATCCGGACAAATGTGAGGTAATGCATTTAGGAAGGTCTAATGCAGGTGGGAGGTATACAGTAAATGGCAGAACCCTTAGGAGTATTGACAGGCAGAGAGATCTGGGCGTACAGGTCCACAGGTCACTGAAAGTGGCAATGCAGGTGGATAAGGTAGTCAAGAAGGCATATGGCATGCTTGCCTTCATTGGTCGGGGCATAGAGTATAAAAATTGGCAAGTCATGTTGCAGCTGTACAGAACCTTAGTTAGGCCACACTTAGAATATTGCATGCAATTCTGGTCGCCACACTACCAGAAGGACGTGGAGGCTTTGGAGAGGCTACAGAGGAGGTTTACCAGGATGTTGCCCGGTCTGGAGGGCATTAGCTATGAGGAGAGGTTGGAAAAACTCAGATTGTTTTCACTGGAACGACGGAGGTGGAGGGGCGACATGATAGAGGTTTACAAAGTTATGAGCGGCATGGACAGAGTGGATAGTCAGAAGCTTTTTCCCAGGGTGGAAGAGTCAGTTACTAGGGGACATAGGTTTAAGGTGCGAGGGGCAAAGTTTAGAGGGGATGTGCGAGGCAAGTTTTTTACACAGAGGGTGGTGAGTGCCTGGAACTTGCTGCCAGGGGAGGTGGTGGAAGCAGATACGATAGCGACATTTAAGAGACATCTTGACAAATATATGAATAGGAAGGGAATAGAGGGATATGGGCCCCGGAAGTGCAGAAGGTGTTAGTTTCGGCAGGCATCAAGATCGGCGCAGGCTTGGAGGGCCGAATGGCCTGTTCCTGTGCTGTACTGTTCTTTGTTCTTTGTGAGGCACACACTACCACCCCATGACACATCACATTAGAACCCTGATGTGCTGCACTGTCACACTGCTCACCTTTCCTCAGGCATACACAGCTAATAGTTTTATCACAGGAAAAGCCATTGGGTGACTGTCTTTGTGTTGAACTGAAATACTGAAATCAAGGCTACATTTGGTTCATTTTACCATCCTACCATCAAAATCATCGGTTCTGGATCAGCAGCATATTTTTTTCTTCAGTATTTCCACCAGACTTTCTCTGCTGGAATTTTCTTTCCTCCTGTGACTCCCTCACTTGAGTACAGTTCCACAGGTGGCCTGTTGTCCTGGTACCTTGTCCAGGTGGCCTTTTTTTCCTGTGTGATGATGAATGTCACCAGGTGTCCATAGAGGAAATCACAGCCAAGCCCAATGTTGTTCTCAGCTGACATTCACACAGGCACCTCCAGTAGGGAATGCCTATCAGGATTGGGACCTCTGGCTAATTTTCTCCTCACTAATCCAAGAATGCGGTGGCCAATTATAGCATCTTATATCTGAGATCAATTCAGCACGGGAGTGACATAACAATGGTTTTCATGTCTGTCTATTGACTAGCTGTGGTATATGTTTGCATTAACACTGATAGAAACGATAATGACATCCTCATATGCGACCATCCTGTTATTTGCTTTCAAATAAAATGCTCAATTGTGCACAGAGAATCTCTTTTGCAAAAGTACATATTTTTTCAATTGCCACACTTGTGATAATGGTGCAATGCAGCCACAGACTGCACTTTGAAAGCCAGGCCCTACATGGGCACAAATAGGTTAAGGAATTGATTTACATTGGCACAGATGCAGTAATAATACATTGAATCATGAACAGATGGCTCTGAGCCAATCTAAAGTAAGCCCTGATTCCCAGGGAGATTCCTTCTAATTTATGATGATGGATTGTTTTCCTTCAGTTATCCAAACATTCTTAAATATACTATTTTTTTCTTTCAATTTGCTCCTCTACTCTGTTGAGAGCACCAGCTTATGCTGCATATGGTTCCACATGTACAAAGTACCCTCCAGCGCCATGCCAAAGTGCCCATTCTTCATATATGAGCATTGGTGATCTATTCAATCATAAAGGGCATCACAGCCAAGTTTATTCCTGATCGCCACATGAATGCATTTCCTCCAGGAATCACTGGATGCCGATCAACAGTATAAACTATGTCTGGTTTTATCTTCTCCAAGTCCAAGTGTGCTGAGGCCAATTGTAATACTATGGCAGAGCTACCAATCAGTAACTGAACCTGAGACCTGCATAGACTATGCCACTCAGCACCATATTGGATGAGGCATTTTACAACTGAGCCATCCAATGCTCCTTTATTTTCAACCAGCATACTCAGAGACTCAAGCACACAATTAGAGAGGAAGTCATATCTCCCTGACAGCTTTCCTACCTCACTGCTGATTGCTTTCCAACACAAAAAGGGAATTTTTGAGATAGTTTTCTTCTTGATATTTGTGTGCCGATAAATATCAAGGGAAATAACAAAAATTACATGGCAATATATTACTTCAGTTGCACTGGCAAGGAAGTGTAATTATAGCACAACAAGGTTACATAGGCTGTTTCCATTCTTAATGTGGACGTAGGAACTAACTGTTAAAAAGTTGACAGAATATGTATGCAGAAGTAATATGTTTAATACATTAAATACGTCTAGATACATCTGCCAAAACCAGCATGAAGCCAACCTCACAGTTCATGTCATCTCACAACCCATTGTTATGTTACTATCTTTTAACACTTTCCAGCTATGTATTATCCTTTATGTAACACATTAAAGCATGTTGTCTAACATAGTAAACTGTATTTTATCCGTCTCTGTCACACACCTCATCTATGTGCTATTGCATTTCGATAATACAATTTAACCTGTATGTTATCCTGTGTCTGTAATACCTGCAGCCTGAGTGTTAACCTGTGCATAATGCACTCAGGTCAATGGCTGGGATTTTACAGGACCCATTAGCAAAGGGAAGGCGGAACCAGAAGCAGGTGGAGAAGGCCCTTCCACTCCAACTCCCATTCCTGTAGCGATCTCGTGCCAGCTAGCCAACATGAGGGGTGGCCAATCACTCAGCGGCCGGAGGTGGGCGTTGAGGTACCGGCCGCAACGTCATCTGACATGGAAGGAAGTGGTGGCAACATGTTTAAAGGGCCGTCAGCATCCGAGACCTGATGCAAATGTCCTTTGCTGCTGCACTCATCCCTGCAAACATCCTCTAACATTGAACTCTTCAACCACCTCGGATGAAATCCACATTTACCTCCCTCTCTGGTTCACCTCCTTGCTGGAGGACCCTCCTCCTGAATGAATGGTGCCCATGGCACTTGGGCACTGCCATTCTGACTGCCAGTAGCTGCTGCTGACATCGCCCCACCCCCCAACCCCCTCTCCAGCAATTCCCCCTGCTAGGACCCACTCAGTTCAAGGGCAATTAGGGATGGGCAATAAATGCTGACATCCACATCCCACAAACGAATAAAAAAAGGACAATGGCATCGGGGTGGGGAGCGGTGGGGAGGGGGTGCTGAAGCCCAGATCAATGGCTTCCAACTCCTTCTTACTTACAAATGAAAAATGCCTCACGTCACGGCTGCGGAATGCAGCAATAACAACAGCTGCTGCCTTATTGCTGCCCTTTAAAACCACCCAAGGCTTTGATGCCCCATACCCCTGTGTGCTTACTGTTAAATTCAGAGGGGCCTGTAAATCATGCTCTATTGCCTCATTAACTATCTTAAATGGCTGTCAATTGCTTATTTTGAAACAAGAAGCAACCCACATGGCTTTCCGTCTGCCACTCATAAAATTTGGACATGGTGTGATGACATTGGGGACTGAGCCAACGCCATCCCACACAATTTTACAGACCCTGCCTCCATTGCTATCCATTTCTGAGACGTAAGATCCCGTCTTTGTTTTATTCTCTCTGTAACACACTCCTGTCTGTGTGTTAGCCTATTTTTCAATCCGGCCATGTGTCTGTAACTCACTATAATCTGTGCCTCATTGTCTTTCTGTTCCAGGCTGTGTTAATCCTATCGCTGTAACATACTCCAGCTTCTGTTATCCTATCTCTCTAACAGGTTCCAGTTTGTGTGCTAACCCTATGTCTGTAACATACTCCAACCTGTGTTGTTATCCTGTCTCAAACACCTGCCAGTCTACCTGCTATTCTTGACACACACTGACTGGAATGTGTTTCCCTGAATGTAACAGATTCCAGAGTCTGTACTTCCTTGCATATAGCACATTCCTGTGTATCAGATGACCATGTTACTCTCCAATGATGATATCACAATATGCTCTTAGTCTTCATGCAGATGCAGCTCCTCAATTATATGTTACCATTTCTGTATTACTGAGACTAATGCAGATAGAAAAATAGAGGAAGAAAGAAAATAGATAATAATGGTGCAATCTTTGGTCTTTGAATTACGGAAACATAGCTATGATGTCATGGTGACTAAACAACCACCTATGTGTAATTCTGTTTTACATAACGGAGCAACATAACGACAGCATTAAAAACCTTCATCTGATTTTCTTGGGCTTTAAAAACTGCAGAAGTATTCATCAGAATTATATATTTTCTAATTAAAGTGTTATGGATAGAATGTGTCACAATCAACCGTGCTTGGACAAATGCTTCTACTTACGATGCTATATACTCGATGAGTGCCTCCATTTGTGATTTATTCCGTCAACCTCACTATGTGACGATAACTTTCATATCACATGGCTCACCCTGGGTATGTGTTTATACCTCCACACATGATGTCATAAAACACTTAAATTTATTGTAAACGATATATTAAGCATGCAATATAATTATTTACAGGTAACAGTTTATGCCAGTGTATGAAGTTGGGGACAAGGTAGGAAACATTTTATCTGTGATAAAGCCATGCATACACAAGGAAATGGATGAGGGATGGAAAATTCAAAGCCCCATCCATCTGCCATTGCCACAAGAATATGGAGGATATAATCTCCTGCTATGAATTCATATTTTGTACCTTCCTGCAACTTTCCATCATATCTTGGGGAAAGTAATTGGTGCCCAAACCTAGCTTTTATCTCTGTTCATTTGGTCTGTATCTGTAATTTGACTAAGGGGTTCAGATTGTTTATAAATAGAACATGGAACTTCTGAGAGTACTTATAATGCAGTAATCTAATCAAGCTCAATGCTTTATACTGAGAATAAAGGGCCTTTGAGAATGCTGCTAAAATAATAGTCTAATTGAGGAATTTAGATGGTTTATATTGTAAATAAGAGGTATGTCTAGGTATTTATAAGGCAATAATCTAATTGAGGATTTCAATGGCTTGTACTGAGAATAATGGACCTGAGAGAGTGATTATAATGGCAGTAATTTAATTGAGGAGTTTGGATGGTTTATATTGAGAATAAGAGATACGTGAGGGCATTTATAATGTGGTAATCTAATTGAAGGGTTCAGATGTTTGTATTGGAAATAAAGGATTTGGAGGTGTGAAGTGGGGTGGGGTGGGGTGGGGTGGGGTGGGGGGATAAAACTGCAATTGTATCCAAGGTTTGAGCTGGTTTATATTGAGAATAAGGGAAAACTGAGGGTAATTATAAAGTGGTAACTTAATCGAGCTATTAGGATCACTAGACCGTTTAAGAAAGAAGCTCAGTTTACATTTTTATTTTGAACTGAAGATTAAATCACTGCCTTAAAACTACTCCAGTGTAATTGTTAATCTTTATATCACACTCTATAAGGATGATGGAATGATTTTGTTCTTAGTCTCTTTTATGACAGAATTAGACTTTTGCTGGGGCCCAATGACAGCTAGTCCACACTCTATTCTGTTAAAAAGTGACAACATTCACACTGAAAGATTAATAAATGTAACATAATTACTGTGAACATATAGTTATAATCAAGTTTATGACTAGGAATTAAAAGCAGTAACATTTACAACATAACGTTAGTAATTATTGTATAGCAATTCCATTAGTAAAAATTATGGTCTGTATATATTAGAAAGACTTGCACCCTATATAGTGCCTTTCGTAACCAATAGACATCTCAAAGCACGTTACAGCCAATGAAGTACCTTTTCAAGTGCAGTCACTGATGTAGCATAGGAAACACAGCAGCCAATTTGCACACAGTAAACTCCCACAAAAAGCAATGTGATAACAACTAGATAATCTGTTTTTGTGATGTTGATTGAGAGATAAAGATTGGCCAGGACACCAGGGATAAGCCTGCTACTCTTCTTTGATACAGTGCCATGGGAACCTTTACATCCACCCAAGCAGGCAGATGGGGTCTCAGTTTAACATCTCATCTGAAAGATGGCACCTCTGACAGGGCAGCATTCCCTCAGTATTGCACTGGAGTGTCAGCCTTGAATTTTGTGCTCAAGCCCTGGAGTGGGACTTGAACCCAGAAGCTTATGATTTAGAGGTGAGAGTTCTACCAACAATGCCCTGGCTGAATAATAGATAAATTGAATAATAGATGTCCTATGAGTGATTTCATCAAGGTGTTCAATTGTCATTATGATCTTGCAATCCGTCCCGTAAAACCCCATTCCGTTTTAGATTCTTGATATTACAAAGTGGGTGAAAGTAATGTTTGTCTATTTTCACTCTATTTTTCTGGTAATGGGTTTTGGATATTAAAGCCAAGACACACAATTCAATGTGCTGATGATGATATTAATGTTTATTAATAATTATAATGAAAACTGTCCAAATTCAGTGATACATTATCTACAACTGATTACTCGGAAACACAGTGTATGTTAAGGTAAATTTTGTGAAATCCTGTGCCATCAATGGGGTCTTGTCTACAGCCAAAGCAAATCAAAAGTTACTGCTCAATTAGCTTTGGTAACTAACAGAAACCAACATCTATGAGTTTTCCTTTCCTCACTGTATATTTTAATGTGATATCATTACAAATGAGCACTTCAAAACATTCCAAAGTGCTTTGAGATGAGGTGAAGTCATGAAAGGTGCGACACAAATGTAAATTCTTTATCATAAACTCAGTTATGCCATCAACACCACTTTCATCAGATATACTCCATTGTCATTTAAAAAAAAATTCATTCAGGGATGTGGGCGTCACTGGCCAGGCCAGCATTTATTGCCCATCCCTAATTGCCCTTGAGAAGGTGGCGGTAAGCTGCCTTCTTGAACTGCAGCAGTCCATTTGGGGTAGGTATACCCACAGTGCTGTTAGGAAGGGAGTTCCAGGATTTTGACCCAGCGACAGTGAAGGAATGGTGATATAGTTCCAAGTCAGGATGGTGTGTGACTTGGAGGGGAACTTGCAGGTGGTGGTGTTCCCATGCATTTGCTGCCCTTGTCCTTCTAATTGGTAGAGGTCATGGGTTTGGAAGATGCTGTCTAAGGAGCCTTGGTGCATTGCTGCAGTGCATCTTGTAGATGGTACACACTGCTGCCACTGTGCGTCGGTGGTGGAGGGAGTGAATGTTTGTTGATGTGGTGCCAATCAAGCGGGCTGCTTTGTCCTGGATGGTGTCGAGCTTCTTGAGTGTTGTTGGAGCTGCACCCATCCAGGCAAGTGGAAAGTATTCCATCACACTCCTGACTTGTGCCTTGTAGATGGTGGACAGGCTTTGGGGAGTCAGGAGGTGAGTTACCCGCTGCAGGATTCCTAGCCTCTGACCTGCTCTTATAGCCACGATGGCTATTCCAGTTCAGTTTCTGGTCAATGGTGGCCCCTAGGATGTTGTTAGTGGGGGATTCAGCGATGGTAATACCGTTGAATGTCAAGGGGAGATGGTTAGATTCTCTCTTGTTGGAGATGGTCATTGCCTGGCACTTGTATGGCGTGAATGTTACTTGCCACTTATCAGCCCAAGCCTGGATATTGTGCAGGTCTTGCTGCATTTTTACATGGACTGCTTCAGTATCTGAGGAGTCACGAATGGTGCTGAACTTTGTGCAATCATCAGTGAACATCCCCACTTCTGACCTTATGGTTGAAGAAAGGTCATTGATGAAGCAGCTGAAGATGGTTGGGCCTGGGACACTACCCTGAGGAACTCCTGCAGTGATGTCCTGGAGCTCAGATGATTGACCTCCAACAACCACAACCATCTTCTTTTGCGCTAGGTATGACTCCAGCCAGCGGAGGGTTTTTCCCCTGTTTCCCATTGACCTCAGTTTTGCTCGGGCTCCTTGATGCCATACTCGGTCAAATGCTGCCTTGATGTCAAGGGCAATCACTCTCAGCACACCTCTTGAGTTCAGCTCTTTTATCCATGTTTAACCAAGGCTGTAATGAGGTCAGGAGCTGAGTGGCCCTGGCGGAACTCAAACTGAGCGTCACTGAGCAGGTTATTGCTAAGCAAGTGCCGCTTGATGATACTGTTGATGACACCTTCCATCACTTTACTGATGATTGAGAGTAGGCTGATGGGGCGGTAATTGGCCGAGTTGGACCTGTCTTGCTTTTTGTGTACAGGACATACCTGGGCAATTTTCCACATTGCCGGGTAGATGCCAGTGTTGTAGCTGTACTGGAATAGCTTGGCTAGGGGCACGGCAAGTTCTGGAGCACAGGTCTTCAGTACGATTGCCGGAATATTGTCAGAGCCCATAGCTTTTGCAATATCCAGTGCCTTCAGTCGTTTCTTGATATTACGCAGAGTGAATCGAATTGGCTGAAGTCTGGCATCTGTGATGCTGGGGACTTCAGGAGGAGGTCGAGATGGATCATCAATTCGGCACTTCTGGCTGAAGATTGTTGCAAATGCTTCAGCCTTATCTTTCGCACTGATGTGCTGGGCTCCCCCATCATTGAGGATGGGGATATTTGTGGAGCCACCTCCTCCAGTTAGTTGTTTAATTGTCCACCACCATTCACGGCTGGATGCGGCAGGACTGCAGAGCTTAGATCTGATCCGTTGGTTATGGGATTGCTTAGCTCTGTCTATTGCATTTTGCTTACGCAGTTTGGCACGCAGATGTCATGTATGTTTCTTTCATCATTTTCCCAATATTTTGAAATCAGAGGGGATACTGCACTGTTATGATGTTGTCCCTTTCCTGGTAATGTCATGTTGCTATAGTTATGATCCTGTAATTTTTTTGGAGGGAAGAATGCAGTGTGCCTTTAAGGCTGGAAAGGGAGCAGTACTGCTTTAAGGCAGCAAGCTCTAAAAACTGAGTCAAAGAGTGCATTCTCCTTGCCTGGGATACAGCCCTTCAGGGCCAGAGATCGAGAGATACATTGTTACAATTTAATTTTGAACTGGCTTATAGTGAAAACAGACTGTTCTAACTCAGAGACACAGACAGACAGCTGGACCAGCATATACTGAAGGAAATGAGAGCTCTCTCTTGGTTTATTTAAACCCTATTTATGATACTCTCAGAATTCTAATGTCAAGACAGATTAATTTCTTAAAAGCAAATAACCAATTCCTTTAACTACTGAACTGTACTTGTTGAATCCATCGCTGGAAGAAGAGAATCATTTCAACTTCTGAACTAGACCACTACTTTTTTTTCCCCATCGGACAGTTGTGAGGACTTCAAGCAACCTTGGACTATTCCACATAGGAAGATATCTTAGTAGTGTTTCAGAATTGAGTTTTTCTAATTAAACAGTTAATTTGTTGATCTAAAGACACCTGGTTTGGTTAGCCTCATTCAGGGGTTAATAGATGATACAATTTGGCTGGGTCTTTCTTTAACTTGGAAAGTTTAAAATGATATGTTAGTCAATCTGTGGAGGAATGGGATTGAATTAACAGTGCGTTTCTCCCACCACAATCAGAATCGTATATTTTGATTGGGGGCTTTGATTGGAGCAGTCGATCGTAACACTATCATTTCCTGAAAAACAGTATCATGCTTCCCCTCTCCTGCATGCAATGCCATTAGGTTGCCCCTCATTGACTACAATTCCATAATGCTGACCCTCTTCTGATAATACCAGGTTGCAGCTCTTCTGGCTGCAGTATGAAGATGTCACTGTAAAGTCATCAGTAGTTCTTTTCTCAGAGGGTCAGTTGAGATCACAATCCCTGCAGAACTAGCCTTTCAAAATTTACTTACAGTCATCACGAGCGCTGAGTGTCCTAGGCTGCGAGTGCCAGATGATAAAAGCCATCATGTCAGGAAATTAAGGCTGATACATTGATTCTGCCTTGAGATTCAAGGTGCTGAGGAGACATTCCCTTTTGCACTCACCTATCACTGCGCCCTCTAAACGATGACTGTCTGATTATATTGAGGTCGATGTTTGTTTTCTTTGCATCAAATCTTTCAATTAAAGTGCAGAAATTACACTTCCTTGCCTGTTACAAAATTTAGAAATGTAGATTGTCCAGAATCGCTTCAGTGTTGTGCTATAATATTCACAGCAAACACACAACTCAAATAAGACACAGACATATCGTATACACATATACCCACACACTGAGATGCACGCACTCAAGACAACTCACACCATAAACTCATAATCCGACTCTGTCTCTTAGTTGTGTTGTTCACACCCTTCAGTGTTATTTAATTCGGCGACTGCATCATTTTTTTCCCGTTTGTGGAAATAAAACCGATCCAGCTCGTCTGATTAATGAAACGCGCCGCGATCAAAAATATTTGACGAGAAAACACTATGCTTTCCAAAAAATATTATACAATAGTTAAGGAAAAGCATTATATGTACGTGCAGAGGGAGAGAGTTCCTAGCTAATTAGTTCCTAATACTTTACAGATAGTATAATATATACATATATAACAATATATGCAATGATTTCGGGGGAAACACATCAGAAAAAAAACTCCACCAAATAAAGTGTCATATTTGAACAAAGCAGCAGCTAGCACGTGTTATGAGTTCCAAAAGAGATAAAAATGTGGAATCAGCTCCTTACCGTGCATTTTAGCAAAATCTTGGAATTCTTGCAGAAATAAGTGTTCTTTTTTAAGTTCGTTGCGGATAGAGCCCCTCTGCCCTAATTGTGTTCCAGAGTTTTTTTTTGAGAGAGAATGATTAAAGACTCCGGAAGCGGTGACGGAGCTCCTGTTATTGCTGTGAAATTTTAAATGGGATAAAGCCTAAGGCGCAATGACCGGGAGGGCTGAGCTCTCATCTGAATTTAAGGAAGAGCCAATTGACCGAGAAGAGCGATTCCTGTCGCTCAGTAGGAAGGTGAAAGTCAAGGAATCAAACAATTTCCATTTTTGATGGGACGAGGGAAGGGCAGAGGTTTGCACCATGTAATAGTTTCATTACACACAGAGGAACACTCTCCAAAGGCTGGTGTTAACAATAAGATGCTAAAATCAGCAATATGTGGTGGATTTAACTCATCCAAGAAGTAGGCAGCAATTACGATTATTACGAGAGAGTTTCAGAAACTGGCCAGATTATCGATACCACTCCAACTCTCTGTGAAATAACAAAAAAGTTTTAACTGCATTTTAAGTCCAACTATCAATGATTTGTCTTTGTTTCCAAAGAAAGCCTTTAACTGGATAACGTATTTGCTGCTTGCAAGCTTGTCATTATTCGGGCAGTACGTGTGTTTTAGACTCTGCTGGTTTGACTAATGGTGGTTACGTTCTATCGCCCTGGCTCTGTGAATGTGAGGAAGTCATGAACAGAGCACCATAAGTACATTGGTTTTAGAAGAGTCCGAGACTCAGCTTCGTTATTGTTGCGTTCTTGTGTTAGGTAGAAACTGCAGGAGTGCCATGTCCTGTGACTGGGACGCCCAGATATTCCAAAACCCAATCCCTCCCAGAGCATGTGGTGAGGGCGCCATGCCGTGCTCAGGCTGGGCAGCTGCAGCAGAAAGAATGTCCTGTCTTCCCTACCCCAACCAGCCACACGAAAACAGCCTTGCAACAGAAGGGTCTTCTATTGCCAGATTTTCTCATTGTCATCTAATTTAATTTGTCCCTGTCATTTTCCCAATCGACTGCTTCCCTTTATTTTAACTTTACAATTGCTCGTAGAATGACTGAAGTATTGAAATCTCTCAAATTACAGTAATTTTGATTTAAACATTAATAGCTTGCTTTTAGCAGAATAAGTCTCTGAGCATCTTTGCTTATTCTGCTGAATAGGTAAATTGATTTGTTCTTTGAATCCTTTGCAATAATGTCTAAACGTTGTGTTTGACGTTTTGATCGATTATAATTATAACTTAGAATTTCGAAATATAATTATAACTTGGAATGTTTGAACACAGCTCAATTCTATTTCATTTATTGACTTATCCTTAAATAGGTCCACAAATATTGTATTTCATGTCACAATTTATTATAAGAACAACGTTCTGTAAGTGAATTGCAATTCAGTCTTTTCCCAGGAAAGCGTTTAGGTGGGGAATTCTAGAATATCCTCCCAGGGACAATGAAGGAACAGTAATATATGTCCAGGATAGTGTGTGGCCCGGAGGGGAATATGGAGGTGATGTTATTCTTGTCCTTCATGATGGTAGAGGTCACACTGGAGGAAGGTAGCTTCATAGTCAGCTTTGTGTTGTTGCAGTGAATCTTACAGATTTTGTATACTAGACACAAAGCATTGGCGATGGTGAAGATGGATACTGAGTCTGGTGGCAGGAGAGCCAATCAAGAAAAATGATCTGTCCTGAATGGTGCTTCTTGAATGTTATAATGGCTGCCGATGTTCAGTCAAATGTTAAGTATTCCATCACACTCCTGACTTGAGCCTTGTAGATGGTGGACAGACATTGAGGGGTCTGTAGGTGAGCTGTCCTGCTCCTGTAGCCACAATATTGGTATTGTTGGTCCTGTTAAGCTTCTGGTTAATGATGACCCTGAGAATGGTGGGGATCTTGGCAATTATAATGCCACTTGAAGGTTAGAGGGAAGGGCTTGAGCTTTTTCTTGTTGGAGATCGTCATTGCCTGGCACTTACGTGATGTAATACCTGCCACGTGTCTGCCCAAGTATGGATGTCAAAGTTCTTCTATGGGCTGACATATGCTGCTTCATTATCAGACGAGTTATGAATGGAGCTGACATGGAATCATCAGCAAATACCTTACTCCTGACCTTATGACAGATGGAAGATCATTGATGAAACAGCTGAAGATGGTTGAGCTTCCTAAGGAACTCCTGCAGTGATGTTCTGGGTCTTCAATAAATGTCTACTGGCAACCATGACCATCTTTCTTTTTATGAGGTATGACTTCAGCCACTGAACGGTTTTCCATTTGACTGCTGTTGACCTTAGTTTTGCAAGGGCTCTTTGGTGCCCTACTCAGTCAAGTGTTGCTTAGCTATCAAGGGCAGTAATTCATCTTTCCTCTAACAGTCAGCTCTGGAGCTGAGTAGTTCTGGCTGAACCTGAACTGAATGTCGGTGAGTGGGTTGTAGAGGAATAGATGATATTTATGACTTTTTCCTTCAATTTATCAATGATTAGGAGGACGCTGACAGTGCAGTAATTAAATGGTTGGGTTTATCCCTTTTTTGTCGATTGGATATGCCTGGGCAATCTTCCATATTGTTGAGGTGATGATAGTGTCGTAGCTGTACTGGACAGCTAGATCTGGTATGTAGGTTTTAGCACCACAGCCAGGATATTATCAGGGTCCATAGCCTAAATGGTGCCCAGTGCACTCAGCCACCCATTTAATGTTACATGGAGTGAACTAAATTGGCTGGACACTAGCATCTATGATGGTAGGGATTTGAGAGGAGGCTAAGTAGGATTGTCCACTGAATAATTTTGGTTGAAAACACTTGCAAACACTTCAGCATTGTCTCTTGCATGGACATACTGAGTTTAACCATGGTTGAGGATGAGGCTGTTCATGAAGCTTCCTCCTCCCAGTAGTTTCTTGATTGTCCACCATCATTCTCAACTGAATGCAGTAGGGCCGGAGAACATTACTCTGATCTATTGGTTGAGGAACCACTTAGCACTGTCTAAAACATTTGTTGTTTAGCAATAGAATTGGCCTCATGTTGTTTCACAAGGTTGGTATCTCATTCTAAGGATACCAACCTTGTGAAACAACATGAGGCCAATTCTATTGCTAAACAACAAATGTTTTAGACAGTATGTCTAGTACTGTTACTGCCAAGTCATTTTATAGTTCCCATTGAAGACTGGTCTCCTGGAATGATGGTGGAGTGAGGAATGAGTTAGGCCATGAGGTAATGGATTGTGGTGGTATACGATTTTGCTGCTATTGATGGTCCATCACACCTCATGGATACCTAGTTTTGGGCTGCAAAATCTACCCTTAGTCCATTCCACTTAGCACAGTGGTTGTTCCACACTACATGGTGTGGAATGTCCACAGTATGGATACGAAACTTAATGTTCACAAGGACTGTATAGTGGATTGTGTAATATCATAGATCGATGTGTCTGCAGTGGATAGGTGGTTAGGATGGTGTCAAGTAAGTTACTCCTTTGTGTTGGTTCCCTCACCACATGATGCAAGCTCAGCCTGGTAGCTATGTCCTTCAGGATTCAGTCAGTGCTGGTACTACTGAACCCTCTTGATAGTTGACACCAAAGTGTCCTACACACTGCACATTCTGTGCCATTGCTTCCCTCAGTACTTCCTCCAAGTGATGTTTAGCTTGGAGGAATACTGATTTGTCAGTCAGGGAAGCACAGTAGGAGATGATCAGCAGGAGGCTTATTTAAACCCCTTCGACCTAAAGCCATGAGACTTCATGGTGTTTGGAATCAATGTTGTGGAACCCCAGGGTCATTCCCACTTGATTCGATACTGTTGGACTATTTTCTTGTTCTAACTTGTCTCGTTACTTTAAACATCAGAGTACACACATATGCAGTTGTAACAATGCAGGATCAGGTCTTTATTAAAATATTACACTTCACATTTCCAGTCTGAGTTTTCAGGTCTTTATAGAGACATCATAATACACAATCCCAAAATGGGTTCTTAGGTCTATCTTGAGAGATCATACTACACAATTCCAGTATGACTATCTCACTCACATTTCTTATACCATTTGTAACTTTGAGCTCTACATTCCATGCATTCTACTAAATCATAGTACATTGATGGTACATAAAAGTGAGAACAAAATAACATGGAGCTAGCAATATGCACTTAGCCTTTTTTAAACTCTTCCAATCATCTTGGTACCATGGTTATATTGCCCTCTTAAGCTCATCCCATCATTTTATTACCATGGTTAAGATTAGAGATACAGCACTGAAACAGGCCCTTCGGCCCACCGAGTCTGTGCCAACCATCAAGCACCCATTTATACTAATCCTACACTAATCCCATATTCCTACCAAACATCCCCACCAGTCCCTATATTTCCCTACCACCTACCTAAATTGCCCTCACAAACCCTTTCCATCATTTTATTGCCATAAGCAAAAATGATTAAGCTAATATATTTCAGACCATCACAGACATGGCTGAGCGACTCTTAAATGTTGCACTACCCTCCTTGTCTGTGGAGATAGCCTTGCCTTAGGTCTGCTTACACAATGCATTCCATGCTCAGCAGTAAGCTGTTTTAACACACCAGGCGCTGGTCCCACAGACAGCCCAGGACATCAAGGTACTCGGGTAGTGTGAACTCTTGTTCCAACATATACCACTATGACCCCATCTATGATGGGTCTATTCTGTCAATGGGACAGGACATACCCAGGCATGGTGATAGAAGACAAAAACAAAATACTGCAAATGCTGGAAATCTGAAATAAAAACAGAAAATGCTGGAAATACTCAGCAGGTGAGGCAGTATCTGTGGTGAGAGAAACAGAGTTAACGTTTTAGGTCCTTTCATCAGAACTGGGAAAAGTTAGAAATATAATAGGTTTTAAGCAAGTGAACAGGGCGGGGTAAGGGGGGTGGAAATAGAACAAAAGGGAAGGTCTGTGACAGGGTGGAAGACAGGAGAGATTAAATGATAAAAGAGTAGGTGGTGCAAAAGGAGTGGTAATGGGACAAGTAAAGAAACAATAGATATCTAGAGGAGATGTGAATTGGCAGAATGATGAACAGCTGCCGTCCAAAAGCAAAAATGGGAAAAACAAGAGAGTAAAACCAAGAGAGTTTCCTTTGTTTCCTTTTCTTGGCTGGTTATGGTTTTCTCCTTGCTCAATATTTCCAGCATTTAATGGTGATAGTAGAGTCTGTGATATTAGTTGATATGATTCTGTGAGTATGACTGTGTCTTAACTGAGGGCAACATTCCCAACTGGGGCACTAATGCCCAGATGTTAGCAGGAGGACTTTTTAGGCTCAACTGGACTGAGATTGCTTAAGATCTGTCCAGATATGATGCCTATGACATTGCCAGTTGGTCTGTCCAATTTTATTTTCCTTGTTATTAAACTTTGTAGTGATTGTTTACATCTGACTGGCTTGTTCACTATTCCAGGATCATCCTGAAATGCAAAGATAATTCAGGCTTTTTGTCTCTACTGCAAAGTGTCTTCTTAGCCCCCTGTCTCTTTCACCCTCACCTCCAACAACAAGTGTAAGGAGCTCATGGACTTCTTTGTCACTAAAATTAAGACCATCTGATCAGCTGCCTCTGCCACCTTCCTCCATTCCCCTTGCCCACCGGGCCAAATTTCCTCTAAGGTTTCCCCTGTCTTAGTCATAAACTTGTATCATTCTGTAGTTTCTCTCCTATCTCCCCTTATGCCCTCTCCAAACTCCACTTGTCCATGTGACCTACCTTCTGCTCCTTCACCCCTATTCCCACTAAACTAATGACCAGCCAACTTCTCCTGGCTTCCATGTTAGTTGATACTGTTAATGGTTCTCTGTCCTCAGGTACTGTCCCTCTTTCCTTTAAATCTACCTTCATTACCCATCTCCTCAAAACACCAACCCTTGGCCCCACCATCCTTGCAAACTACTGCTCCATTTCCAACTCCCTTTGCTCTGCAAATCCTTGAATGTGTTGTCACCTCTCAAATCCGTGTCCATCTTTCCTGGAACTCCATGTTTGAATCCCTCAAATCAGGTGTCTGTCCTGCCACAGTCCCTTAACACCTCATATAAAAATTGCAAATGATATCCTATGTGACTGTGACCAAGGTAATCTACATTTCCTTGACCTTCTCGACCTATCTGCAGCCTTTGACACAGTTGACCACACCATCCTCCTCCAACGTCTCTCCACTATCGTCCAGCTGGGTGGGAATGCACTCACCTGGTTCCATTCTTATTTATCTAATCGTAGCGAGAGAATGACCTGCTATGGCTTCCATTCCCACTTCCGCACCATTACCTCTGGTCTCCCCTAAGGATCTATCTTTGGCCCCCTCCTACTTCTCATCGAGATGCTGGCTCTTGATGAATACACAGCATCAGTTTCCACATGTACATTGACGGCACCCCACTCTATGTCACCAAAACCCCTCTCAAACCCTCCACTGTCTCTAGATTGTGAGACTGCTTGTCTGACTTCCAGTACTGGATGAGCAGAAGTTTTCTCCAACTAAAAATCATTGTCTTTGGTCCCCACCACAACCTCCGCTGCCTAGCCACTGACTCCATTCCTCTCTCTGACAACTGTCTGAGGCTGAACCAGACTGTTTACAACCTTGGTGTCATATTAGACCCTAAGATAAGCTTCTGACCTCATATCCGCACCAACACTAAGACTGCTTATTTCCACCAAAATAACATCACTTGTCTCCATTCCTACCTCAGCTCCTCTGCTGCTGAAACCCTCATCTACGCCTATGTTAACTCTAGATTAGACTATTTCAACACACACCTGGCTGGCCATCCAAATTCTACCCTCCATAAACCTGACATCATCCAAAACTCTGCTGCCTGTGTCCTAACTTGCAGCAAGCCCCCTTCACTCATCACCCCTGTGCTCACTGACCTACACTGTCTCCCAGCTAAAGAACACCTTGATTTTTAAAATTTTCATCTTTGTTCTCAAATCTCCCCACGGCCTCTCCTTCCCTATCTCTGTAATCGCCACCAGCCCATCAACCCTCTGAGGTATTTGCGGTCCTTTAATTCTGGCTTCTTGAACATCCCCAATTTTAATCACTCCACCATTGGTGACCATGCCTTCTAATGGCAGGGCAGCTCGGCCAAGCGGAATGTGCCTCCTGTGGTATGTGGGAAATCGCAGACGCACCATGTGTCTTTGACAAACACTTCTGCAGAAAGTGTCACTGGCTGCAGAAGCTTGAGCTCTGGGTTTCGGAACTCAAGCGGCAGCTGGAGTCACTGTGGCGCATCCGTGAGGCAGAGAACTACATGAATTGCACGTTGGAGGACTGGAGAATTGCTAATGTTGTCCCCTTGCTTAAGAAGGGTAGCAGGGAAAATCCAGGTAATTATAGATCGGTGAGCCTGACGTCAGTGGTAGGGAAGCTGCTGGAGAAGATACTGAGGGATAGGATCTATTCCCATCTGGAAGAAAATGGGCTGATCAGTGATAGGCAACATGGTTTTGTGCAGGGAAGGTCATGTCTTACTAACTTAATAGAATTCTTTGAGGAAGTGACAAAGTTGATTGATGAGGGAAGGGCTGTAGATGTCATATACATGGACTTCAGTAAGGCGTTTGATAAGGTTCCCCATGGTAGGCTGATGGAGAAAGTGAAGGCGCATGGGGTCCAAGGTGTACTAGCTAGATGGATAAAGAACTGGCTGGGCAACAGGAGACAGAGAGTAGCAGTGGAAGGGAGTTTCTCAAAATGGAGACGTGTGACCAGTGGTGTTCCACAGGGCTCCGTGCTGGGACCACTGTTGTTTGTGATATACATAAATGATTTGGAGGAAAGTATAGGTGGTCTGATTAGCAAGTTTGCAGACGACACTAAGATTGGTGGAGTAGCAGATAGTGAAGGGGACTGTCAGAGAATACAGCAGAATATAGATAGACTGGAGAGTTGGGCAGAGAAATGGCAGATGGAGTTCAATCAGGGCAAATGCGAGGTGATGCATTTTGGAAGATCCAATTCAAGAGTGAACTATACAGTAAATGGAAAAGTCCTGGGGAAAATTGATGTACAGAGAGATTTGGGTGTTCAGGTCCATTGTTCCCTGAAGGTGGCAACGCAGGTCAATAGAGTGGTCAAGAAGGCATACGGCATGCTTTCCTTCATCGAATGGGGTATTGAGTACAAGAGTTGGCAGGTCATGTTACAGTTGTATAGGACTTTGGTTCGGCCACATTTGGAATACTGCGTGCAGTTCTGGTCGCCACATTACCAAAAGGATGTGGATGCTTTGGAGAGGGTGCAGAGGAGGTTCACCAGGATGTTGCCTGGTATGGAGGGCGCTAGCTATGAAGAGAGGTTGAGTAGATTAGGATTATTTTCATTAGAAAGACGGAGGTTGAGGGGGGACCTGATTGAGGTGTACAAAATCATGAGAGGTATAGACAGGGTGGATAGCAAGAAGCTTTTTCCCAGAGTGGGGGATTCAATTACAAGGGGACACGAGTTCAAAGTGAAAGGGGAAAAGTTTAGGGGGGATATGCGTGGAAAGTTCTTTACGCAGAGGGTGGTGGGTGCATGGAACGCATTACCAGCGGAGGTGGTAGACGCGGGCACGATAGCATCTTTTAAGATGTATCTAGACAGATACATGAATGGGCAGGAAGTAAAGAGATACAGACCCTAAGAAAATAGGCGACAGGTTTAGATAGAGGATTTGGATCGGCGTAGGCTTGGAGGGCCGAAGGGCCTGTTCCTGTGCTGTAATTTTCCTTGTTCTTTGTTTCAGGAGGTAGTCACCCCGGAGCTCAAGAGAGCACAGGCAGAGAGGGACTGGATGGCTGCCAGACAGACAAGAAGGACAAGGCAGGTAGTGCAGGAGTGCCCAGAGGGCATCCCACTTTCTAACCGGAATTCAGTTCTGAGTACCGATGGGAAAGAGGGTTCCTCTGGAGAGTGCAGCGAGTCATGACCAGAGCACCATGGGTGGCTCAGCTGTGCAGGGAGGGAGGAGAAAGGACAAGACAGCAATAGTGGCAGGGGATTGTATAGTTCAGGGAACAGATAGGCGTTTCTGTGGTCGCAGACATGGTTCCAGGATGGTATGTTGCCTCCCTGGTGCAAGGGTCATAGATATCACTGAGCAGCTACAGAGCATTCTGGAGGGCGAGGGTGAACAACTGGAGGTCGTGGTCCACACTGGTACCAACGATATAAGAAGAAAGTGGGATGAGGTCCTGCGGGCTGAGTTTAGGGAGTTAGGAATGAACTTAACAAGTAGGACCTCAAAGGTAGTTCTTCTTCTTCTTCTTTGGCCTCCTTGTCTCGAGAGACAATGGGTAAGTGCCTGGAGGTGGTCAGTGATTTGTGAAGCAGCGCCTGGAGTGGCTATAAAGGCCAATTCTAGAATGACAGACTCTTCCACAGGCACTGCAAATAAAATTGTCGGGGCTGTTACACAGTTGGTTCTCCCCTTGCGCTTTTGTCTTTTTTCCTGCCAACTGCTAAGTCTCTTCAACTCGTTACATTTTAGCCCCGCCTTTATGGCTGTCCGCCAGTTCTGGCGATCACGGGCAACTGACTCTCACGACTTGTGATCAATGTCACAGGACTTCATGTCGCGTTTGCAGACGTCTTTAAAGCAGAGACATGGACGGCCAGTGGGTCTGATACCAGTGACGAGTTCGCTGTACAGTGTGTCCTTGGGGATCCTGCCATCTTCCATGCAGCTCACATGGCCAAGCCATCTCAAGCGCCGCTGGCTCAGTAGGGTGTATATGCTGGGGATGTTGGCTGCCTCGAGGTCTTCTGCCTTGGAGATACGGTCCTGCCACCTGATGCCAAGTATTCTCCAGAGGCAGCGAAGATGTATTGAGACGTCGCTCTTGGCTGACATACATTGTCCAGGCCTCGCTGCCGTACAGCAAGGTACTGAGGACACAGGCTTGATACACGCGGACTTTTGTGTACCGTGTCAGTGCGCCATTTTCCCACACTCTCTTGGCCAGTCTGGACATAGCAGTGGAAGCCTTTCCCAATGCGCTTGTTGATTTCTGCATCGAGAAACAGGTTACTGGTGATAGTTGAGCCTAGGTAGGTGAACTCTTGAACCACTTCCAGAGCGTGGTCGCCGATATTGATGGATGGAGCATTTCTGACATCCTGTCCCATGATGTTCGTTTTCTTGAGGCTGATGGTTCGGTGAAATTCGTTGCAGGCAGCCGCAATCCTGTCGATGAGTCTCTGCAGACACTCCTCTGTGTGGGATGTTAATGCAGCATCGTCAGCAAAGAGGAGTTCCCTGATGAGGACTTTCTGTACTTTGGTCTTCGCTGTAAGACGGGCAAGGTTGAACAACCTGCCATCTGATCTTGTGTGGAGGAAAATTCCTTCTTCTGAAGACTTGAACGCATGTGAGAGCAGCAGGGAGAAGAAGATCCCAAACAGTGTAGGTGCGAGAACACAGCCCTGTTTCACACCACTCAGGATAGGAAAGGGGACTGATGAGGCGCCGCTATGCTGAATTGTGCCTTTCATACTGTCATGGAATGAGGTGATGATACTTAGTAGCTTTGGTGGACATCCGATCTTTGCTAGTAGTCTGAAGAGACCATGTCTGCTGACGAGGTCAAAGGCTTTGGTGAGATCAATGATAGCAACATTGAGGGGCATCTGTTGTTCCCGTCATTTCTGCTGTAGCTGCCGAAGGGAGAACAGCATGTCAATGGTGGATCTCTCTGCTCAAAAGCCACACTGTGCCTCAGGTTAGACACGCTCATCCAGCTTCTGGAGACTGTTTAAAGTGACTCGAGCAAAGACTTTCCCCACTATGCTGAGCAGGGAGATTCCACGGTAGTTGTTGCAGTCACTGCGGTCACCCTTGTTCTTATAGAGGGTGAAGCTATTGGCATCGCGCATGTCCTGTGGTACTGCTCCCTCACCCCAGCACAAGCAAAGCAGTTCGTGGAGTGCTGAAAGTATAGCAGGCTTGGCACTCTTGATTATTTCAGGGGTAATGTCGTCCGTCCCAGGGGCTTTTCCACTGGCTAGAGAATCAATGGCATCACTGAGTTCCGATTTTGTTGGCTGTTCGTCCAGCTCATCCATGGCTGGCAGAGACTGCATTGAGGGCAGTCTCAGTGACAACATTTTCCCTGGAGTACAGTTCTAGGTAGTGCTTCACCCAGCGATCCATTTGCTTGCATTGGTCAGTGATTGTGTCCCCTGATTTAGACTTGAGAGGGGCGATCTTCCTGATGGTTGGCCCAAAAGCTCTCTTGATGCCATCATACATTCCTCTGATGTTTCCGGTGTCAGAGGCCAGCTGAATACGACTGCATAGGTGTTGCCAGTAGTCATTTGCGCAGCGCCTGGCTGTTCTTTGTGCAGCACTTCTGGCTGCTTTAAGTGCTATGGATGTTAACTCGCTGGGGGCTTTCTTGTAGTTCAGCAGTGCAATGCGCTTAGCAGCTATGACAGGTTCCAGCTCTTCAATGTGAGATTGAAACCAATCTGCATTTTGCTTCACACGTTTGCCATAGGTAGTCATTGCTGAGTCATAGGTAGCGCCTCTGATGTGGGCCCACTTGGTCTCCGCATCTCCTGTAGGAGTGTTTTGAAGGGCTATTTCAAGTGAATTTAGAAATTTATGTAACAGCTGTGGATAAGAAATTCTGCTCGTGTTGATGCGCGGGCGGCCCTTCTGCTTGGAGCGATGCAGCTTCTTTGGTTTGAGTCTAACCTTGCTGCACACCAGGGAGTGGTCGGTGTCGCAGTCCGCACTGTGGAAGCTGTGTGTGATTTGAACGCTGTTTAAAGAGACTCACCTTGTGACGATGAGGTCCAGCCTTGCCAACGACGTGATCTTGGGTGCCTCCAAGAAACCTGGTGACAGGGTTTAGTATGAAAGAACGAGTTGGTAATGCAGAGGTTGTGATAGGTACACAACTCAAGCAGTCTCTGTTCATTCTCATTCATCCTTCCAATGCCATAGCGCCCAAGGCAGGAGGGCCATGAGTCATGGTCGGCCCCAACCCTGGCATTAAAGTCCCCCAGCAGGAACAGATGTTCGGTATTGGGGATGCTACTAATGATATTATGGAGTTCCTCGTAGAACTGGTCTTTAACTTCAGGTGGGGAGCAGAGTGTTGAAGCATAGATGCTGAGTAGGTGCACTAGACCAGAGGCGGTAAACAGTCGGATGGATAGTATGTGTTCCGAGCCATTTGAAGGTGGCTCTATCATGCTGAACAAGGAGTTTCTGATGGCGAAGCCCACTCCATGCTGTCTTGGTTCTTCAGGATCCCTACCCTGCCAGAAGAAAGTGTAGTCTTGCTCTCTTAGAGATCCACTCGCAGGGAGGTGTGTCTCCTGAAGTGCTGCAATGTCCACATTGAGTCTACAGAGCGCGTTGTTAATGATGGCGGTCTTCCGAGAATTGTTGATTTGTGTAAGGTCTTCCGACAGGCCAGGAGACATAGTTCTGACGTTCCAGCTTGCAAAACGAAGGGCTGGTACCTTCTTTCCTTTTTTTGTCGTGCTGTTTGGTGCGGTGTTACAGTCCACTTGTCGGGCAATGACCCTGAACTCCCATTGAAGCAGGTGGACTGTGGCGGGACAGAACCTGACATACCAGGGGCTGCCCGGTTTGAGGCAGGCGGTAGCTGTCCAGTGAGATGCGATGATCTTTCCCACCGACAAAGGCAACCCGTGGCGCCTAATCTCTATGCCAATTGAGCTGGACTTATAACCCGTAACTACTGCCTTCCGTGCTGTTTTGGTCGCTGTGAGGTGACTATGGAGTGACCTCTCCATGGCGCATGCCTGGGCGGATGTATGGAAGTTGTGAGTTGCCCAAGCGTCAAAACCCCCCTTTTGGCCTTCCTGGTGGGGTCCAAAGGAGTGCAGAGCACGACGTTTGGCACCGGTATAGCTGCGGAAACATGCCAAAGGTGACACATGACCGCCTTCGGGGTTCCGCTCCGGATTTTCTGTTAGGGTTTACTCCCTTAGCCTTGGTCTCTCCCGAGACGCTCACGAGGCAGTGGGGTTGTTAGGGCCCCTGCTCAGGGATAGGTGGATGCCGGTGGTGGGAGGAAGGGGGTGCGGGGAGGAAGGGGGTGTGAGGGGAGGGGGTGGAGGGAATGGGGTGCGAGGGGGATGGGGTGCAGGGGAAGGGGGTGCGAGGGGGGAGCTGGAAAGGGGGTGCGAGGGGGTGGGGGGAAAGGGGTGCGAGGGGGGAGCTGGGAAGGGGGTGCAGGGGGGAGCTGGGAAGGGGGTGTGGGGGGGAGGGGGTGGGGGAAGGGGGTGCAGGTAATAAAACATTTCATCAGCTCCCTCACAATGCAGTCCCCATGTAAAGTTAGGGTTGCCTTGTGTAGTTTCAACTTCGACACAAAATTTTTCGGTTTAATTTTTTAAGCAAAATTTAAAACTACCGTGATTTATTCGCGATATTTTCTTCTAGGATTCATGGGATGAAATCGATCCTGCCAGGTCTACCCCTCAACTGGGAAAGGGGTGCTAGGGAGGAAGGTGGTGTAGGGGGGGAAGGGGGGAGGCGTCTGGCGGGGTTCGCGACCCTGGAGAGTGGGCCAGCCCACAGCGTCCTTGATATCAGCGTCCTCCGGGCTGACGGTGGAGCTTCTTTCCTGGCTCCCAGCAGTGACGGCGGAAGGACGACCGAGGCCGGATTGAGGCCCTGAGCCTCGACGACACTTCCATAAGGCCACGTCTTCTCTGCCTTAGCTGCGGTATGAAAAAAAAGAACATGTAATGGATAATAACGCTACATACACCCGTTTGATCTCAGAAATCCGGAAGGTGATAACTGCCATGCACATTTGAACCTCAAAGGTAGTAATCTCAGGATTACTCCAAAGGACATGTGCTTGTGAGTATAGAAATAGGAAAATACATCAGATGAATGTGTGGCTGAAGAGATATTGCAGGAGGGAGAGCTTCAAATTTTTGGGGCATTGGGACCGGTTCTGGGGAAGGTGGGACCTGTGCAAGCCGGATGGTCTGCACCTGAACAGGACAGGGACAAATATCCTTGCAGGAATGTTTGCTGGTGCTGTTGGGGATGATTTAAACTAGTTTGGCAGGGGGATGGGAACCTGAGCGCAGTCTTAGATAGGACAATTTCAGAGAAGGGAACAGGAGGCAGAAAATTAACGAGTGTCTTTGAAAAACAGAAGAAGCAAAGGTTAAAAAGCATGCAGCACTGGAATTTGGCAGTGTTAAAGGGTATTTATTTAAATACAATGAGTGTAGTAAATAAAGTCGATGAATTGAGGGCACAGATTGACACATGGCAACACAATATCATTACTATAAAGGAAACTTGGCTTAAAGAGAGGCAAGAATGGCAGCTCAACACCCTGGATATAGAGTTTTCAGGCAGAATAGAGAGGGAGATAAAAAAGGAGGGGATATAGCATTATTAGTTAAGGAATCAATAACAACTTTGAGGAGGGATGATATGCTAAATGAATCATCAAACGAGGCCATAACGGTGGAGCTCAGAACTAAAAAGGACCGCCACATTACTAGGAGTGTACTAAAGACCCCCAAATAGTGAGATGGAGTAGAAGAACAAATATGTAGGGAAATTTCTAAGTGCAATAACTATAGGGCAATTATAGTTGGGGATTTCAGCTAACCCAATATCAACTGGGATAGAAACAGTGTGAAGGGCACAGAGTGGACAAAATTCTTGAACTGCATTCAAGAGAACTTTTTTAGCCAGCTCGTAACAAGCCCAACGAGAGGGGGCGCAGTTCTAGATTTATTCTTCGGTAATGAAGCTGGGCAAGTGAATGAAGTAACCATTTTGGAGATAGTGACCATAATACAGTTAGTTTTAGCATAATCATGGGAAAGGACAAAGATAAAACAGGAGTAAAAGTTCTAAATTGGGAGAAGGCAAATTTTACGAAACTGAGAGGTGACCTGGTGAAAGTGGCCTGGATACAGCTACTTGAAGGAAAATCAGTGGCAAACCAGTGGGAGGCATTCAAAAGCGAGTTACTACAGGCACAGTAATTGACATGACAATTGTGAAACGGAAGGGTTGGGAAGAAACTCATGACATTATTGAAAGAAACTGATCTCTTTTGCAATGTTTGTATTTTTTCGTGCTGTTTGGAAACTGTTTGGCAATGTAATTTTTACAGATTTTTATGAATAAAGTATATTTTGGAAATAAAAAAAAAAACTACAGGCACAGTGTAGGCATGTCCCCACAAAGATTAAGGGTGGTACTGCCAAATCTAGAGCCCCCTGGTTATCTTGAAGCTTGCAGGGTAAGTTCAAGCAGAAAAAAAAAGCTTATGATGATCACAAATATCTTAATACTTTAGAAAGCCTACAGGAAAAGTGCAGAGATGAAGTTAAAAAGGAAATTAGAAAAGCAAAGAAAGGATATGAAAAATTATTGGCAGGTAAAATCAAGGAAAACCGAAGATGTTTTATCAGCACATTAAGAGCAAGAGGATAACTAAGGAAAGGGTAGGGCCTGTCAGCGATGTATGAAGGAACTTATGCAGAAGATGTGGGCAGGGCTCTTAATGAGATTTTTATCTCTATCTTCACAAAGGAGAGGGTTGATGCAGACATTGTAGTTAAAGAGGTGAAGTGTGAAATATTAAATACGATAAGCATAATGAGAGAGGAAGTACTAGAGGGTCTGACATCCTTGAAAGTGGATAAATCGCCAGGACTGGATGGATTGCATCCCAGGTTGTTAAAGGAAGCCAGGGAGGAAATAGTGGATGCGCTGAGGATCATCTTCAAATCCTCATTAGATACGGGCGAGGTACCAGATGATTGGAGGTCTGTGAACGTTGTATCATTGTTTAAAAAGGGTGCGAGGGATATGCCAAATAATTATAGGCTAGTCAGTCTGACCTCGGTGGTGGGTAAATTGTTAGAATCTATTCTGAGGGACAGGATAAACTGCCATTTAGAAAGGCACGAATTAATCAGGGATAGTCAGCATGGATTTGTTAGGGGAAGGTCATGTCTTACTAACTTAATTGAGTTTTTTGAGGCAGTAACAGGGAGGAGTGATGAGGGTAGTGCAGTGGATGTGGTCTACATGGATTTTAGTAAGGCATTTGACAAGGTCCCGCATGGCAGACTGGTCAGTAAAATGAAAGCCCATGGGATACAGGGGAATGTGGCAAGTTGGATCCAGAATTGGCTCAGGGACAGGAAACAAAGGTTAGTAGTTGACGGATGTTTTTGCGAATGAAAAGCTGTTTCCAGTGGTGTTCCACAGGGCTCGGTGTTGGGTCCCTTGCTGTTTGTGGTGTATATTATTGATTTTGACTTAAATGTGGGAGGCATGATTGGTAAATTTGCTGATGACACAAAAATTGGCCATGTAGTTAATAGTGAACAGGATAGCCAGAGACTCCAGAATGATATCAATGGTTTGGTTGAGTGGGCGGGAAGTGGCAAATGGAATTCAATCCAGAGAAGTGTGAGGTAATACATTTGGCGAGGGCAAATAAAGTGAGGGAATACACAGTAAATGGGAGGATATTGAGAGGGGTAGAAGAAGTGTCCACAGGTCCCTGGAGGCGGCAGGACAGGTAGATAGAATGGTGAAGAAGGCATATGGATTGCTTTCCTTTATTGACCGAGGTATAGAATACAAAGGCAGGGATGTGATGCTGGAACTGAATAAAACGCTAGTTAGCCCACAGCAGGAGCATTGCGTACATACAGTTCTGGTCACCACATTACAGAAAGGACATAAGTACTCTGGAGAGAGTACAGAGGAGATTTACAAGAATGTTGCCAGGGCTTGAAAGTTGCTGCTATGAGAAAACATTGGATAGGCTAGGGTTGTTTTCCCTGGGACTGAGGAGGCTGAGGGGAGACTTAATTGAGGTGTGCAAAATTATTTGGGGCCTAGATAAAGTAGACAGAAAGGACCTGTTTCCCCTGGCAGAGGGGTCAGTTATCAGGGGACACAGATTTAAATGATTGGTAGAAGGATTAGAGGGGACATGAGGAAAAACTTTTTCACCCAGAGGTTGGTACCAGGAACAGGGGTGGAGGCAGAAACCCTCAATTCTTTTAAAAGGTACGTGCACATGTATCTGAAGTGCTGTAACTTACAAGTCTATGGATCAGGTGTTGGAAGGTGGGATTAGATTGGGCGGCTAGTTTTTTCAGCCGGCATGGACACGATGGGCTGAATGGTCTTCTTCTGTGCCGTAATTGTTCTATGGTTCTAAATGCTACCATTTGCATCATGTGCTTGCTGAAGACATTACTCCCCATCTTCAAGAGTGGGGCAGCCTTAAGGGTGACCAGCATCCTTTCAAGATGCCACTGGCACTGCACCCTGATAAGGTCCTACTGTATTATGTTCTGTGCTCCGTAGCACCACAATGACTGGGTTTCATATTATTGGGTGAAGTTAAGTTGCTGTACCACATGAATGTGTGTGATGCCCAAAAAATATTGGTCCCCATGTCTTGTTTTTATTTGTTTTTCTCAATTACTATACAGATTTACATAAGCTTTCTGCTCATTCTTGATTCTTCCAGTTGTTCCTGCAAAGATATATTTATTAATTTGCTCATCCATTTCATTGCTGTTAGTGTTCCATTGCTATGCAAAATGGCTGTTTTCCTTACAAGTCATTTTACTTCAAAGAAGTAAGTGATAAGTGATAAGATGAGACACTATATGAATGAGTTTTTTTTAATATACAGGTAACCATGATGCCATCATCTAAAGTAGCACCTAGACCATGAAAACAAAAATATTTGAAAACATCTGCAACTACTCAGTAGATCATCCATACCTTAATGAGGTTAACATTTCAGGCATAATCTTTCATTGGAAAGAGTCCAAATTTATTGTTTTCACAGTAACAGTACCTCAAATTTTGCCCACTCCGCTGTTGGACACATTCCTGGAGATTTCATCACTGGACCTCCTCTCTCCAACCGCCCTGTCCCAGCATTGGGCATGTTCAACCCAACAGGCCATTTCTTACCAGCTTGGATGGATTCTTGACTGACGAGGCAAGAAGCTTTTGTTTTCTCCATCAACAATATTTTTAGGGCTAATAAATGCAAGTGTTCAAAGAAAATGAAAACAGAGGCAATTTTAATGCCCCTATTGTTTGAAGCAATGTGTGTGAGGTTAATTTCTGGAGGACAATCCGAGAGAATTGGCAGGCCTAAGTGATGAAGTGGTGGTACACCACCTGCCCTGAGAGCAGCAGTCAAACACTTCAGCGCCTGATTGAGTTGTGCTGCACTTTGAGACAAACCCATTTGATTGACGTGAGGAGGAAGGGGCGGTCCTTCTCGTGACGGAATACCGCTGCAATTCAGACTGACGGCCCTAATCCAGGGACAGTGGGTGGATTGGCGCGGTTCCTGGGATACTAGTTACTCGTGAATGGAACGAAGTGTAGCGGAGTAAGAGATTCGTTACTTTGAATCGCGACAATTGTAGAAGCCGCTTGGGCTGCACCGTGCTTACTGGTGTTTGAAGTATTTCCTGGGGAGGGAGCCAGGCGCTGTTTGAGTCCAGAGGAAGAGGTTCTGACACGCTAAAATATTAACTAAAAAAGGCAGAGAAAGTAAAATTTTAGTTATGTCAGTCACCGGTTAATGCCGCCCGGTCCCAGAGCGCGAATGTTAGCAATGAGGCTTGCTTATCTTAGCATTAAAAAATTATGGCCTTTTTTTTTCCAAGTGGAAGGTTGTAGTTATACTATACTATTGGTCAGAGAACAGCTGGTAGGACCAGAGTTATACTGCACTCGATTATAACTATGCATATGTCTGGTTGTGTGGAGAAAGCTCCAGTCCCAGCAATTGGATTTTAAATTTGTTTAATGTTTAGGACGGCGCATCTCCACTATCTTTTTTGAAGCCCCCTTTAGACCAATAGAGCCAAGCAATTTTTAAGCCAGGCTTCACGTCACACTGCAGTTGGCAGCCTTTTTGGGGAGATCTGACAAAGTTGCGCTCTCTACTTTTTTGCAGCAATGTAAAAGTGATAAACACGTAAAACGTTGCGAAACAGAACTCCTGAAAGGTAATGAAAATGATTCTGACTGTAACAATTCAGACAGCTGAGTTATAAAGAAAAACTAAACCAGTTGATTTGATTCTTGTTATGCAGATGGGGGAGGGGTTTACTTTTTGTAAGTACTGCAGGGACTAAGTAAGATGGGATGTCGAAAAGTCTGGTGAAGTAAATGGAAAGGTCTGGAACCGTACTTGTAAACTGAAGGAGTCACAAATAAACTTAGCATGAAGAATCACTCCTTCACATTTAGCATCCTTGATTTATGAAATAGACTGTCGAAAGTATGAGAAACGCAAAAACCTTGATTCAGCAAAGAGTAAAATAAACTGGGTTATGAAAATACTTCAAAAAGAATTAGATTGATTCCTGGGAGAGACACGAGTGGGCTGTTTTATGTCATTACCCATATAGATATAAATGAATATAATGAGCAAGATGCCCTGACCTGGACTCTGAAGTGTGAACAGATGGGAGAACTCGACAGGCAGTACTTAACTGGGTTAAAATAATATAAGCCAATAAATTACTTGAAGTTCCTTCTTGGAGCTTATCAACAGAACTCTGAGCTATTCAATCATTCATCTTAGACAGGATTAGTATATGTTGTAAAATAATGTGAAAAATGATTTGCCAAAACAGGAGACTTCATAAAAGTAATAAGTTGATAAATTTTTGTTTGGCAAAATAAATGTTAATGAGCAATTTCCTCTTCCACCAGAGTTACGCTACAATGGAACATGGCAGCTGCCAGCTTCGCAGTGCTTTGAGGCGCTCTTCTCAGCTTGGGCGTGAAGTTCTGGAACGTGCTCAGAAGAGGAGAGTACATTGGTCGATGGATGATATGTCATGCAGTAGAGAAAGGGAAATGGAGGAACCTTCAGTTCAGAAAGATGAGGTAAAAGTGCAAACTGAAGCATGCCAAGTAACACAGTCTTCAACACCGCGTGGTGAGATATTAACACATGATGAAGTATGTGAAATAGCATCTTCAGCAGGGGAAGTTGAAGTTATAACACAGGAAAAAATATGTGAAATGTCATCGTCAGCAGCAAGAGATGAGGTGAAAGAACAAGATAAAATATGTGCAGCAGGAAATGAGAGGATAGCACAAGATGGAGTATGCAGTACAGCAATAGTTTCAACATCAAAGGATAAGATGTCACATGACGGAGCATGTGGTATAGCGGGCCCTTCAGTAGTGAGAGATAAGGTGACAAGACAAGATAGAGTGTGCAGAATAACAGCACCTTCAACAAGGGATAAGGTGATAGCACAGAATGGAGTGTGTGGAACAGCAGCACATTCAGTGAGAAATAAGGTGGCAAATTCAATTTGTTTTATTTTCCTAGAAACAGTTCAAAGTACCATTGATTTGTGTTTAAGAAAAAATATTAATGACATTTGGTAAATTTTTAAATGAATACAATGATTGAAAATGCCAGGGACACCCACAAACCACTGGTAATCAGGAAATGCCTTTTATACTTCATCACCTTGCTGTCTATCAAGAAAGCAAGGTATGGTAAAGCACTGGAATTGAAGAACGATAAGATGTGGTTCAAAACCATTGAAAAACCATTGGGGCGGCACAGTGGTGCAGTGGTTAGCACCGCAGCCTCACAGCTCCAGTGACCCGGGTTCAATTCTGGGTACTGCCTGTGCGGAGTTTGCAATTTCTCCCTGTGACCGCGTGGGTTTTCGCCAGGTGCTCCGGTTTCCTCCCACCGCCAAAAGACTTGCAGGTGATTGGTAAATTGGCCATTGTAAATTGCCCCAAGTGTAGGTAGGTGGTAGGGAATATGGGATTACTGTAGGGTTAGTATAAATGGGTGGTTCTTGGTCGGCACAGACTCGGTGGGCCGAAGGGCCTGTTTCAGTGCTGTACCTCTAAATAAAAATAAAATAAAATAACATTTTAAAATTAGTACATTGAAATGACAACATGGAAACAGGTAACAGGTCAGTTGGCCCAAAATGTCTGTTAATGTTTATCTTTGATGCGAACAGTAGTCCTAATCCTTTGTGCCCACTATGTTTTCATATCTATTATTGCCCTTCAACCATCTGTCTAATCTATTCTGAAAAGTTAACATGGTCTCTGCTTCAATCAATAATTCTGGTAGTGCATTCCATGACCCCTCAACCCTCCTGTATGAATAAAGTTTCTCCTGCCCTCTGTCCTAACTATCTTATTTAACCTTGTATCTATGTCTGCTTATTCTGGAGCCCTCAACCACTGGGAACAGTCTGATTCTATGTATACTGTCCCATCCAGAATGTACATCAAGCTGGCCAGAAAACAGAAAGTAGAGGTTCAAAGTACTTATTGAAACTAGGAAAAGGTGGGAAGTAGTTTTCTAAAAGGATTGATTTTAGGAAAACTGTTCACTGTTTACACAAGCAATTAGGATTCGGGAATCAGAAGTACAATTAAAGCATTTGTGGGTGACATCAAATTGAGGGGTATTGTTAGTACAATGGAGGACTGTGACAAAATACAGGAACAAATTAATAAACCTGCAGAATGGGTGCGTAATTGCCAAATGAATTTCAATATAGCTCATGGTGATGTGGTACATTTTGGTAAGAGGAATAAGGAGGTGCATTCTCCTTGGAAAGTAAATGTAATTGGGGTAGAGGAGCAGAAGAATTTCTTAGTACAGATAGAAAAATCACTAAAAAATAGCAATGCAAGTTAATAAGACCATAAAAAAGCAAGCAGCATGGGGCTCATTTCTAAAAGGATAGAATTGAAAAGCAGAGAAATTATTTCAAACTTGTATAGAACCTTGGCTAAACCACAGTTGGGAGTTCTGTGAACAGTTCTGGTCTCCATATTATAAAATGGACAAAGAGGCACTGGAGAAGGTGCAGAAAAAAGATTTACTAGAATGGTACCAGAACTGACCAGTTATACCTATCAGGAAGGATTAAACAGATTGGTGCTCTTTTCTCTGGAAGAGAGAAGACTGTGCAGTGACTTGAAAGAGGTCTTTTAAGATTATTTATTTGGAGATACAGCACTGAAACAGGCCCTTTGGCCCACCGAGGCTGTGCCGACCAACAACCACCCATTTATGCTAATCCTACATTAATCCCATATTCCCTACCACATCCCCACCATTCTCCTACCACCTACCTATATAAGTGTTTGATTGGGAAAATGTAGCAAAGATATTTCCACTTGCAGGAGGAGGCCAGAACGAGGGGCCATAAGTATAAGGTAGTCGCTAATAAATCCAATAGGGAATTCAGGAAAAAATTCATCAACCAGGGATTGGTTAAAATGTGGAATTTGCTACCACAAGAGCTAGTTGAGGTGACTAGCATAGATGCATTTAAGGAGAAAATACTTGAAGGAGAAAGGAATGGAAGGAAATGCCGATGGGTTTAAATGAAGAAGGGTGGGAGGAAGCTCATATAGAATGTAAATACCAGCATAAACCTGTTGGGCTGAATGGCCTGTTTCTGTGCTGTAAATACTGTATAATCCTTAAATGACTCATAATCTCCTCTGTCTGAACAAAAGCAATCCAATTTTTTCAGTCTTTGTTCAGATTTACATGCAGGTAGTGTCCTGGGCCCAACCATCTTCAGCTGCTTCATCAATGACCTTCCTTCAATCATAAGGTCAGAAGTGGGGATGTTCACTGATGATTGCACAATGCTCAGCACCATCGGTGACTCCTCACATACTGAAGCAGTCCGTATAGAAATGCAGCAAGACCTGGACAATATCCAGGCTTGGGCTGATAAGTGGCAAGTAACATTTGTGCCACACAAGTGCCAGGCATTGACCATCTCCAACAAGAGAGAATCTAACCATCTCCTCTTGACATTCAATGGTATTACGATCGCTGAATCCCCCACTAACAACATCCTAGGGGTTACCGTTGACCAGAAACTGAACTGGACCAGCCATATAAATACCGTGGTTACAAGAGCAGGTTGGAGGCTAGGAATCCTGCAGTGAGTAACTCACCTCCTGACTCCCCAAAGTCTGTCCACCATCTACAAGGCACAAGTCAGGAGTGTGATGGAATACGCTCCACTTGCCTGGATAGGTGCAGCTCCAACAACACTCAAGAAGCTTGACACCATCCAGGACAAAGCAGCTCACTTGATTGGTACCCCTTTTACAAACATTCAGTCCCTCTACCACCGATGCACAGTGGCAGCAGTGTGTACCATCTACAAGATGCACTGCAGCAATGCACCAAGGCTGCTTAGACAGCACCTTCCAAACCCGCGACCTCTACCAACTAGAAGGACAAGGGCACCACCTGCAAGTTGCCCTCCAAGCCATGCACCATCCTGACTTGGAACTATATCGCTGTTCCTTCGCTGTCAACTGGGTCAAAATCCTGGAACTCCCTTCCTAACATCACTGTGGGTGTACCTACCTCACATGGATGGCAGCCGTTCAAGAAGGCTGCTCACCACCAATTTCTCAAGGGTAATTAGGGATGGGCAATAAATGCTTGCCTGGCAAGTGACGCCCACATTCCATGAATGAATTTTTAAAAAAAGGTATTGAATCTGCAGCGCAGCAACAGGCCATTCGGCCCAATTAGTTTGTGTCAGTATTTATATTCCATATGAGCCGCCTTCCACTCTAATTACCTCTTCCCACCTAGGCCCATATTCCCCTATTCCTTTTTCTCTCATGTATGAATCAAGCCTCCCCATAAATGTGTCAATGCAATCTGCTTCAATCACTCAATGTGGCAATGAGTTCCACCTTCCACTCTCCATCTGAAGAATTCCTCCTAAATTCTTTATTTGATCTGTTAGTGTCTGTTTCATCTTTATGACACCTTGTTCTGGACCCACCCACAAGCACAGAATTGTTACAGCACAAAAGGAGGCCATTCGGCCCATTGTGTCTGTACAGGATCTCTAAAAGAGCAACTCCCACAGTTCCATTCCCCTGCCTTCTCCCCATTACCATGCATATTCTTCCTTTTTATATAACTGTCTAATTCCCTTTTGAATGCTTCAATTGAACCTGCCTCCGCCACGTTCTCAGGCAGCGCATTCCAGACCTTAACCACTCGCTGCGTGAAAACATTTTTCCTCATGTCACTTTTGCTTCTCTTACCAAATACTTTAAATCTGTGGAAATAGTTTCTCTCTGTCCTTACTATAGAATGCCTTCATAATTCTAAAAACCTCTTTTAGACCTCCTGATGGTCTTCTCTCCTCCAGTGGAAAGAGCCCTAGCCTGCTCAATCCTTCCTAATAATTCTCTCAATTCTGGTAATGTCCTTGTTAATCTCTTTCGCACTTTCTCCAGTGCTTCAGTACCCTTTTTGTAGTTTGGAGACCAGGGCTATATACAATACTGTTTGATTTAACCATGGTTCGATATAAATTTACCTCCCTGTTTTGCATTCTATTCCTCTAGAAAGGAACCCTAGTACTTTTCTTTATGGCCTTAACAACTAGCGTTGCTACTTTTGTATTTCCTTGTACCAGATAGCATTCTAGTGAATCTGTTCTGTACTGTACCCTCGTTATCGCCTCCTAATCGTTCAAATAGCATGGAGCCCAAAACTGCATAAAACTGTGGTCTAAGTAAGGCTACATCTCTGGTTTTATATTCTATATCTTTTGACATAAAACCCAGTATCCCATTAACTTTCTAATGGCCTTATTCATTTGAGCTACAGCTTTTAATATTTTGTGAATCATCTTGGGATGTTCTAATACATTAAAGGTGCTACGCAAGTTGTTGTTGTGACCCTGAACCCTAAATCCCTTCTCTGTTCCACATTGCCCAGCCTTCTCCCATTCAAATCAGTTATTTTTTTTCTGTCAAAATGAACCACTTTACATTTACTGATATTAAATTCCATGTGACATTTTTTTGTCCATTCCATGATCATATCAGTATCCCCTTGCAACTTTCCTTGGTTCTCAGAATTATTCACCATGCCTCCTGATTTAGTATCATCTCACTCTTAGGTTGCTCTCCTACCAATTACGGCATTATTTATTTGACATTGATGGCAAGTTCAAGATGATACTGTATCTTATTATTACTACCATTTTAGCAGTAGGTGTAAACTGTAGACTGACTGGCTAATGGCGACTAAAACCCCAGTGTAATTCTGATTATATCTCTTTGTCAGGATAAAGCTGAGTGCACTGACATCAATGAAGCTTTTGCTTCAGTTCTGCAATGTATGGCTCACACCACCAGACATTGTAAGGTAAGATATGTAGTTATTCAGATCTCTACAATGTTTTTCTTTACCAAATTTCCAGACACTTTTACAACCTGTAGCAAAACAAGTTTTATGTTGCAGGTGGCACTGTCTGAGCATGATCTCCAAATTAGAGGATTACAATTATTCATCAATGTAATTATCAAACTCCAGTTAATCTTGTATCACTACAAATATTAGTTGCAAATATTCTATTCAGAAAGCCAGGTGGTGAAGGATAGAACTGGAACCTAGTCTTTACCCACATTATAAGTATTGATTTAAAGAGATACACATGACATAGATGCCCCTTCTAACCCAACACAATTAAATACTCAATTACTGTACAATTAACACAAACTTCATATCATTTATGAAGTATCAGGAAGATGTACACATTACAGTTGGAAGGGATGCATTTGAACAGGTGGACAAATATGTATACCTTGGTGGGTTAGTGGTTGGTGTCCAAGATGGGAGTCATCGAATCATAACAGCACAGAAGGAAGCCTTCAGCCGATTGAGTCCATGCCGGCTCTCTGTAGAGCAATTCGGTCAGTTCCATTCCCCTGCTGAATCCCCATAGCCCTGCAAGTTTGTTTCCCTCTAGTGCCCATCCAATTTCCTTTTGAAATCATTCACCATCTCTGCTTCCACCCCCACGTAGGCAGCACCAGGTCATTACTACTCGCTGCATTAAAAAAAAGGTTTGTCCTAACACCCCCACTGCATTTCTTGCCCAAAACCTTAAATCTGTGTCCCCTAGTCCTTGTACCATCAGCTAATGGGAATAGCTTTTCTTTTCTAAGTTACCCTGTCTAAACCTGCCATAATCTTATACACCTCTATTAAATGTCCCGCAATCTCCTTTGCTCTAAGGAGAACCACTGCAGCTTCTCCACCTAATCTTGTAGCTAAAATCCTTCGTTCCTGGAACCATTCTTGTAAATCTCCTCTGTAACTTCTCAAGGACCGTTACATCCTTCCTGAAGTACAGTGACCAGAACTGGATGCAGTACTCTAGTTGTCGCTTAACCAGAGTTTCATAAAGGTTCAGCATAACTTCCCTGCTTTTGTACCCAATACCTGTATTTATGAAGCCCAAGATCCCATATGCTTTGTGAAGAATACATGCAACAAAGTAATGGACTTATTTCTGATGCTTTTAAATATAGAAAACTAGAAGTATTTAAGTAAAAACAAAAGCAAGAATTTGAAACGATGGCTATCCCACATTTTTAAAGTGAGAAAAGTTGATGAATAAAAGATACAAGCAGCAGAGATAAGTTGGTTGAGAGGAATATTGGGACTATCCAGGATACAAAAAAATCAAGAATGATAAAAACATGGCTTGGACAAGGAACAATATTTATTCAGAAGATCCAAGAAACACGACTGCAATGCATTGGGCATGTTTCAAGAATGGAAACAGCTAAAAATACCCTTTCATGGCCCTGGGTACAGTGGTACCTGGAACAAGAAGCTGAGAAGACCAAGAAAGCACTGGATAGACAATGTCAAGAGTAACTTGTCACAGAAAAGGATACAGATGACTGGAACAGCCAGGTTAGTTCAGAACCAACAACTGTGAATTGATTCAATCCCATCATCGTTGCTGAGCTGATTGGGAATTTAATAGTGTTACTTACTTATTAAACTTCCATTTTATTTTATTCCTTATGAAAGCTGAAGTTTAGTCCAATATTTTAATGTTTGTTTTTATTTATATACAGGCTGATCTGTGACACTGGTCACAGATAGTCTGGGGTCTGAAGCACGGTTGTAATGCTGACCTGCCCTGTTCCTGTAAGGGCAGTTCTCAAGCCCATTGGGGAGGTGCTCTAAATTGATTGAGGATTAGGTCCTGAGGTCAATTAAAGGTTAATTATTGTTGGAAGATACTCTAAATTGCTAGCTACTTAGCTCTCCCTTGTTTTCGCAACAACCTCTTCAGAATATCTAAGGTCAAAAATTTAGGTTTCTTTCATGTTTTTGTTTATAAGTTATTCAGTTGCAATTTTGTTTTTTGTTTTGAAACAAATTGTAGTATCACATTGGGGTGTACTTCATTGCCCTTTGGGGCATTTATATGCCTGATGTTGCTGGGATTATCTTTCTGTCATCCATTACATAACACAGGAAGATGGTTGTAGTTGTTGGAGGTCAATCATCTCAGTCTCAGGACATCACTGCAGGAGTTCCTCAGGGCAGTGTCTGAGGCAGAACCATCTTCAGTTGCTTCACCAATGATCTTCCCTCCATCATAAGGTCAGAAGTGGGGATGTTTGCTCTTAATTTTACAATGTCCAGTACCATTCATGAATCCTCAGATACTGGAGCAGTCCATGCCCGCATGCAGCAAGACCTGGACAACGTTCAGGCTTGTGCTGATAAGTGACAAGTAATATCATGCCACACAAGTGCCAGGCAATGACCATCTCCAACAAGAGAGTATCTAACCATTTGCCCTTGACGTTTAACAGCATTACCATCACTGAATCTCCCACCAACATCCTGGGGTAACTGTTGACCAGACTTAAATGGACCAGCCATATAAATACTGTGGCTACAAGGGCAGGCCCGAGGCTGGGAATTCTTTGGCGAGTACCTCACCTCCTGATTCCCCAAAGCCTGTCCACCATCTACAAGGTACAAGTCAGGAGTGTGATGGAATATTGTCCACTTGCCTGAATGAGTGCAGCTCCAACAACACTCAAAAAGCTCAACATCATCCAGGACAAAGCAGCCTGCTTGATCAGCACCCCATCCATCACCTTAAATATTCACTCCCTCCACTACTGGCGCACAGTGGCAGCAGTGTGTACCTTTTACAATATGCACTGCAGCAATTACCAAACCTCCTTTGACAGCACCTTCCAAACCCATGAACTCTACCAGCTAGAAGGACAAGGGCAGCAGATGCATGGGAATACCACTACATGCAAGTTTCTCTCCAAGTCATACAACATCCTGATATGGAACTATATCGCTGTTCCTTCACTGTTGCTGGGTCAAAAATCTGGAACTCCCTTCCTAATAGTACTGTTGGTGTACCTACATCAAATGGACTGCAGCAGTTCGAGAAGATGTCTCACCACCACCACCTCAAGGGCAATTGGAGATGGGAAACAAATGCTGGCCTTGCCAACAATGCTCCCATCCTATGAAAGAAAAAAAAAGTCTTGTGTATCATAATTACTCTATAGCTATATTATATTGCTGCTAAAAGCTTTTTTAAAATTTACTTTGTTTTTTTACTCTTAGAAAGTCTAGAGACTCTACTCTCCCCCACTGATAAGGTCTATTGCTTTTATAGACCAGTTTGCACCAGTGCAAAACCAAAATTGATTCATATTATGTTGGCCATGGATATCATTTGGAAATTAAGTTGGCTAGATCTAATATTGAGAAGTAGTACAAGCCCAGTTCAAAGAAGTAATTTTGTCGTGTAATTGCAACTGAGGTGAAACCTCTTTTTAAACCTGATTATTTAACATTTTTAATATGAGCAAAGGACTTGCTGTCAAGTTGTTCTTCAGTAACATTGACACCTAACCAGCATTTGGGTATGGGTGAGCAGTTTTACTTTCATTGGTCAGTGCTGAAAACCAGCAGTATAACTCCGCTCTGCTAACATTATGTCACTGTAAGCAGATATTAATCTGAAACTGGTGTCTCAAGCACAACAGCATCTTAAAATAACACTGAACCACTGGTAGAAAAATACATGGTGTGCAGTCCCCATGGGTGGTGTGTGTTCTGCAACTTGATTGTTGAAATGGTGTTGTATGCATCAGGCAAATGACTTAATGACAAACTGAAACAAAACAGCCCATTTTTGGTGAGCTGGATGTAAATGAAGTCTGGATACAATTAACCTATTGTAATTCTGTAGCTTTTAACTTGCAGCACTACTATAAGAGTGTACCACTGTGTGAAAGAGACGAATTGGAAGAAAACCATATTCGACGATACCACATGGGTTCATCAACCACCAAAGCTCCTGTGAGTGAGATTTCTGGGGTCTAGGTCTAGAATGGGCAGGGAGCAGCAATGACTTGAGTAACCACACTCCAATTTCAAAGTGAACCTACGCCAGCCTTTAGTTATAATTCTGTTGAGAGAGTAAAAAAGGAAAGAAATGCAAATTCTGAAAATTCGAAATAAAAATCAAAAATGTTGCAAATACACATCAACCAGACAGCATTTGGAAAAAGACTGATTCATGTTTCAGTTAAACTCCAATGAAGTATCTGCTCAAAACGTTAATTTGTCTGTCTCTTTCAATTGCTGACTGGTCTGCTCTGCGTTTTGGCAATCTCTTTTTATTTCAGTTATGTTTGAGATTTAATTGCATTATTAACTTAATCGTTGACTTATCTAGTTTGGGGTTTAAACTGGTTGGACTACAAAATCTGCTATAACCAAATGCTCTTTCATTTTCGGGGATTAAGTTTCACTTAATTCTTCTCAAACAAAAAAAGCTGCTTTGGTGATAAACGTGTTCATCCAAAACTCCAAGTTTTCCTACAAGAAGTAAAGCTTAACATACACAGCTAAATCCAAAACTAGAGAATTTAAAAACATCAGCCTAGAAACTTGGCTGTGCAGTTTTTCAGGTGCTAAGTGGTCTCCCAAATCTCCAACATGGTGACCAGGAAGAACCGTAAGTGCTCTGTCTGCTATATTGGTAAAGGCCAAAAAAATCAGCATGCAGTGCGCATGCCGTGCGCATGCCTAAAACAAGCGTCGGTACCTTTGCATTTACAAATAAGGGGCCTAATGCTTGTTTGAGGTTCCCACTGCAAGATTGGCTTGCCCTGCGACAGCCCATGCCAACTGCACTCAGGAAAACCTTGTCTACATGTGGCCTAATAGGCAGTCCTTATACAGCAGTTGATTTGGCAAAAGCCAAGTACCATTAGCAGTAAGGCAGGCAGCTACAGTAATGGTGATTTTTTTCTTTAATACAAACTAATCCAATGTTATTTATTCTTCATGACAATTGCTTCTCTCTTTTTAACAAACAGACTAAATGCATTGACGAAGTTCATATTCAGGTGGCGCCAGGTTCTTACGCAGTGACAGCAAAATCCAGAATATCTGACAGAGAGCAGACCCGTGTGATACATTTGGGACCAGATCAGACCATCGATCTTGCCTTTACTGTCTGAAGTGTGTGGAATACAGTGTTGCAAGGCATATGGCAATAACCAGTGGCCCTGTATTTTTAAACAGAGGGACATTTGGAATTTGCAATGATTATCTCAGGCACTTTTTAATTAAAATACTGTTTCTCCATGCAGCAGTTGAAGACGGAGTGAAGTAACCATTTCTGAAGTGCCATGCTGCTTAATGCATTTGAATGGAATACAATTTTAAAACCGCCTAACTGAATTATGCAGTCTATTTTTGTATTATGTTCTTTATACATGATTTTTATTTAGTTTTAGCGCAGCTGTTGTATTTATATAAACTAATAAATTTTTAATATACTTTCTGAAAATGGATGACAAAAAGCCATGGTCTTTCCTCCTCTCTTCACCAAAAGAACTTATTCCATCTCAAAAGCGCATGCATTGTCTATCATTCTGGTCTATTAAAGGGATCTATTTTAATATTGCTACTATTGACATTTAACTTAGTATGTGAAAGAATTACTGTGTAGGCTCTTGTATGTCAGGATTAAAATTATAATGGTTTTTTTTTTGTTGGAAAGATCAATTTATATAGGTGACGTTATCATCTAATTAATCTTTGCATAATGATCAGGGCACCAGGCTGTCATTCGAACAGTAGGTAAGACTGGTTTTACAACAGGAACAGTTTTAAAGGTGATTGGCAAAAGAACCAATGGTGACAACTTTTTTATGCAGTGAGTGGTAAGGATCTGGAATGCACTGCCTGAGAGGGTGGTAGAAGCAAATTCAGTCAGGCTTTCAAAAGGGAATTGGATAAGCATTTGAAGAGAAAAAATTTACAGGGCTATGGGGGAAGGATGGAGAAGTTGGAATAGCTGAGTTGCTCTTGCAGAGAGCTGGCATGGACATGATGGGCCAAAAGGCCTCCTCCTGTGCTGTAACCATTCTATGTTTCTTTGATAGATCAGCTGTTTAATGGTACACTTCTTGAGAGTAGTGGAGTGGAGAGTCACAGTGTTGCTGAAAGGAGTGGTTGTACATGTCATTAATTCTTGTGATATTAACAATGCATTGATGCAGCCACCTCAAATACCAGCATAGAAGAAAGCTTCTAGCACAATGTACTTGGGAAATCTCATCACTTGATAAAGTTTTGAGTGCTCACTGTCTCTGTTCTGGTGGGTCCAGAATAAAATCTGAGGCTAGTATGAGCAGGCTATCCGTCACCTGTTCAAAGCAATGGTGCACCAAAGTGACACTATTTTTATGTATGACACCCAATGCTCCCTGAAAACATCCAGTGGCACATAAATTTAGAGCTGTTACATTTACAGCCACTAAGAAGGTGCCCTGGTGGAAAGAGGCTTGAGGTCTGGTGTCAACAGCCGGCATAACTCACTGGAGTGTTTCTCTGGGAAATAAATGGAAGTTACAACATGGAAGCACATCTTCTGCCAAACTAATTCATGTTGGTGTTGCCCTCCAAGTGAGAAAATAGTCCTGAGCATATTTAACTGTCCTGTTCCTATATCCCTTTATCCCCCTTTCATTCATCCACCCATCTAATCTAACCTTGAATGTTGACAGTTTTGGCCTCAACCGATTTGGACGTAAATGTAGGGGGAGTGATCCAGAAGTCTGCAGACAACACAAAAATTGGTCGCGTGGTTGATAGCGAGGAAAATAACTGTAGACTGCAGGAAGATATCAATGGACTGGTCAGGTGGGCAGAAAAGTGGCAAATGAAATTTAACTAAGAGAAGTGTGCAATGATACATTTGGGGAGGTCAAACAAGGCAAAGGAATACACGATAAATGGGAGGATACTGAGAGGTGTAGAGGAAGTGAGGGACCTTGGAGTGAATGTTCACAGATCCCTGAAGGTAGCAGGACAGGTCAAATAAGGTGGTTAAGAAAGCATATGGAATCCTTTCCTTTATTAGCCGAGGCATAGAATATAAGAGTAGGGAGGTTATGCTTGAACTATATAAAACATTAGTTAGCCACAACTTATGTACTGTGTGCAGTTCTGGTCACCTCATTACAGAAAGGATGTAATTGCATTAGACAGGGTACAGAGAAGATTTAAGAAGATGTTGCCAGGACTGGAAAATTGTTGCTTTGAGGAAAGATTGGATCAGTTGGGGTTGTTTTCCTTGGAACAGAGGAGGCTGAGGGGAGATTTGATTGAGATGTAAAAAATTGTGAGGGTCCTGGATAGAGTGGATGGGAAGGGCCTATTTACCTTAGCAGAGGGGTTAGTGACTAGGGGGGCATAGATTTAAAGTGATTGGCAGACTCGAAACATGAGCCACTTACGATTTGAAGCACAAAGTTACTTTGCATCCTACTGTGATGATATACCAGCAAAATAAGCATATATAAGGCTTCACAGCATGAAATGTTTTCTCGTAGTTAGATATACTCTTGGATGATGCCTCGACATTGCATAACACTGCCACATGGCTGATTTGAGTGTGAAGCCTTTATTTGAATACAAGTATCATATTTGTTTAAAGCAGCCAGTGGCTACCATCCATACTGGACTTTGAATTTAGGCTTTCAAGGATAAGAGGGGCAAGTAAACAATCCCACTTAATTTACTGATCCTAATGCAGCTCCTATTGTGTCATCCAAAACCATGAGCTGTGCAGTCTGGACTGACCAAGGAAGACAGCAACAATAGTGAAGTTTAACTTGGGAGCAAGGTTTAAGGAGAGAAGAATAAAGACTGAATAGAGAAAAATAAATCTCAAATTTAAGAAATTATATTAAAACCAAGTACCATAAATACATAACACTAGTGTATGAAAATGAATGATGTGAATCCTGTATCTCATGTCACAGATACTAATGGGTTCGTAAAATCGCATGCTGTATTTTTGTCTCTGGAATGTACTGCTAATTATTATCTAAGCTACTTTGGTAACAACAAAGACTGCACCTGGTTAAATTTCCATCTAAAATGATGAAACCCGTTTTATTTGATGCTTCCTTCTTCCTCTCTCTCGTTCTTCAGTCAGCTTTTCTGCTTTATGCAACTTTTCTGCTATCATTTTATTGCGTAGTTCCACTTGCTTCCTTCGAGCTTCCTACAAAACACGAACAATGAGATATTCTAAGTTTATTTTAAGTCACACGTCCTTTTTTCTTCTTTTGGAAAAGGTGATGGCAATGGATCATGAAACAGGTAATGGAGTCGGCGGTTCAATGATCTGATGCAACAGTTGTGTGTAATAAAAACAAAAAGTGCTAGAAATGCTCAGCAGGTCAGGCAGCATTAATGTTGAGTGTCATTTAATTCTCCACCTTGCTCTCATGCGGACCTTTCTGTCCTCTGCTTCCTGAATTGTTCAAATGAAGCGCAATGTAAGCTCGAGGAACAGCACCTCATCTTTCAATTAGGCCCTTTATGGCCTTCTGGACTCAATGTTAGGTTCAACAATTTCAGACCATAACCTGCCCCCATTTTGTTTCCTTTCTCTTTGCAGGTTTTGGTTTTAATCTTGTTTTTGTTTTTGGATGGCAGCTGTTCTTCATTCTGCCATTCACACTTCGTCCAGACACATTTTTTGTCACAGATTCACAGCATCACAGAATTTTTACAGCACAGAAGGAGGCCATTTGGCCCATCATGTCTGCACTGGCTCTCCAAATGAGCAATCCACCTAATGCCATTCCCCACCTTCTCTCCATAACCCTGCACATTCTTCCTTCTTAGCTAACAGTCAAATTCCTTTTTGAAAGCCTCTATTGAACCTGTCTCCACCACACTCCCATGTAGTGCATTCCAGATCCTAACCACTCGCATGATTAAGGTTTTCCTCATGTCGCTTTTGCTTCTTTTGCCAAACACTTTAAATCTGTGCCCTGGTTCTCAATCCTTTCACGTGTGGAAACACACTGTCCAGACCCTTCATGATTTTGAATACCTCTATCAAATCTCCTCTCCGCCTTCTCTTCAAGGAAAACAGTCCCAACATCTCCAATCAATCTTCATAACTGAAGTTATTCATCACTGAAACCATTCTCGTGAATCTTTTCTGTACTCTCTCCAATGCCTTCGCATCTTTCCTAAAGTGCAGCGCCCAGAACTGGATGCAATACTCCAGCTGAGGCTGAACTAGTGTCTTATACAAGTCCAACATAACCTCCTTGCTCTTGTACTCTATGCCTCTATTAATAAAGCCTAGGATACTGTATGCTTTATTAACTGCTTTCTCAACTTGTCCTGCTGCCTTCAATGACTTATGCACATATACACCCAGGTCCCTCTGCTCCTGCACCCATTTTAGAGTTGTACTCTTTATATTATATTGTCTTTCTATGTTCTTCCTAACAAAATGAATCACTTCACATTTCTCATTGAACTTCTGCCACTTGTCTGCCCATTCCACCAGCTTGCCTATGTCTTTCTGAAGTTCTACACTGTCCTCCTCACAGTTCATAATTACATAGAACATAGAACATAGAAAATACAGCACAGAACAGGCCCTTCGGCCCACGATGTTGTGCCGATCCTTTGTCCTCTGTCAAGGACAATTTAATCTATACCCCATCATTCTCCTTTATCCATATACCTATCTAAAAGCCGTTTGAAAGTCCCTAAAGTTTCTGACTCAACAACTTCCCCAGGCAAGGCATTCCATGCCCTGACCACTCTCTGGGTAAAGAACCTTCCCCTGACATCCCCCTTATATCTCCCACCCTTCACCTTAAATTTATGACCCCTTGTAACGCTTTGCTCCACCTGGGGAAAAAGTTTCTGACTGTCTACCCTATCTATTCCCCTGATCATCTTATAAACCTCTATCATGTCACCCCTCATCCTTCTCCGTTCTAATGAGAAGAGGCCTAGAATGTTCAGCCTTTCCTCGTAAGACTTATTCTCCATTCCAGGCAACATCCTGGTAAATCTCCTCTGCACCCTCTCCAAGGCTTCCACATCCTTCCTAAAATGAGGCGACCAGAACTGCACACAGTACTCCAAATGAGGCCTTACCAAGGTCCTGTACAGCTGCATCATCACCTCACGGCTCTTAAATTCAATCCCTCTGCTAATGAACGCTAACACCCCATATGCCTTCTTCACAGCCCTATCCACTTGAGTTGCAACTTTCAACGATCTATGCACATAGACCCCAAGGTCTCTCTGCTCCTCCACATGCCCAAGAACCCTACCGTTAACCCAGTATTTTGCATTCGTGTTTGTCCTTCCAAAATGGACGACCTCACACTTTTCAGGGTTAAACTCCATCTGCCACTTTTCAGCCCAGCACTGCAACCTATCCAAGTCCCTTTGCAGACGACAATAGCCCTCCTCGGTATCCACAACTCCACCAACCTTTGTATCATCTGCAAATTTACTGACCCACCCTTCGACTTCCTCATCCAAGTCGTTAATAAAAATCACAAACAGGAGAGGACCCAGAACTGATCCCTGTGGCACGCCACTGGTAACTGGGCTCCAGGCTGAGTATTTACCATCTAAGACCACTCTCTGCCTTCTATCAGTTAGCCAATTCTTAATCCAACTGGCCACATTCCCCACTATCCCATGCCTCCTGACTTTCTCCATAAGTCTACCATGGGGGACCTTATCAAATGCCTTACTAAAATCCATGTACACCACATCCACTGGTTTACCCTCATCCACTTGCTTGGTCACCTGCTCAAAGAATTCAATCAGGCTTGTGAGGCAAGACCTACCCCTCACAAAACCGTGCTGACTGTCCCGAATCAAGCAGTGTCTTTCCAGATGCTCAGAAATCCTATCCCTCAGCACCTTTTCCATCAACTTGCCTACCACCGAAGTAAGACTAACTGGCCTGTAATTCCCAGGGTTGTTCCTATTCCCTTTCTTGAACAGGGGCACAACATTTGCCACCCTCCAATCACCTGGTACCACCCCCGTCAACAGAGAATATGAAAAGATCATTGCCAGCGGCTCTGCAATTTCATCCCTTGCTTCCCATAACATCCTTGGATATACCCCGTCAGGTCCGGGAGACTTGTCTATCTTCAAGTTATTCAAAAACCCCAACACATCTTCCCTCCTAACGAGCACTTCCTCGAGCTTACCAGTCTGTTTCACACCGTCCTCTTCAGTAATACACCCCTTCTCATTCGTAAATACCGAAGAGAAGTACTCATTCAAAACCTCACTTATCTCTTCCGGCTCAACACACAGTCTCCCGCTATTGTCCTTGACCGGACCTACGGTCCCCCTAGTCATCCTCATATTTCTGACATACGCGTAAAAGGCCTTGGGGTTTTCTTTTATCCTACCCGCCAAGCATTTTTCATGCCCTCTCTTAGCTCTCCTAATCCCTTTCTTCAGATCCTTCCTGGCCATCTTGTATCCCTCCAGAGCTATGCCTGTGCCCTTTTTCCTCAACCTTATATACGCATCCTTCTTCTTCCTAACAAGACTCTCAACCTCTCTTGTCAACCACGGTTCCCTCACATGACCATCCCTTCCCTGTCTGACAGGGACATGCTTATCGAGCTATAATTTTGCTCACACATCTATTGTGTATCAACCGCCTCCTGGAAATCAACAGCATTGCCCTCATCAACTCTCTCTTCAAAAACTCCAGGTTAAACATGATTTTCCCTTAATGAATCCACGCTTTCCTCAATTAACGTGCATTTGTCCATGTGACTATTAATCTGTCCCGAATTATTGTTTCTAGAAGTTTCCCCAACACCGAAGTTAAACTGACTGGCCTGTAGTTGCTGCGTTTATCTTTACATCCTTTTTTGAGTAAGGGTGTAATATTTGCAGTTCTCCATCACCCCTGAGTCAAAGGAAGACTGGAAATTTATGGCCAGTGCCTCCGCATTTTCCACTCTCACTGCCCTTGGTATCCTTGGATGCATCTCATCCAGCCCTGGTGCTTTATCAACTTTAAGTATAGACAGCCTATCTGATACCTCCTCCTTATCAATTTTAAATCCTTTTGAGTGTATTAATTACCTCTGGAGACAGAGAGAGAGAGGAGCACGGCAGGAGCGAAGCAGAGAAAAATCGAAAAGTGACATCAGAGTGACGTCGCAATCGACAGTGAGAGCAGGGAAACACAGCCGCCATGGTGAGTAGACAGGTAAGCTTTTAAGTTAATTTAAAGCAAACATCATAGGCAAGCAGGTAGGTGATTGGTTTGGGAAGAAGCTGCCTGTTTGGTGAGTATCTGGTAAGTGATTAAGGTCCATTCTAATCCTAACATTTAAAATAGTAAAGGAACTAGTGGTAAGTTTAATAAAATATATATAAAAAAGGAAACTATAATAAATAATTGAATAAAATAATTAATTAGTTAATTGAACCACGTTAAGGATGGCAAGAAAGGCGATGTGCCACGGCTGCAGCATGTGGGAGCTCCTGGATGCCAGTGTGATCCAGGGCAAACACGTCTGCAGTAAGTGTTCGCGGCTCGTAGATCTTCAGCTCAGAGTCATTGAACTGGAGGCCGAGCTGCAGACATTGCGACACATCAGGGAGGGGGAAAGTGACTTGGACATTTTGTACATGGAGGTGGTCACACCCCTTAGGATAGGGTCTTCTGATTTGGTTCGTGGTCAGGAACAGGAGAGTGTGGCTGCAACTAAGGCAGGTAAGGGACCCAGAGTGCAGGAGCCTCAGCCTTTGCAATTGTCCAACAGGTTTGAGGTTCTTTCAGCTTGTTTGGATGAGAGTGGGGGCTGCAGGGTGGATGAACACCCTGACCATGGCACCGTGGCACAAGAAGCCATTCAAGTGGAGGGAGAAAAAAGGAATATAGTGGTAGTATGGGACAGTATAGTTAGGGGGATTGACATTGTCCTCTGCAGCAAAGACGGCTGTATTGCCTGCCCGGTGCCAGGGTTCGGGACATCTGCTCAGGACTGGACAGGAACTTGCAGTGGGAAGGGGAGGATCCAGTCGTCATGGTCCATGTAGGTACCAACAACATAGGCAGGACAAGGAAAGAGGTTCTGCATAGTCAGTATGAGGAACTAGGCACCAAATTAAGAAGCAGAACCTCAAAGGCTATAATCTCTGGATTATTACCTGAGCCACATGCAAATTGGCAAAGGGCAAATAAGGTTAGAGAAATTAATGCGTGGCTTAAAGACTGGTGTGATAGAAGTGGGTTCCGATTTGTGGGGCATTGGCACCAGTCGTGGCTGTACCTTTGGGATGGTCTACACCTGAACTGTGCTGGGGCTAGCGAGCTGCATAACTAGGGAAACAGGGAGGGTTTTAAACTGAATAGTGGGGACAAGGGATCAAATTTGGGAAGATATGGTAAATCAAGGAGTAGAGACAAGGCAAGAGAGAAAGGTATTAATTTGGGAAATGATAAACAGACTGTAATGGGAAGGGACAGAGCATACAAATATAAGAGTAAATCAACAGATAAGGCCAGAGGTAACGAAAATAATAAAAGGACAAAACTAAAGGCTTTGTATCTGAATGCACGTAACATTCGATACAAAACAGATGAACTGACAGCAGAAACAGAAATAAATAAATATGCTCTGATAGCCATTACATTGACATGGCTGCAGGACGACATAGATTGGGACCTGAATATTGAAAGGTATATGGCATTTAGGAAGCTAGGAAAAGGTGGAGGGCTAGCTCTGTCAATGAATGATGGTATCAGTGCAATAGAGAGGGATGACCTAAGTTCAGGAGACCAGGATGTAGAAGCAGTTTGGACAGAGATAAGAAATCATAAAGGCAAGAAGTCACTTGTGGGAGTGGTGTACAGGCCACCTAACATTAACTACACTGGAGGACGGGTTATAAAGAAGAGATAATGGCAGCTTGTCAGAAAGGTACAGTGATAATAATGGGGGATTTTAACCTACATATAAACTGGAAAAATCAGATGGGCAGAGGTAGCCTAGATGAGGAGTACATAGAATGTTTTCGGGATAATTTCTTGGAACAAAATGTTCTGGAGCCAACCAGAGAGCAGGCTATATTAGATCTGGTATTGTGCAACGAGATAGGATTAATTAATGACCTCATAGTTAAGGTGCCCCTAGGTAGCAGCGATCATAATATGATTGAATTTTATTTCAGTTTGAGGGAGAGCAGAGTGGGTCCAAGACTATGATTTTAAACTTAAATAAGGGCAATTATGAGGGCATGAAAGCAGGGTGGATGTGAACAGAAAGTGAACTCGCAAATTAGGTTAAGGTATAGGTCAATAGAGATGCAGTGGCAGACATTTCAGGGGATATTTCAGAATACACAGAATAGATACATTTCAACAAGAAAGAAAAATTCCAAGGGTGGGACCCGCCATCTGTGGTTAACTAAAACAGTTAAAGATAGTATCAAACTTAAAGAAAAAGCCTATCATTGCGCAAAGATGGGAGGCAGGTCAGAAGATTGGACAGAATATTTTAAAAAAGCAAAGAATGACTAGAAGATTGATTAGGAAAGTAAAATTAGAGTGCAAGAGAAAGCAAGCTAGAAATATAAAGACAAATAGTAAGAGTTTCTATAGATATTTAAAAAAGAAGAGTTAACAAAGTGAGCACTGGTCCTATAGAAAGTGAGTCTGGGGAATTAATAATGGATAATAAGGAGATTGCAAATGAATTGAATTTTGCATCGGACTTCACTATTGAGGATACAAGTAACATCCCAGTATTAGCTGTAAATCAGGAAATGGAAGTGAGGGAGGAACTCAAGAAAATTACAATCACCAGGGAAGTGGTACTGAACAAATTGTTGGAGCTGAGGGCCAACAAGTTTGCCTTGGGGTCCATAAGGACTGCATCTTAAAAGAAGTGGCTAGTGAGATAGCTGATGCGTTAGTTATAATTTTCCAAAATTCCCTAGATTCGGGGAAGGTTCCGTTCGATTGGAAAATAGTGAATGTAACTCCTTTATTCAGAAAGGGAGGGAGACAGAAAGCAGGAAACTACAGGCCAGTTAGCTTAACATCTGTCTGAGGGAAAATGTTAGAAGCTATTATTAAAGATGTTATAGCAGGGCATTTAGAAAATTCAAGGTAATCAGGCAGAGTCAACATGGGAAATTATGTTTAACCAATTTATTGGAGTTCTTTGAAGAAATTACATGTGCTGTGGATAAAGGGGAACCGGTGGATGTATTGTACTTAGATTTCCAGAAGAAATTTGATAAGGTGCCACATCAAAGGTTATTGCAGAAAATAAAAGCTCATGGTTTAAGGGGTAACATATTGGCATGGATAGAAGATTGGTTAGCTAACAGGAAACAGAGAGTAGGCATAAATGGGTCATTTTCTGGTTGGCAAGATGTGACGAGTGGTGTGTCACAGGGATCTGTTTTGGGGCCTCAACTTTTTACAATTTATATAAATGATTTGGATGAAGGGACCAAAGGTATAGTTGCTAAATTTGCTGATGACACAAAGATAGGTAGGAAAAGAAAGAAAGGGATATAGACAGGTTAAGTGAGTGGGCAAAGAACTGGCAAATGGAGTATAATGTAAGAAAGTGTGAAATTGTCCACTTTGGCAGGAAGAATAAAAAAGAAGCATATTATCTAAATGGTGAGAGATTGCAGAGCTCTGAGATGCAGAGGGATCTGGGTGTCCTACTGCATGAATCGCAAAAGGCTAGTATGCAGGTACAGCCCGTAATTAGGAATGCTAATAGAATGTTATCATTTATCGCAAGAGGAATTGAATGTAAAAGTAGGGAGGTTATGCTTCAGCTGTACAGGGCATTGGTGAGACCACATCTGGAGTATTGTGCACAGTACTGGTCTCCTTATTTAAGGAAGGATGTAAATGCGTTGAAGGCAATACAGAGAAGGTTTACTAGACTAATACCTGGAATGGGCAGTCTGTCTTACAGGGAAAGTTTGGACAGGCTAGGCTTGTATCCGCTGGAATTTAGAAGAGTAAGAGGCAACTTGATTGAAACATATAAGATCCTGAGGGGTCTTGACAGGGTGGATGTGGAAAGGATGTTTCCCCTTGTGGGAGAATCTAGAACTAGGGGTCACTGTTTAAAAATAAGGGGTCACCCATTTAAGACAGAGATGAGGAGAAGTTTTTTCTCTGAAGGTTGTGAGTCTTTGAAATTCTCTTCCTCAAAAGGCAGTGGAAGCAGAGTCTTTGAATATTTTTAAGGCAGAGGGAGATAAATTCTTGATAAGCAAGGGGGTGGAAGGTTACCAGGGGTAGGTGGAAATGTGGTGTAATCAGTTCAGCCATGAACTTATTGAATGGTGGAGCAGGCTCGAATGGCCGAAAGGCCTACTCCTGCTTCTAATTTGTATGTTCATACGTACTATTTTTCCTGTCAACCTTTGATTTCAATTTATTCAGCCCAGATCCATTCTTACCCCACTGACGTTGGCTTTCACCAGTTAATTATTCTTACTCTAGATTTTTCTTTGTCCTTTTCTATAATCAACCAAAACCTTATGATATAATGATCACTGTCCCCTAAATGTTCTCCAACTGATATTTGATCCACTTGGCCCATCTCATTCCCAAGAATCAGATCCAGCAGTGCCTCTCCTCTCATTGGACTGGAAACATACTGCTGTAGGAAATTTTCCAGAACACAGTCTAGGAACTCTTGCCCCTCTCTGCCCTTTACACTACTACTATCCCAGTCTATATTTGGATAATTAAAGTCCCCCATTATAACTACACTATAATTCCTGCATCTCTTTGTAATTTCCTTGTAAATTTGTTCCCCTTCAACCTTTCCACTAGTTGCTGGCTGATAGAATACACCAAGCAATGTAATTGCACCTTTTTTCTTCCTTAGTTCTAGCCAAATAGATTCCGTCCTTGACCCCTCAGGGATATCCTTTCTCTCCAGCACTACAATGCTCTCCTTAATCAATACCGCCACTCCCTCCCCCAACTTTCTTCCTTTTATACCTTTACTGAACACCTTGTATCCAGGAATATTTAACACCCAGTCCTGCCCTTCTTTGAGCCAGGTCTCTGTTAGAGTCAAAACATCATATTTCCACTTGTCAATCTGTGTCTGTACCTCACCAATCTTATGAACCATGCCCCATGCATTCACATACATGCACATTAACCCTGATTTAGACTTTATTACTTTCTCCCTTACTCTGATCCCACCTAATAAATTACTATTCCCTATTCTAGTGCTATCTATCTCTCCCAGTATTTTGTGCACCTTGGTATTGCTCTCTGACATTTCCTCCTGGTTCTAACTTTTGCCAGTTCTGATGAAAGGTGATCGACCTGAAACATTGGCTGGAATTTCAGGTTGAGGCGATGGCCCTGCCTACTGGCTGGAAAGCCGGGGGCAAGCCCACTTCCACCGGGCCTGAAGTCAGACGGCCACTTTGCATGGCTTAGGCAATTAATTGCCTGCAGTCATGGCTTCTGCCCCTCTGAGGCAGGATGTCCTGCCTCCAAGAGCTGCCGGCCAATCAGAGGACCGGAGGTTTGAAAAAGCGTGCCAAAACCCGTGTGGGAGAGAGGCAGAGAGGAGTGGAGCCCGAGGAGCAGCAGGACCAGAGGATTGAAAAAGCGTGCCAAAACCCACGTGGGAGAGAGGCAGAGTGGAGCGGAGCCCGAGGAGCCGGGGAAAACTCGAAAAGTGACATCAGAGTGACGTCACATTGAACAGTGAGAGCAGGGAAACAGAAAGCAGCTGGGGTCAGTATTCAGGTAAGTTTTTAATTTAATTTAATTGAATCAACATAGAGTAAGACTTGATTGATTTATAAGTATATAAACTAAAGATTAAAGCGGATTTAAAAAAACTAAAGACCAGTTGGAAATTTAAATAACAAATTAAAATCTAATTATATAAAATAGAGATGCAGGGCCAGGTGATGTGTTGTACCTGCATGATGTGGGAGCTGGTGGACCCCATTGTGGTTCCCGGTGAACACATCTGTAGCAAATGTTGGATGCTCGAGGAACTCCGGCTCAGAGTTGATGAGCTGGAGTCTGAGCTTTGGACACTGTGACACATCAGGGAGGGGGAGAGTTACCTGGATGCTGTGTTTGAGGAGGTAGTAACACCCCTTAGATTAACTACCTTGAATTCGGCCAGTGGTCAGGGACAGGAGGGTGTGACTATGAGTGAGGCAGGTAGAGGGATCCAGGAGGTAGTGCTGCAGGAGTCTCAGCCATTGTCCTTGTCTAACAGGTTCGAGATTCTTGCTCCCTGTGTGGACGAGAGCAGGGACTGTAGGGAGGATGAGCAAACTGACCACAGCACCGTGGTACAGGGAGCCATTCAAGTGGGGGGAGAAAAGAGAAATGTAGTCGTAATCGGGGATAGTATAGTTAGGGGCATAGAAACCGTTCTCTGTGGCCAGGATTGAGAGTCCCGAAGGCTCTGTTGCCTACCTGGTGCCAGGGTTCGGGATATCTCATCTGGGCTGCAGAGGAACTTGGAGTGGGAGGGGAAAGATCCAGTTGTCGTGGTCCACGTAGGTACCAACGATATAGGTAGAACAAGGATAGAGGTTCTGCTGAGGGAATATGAGCTGCTAGGGGCTAAATTAAAAAGCAGAACCAAAAAGGTAATAATCTCTGGATTACTACCTGAGCCACGAGCAAATTGGCAAAGGGTCAATAAGATTAAAGAGGTAAATGCGTGGCTCAAAGATTGGTGTGGGAGAAATCGGTTCGAATTCATGGGACATTGGCACCAGTACTGGGGAAGGAGGGAGCTGTTCCGAATGGACGGGCTCCACCTGAATCATGCTGGGACCAGAGTCCTGGCGAATCGCATAACTAGGGCTGTAGATAAATATTGGGGGGGAGGGTTCAGTTGCATGGAAAAACAGGAAGTTAAAGGAGAAGGTAGGAGTGCAAGTTAATGGTGAGACTGATTGTTACCAGAAAATAAAAGGAAGGGACTGAACGTGTAAACATCATATTGCACCAAGGAATCATACAAGAGTAGGGAAATTTAATAATAGAACAAACTTAAAGGCATTGTATCTGAATGCACGAAGCATTCGAAATAAAATACATGAGTTAACAGCGCAAATAGAGTCAAATGGGTATGATTTAGTGGCAATTACTGAGATGTGGTTGCAGGGAAACCATGTTTTGGAATTGAATATCCAAGGGTACTCAGTATTTCAGAAGGATAGACAGGAAGGAAAAGGAGGTGGTGTAGTTTTGTTAGTGAAGGAAGAGATCAGTGCTGTAGTGAGAAACGATACAGGCACTGGAGATCAAGGCGTAGAATCAGTCTGGGTAGAAATAAGAAATAGCAAGGGAAAAAAGTCACTGGTGGGAGTAATCTATAGGTCCCCTAACAGTAGTTCCGCAGTGGGGCACAGTATAAACCAGGAAATACTGGGGGCTTGTAAGAAAGGTACGGCAATAATCATGGGTGATTTTAATATGCATATAGACTGGATTAGTCAAATTGACAAGGGTAGCCTCAAGGGAGAGTTCATTGAATGTATTAGAGATTGTTTTTTGGAGCAATATGTTGTGGAACCAACCAGGGAGCAGGTTATTCTAGATTTGGTATTGTGTAATGAGGTGGGATTAATAAATGATCTCATTGTTAAGGATCCTCCAGGGAAAAGTGATCATAGAATGCTAGAATTTCAAATTCAGTTTGAGGGCGAGAAGCTGGAGTCCCACACGAGCGTTCTGGAGTTAAACAAAGGTAATTATATAGGCATGAGGGCAGATTTGGCACTAGTGGACTGGGCAGGAGGACTACAAGGTAGGACAGTTGACGAGCAGAGGCAGATGTTTAAGGAGATATTCAATTTATCCCAACTAAAATATATTCCAAAGAGGAAGAAAGATTCTAAGAGGGGGAAGAAACATCCTTGGCTAAGCAAGGAAGTTAAGGATAACATAAAGACAAAAACTAAGGCATACCATATTGCAAAGGCCAGTGGCAGGCTGGAAGATTGGGAAACTTTTAAAGATCAACAAAGGGTTACTAAAAAAGTAATAAAAAGAGCAAAGGTAAATTATAAAAGAAAACTAGTGCAAAATATAAAAACTGATAGCAAAAGCTTCTAAAAGAATATAAAAGGGAAGAGAGTAGCTAAAGTGAATGTTGGTCCATTGGAGGATGAGAATGGGGAGTTAATAGAAGGGAACACAGAAATGGCAGAGACACTAAATCAGTATGTTGCTTCAGTTTTCATGGTGGAGGACACTAGTACCATCCCAATAGTATCAGGTAATGCAGAGGTTATAGAAAGGGAGGAACTTAGAACAATCATCATCACTAGGGAAAAAGTACAGAGCAAACTATTGGGGTTGAAGGCAGACAAGTCCCCAGGGCCTGATGGCCTACATCCTAGGGTCTTAAAGGAAGTGGCAGCGGAGATAGTGGATCCATTGGTTATAATATTCCAAAATTCTCTGGATACGGGAAAGGTTCCAGTGGATTGGAAAAAGTTAATGTAACGCCCTTATTCAGAAAGGGAGGGAGGCAGAAAGTAGGAAACTATAGACCAGTTAGTTTAACATCTGTCATTGGGAAATTGTTAGAATCCATTATTAAGGAAGTAATAACAGGACATTTAGAAAGTCAAAACGCAATCCAACAGAGTCAGCATGGTTTTATGAAGGGTAAATCGTGTTTGACTAATTTGCTAGAGTTCTTTGAAGCTGTAACAAGCAAAGTGGATAATGGGGATCCTGTAGATGTAGTTTATCTGGACTTCCAGAAGGCATTTGATAGGGTGCCGCACAAAAGGTTAATACACAAGGTAAGTTCACATGGGTTAGCGGCAATTTATTAGCTTAGATGGAGGATTGGCTAACCAACAGAAAACAGAGAGTCGGGATAAATGGGTCTTTTTCTGGTTGGCAAGATGTAAGTGGGGTGCCACAGGGTTCGGTCCTCGGGCCCCAACTATTTACAATCTATATAAATGACTTGGATGCAGGGATAGAAGGTACTATAGCCAAATTTGCAGATGACACTAAAATAGGTGGGACAGTAAGTTGCAATAAAGAAATAAGAAATCTACAAATGGATATGGATAGATTAGATAAATGGGCCAAAATTTGGCAGATGGATTTTAATGTGGATAAGTGTCAGGTTATTATCCATTTTGGTCGGAAGAATAGAAAGGCAAATTATTATCTAAATGGAGAGAAACTTCAGAGTGCTTCGGTGCAGAGGGATCTGGGTGTCCTCGTGCATGAATCGCAGAAAACTAGTTTGCAGGTACAGCAGGTGATAAGGAAGGCAAATGGAATTTTGGCATTTATTGCTAAAGGAATAGAGTATAAAAGTAGGGAAGTGTTGCTGCAACTGTACAAGGCATTGGTGAGACCTCACCTGGAGTATTGCGTACAGTTTTGGTCCCCTTACTTGAGAAAGGATGTAGTTGCACTGGAGGCAGTTCACAGGAGGTTCACTAGATTGATTCCAGAGATGGGGGGCTTGTCTTATGAAGAGAGATTGAGCAGTTTAGGCCTTTACTCTCTGGAGTTTAGAAGAATGAGATGAGATCTAATTGAGGTATATATCATGATTAAGGGGATTGACAAAGTAGACATAGAGAGGATGTTTCCTCCTGTGGGGCAATCAAGAACGAGAGGTCATAGTTTTAGGATAAGGGGTAGCAGATTTAAAACAGAGATGAGGAGAAATTACTTCTCTCAAAGGGTTGTGAATCTATGGAATTCACAACCCCAGAGTGCAGTGGATGCTGGGACATTGGGTAAATTTAAGGAGGAGATAGACAGATTTTTAATTAGAAATGAGTTGAAGGGTTATGGAGAACGGGCAGGAAAGTGGAGTTGAGGCCAAGATGAAATCAGCCATGATTATATTGAATGGCGGAGCAGGCCCGAGGAGCTGAATTCCTACTCCTGCTCCTAGTTCTTATGTTCTTATGTTCTTCAGTCCCAGCAGTGCCACCAGGAGTGGTGGCCAAGACTGGGACTACAGCCCAGTGTGAAGAGAAGATGTCGGGGAGCCTGGAGCACAGGTAAGTTTTGGTTCCCTCGCCGGGGGTAATCGGTCAGGCCCCGGTGAGGCAAGGGTGGTCGGTTGGGGAGAAGGGGGGCGTGTTGGGGGTGGTTGGGGTAGGCGGAGCGGCCCTCCATCGGGCACAGGGTGCCCGAACATGAGGGACCCCCTGGGACATTCGAGAGCCGCCTGCTATTGTCATGTGGCTTCTCTCGGGTCTAGGACGCCTGCTTGCCATGCGTAATAACCATGTGGAGGCAGGCAAAGGCCCTTAAGTGGCCACTTAAGGGCCGTGATTGGTCTGGGCTGGGCAGGACGCTTTTCGCCTCCGTCACCCTGCGTAAGGTGGTGGCGGGATCAGGTGGGGAAGGGCTTCCAGAGCCTCCCGTTCCATTTTACGTGCCCCACCCCCCACCACCATCCTGCTCTTTGGGGTGGCATAAAATTCAGCCCAATGTCTCAATTGACAGACAGCATCTCCAACAATGCAGCAGTCTATCAGTACTGCATCTAAGTATCAGCCTAGTTTATGTGCTCAAGTCAATGACAAAAAATCTGAGGAACGTACAATGTGGAGAATCATAATACGTATTACATATTACAAAAACATATTACACAGTTCTCAATGTAGTACATTTAAACAGCAACATTTAAACTCCCCCTCCCCAACTAATGAAAAACCTAACTTATGAGGAGAAGTTGGAAAAACTAAGGACTGCTCTCCTTGGAAGAGAGAAGGTTAGGGGTTAACTTCATAGAAGTTATCAAGATTGAGAGGTTTTGCTAGAGTAATTCCTTCTGGTGAGTGGGTCAATAACTAGTGGTCATGGATTCAAAATCACTGGAAAAAGATCTGGATAGGAAATGTCAAAGAAATATTTTCACTCGACAGTTGTTGGGATCTGGAAGGCTTTCCCTGAAAATGTGGTGGAAGCTGATCCCATAAATAATTTTAAAAGGGAGTTAGACAGGTACTTGAGGATGAGGAACTTACAGGGTTACGGACAAAAATTCGGGATGTGGGACTAAGCGTGACTGCTCTTTCAAAGAGGCAGCAAAGGCATGATGGGCTGAATGGCCTCCTTCTGTGTTGTAAATTTCTATGATTTGATGATTCCAACAAAGTCATTGTACTATTAGTTATCTGGAAAGTTATGACTTGTAGCTTTTGTGCAGAAAAATTAATTACATATATGTGTTAGCTGTGGCTCTGTGGTAGCACTCTTGCCTCTGAGTTGCTGTCTCTTGCTCTCTCACTCAGACCGCTCCTTGTTTTGTAAAAGACCAGAGCAGCACCTCCTCCGACAGTGCACCGACTTCCCTCATTTACCAAATTCCCAGGATAAGTACTCTGTAGAAGCTGTACTTGGTCAAGCTTTCTAACATTACCGAATAAAGCAGTTTAATTGGTCAAGTATCTCATTGCTGTTTGTGGGACTTTGCTGAGCATGAAGTGACAGCAGTGTTTTCTTACATTGCAACAGTGATCACATTTCAAAAAGTAATTAATTGGCTGTGAAGCATTTCACAACGTCCTGAGGTCATAAAAGGAGCTATATAAACGTGTTCTTTCTTTCTATTTGTTTCACATTCCCAAGGTACAGTTTCCTGAGTAAGTTACCTGCTTCTGGATTTCTTTTATCTCATCTGCTTTCACTTTCTCTGCCTCTATCGAATCCTTCCTCGCTGTCACCTGCTGGAGATATGCCAATCTTTGGGCTTCTCTCTCCTTGTCCTCAGATGCTATAGACTGGATCCTGGTTTGAGTCTTCTGATGCAAATGCTGCTTGGCTCTGTTCGTTTCCTCCAGTTTGCGTTCACAGTCTGCAACCTGTTCGCAGTGATTCTGCAGATGCTGAATCACTTTCTCCCTGAAGAGAAAATGCTGAATCAAGTCATTGTTGTGTTAATAGGCTGTGAAAAAATCATAGTGGCTGAAAATGAAACAAAATAATGATTTGCTATTGCATTGTCTGCACTAGTGTACACCTTGGACAAAAGGTTGCTGCTCTAAAAATATGCCGCACAGAATGTATCCCGAAAGGTGCAGTGTGTGTTCCCTTTTAGTTGGTTAAATAATGGTCTCTATACCAAAAGTTGCAATCTGTTAGATATTGGCCTACAGCCTGAAAGACTTAGGTTTCAACTCAGTCCAGAGTAATGAGATGAAAATCTCACACTGCTGATTGTAAGGGTTCTACATAAAATGCGTCATAAATTTCTTACTAGGCACAAATTCACAATGGAAAATACACAAGAGCACAAAAAGTAGGAGTAGGAGTAGACCATATGGCCCATCGAGCCTGCTCCACCGTTCAACACAATCATGGTTGATTTTAGGCTTCAACACTTTCCCGCCTGCTCACCTTTTCCCTTGATTCCCTGAGAGACCAAAAATCTGTCTATCCCAGCCAGCCTTAAATGTTTTCAATGATGGAGCATCCAAACACTTTGGGGTAGAGAATTCCAAAGATTCACAACCCTTTGAGTGAAGTAATTTCTCCTCCTCTCAGTCCTAAATGATTGGCCCCTTATCCTGAGACTGTCATAGAGTCATAGAGTCATACAGCATAGAAACAGGCCCTTCGGCCCACCACGTCCATGCCGACCATAATGTCTATCTATACTAATCCCACCTGCCTGCATCAATTCCATATCCCTCTATGCCTTGCTCATTCAAGTACCTGTCCAGATGCCTCTTAAATGTCGCTACTGTTCCTGCCTCCACCACCTCCTCAGGCAACTCATTCCAGATACCCACTATTCTTTGTGTGAAAAATTTACCCCTTTGATCCCCTTTATACCTCCTCCCTCTCACCTTAAATCTATGCCCTCTAGTTTTACTCACCCCTACCATGGGAAACAGACTCTGGCTATCTACCCTGTCTATGCCTCTCATAATTTTATATACCTCTATCATGTCCCCTCTCAGCCTCCTTCGCTCCAGGGAAAACAGACCCAGCCTATTCAATCTCTCTTTATAACTCAAGCCCTCCAAACCAGGCATTGTGCCCCTGTGTTTTAGATTCCTCAACCAGCGGAAACAATCTCTCAGCATCTACCCTATCCAACCTCTTCAGAATCTTGTATGTTTCAATGAGATCTCCTCTCATTCTTCTAAATTCCAAACTCCAGAGAATATAGGCCCAATTCACTCAGCCACTTATCATAGGACAACACCCTCATCCCAGGAACCAGTTTTATGAACCTTTGCTGTACCACCTCCGAGTATATCCTTTCTTAAATGTGGAGACTAAAACAGCACACAGTATTCCAGATGTGGTCTCACCAAAACCCTGTACAATTGTAGCAAGACTTCTTTATTTCTGTACTCCAATCCCCTTGCAATAAAGGCCAACATGCCATTTGCCTTCCTAATTACTTGTTGTATCTGCACGCTAACTTTCTGCGTTCCTTGTACAAGCGCACCCAAGTCTCTTTGAACATCAACATTTACAACAGTCACACTTTTTGAAAACTATTCTGCTTTTCTATTCTTACGACCAAAGTGAATAACTTCACACTTCTATACATTATACTCCATCTGCCATCTTGTTGCCCACTCACTTAACGTGTCTATATCTCTTTGCAGCCTCTCTGTGTCCACAGCTTACCTTCCCGCCTACCTATAATCAGAAAACTTAGATACATTACTCTGTCTCTTCATCTAAGTCATTAATATAGATTGTAAATACATCATAATTGGAAAGTGGGAAAATTCATACTGATGCACTTAGGCTAGCAGGTGCTCTTCTGAAACTAGAGTTTGGATATAATTAGAGTTTCATTCTGCAGTTGCCTGTGACCAGACAGCACCTGATATTGATACTGGGATGCCAGGGTTGAAAAGTGCATAACAATTCATCAAAGCTGTAATAATAAATAAAATCCGATCAAAAAATAGAGAATAGGTAATTTTGGATTAGTTGTCTGAACAGTTGCGCTACACAAGTTCCAGGCAGTGACTTATCTCCAACAAGAGAGAATCTAACCATCTCCCCTTGATGTTAAACAACGTGACCATTGCTGAATCCCCCACTGTCAACATCCTGGGAGTTACCATTGACTAGGAACTTAACTGGGCCAGGCACATAAATACTGTGGCTACAAGAGCAGGGCAGAGGCTGGAAATTCTGCAGCAACTAACTCACCTGCTGGCTCCTCAAAAGCTGTCCACCATCGACAAGGCACAAGTGAGGAATGTGACGGAATATTCTCTACTTGTCTGAATGAGTGCAACTCCCACAACACTCAAGAAGCTTGACACCATCCAGCACAAAGCAGCTTGCTTGATCAGAACCCCGTCCACCAGCTTAAACATTCACTTGCACGACCACCGGTGTACAGTGGCAGCAGTGTGCACCATCTACAAAATGCACTGTAGCAACTTGCTAAGCCTCCTTCGACAGCACTTTCCAAACCCGCGACCTGTATCACCTAGAAGAACAGGGGCCGCAGACGCATAGGAACACCACCACCAGCATGTTCTCCTCCAAGTCACAAACCAACTTGACGAGAGAATATATTGCTGCTTCTTCATTGTCATTGGGTCAAAATCCTGGAACTCCCTTCCTTAACAGTATTACAACACATTGTTACGATCAGGTGAGAAATGTGTCTAGGGATCTTTTGCTGTCTTCACCTGGTCTTATTGCAACAGGGTTTTATTTTAAATACACAGTGTTTTGAGTTTTTTAATCCTTGTTCACAACTTTCCAATTATAAGGCAAAGAAATGAGCACAAACAGGCTCTCTTTAGTTCAAAGCAGAAAGATGAAATTTATTAAACCTTAAATTTAAACTTAAAATATGGTTCACACCTACAGATATATGACGTGCCCACGCTAGCATGCACACACGATATAAACATGCAGATAGGGACAGAAAAGAGCAGAAGAAAAGATAAGTAGAACAGTTTGAGGCAATAACTTGTTACTGTTTCTTGAGCTCACTCTAGTACTTGATTGAAGATATGGTCTTGCATTTCATTGGGGCCCAGTAGTTTTCTTAAAAACCTTGTTCACTGATGAAACCTTTCTCTCTTTCAGTTTCACTTGTTTTTACAAGATTCCGTTCCGTGGGAAGAGATGAAGGCAGGCAGACAGGAGAGGAGATGCTCTCAGTCCATGAGCACATGGCGTTCTCTGTTCAAATCCCTTTGTTGGGAGTTCAAATTCAAAAAAACTCCCAGGTTGCCCAGCAGGTTAGTCATGTGACTAGCTCCTTATATGGAACAGTCTCTTCAACATCCTTTGTTGGAAGTTCAAATTCTCTGCAACAGCCACGTGACTAAAACTGGTCTGACCACTTCTGTGTATTGGGGAAGCACCTGCTGAATCCCCATTGTTTCAACATTGGCTGGTACTATGCAAATGGTTCTGTATTCACAAAGAAGGACACAAATTACCTCCCAGAAATGTTGGGGAACATAGGGTCTAGCGAGAAGGAGGAACTGTATGAAATCAGTATTAGGGAAATGGTGTTAGGGAAATTGATGGGATTGAAGGCCGATAAATCTCCAGGGCCTGATAACCTACATCCCAGAGTACTTAAGGAAGTGGGCCTAGAAATAGTAGATGCAATTGCTGGTCATTTTTCAAAATTCTATGGACTCCAACGGATTGGAGGGTAGCTAATGTAACCCCACTATTTAAAAAAAGAGGTAGAGAGAAAACAGGGAATTATAAACCTGTTAGGCTGACATCAGTAGTGGGGAAAATGCTAGAGTCCATTATAAAAGATATAATAGTAGAGCACTTGGAAAACAATGACAGGATTGGACAAAGTCAACATGGACTTATGAAAGAGAAATTATGCTAAACAAATCGACTGGAATTTTTTGAGGATGTAACTAGTAGAATAGATAATGGAGAACCATTGGATGTGGTGTATTTGGACTTTCAGAAGGCTTTTGATAAGGCCCCACATAAGAGATTAGCGTGCAGAATTAAAGCACATGGGAAGGGGCTAAGGTACTGACATGGATAGAGAACTGGTTGGCAGACAGGAAACAAAGAGTAGGAATAAACGGGTCTTTTTCTGAGTGGCAGGCAGTGACTAGTGGGGTACCGCAGGGATCAGTGTTAGGACCTCAGCTATTCACAATATATATTAATGATATAGATGAGGGAATTAAATGTAATATATCCAAGTTTGCAGATGACATAAAGCTGGGTGGGAGTGTGAGCTGTGAGGAGGATGCAGAGAAGTTCCAGTTTGATTTGGACAGGTTGAGTGAGTGGGCAAATACATGGCAGATGCAGTCTTTGGCTTCCTTATCTCGAGAGACAATGGGTAAGTGCCTGGAGGTGGTCAGTGGTGTGTGGAGCAGCGCCTGGAGTGGCTATAAAGGCCAATTCTAGAGTGACAGCCTCTTCCACAGGTGCTGCAGAAAAATTTGATTGTCGGGGCTGTTACACAGTTGGCACTTCCCTTGCATCTCTGTCTTTTTTCCTGCCAACTGCTAAGTCTCTTCGACTCGCCACACTTTAGCCCCGCCTTTATGGCTGTCTGCCAGCTCTGGCGAACGCTGGCAACTGACTCCCACGACTTGTGATCAATGTCACAGGATTTCATGTCGCGTTTGCAGACGTCTTTAAAGCGGAGACATGGACGGCCGATGGGTCTGATACCAGTGGCGAGCTCGCTGTACAATGTGTCTTTGGGGATCCTGCCATCTTCCATGCGGCTCACATGGCCAAGCCATCTCAAGCGCCGCTGACTCAGTAGTGTGTATAAGCTGGGGATGCAGATGCAGTATAATGTGGATAAATGTGAAGTTATCCACTTTGGTGGCAAAAACAGAAAGGCAGATTATTATCTGAACAACGATAGATTGTGAAAGGGGGAGGTGCAGCGAAACCTGGGTGTCCTTGTGCACCAGTTGCTGAAAGTAAGAATGCAGGTGCAGCAGGCAGTTAAGAAGGCAAATGGTATGTTGGCCTTCATATTGAGTCCAGGAGCAAGGATATCTTGCTGCAATTATACAAGGCCTTGGTGAGACCACATCTAGAGTATTGTGTACAGTTTTGGTCTCCTTTTCTGAGGAAGGATGTTCTTGCTATGGAGGGAGTGCAGCAAAGGTTCACCAGACTGATTCCTGGGATGGCAGGACTGATGTAAGAAGAGAGATTGGGTCAATTAGGCTAGTATTCACTAGAGTTTAGAAGAATAAGAGGGGACCTCATAGAAACCTACAAAATTCTAACAGGACTGGACAGACTAGGTGCAGGAAGGATGTTCCCGATGGCAGGGGAGTCCAGGACCAGGGGTCACAGTCTAAAGATAAGGGATAAGCCATTTAGGACTGAGATGAGGAGAGAATTCTTCACCCAGAGAGTGGTGAACCTGTGGAATTCTCTACCACGGAAAGCAGTTGAGGCCAAATCATTAAATATATTCAAGAAAGAGTTAGATATAGTTCTTAGGGCTAATGGGATCAATGGATACGGGGAGAAAGCGGGAACAAGTTACTGAGTTTGGATGATCAGCCATGATCGTATTAAATGGCGGAGCAGGCTCGAAGGGCTGAATGGCCTACTCCTGTTCCTATTTTTCTATGTTTCTAAATGTCCTTCCAGTCAGGGCTTGCAATTTTAAGTTTTTGTTCATGTGGCGAAATAATGTCTGCCTCAGTCTTGGCAGTGGGGGGTTTGCCTGACAACATGGACTGAAATGGTTCAAGAAGGCTGCTCACCACCACCTTCTAAAGGACAATTAGGGTGGACAATAAATGCTGGCTTACCAGTGATGCTTACATCCCATGAATGAAATCAGAAAAGTTGAATTGGTGAGAACATCACTCTTACTAGGTGTTTAGAGAAGTAAAGCACTATATAAATGCAAGTCTTTTTTCTTTTGTATGCAGTTAGTAACACCCTAAAAACCCTTGAAAAAGTTACACCTGGTTGCATGAAGTGTAACTGGATTTTTAATCGTGTACTAAGTTCATAATTACGACTGAAAAAATCTCTCACCCTGAAGAACTAATTGTTTTGGGCGATGTCAAATTTCTCTATTATGATAAAAAAGCTCATATCTTGAAAATATCTTTTAAGCTTTATTTATGATAACTCATCTTCTATCTTAATCCCAATAATTTACATCACTGTAAAATGATATTAAAAATGAAACATTATCAGTGCATTTTACTTCCTGGTTTGGTGTCTGTGATTATACTTCAATGTGGTTGGCTGCTTACCCTGCTTGATGGCATCACTGTTGGTGAATGTCTGGAGATCCTCTTGACTTAAGAACAACAAAGAACAAAGAACAGTACAGCACAGGAACAGGCCATTCGGCCCTCCAAGCCTGCGCCGATATTGATCCCTGCCTAAACTAACACCTTCTGCACTTCCAGGGCCCATATCCGTCTATTCCCTTCCTATTCATATATTTGTCAAGATGTCTCTTAAACATCGCTATCGTACCTGCTTCCACCACCTCCCCTGGCAGCAAGTTCCAGGCACTCACCACCCTCTGTGTAAAAAAACTTGCCTCGCACATCCCCTCTAAACTTTGCCCCTCGCACCTTAAACCTATGTCCCCTAGTAACTGACTCTTCCACCCTGGGAAAAAGCTTCTGACTATCCACTCTGTCCATGCTGTTCATAACTTTGTAAACCTCTATCATGTCGCCCCTCCACCTCCGTCGTTCCAGTGAAAACAATCCGAGTTTTTTCCAACCTCTCCTCATAGCTAACGCCCTCCAGACCAGGCAACATCCTGGTAAACCTCCTCTGTATCCTCTCCAAAGCCTCCACGTCCTTCTGGTAGTGTGGCGACCAGAATTGCACGCAATATTCTAAGTGTGGCCGAACTAAGGTTCTGTACAGCTGCAACGTGACTTGCCAATTTTTATACTCTATGCCCCGACCGATGAAGGCAAGATTCAAACTAATGTTGGGAAAGGGGATATCCATGCCCCAGTTGCTAGATTTTTGTCGGAAGCTTTCTTCGAAGTCAATGGCAAGCACTGTCACTTTGCCACTGACAGCAAAATCCAGGCAATTCTCAAGTAATTTCAGATTTATGTGCAATTTTGAGCACAGAAATAAAAGAAAAGAACCTGGATGTCTTGTGTGGGTTTTCCTATGTCATCAAAACAGGCACCTAGAGTAAGCGTGGATTGAGGTAGGCCATTTCAGAGTGCCGTTAAGAGTCAAACATATTGGTGTGGGACTGGAGCCACCTGAAGGCAAACTGGGTATGGACAGCAGATCTCCTTCCCTGAAGAACATTAGTGGACCTGTTGTGTTTTTTTTTACAACATTCCAACAGCAAATAAAATCAGCTTACTAAGTTTATTTTTATACTGCTGTTGAATTCAAAAACTGCTATGGTGATATTTGAACTCATATTTGCTGGATTATTACGCCAGACCTCATAATTACTAATCCAATAATGTAACCACTACACTACCTTGTACTGAGCAATGGAAAAAGAATTGAACAGATCATTCTACTATAGTGTGATATGTTTCTTTCCTGATGTTTTCATAACAGATCTGCAACCATTAATGTTGCATTTTTCTCTTGATATTTCAATAAATTAAAATATCAAACATGATAGTAATACAAACACAAACTAGTTCCTAGTTTTCTTTACTTTTATAGGTTGGTCAAACTGCAAGGTTTGCTATGAGCTGAAATGGCTTGAGCTCTGCACCAACACAAGCTGTGTTTTGTAATTATGGGGTGCAGTCAACTGCAAATCAGTCAGGAAATAGTCCCATTCAACTTTGGTTTCACACTTAATGCAATGTAACCGCAACTGGTGCAAGTAATGATCACCTGGAAACATTTTGAACTCCATAGCAAATACAGTTAGCTCTTTGCTAATACTGCAAAAGTTTCTGGCTATCAAATTGCAGACAGTAATCACTCCCCATTATTAGATGACAATCCGTAATCACTCTGGGGTATCAAATTGCTATTTGCAGTTGACACTCCTCCACTCTCCCACATCACATTGCAGCCTATATAATCCCTAGATTATATTATGTCACATTCTTTAATCTTGATTGTCCATTATTCTTTACCTGTCTTTAACAGGTTCCTCAGTGTTACAAAGCTAACTTCTGTTGTATTGCACTACTTTCAAGCACTGTTATCCCAGAGCTGATGTACCTGCGCTGTGCCTGGACACGTTGATACTTGTCTTCACTTTGCTGTTCTCTGTCTTTCTCCCACTGACGCAGTTGCAGTTTTTTCTTTCTCGATCTTTGTACAGCTTCCTGATGTTGGCAGTCATGTAATAACTGATTCTCTCCTAGACGCTCCTGAATTGGTGGAGCCTGGATCTGGTCATTGAAATTAAAAATTACATTTCTATTTACAGAAACACTTTACCAGAAAAAAAATACTGCTCCGTTTTGTAATTGGGGAAATGGTTGGTATCTGGTTATGTGATTAGTACGCATCTTTCTGTACACTGACTTTAGAGTAATTACCCCAAAAAAAACTGGATGCTGACAGTTTGTTAGAACATTGTCCTTCACTTCGAGACCCATGTTACAAATATGGAATGAAAAAGCCTACTGGTTCTGAGAATCCTATCTGAAATAAGTTTGAATAGTCAATCTAATGTTCAGTGGACACCAGTACACAGCATAACATTGGCAAGTCTATGATAGGATCATAGGAACAGGAATAGGCCACTTAGCCCCTCTTCTGTGATGATCAAAGGAAATGAGGTGACAAATGAAAATGCCGCAGTTGTTCAGTAGGGTGTGCTTTCCTGAGTCTGGGATTTACTCATTGTTGGAGGAGAGTGCAGAACATTATCATGTGTCCAGTCTGGGCTGTACTTGGCAGGGGACTGCTGTAGTGTGGCATTGTCAAAGACCCAGGAAGGTTTTCTGTCCACCTTTTCAGCTGAGAGGGAGATTTGTGGGAGGAAATGGGGGAATAAAAGGGAATAAAAACAGAAAATACTGATAATACATAGCAGCATTTGAAAGAAAAAAACAAGTTCATATTTCAGGTAAAAGCACAAAATTATTAAGAAAAGCTATTAAGTATATGCCACAAAGCACATGTACAAGAAGATGGGTAAAAATGCTCGCAATTTTGAGGCTACCATCAATCAGTTTGTAAATTTACCCTCGTAGATGATGGGATGTCATGTTTCTGATGTGTTAGAACCTCTTTCATTGTGATTCTGTTCTGATGATGTATACGATCGATGTTTTCAAACACTGCACAGCGATTGGTTGGTCCAAGGTTCTGCAGCTGCATGGAAGAGATCAGCTGACTGGAGTCAGAAAAACTCTTCAATGGACTTGAAGATAATGTTCCTACAAAAAGAAAAGGATTGTTATTCAGTATGGTAGTAATGGATCCAAGGCCTGGCCAATATTACTCTTCAGCTGACTTTAAGAAGAATAAAAGGCTGAGGACTCCCCCCCGCTCCCCACCCTACCTCCGACCCCCACCATTTGTCATACAACTACTCCACTTGGGTCATCCCTAATGGTTCAGCTGAGATTGCAAACTCATTTCGTGCATTAGGGGGAATTTGCAGTGTTTTTCTATGAATAACAATGTCTCCCTTATTAAACCACAACGTTTATTTTAAAAGATCTGGAAATATGTACAATTCATGATTAAAAGATTATAAAAAACCTGCATTTATATAGCATATAAATACACTGTCCAAACTATTGGTGTGCAGTAAATTATTGTTTAAGCAAACAAAGCAGTAATTCCACAATCGCAATTTCCCACAAATAGCAATGAAATGCTATGGGTGTACGACACAAAACTTGGAACTACTGTGAACTGTGAGGAGGATAGTGATAAATTTCAAGAGGACATAGACTGATGGAATGGGCAGACAAATGGCAGAAAAATGTGAAGTGATTCATTTTGGTAGGAAGAACAAGGAGAGACATTATAAATTAAAAGGTACAATTCTAAAGGGGATGCAGGAACAGAGGGATCTGGGGGTATATGTGCACAAATCATTGAAGGTTGCAGGACAGGTTCAGAAAGCAGTTAATAAAGCGTACAGGTTCTTGAACTTTATAAATAGGGGCATAGAGTACAAAAACAAGGAAGTTATGATATAAATCTGTATAAAGCACTGGTTCGACCTCAACTGGAATATTGTGTCCAGTTCTGGGCACTACACTTTGTTAAGGCAGAAGAGATTCACTAAAATAGTTCCAGGGATGAGGATCTTCAGTTATTTGGATAGGTTGGAGAATCTGGGGCTGTTCCCCTTGAAGAAGAGAAGATTAACAGGAGATTTGATAGAGGTGTTCAAAATCAAGAGGGATCTGGACAGAGTAGATAGGATGAAACTGTTCCCATTGGCCGAAGGATTCATTACTAGAGGACACTGATTTAAGGTGATTGGCAAAAAAAGCAACAGCGACATGAGGAAAACTTTTTTATGCAGCGAGTGGTTAGGATCTGGAATGCACTGCCTGACAGAGTGGAGGAGGCAGATTCAATCTTGGCCTTCAAAAGAGAACTGGATAATTATCTGAAGAAAAAAATTGCAGGACTATGGGGTAAAGGCAGGGGAGTGGGACTAGCTGAGTTGCTCTTGCAGAGAACCAACATGAACATGATGGGCCAAATGATCTCTTTCTGTGCTGTAACCATTCTATGATTCTATGCATAACTAGTACATTTTCTTATTTGATGGTACATGTTGAGAGAGGGATAACATTGGTCAGAACACAGCAGAATTTCCTGTTCTTCTTCAAATAGTGCAATAGGATAATTTATATCCACCCGAACAAACAGTTGTGGCCAGGTTCAACATCTCATTCAGAGGCCAAGATCTTCAATAATGCAGCATTCCCTCAATATTTCATTGGAGTGGTTAGGCTATGAACCATAAGTTTCTATTCTTTTTCAAACAAGAAATGCAATACACCAGGTTTCACATCACAAACCAAATATCAGATATATAGTACATACATTTGGTAATGTTGTATCACTTATAGCTGTTTTTACATAAACATACATTATGTGGTGTGGACTGTTGTTTATAGTATATTGTGTAGCTTTTTCTGGTAACAAACTTTGGTAGTACTGCAATACCAAGTACATACCATATATTTTCAGATCAGGTGCCATGTCAATATTATTGTTACTCATTCGCTACATCACACTATCTCTACTATCTTGTGAGCTCCCCGATATCAATATTGAGACATACACAAAGCAACCCTGGATACAGGTTGGAGGATGGAGATTAGAATAAAGTTTTCACAACAAGTTATAGAGAAGTGGATTTTCATCAAGAACAATTTAATGATGTGCAGATTAACTTTTTCAAAAAGCAGCAGGTAAATATAAATTGCCTGCCTTTAATTATAGAAGGCATCAAAGGTGTAATGATAAGTACAGACATATGAACCACTACCATAGAGAATACAATGGCTGCGGTGCAATAGGGAACCTGGGGATGTCATCTGTGCAATGCAACCAGTCATGGTTGAACATTAAAGTTAGTAATGTTAGATTGATATGCTGGAGTTTTCTTTCAATTACTTTTGGACAGAGACACATTTCACATAGTTTCTTTGCCATTGTCAGCAGTTATTTAGCTGTCTCAGCAAATTAACTGAAAGAAGACCCTGTAACAGTGAAAAATGTATATGATCCGTTGAAAGGAGTGACCTCTGTATATTCTTATACCCTAACACCCCCTTTATGCTATTTTTAATGTGATGTGTAAATGCTGTTGTAATCCTTTAATGGGCCAATAGTTTTATTTTGTGAACACCAACAAGTATATTTAAAATTCTGCATGTTCGAATATTAGATAACACATGTATATTTTTTGTGTTCTGTCTAACACTTTCAGAAATAAAAACACAAATTGAATCATAGTAAAAATGGTTTCAGATTTTAAGAGCATATATACACGGTATCTGATTCCTGCACTAAACAAGTCATTTATTTTGGGGTGAATTTCCTTGAACTTTTCCCACTCCGTTATTGGAACTTCAGTGGAAGTTTGGCTGAATCACCATTTACATGAGATCCATCAGCTCAAAACAGGGCATTCATGAGGCACTGTGGACCATCAGCAGCAGCAGAATTGTCATCAATTACAATCTGTAATCTCATGGTTTGGCATATCCCTCACTCTATCATACCATCAAGCCAGGGGAGCAATGCTGGTTCAATGAGGAGTGCAGGAGAGCATGCCAGGAGCAGCACCAGGCATACCTAAAAAAAAATTAGGTGCCAACCTGGTGAAGTACAACACAGGACTACAAGCATGCTAAACAGTAGTAGCAGCATGCAATAGATAGAGTTAAGTGGTCCCACAACCAACGGTTCAGATCTAAGCTCTGCAGTCCTGCCACACTTAGTTGTGAATAGTGATGATCAATTTAAAAACTAACTAGAGGTGGAGGCTCCACAAACGTCCCCATCCTCAATGTGGGGGAGCCCAGCATGTCAGTGCAAAAGACAAGGCTGAAACATTTGCAACCATCTTCAGCCAGAAGTGCCGCATGGATGATCCATGTTGGTCTCCTCCTGAGGTCCCATGATCACAGATGCCAGTCTTTGATTCATCCATTCATTCAATTCAATTCACTTCATGTGATATCAAGAAATGGCTGAAAGCACTGGATACAGCAAAGGTTATAGGCCCTGATAACATTCCAGCTGTAGTACAGTGCTCCAGAGCTAGCCACCTCCCTAGCCAAGCTATTCCAGTACAGCTACAACACTAGCATCTACCCAATAATGAAAAAAATTGCCCATGTATGTCCAGTTCACAAAAAGCAGGACTAATTCAATATGGCCAATTACCGCCCTTTCTGTCTACTCTCAATCATTAGCAAAGCGATGGAAGGTGTACTTGACAATGATATTAAGCAGCACTTACTCAGCAAAAACCTGCTTACTGATGCTCAGTTTGGTTTCTGCTCGTGCACTCAGCTCCAGACCTCATTACAGTCTTGGACCAAACACGGACAAAAGAGTTGAACTCCAGAGGTGCGATAAGAGTGACTGCCCTTAACATCAAGGCAGCATTTGATCAAGTGTGGCATCAAGGAGCCCTAGCAAAATTGAAGAAAATGGGAGTCAGGGAGAAAGCTCTCCGCTGGTTGGAGTCATACCGAGCACAAAGGAAGATGGTTGTGGCTGTTGGAGGCCAATCATCTCAGTGCCAGGCCATCACTGCAGGAGTTCCTCAGGGTAGTGTCCTAGGCCCAACCATCTTCAGCTGCTTCATCAATTGCTTTCCCTCCATCATAACGTCAGAAATAGGTTTGTTCACTAATTTTTACATAGCGTTCAGTACCATTTGTGACTCCTCAGATACTGAAGCAGTCCATGTTCACATGCAGCAAGACCTGAACAATATCCAGGCTTGGGCTGATAAGTGACAAGTAACATTCATGCCACACAAGTGCCAGGCAATGATCATCTCCAACAAGAGAGAATCTAACCATCATTCAATGGCATTACCATTGCTAAAATACCCACCATCAACATCCTGGGGATTACCATTGACCAGAAATTTAACTGCACCAGCCAAATAAATACTGTGGCTACAAGAGCAGGTCAGAGGCTGGGAGTTCTGTGGCAAGTAACTCACCTGCTGACTTCCTAAAGACTGTCCACCATCTACAAGGCACAAGTCAGGAGGGTGATGGAATACTCTTCATTTGCCTGGATGGGTGCAGCTCCAACAATACTCCAGATGTTCGACACCATCCAGAACAAAGCAGCCCACTTGATTGGTACCCCATCCACCACCTTAAACATTCACTCCGTTCACCACCGATGCACAGTGGCAGCAGTGTGTACCATCTACAAGATGCACTGCAGCAATTCACCAAGGCTCCTTCAACAGTACCTTGCAAACCTGCAACCTCTACCACCTAGAAGGACAACGGCAGCAGATGCATGGGAACACCACCACCTGCAAGTTCCTCTCCATGCCACACAACATGCTAACTTGGAACTATATCATTGTTCCTTCACTGTTGCTGGGTCAAGAACCTGGAACTCCCCTCCTAACAGCACTGTGAGTGTACCTAAACCACATGGACTGCAGCAGTTCAAGAAAGTGGCTCACCACCACCTTCTCAAGGGCTATTGGGGAAGGGCAACAAATGCTGACCTAGCCAACAATGTTCACATCTCAGGAACGAATTTTTTAAAAATGAGAAGGCAAAGTCCAAGGAAATTCATCCCCTCTATAACTGAAAGGAAAGTTTCACTTTACCTGGTTTCTTTTGATGTGGTTCTTGGTGGCTTTGACTCCAATACTTCCAATCAGGCCTATCTTTTACACTGGTTCTCCGCTTCTCCAACAGCTTAACATCTGTATTCACCATCCTGTCCTCCAAAGTAGGCTTGCTGACAGTTGGCTCTGGGCTGCTATCAGAATCTTCAGATGATGAAGAGGAAGAAGATGAAGAAAGCAAGTTTTCTTCAGGAATTTTCTTTTTTGGAAAATCTAATTCCTGAAGCTGTGAAGTAACTTTCTTGTCCAACTCCTCTTTGTCAAATGCTGTTGCGTTAGTAGATCTTGGAGTCATTGGCCACCATGCTACAGGAGAAATCACTTCTGGAAAACAGTAACACACAGAATGAGCTGGCAAACCGTTGAAGCCACAATAGAACCCTTGCCAGTAATCATTATATGGGTCCAGGCTAGGGAAACCTGAATAGCAAGACTGGATGTATGTTGGTTCAAAGTGGCATAAATGAACAGGCACCGTCTGGGGCCTTAGCGGACAAACATCACAGCAGGTACTCAATTCTTCATTCTTTAATTGTTGTCTGGATGATAGAGGAGTAAGCAGTTCCTGTCGCACTCTTTCATATAAAGCAGATTGAATCCACATAGCCACATTTCTGGAAACTTTGACTGTTTTTCCGTTCCAGAAGTTTATAGAGAGCTCATCATCTTCCATCACTGTTTAATTAAAAATGGGGAAGGGTTTTAGATCTGGAACTATATTTTAACGTTAATACATATCACTTATCATACGAGTAGAAGAATGATCTAACATATCAGGTTTTATTTTTAAAGTCTGGGTATCAATTGATAAGTGATTTAATTGTATTCCAAAATTCCAAATATACAGGATAGTTTCAGAGTTACAGTTACATTGGAACCAAAGGGTTTCTGTAACTCTGAAATAGCTGTAAATCTGAAGGGTCAGTACATAACAGTGAAATTATTAAAAATAGTTTTATTCCAGTGAAAATTGCTTTTAGATAAAGTAAAAGTCTCAATTTAAAGAGAAAGATACAGTACACAATAACAAGCACCACAGTAAAGTACATCACTGTAGAAAGTTTATGGGAATTGAAAAATGTAATCCTCATAACACAATTCACTGAAGTGTCCATAACTCTGAGGTCCTTCTATATTTTAACAATTCAAAACAATTACAGATATCACTCATATTTAACATAATTGAACTCCTAATCAGAAAAATAAAACAGACATTGGGGTTGCACTGTTTGACCCTTCAAATAATGTCTATTATGCACAGTTTTTAGACTTGGAATTCGATAAATGTTCCCTCATGACCTACAAGTTAACAAGGGTTGTATGCCAATAACTGTTCCTTCAAGAACCAGTCATTTCTTTTTTCACTGCTTGGGGTTGATGTTATACAAGGAGTCATTTTGCAAGTTCAAGCTGACAGTGGGCAAGGTTATCCACCACCAGCACATGTTCAAAAAGTTACCCCCATATGCCCAACCTCATCAAATTACTCTGTACTATTATCATTGTCTACAGCTAGTCAGAGGTATACGTTGTTGTGAGGTAGGAAGGAATGAATGAACACAGTTTAAGAATTTAGATATATTTTTACATTGTTTCAGTACAGACCAAAGACAGAATAGCTATGTAGATGGAAGTGGTTTAAGCAGTATGCTTGGAGATCTTATCTTTTGATCACAATGACGCTGAGAACGTTGGGTTAAAACAGGTTTCAATTTACTATCGGCCCTCTGACCAGTTGCACCCCCTAGAACTCTAAATGCACTTCCAGTTTGTAACTCTTCTATTTAAATGGAAAGGATAAAGATAAAATCAGATCCATTATAGCCCTAATCAGGACAATAACTATATAAATATATATTATATATTAATTGAAGTCCATACCTTGCAGCGGATTTCTGGTTTCGATGCCAAATACCACTGTTCCAGGACCATATCTGGTTTCATCTGATTCCCAAGGTGCTAATACTTTATCACCTGGGACCACAGAATGCCTCATGGCCTCATTGTACTGAATTATATCATGCAATGCAGTCTTCTGTACAGAGGCTTTCCACTTCTCACTTGGATCCTTAGTAGATTTGTCAAACTCAATCAGGAATAATCCTTTCCTTACCTGGCAAAAACAGAAAGAAATTATTTTGCAGTATCTCTTTTCCTTCACATATATATATATATATTGCTGGCACTTTGGGCCCAATTTTTACTCTGCGTTAGCGGATGATTTTGAATGAGAATGTTGCTCTTTATTTTAGTTACCTGCAGTATATGCTATGTAAAGTATAATTATGCAAACACTCCATAACAACAACGATGATTTGTACTTATATAGTGCCTTTAATGTAGTAAAATGTCCCCAGGTGCTTCATGGGAGTTTTATAGAACAATATTTGACACATCAGGAGATATTCGGGTAGATGGCCAAAAGCTTAGTCAAAGAGGTAGGCTTTAAGGAGCGTCTTAAAAGAGGAAAGCAAGGTAGAAGGGCAGAAAGGTGTAGTGGGGAGTAAAGTCTGCTACCTGACCCGAACCCGACGGGACCCGACGACATGTGTCGGGTTCGGGTCGGGTTGGGTCGTTCTTCCGGGTCCAGCTTTCGGGCTTGGGTTGGGTCAGGCTGGGTCTGGGTCAAGCCGGGTCTGGGTCGGGCTGGGTCTGGGTCAGACACACACAATAAGTATTGCATTTTGCTCTGTGGCTAAGTTTCAAAAGTTGAAAAACCTACCTGAGCTGGGAGTCCGGGAAGTCAAGGAAGGAAACTCTGAGTCTGCGCAGTGACAGAGTGAGCGTCTCTATGATGTCATCGCGCTCATGCTGCAGCTTCCTGCAGATTGGGAGTCGGAAGGTAAAGTGAACATTCCGGTGGTCGGGTCGGGCTTGGGTCGGGTCGGCTCGGGCCCGGGTTGGTTGGGGGAAAAAATAGAGGGACTCAAGCCGGGTTGGGCTCGGGTCCGATGTGGATCTGTTGGGTTCAGGTGGGATTTTTTTTCCCTGACCTGAACAGGCCTTTAGTGAGGAGTTCCATAGCTTAGGACCTTGGCAGCTGAAGGCATGACCACCACTGGTGGAGCAATTAAAATTGGGGATGAGCAAGAGGCCAGAATTAGAGGAGTGCCGATATCTCAGTGGATTGTCGCAGTGGAGGAGATTACAGAAATAGGAAGGAGCAAGGCCAAGGACGGTTTTAAAAATAAAGATAAAAAGTTTAAATTCAAGGCATTGCTTAATCAGGAGCCAATGTAGGTCAGAGAGCAAAGGAGTGAGGGGTGAACAGGATTCCTGTAGATTAGTACATTTATATACTTTGGAATGAAGTAGTATGAGTCAAGGACAAGTGCAAGATTTTCACACAAGTTCTTTTTTCTTCCAAACCTGTCTCCTCCTCTCACAAAGGCACTAGGATATGAAGGTTTATCACTGAGCTAACTTGGGTCAGAGAGGTACAAGTAAGTGACAATGGCAGCCACCTCAGCCAGTAAAACAGTCAACCATCCCTACCCCTTCCTCCACAGAAATACCATCGTTCCCTCAAGAACCCAGTTTTTATACTTTTCATTTATGTTCACTGCAGACCACAAACGATCAGTGCTGAAGTTTCAGTGAAGCCACTCTCCTGTACCTTAGGCAACGATCATAGTATGTCTGAAAGTTTAGCCTCATCAGGGTATTCTGCCATGAGGGATGTTACAGTTCAACCCAATCCTGTCCTCACTCAGCATTCATGCAAACTTTGTCCAGCAGGAATCACTGGATTGCAATTGCAATTAGAGTGTCTGATTTCTCGTTCCCCTTTCTCAGGGCTTTAATGACAGTATAGATCAGTAGCATCACACTGGCTAAGAAAAGCCAACTCAGCAATTTATTTGAATGCTGCATCAACAAATAAAATGGCACTTTCTGCTGTACAAATAGTGTGCATCTTCCATAAAGTATGACTGTCGTATTTATTATACATACACCAATGCCAGTATAACACTTCTTGTTTTTATAATTAAGTTTGATTGAAAAATCAACATTTAAAAAATTGATTTCAGCTAACCATGGTGCACACACACAGTGATGCCAAGTTTAGTACTGTCCCTACTTGGGTCAGAAGAGCACAGATAAGTGAAAATGACAGCCAATGAAATAACAACACATTCCACTCTCCTCCACAGAAACACCAGCCAGAATTTTGGGAGCCCTGTCGGGACAGTAATGGAGGTGGGGGGAGGACCCCTTAAATTGCAAGGGAAGGCGGTGGGCGAAGTGTCCGTCGCCTTTCCAATGCCGTGGAATTTATCTGGGGCGGGGAAGAGCGAGGATGGCCTTCCCACCCAGAGGCCAATGAGGCCCTTAAGTCGTCAATTACTGGCCACTTAAGCGCCTCTTCCCACTGCCGTGGCATTTTACCAATGGCAGGAGTGCCTCCGCCACATGAGGAGGCCACCCAGCAACTCCAGGTGGAGTCCGTGTGGGCTGGTGGGGGGGGGGGGGGGGGGAGGCGCGGTGGGCGACCCTCCTCCGTGGATGATCTATGGCCCATGGAGGGCCCCTGGCGGAAAAGGCTGCCCCTGTGCCACTACCCACTCCCTGCCCTCAGCTACCCATCCCTCCAACCCTTTTCAGGGCCTACCGGACTGGCCGTGGCGAGCCTGCTCCAGTTACCCAGGTCCGAGGCTGCAGCGCTGCTCCTGATCCCAGGCCACCTCCCGTACCAGCAGTGGACACTGCTCCCGGTGGCACTGCTGGTACAGCTGAGTTGCTGGCCCTCTGATTGGCCGGCAGCTCTTGGGGGTGGGATCCCTGTCCTTAAAGGGATGGGAATCCTGGCACTAGGCAGTTAATTGGCTGCTTGCCATGGAATTCGGCTCGGGGTCCGAAACAGGGCCGAGGCGGGGTCATGCACTACCACCCCCACCACCCCCTCCCCACCTTTCTGCCGGTCACTGGCCTCCCCGCTGTCAGGGTAAAATCCAGTCCACCATCTTTCCTACAAGAGCCCAAGTTTTTGTACATCTGATTTATTTTCACTGAAGACCACAGATCATCACTGCCAAGTGCTTCAGCAGAAAAGGTAGAGCCAGTTTTTCTAGAGTTGACACTCATTATTTGAAATTAATATCAGTTGGTGCCAAATAAACTGGGCTGGATGGGGTGGTTATTGTTAGATTGGTACAATTTAAAACTATGTAGTTGAACAAATAAACAGTTGTGCCAGGACTGTGGCAAACTAAAAGAAATGTTATTCCTAGTTCAATATAAATATTAAGAGCACAATTCACCTCCACCTCTTGCCTGATTGTGCCACGGTAGTAGAATCCATCAGACTCCCGCCTTGCTAGGACAGAGGCTCCAGAAATCAATTGACTTGATCCAAGAGGTCCCTCCCGTGGGTCAGCATATTTCCAGATACTATTGGGAAAGATGTCAGTGCACAACCCTTGTTTAATTTTGATTAATGCAAACAGTGTTTAAACTTTGCTTTGGGGAGAGCAGGAATTAGAGAATAACAATGAATTAATTGCATTATGTAAACAGTTTTTCTGGATGATGATACAGATAGAAAGCAAAGACACAATCACAGATAAAGAGTTGGGGAGGACATCTAGTGCAACTTGGAATGAGGGAGGGGATTATATCTTTTAACAAAAAATGAGGGGCACCTATGATAGAATGTATTGAGATTCATTAGTTTCAATTAGAGAGGTTACATTGTTTCCTATACTTCCTAATTGTTTTATAAAAGCAATTTATCATAGAGCCATTTGACATCATCAAAAGTTATGTAGTTGCAGGCTGATTCAGAATTTCAGTGAATCTAGAAAACAACTGTGCTTATCAAAGTAAAATAAGTCTTAGTAGTGTATGACCAACAAAAGGATAGGCTAAGCAAGTCCATTTAACCTGCAAAGAAATTCCCTCAAAATTCCCTCTAGCTAACAAAACATGCTGAGCAACTGACAGCCTTGTTATTAATACCCACTCTCAAAAGTTAGAAGTTTTAGGTCAGACTATTTTCTCTTAATGCTGTGTTGCCTTGAAAATTGAAATATTTCAGGACTGATATTACATTGACTCAACTAATTGCATCACTAATGAGATAGTCCAATAAATGCAATGAATTATATTCACATTATCGTTTTAGTGAAGAGCCAATTATTTGATTACAAAACTTAATCAGCTTGGGGCATATTTTAATAATATAAGCCTGAAGTGGTTCATTAATTTAAAATGCTGTGCTTTGGTTTCTATTGGGGTGTGTGGCATTACAAGATATCCATCAAAGTATAATTAAGGAAATGAATAGACTACAAGTACCAATATTTTTATCAAGAAAATGAATGATGAAGAAACAAGACTAACCCAGCAGTAACCTGGGGACTGTCCGCACTGACTGGATACATGAGAAAAGTTTCTGGATCAGAACCATCTACCCTTGAGCCAATGTAAGGGTTGTTATTCAGCGCTCTTTTTACAGTGCAGTATTTCAGATCAGAATACAAGGGCCCAGAGGTTGAGAGGTCTGCAGGATAAACAGGAATCACCTAGGTAACAATAAACACATGATTAGATTCTTTCACAATGTGAGGCAATTTCTTGCTAATATTTAGCAAACTTTCCCAGAAAACAAATCGACCTCAGCTAGGTAACTTGTCATTTTTTTCCCTCTCACATGCATGCCTGCTCCTGGTTAAAGGGTCTTTTTAAAAATCTATTTAAAGTGATAAACTTGGCTACTCATGAGCAAAAGGCCTTACACTGCTTCTCTCAGTGAACATTTTAATTTAAAGGCAATTAGCTTTCAATGTCTACAGTTCATTGCTGGCATCTAAATAAACAGAACAGATTAACTTTCGGGGTGAGACCCTTCATCGCCTCTATGACTGGTCGTTGCCTTTCTGAAGATAACTGGCCTGCTGTGCTCTCCCATCATTTTCTGTAAAATGTTGCCATTTGTTTTCCACAAGTTACCTGTTTGACCTCTCCAGAGGTGTTCAGTCTAATGAGATGAGCACTGCCTTGGGTAAGTCCACCAATTCCCTGCAGAAACTCTCGACTTTCACTGTCTATCCATTTACCTGACAAGTAGAATGTGTGTATTGGACGACCGCGGGATATATATGGGATCACGTGAAAAATATCCTTTAATGCATTGTCGGGTAGGCCGTTCGTTACCAGGTAGATAGCCTGACATACTGGGTCATCGAATGCTGCTGTTAATGCACCAAGCAGATTCCTGCCCAATGTACAGCTGAGCGATTGAATCCACTGTATTGCACTGTAGACAGTCTGGGGCGAGCATGTAACTATACGGTCACACCATTTGGTTACCTGCGTAAGAGATATTTAACAGTGTAAATATGTATCGGGACAGCGATTAGAAAATGAATGATTGACACTCATTATTCAGCATGCAATAATTATGATAATTTAACAGAAGTAATGTATATCCAATATTAAATATGGGCTCAAATCATATACATCATAAGCGACTATAACGCCTATGTGACCTCTGCTAATAATACTTCGCTTAACAAATAGATCTAACTAACGCTACACTACATATTTAAACAACATTTATTTACTTCTAAGTAAGTTTCTTTTTGCTAAAGTGTACAAATTATACCTTTAACCTTCTTAGTATAAGCAGACTATACCTTATTGGAAAATTCCACAATGTTAAAGCGAGTGTAGTTTGTACTGTAAGCCTTAGCCAAAAGTGTTTCCACAAGGTGATACTTCACTGTACTGAAGTGAGCTTGCATGCTTTCCGAGGTGTCAAGAACAAAGGTAACATTCGTGTCCCTTATGTCTCCGAATAATGTGGGAAATCCGCGGAACTGTAGAACGGGGTAAACCACAGGCATGGTCGCAGCTCCCAAAGATCGACGTACCTTCCCCAAAAATACAAACACGCTCGGGTAAGCACAGACAACACATATTTACAGCGAAGTGCTGTTTAGAACATCATCAAATATTAGGGAAGTCGTTTGAAAGGCGTCTAGAAGACATTTAAATTTTAAAAAGACTATATTTTCCCATTCAGTAGCCAGTGTTAGCCTCGTGAAACCGTTTTACTAGGGATGGGACGTTAATTGTCTAACGAAGTTTACCAAGCTCAGATCATTGGAGAGAGTGTGACTAAAATACACTGGTAACTGCCGATTGATTTGAGACTTGAATGTTTTATTATTTTTTCTTTACACCTTGCCTTAAACATAACGAATTCAACATTGCACAGGATTGTGTTCTGCCGTCGAGAGGCTGGAAGTGCTGCCGGGCAGGTAACACGCTGATCAATACTCACCGGGATCTGCTCGGTCTCTGCGGGAAGACCTTGCTTCAGGCGGGAGCCGGTGCTGCCAACTCCACTTACTGTGTTCCAGACCGGGTTTCTGTGTTCCAGACCAGGTTTCTGTGTTCCAGATCGAGTTACTATGTTCCAAACCGGGTTTCTGTGTCCCAGACCGGGTTTCTGTGTTCCAGACCGGGTTTCTGTGTTCCACACTGGGTTTCTGTGTTCCAAACCGGGTTACTGTGTTCCAGGCTGGGTTTCTGTGTATCCCAGAGGGGGTTTCTGTGTTCCAAACGGGGTTACTGTGTTCCACACCAGGTTACTATTGCACACCGGGTTACTGTGTGTTCCAGACTGGGTTACTATGTTCCAAACCGGGTTAATGTGTTCTACACCAGGTTACTGTATTCCACACCGGGTTACTGTGTGTTCTAGACGGGTTATTATGTTCCAAACCGGGTTTCTGTGTTCCACACCGGGTTTCTAGTGTTCCAAACCGGGTTTCTGTGTTCCACACCGGGTTTCTGTGTTCCACACCGGGTTTCTAGTGTTCCAAACCGGGTTTCTGTGTTCCACACCGGGTTTCTGTGTTCCAAACCTGGTTTCTGTGTGTCCCAGACGGGGTTACTATGTTCCAAACCGGGTTACTATGTTGCAAACCGGGTTGCTAGGTTCCTTGCACGAGGTTGCTATGACGCAGACCGCTTTCATGCGCAGTGAGTTTGCTATTGGATGGTGTAACTCTCTCTCACAGTTGCAGAAGGAGCTGCGAGAAATTGCGGAACATCAGTGCAAAAGGCAATGTAAATCTGCCCCCCGTGAGCACTTGGCACCGCAGGCACTGGAGTGTGTGGTGGATAAAGGAAATATTCCTTAATTTTTTAACGTGCCCTTCCTGTTGTGTGATTTGGGTTTTATGAGCTGTGTTCCTCGCAGTTGATGCCGACGACGCCGTTCGCTGGCCCACAGGCCGAGAGGAGAGATTGAATGAGGTAAATTACACCCTGCAGGTTGAGAGGGCCAGAGGTTCCTATAGAGAGAGGCTGCAGCTAACTGCACTGATCCGGGGAGTACTGCAATACTGCAATACCTAGAGCAGAGGGTAGCGAGGATTTCCATCGTGGACTGTGTAGGACAGAGGTATGGGTCTAGAGCTTTTGTTTTTCATATCGCTCCACCCCAATATCTTTGAAACAGTGACCAACAGAATAACCATTTACTAGAAAAGTTCATTACAGCAGCCGGACTCCCGAGCCCCCAACCAATGCCATTTGTTTGACTCGCAGTCCCGGGGTCAGTCCCTCCGTGCCCCCTGCTCCAATCGGCCAGCTCTCCTCCTTTCTGCATCTTCCCCCTCCTATCAGATGCCTGCCATTGTGGTTGGGATCCGGTCATGGTTCACATTTACTGCAGCCCATGTTTCTCTCTGCTGGCTAGATATCCCACTTTGACGGAATTCTCCCAACCTTGCAACCCCCGAACTGAATTTTGCACCTCCCTCCCCCCCTCGCCACACGGAGAGGATATCCCAGGCAGAGATTCAATCCACTAACCATCACTCTCCTCCCCCCCCCCCCTTCCTTCCTCACCCTCCTTTTCTCCTCTCCCCTTTCCCCATCCGCCCCTTCCTTCTTCTCCCCTCTCTCCCTTCTCCTTTTCCTCCTCCCCATTCTTCCGCACCCCACTCTCTCATCTCACCTCCCCTTTACACGCCTTTTCCAATTACCCACCTCCCTCTAACCTCGCTTCCATGTATACTGCTCTGGGTCTTGACTCCCCATGTGCAATACCACAAGAGATTAATTCGTTTTCTTTAAACGTGTTCTTATTTTTATTTGTCTCCAGGGTAGCACCCCCTGAAATCATTTAAGAGGCAGTTACTGTGATGGGGATGTTGCGTTTTCTTTTTCATGACTAGATGAGCGAGGTTAGCAACCTTTTTTTACCTGAAGGGCCAAAAAATGCTTAAAATAAGAACTATTGGGAGTCGCAAGACGGAAGAAAATAAAGAATGGAGTAAAGGTATAAACAAACATTAAGAGGAAAAATGTTTCTCGCTTTAACTTCTCTGATGTTTGGAAGAATTTACTACTGAATTCCATGTAATTTCAATCTTGTATATATATTGGGCAAAAAACAGTTTCTACATCTCAGGGATACGTAAAAAAAACCGTTATTTTTGTTTTCAAGGTTGAATCTTGATGCTCCCCAAATCTTAAATTTGTCTTCGGCTTTATCAATTTTTTCCTGGAGAATCATAACGCACGTTTTCTTTCACTTCTAGGTGGATATTTTTCGCCAACGTTTTTGAGCTTTGCTAACACTTGCCGGGCAGAATTCGATTTTTTTAATGTACATGAAACATTTTATCCAATATCAAACATACATGAGTCCAACTTGGCTTGGTAGCAAAACAAAATCTCCTCATCTCTACGTTAAAAACACTATTTTCATCTTCGACGATTCTCTGTCTCAATGCCATCTAACCCTATTCATTGCATTTTGTGATTGAGTTCATTTTTTTTCTAAACATGATGTTTATAACTCCTTTAAGGGACACTCTCGATTCCATCACTTTAAAACCCGGAATTGACAAGCATGGTCATTAGATGGCGCCAGAATGCCGTATATAAAATTTACAAGTACGTGAAAAACACATTTCATTCTCTAAACGCATTCCCAGGTAACATTAGTTTCCCCATAATAATAAATTTGAAAAATAGCCAGGATCCATGATTTCACGTCAGTGTTCAGCACACTTCTTTTGGCAGCTAACAAATGCTTTTGTCTCATCAAACTCTTGCGCGCAGACTCTTGAGAACCCTGGTCCCATTCATTTCCCAAAGGAATGCATTTCGTAATAGCTTATTTTCTGTTCAAATTGATTCACGCAATTTCAGTTGATCATGGGACATGATCATGGAGATCATAGATGATAAAATGTCAGCTACTGGAAATTCTCTCCAGTTCCAGGGTGTCCACTTTTCCGTTTCCTCTTTGTCTCTATAAGTCTATACATTCGTAGTCCTGTAACTCTGCAGTGTTTACTTTTAACTTTCAAACCTCGGAGAGTTTTTTTCCAGTGCAATTATGAATTGTTTAATATATTTGAGGTTTTAGCTTACATATAGATTGGAAAAATCAGATGGGCAGAGGTAGCCTAGATGAGGAGTACATAGAATGTTTTCGGGATAATTTCTTGGAACAATACGTTCTGGAGCCAACCAACCAGAGAGCAGGCTATACTAGACCTGGTATTGTGCAACAAGATAGGATTAATTAATGACCTCATAGTTAAGGCACCCCTAAGTAGCAGCGATCATAATATGATTGAATTTTATTTCAGTTTGAGGGAGAGAAGAGTGGGTCCAAGACTACGATTTTAAACTTAAGTAAGGGCAATTATGAGGGCACGAAAGCAGAGCTAGCTAAAGTGAACTCGCAAATTAGGTTAAGGTATAGGTCAATAGAGATGCAGTGGCAGACATTTCAGGGGATATTTCAGAATACTCAGAATAGATACATTTCAACGAGAAAGAAAAATTCCAAGGGTGGGACCTGCCATCTGTGGTTAACTAAAACAGTTAAAGGTAGTATCAAATTTAAAGAAAAAGCCTATATTTGCATAAAGATGGGAGGCAGGTCAGAAGATTGGACAGGATGTAAAAGACAACAAAGAATGACTAGAAGATTGATAAGGAAGGTAAATTTAGAGTACAAGAGAAAGCTAGTTAGAAATATAAAGACAGTAAGAGTTTCTATAGATATCTAAAAAAAGAAAAGAGTTAACAAAGTGAGCATTGGTCCTATAGAAAGTGAGTCTGGGAATTAATAATGGACAATAAGAAGATGGCAGATGAATTGAACAGTTATTTTGCATTGCTCTTCACGATTGAGGATACAAGTAACATCCCAGTATTAGCTGTAAATCAGGAAATGGAAGGGAGGAAGGAACTCAAGAAAATTACAATCACCGGGGAAGTGGTACTGAACAAATTGTTGGAGCTGAGGGCTGACAAGTCTCCGGGTCCTGATGGATTTCGTCCTAGTGTCATGGTCCTGTAGTTTATTTTCTGGAGAATATGCGGTTTGCCTTTAAGGCTTACAAAGGATCGGTACTGCTTCAAGAGCCAGCAAACATCAGGAGTTGGAGAAAGTGCATTCTCGTTACCTTCGATGCAGCCACTTGGATTGAGCATCATGTGATACATTTGTTACAATTCAATTTTGAACTGGCTTTTTAATTAAAGACAGTCTGTTCTAACAGAGAATACAGATAGACAGCTGGTGTTAGCACCTGAAAGAAGAGCTGTCATCCATTTAAACTGAAGGAAGAGAATTTAGTCTGTTTAATTATTATTATTGCTCAAAATTCTAAAAATGTCAGGCTAAAATAGAGATCTCTGGTAATTTAAAATGAAGGAAGGGAAGTTAGACTGTGAAACTCTTTTATCCCTCAAACAAAACTCTGAAGTCAGATTGATTCTATTGAAAGTGTTTGCAAGTTTTTAATTGTTGAAAAGGAAAAGGAAAGATTCACTTACTGCTGGAATTAGATTACGGACTGTTCTACTGTTGAAGAACCTTTTTCCCCACATCAAACTGCTGTTAGGACTTCAAGCAGCATTGGACTGTAAATTTACAAGGACTCTAATTTTTTCTATTTTAAATGTGGTTTATATCTTCATAGTGTTTAAGAATTTAATTTTTCTAATTAAACAGTTAATTTGTTGATTTAAAGACAGCTGTTTTGGAAGCCTCATTCGGGGGTTAATAGATGGTACAATTTGGCTGGGTCTTAAATTTTGGAAAGTTTAAAATGATATGTTAGGCGATCTGTGGAGGGACGGGATTGAATTAACAGTGCATTTCTCCCACCACAGTCAGGATCATATATTTTGATTGTGGACTTTGACTGCAGCGGTCGGTCGTAACACTAGGGTGTTAAAAGAAGTGGCTAGTGAGATAGTTGATGCATTAGTTTTATTTTTCCAAAATTCCCTAGATTCGGGGAAGGTTCCGTTAGATTGGAAAATAGTGAATGCAACTCCTTTATTCAAAAAGGGAGGGAGACAGAAAGCAGGAAACTACAGGCCAGTTAGCTTAACATCTGTCTTAGGGAAAATGTGAGAAGCAATTATTAAAGATGTTATAGCAGGGCATTTAGAAAAAAATCAAGGTAATCAAGCAGAGTCAACATGGTTTTGTGAAAGGAAAATCATGTTTAACCAATTTATTGGAGTTCTTTGAAGAAATTACATGTGCTGTGGATAAAGGGGAACCGGTGGACATATTGTACTTAGATTTCCAGAAGAAATTTGATAAGGTGCCACATCAAAGGTTATTGCAGAAAATAAAGGCTCATGGTGTAAGGGGTAACATATTGGCATGGATAGAAGATTGGTTAGCTAACAGGAAACAGAGAGTAGGCATAAATGGGTCATTTTCTGGTTGGCAAGATGTAACGAGTGGTGTGTCACAGGGATCTGTGCTGGGGCCTCAACTTTTTACAATTTATATAAATGACTTAGATGAAGCGACCGAAGGTATGGTTGCTAAATTTGCTGATGACACAAAGTTAGGTAGGAAAGTAAGTTGTGAAGAGGACATAAGGGGGCTACAAAGGGATATAGATAGGTCAAGTGAGTGGGCAAAGACCTGGCAAATGGAGTATAATGTTTGAAAGTGTGAAATTATCCATTTTGGCAGGAAGAATAATAAAGAAGCATATTATCTAAATGGTGAGAGATTGCAGAGCTCTGAGACGCAGAGGAATCTGGGTGTCCAAGTGCATGAATCGCAAAAGGTTAGTCTGCAGGTCCAGCACGTAATTAGGAAAGCTAATAGAATGTTATCATTTATCGTGAGGGGAACTGAATACAAAAGTAGGGGGGTTATGCTTCAGCTATACAGAGCATTGGTGAGACCACATCTGGAGTACTGTGTACAATACTGGTCTCCTTATTTAAGTAAGGATGTAAATGCATTGGAGGCAGTACAGAGAAGGTTTATTAGACTAATACCTGGAATGGGCGGGCTGTCTTACGAGGAAAGATTGGACAGGCTAGGCTTGTATCCGCTGGAATTTAGAAGAGTAAGAGGCAATTTAATTGAAACATATAAGATCCTGAGGGGTCTTGATAGGGTGGATGTGGAAAGGATGTTTCCTCTTGTGGGAGAATCTAGAACTAGGGGTCACTGTTTTAAAATAAGGGTTTTCCCATTTAAGACAGAGATGATGAGAAATTATTTTCTCTCAGAGGGTCGTGAGTCTTTGGAATTCTCTTCCTCAAAAGGCGGTGGAAGCAGAGTCTTTGAATATTTTTAAGGCAGAGGATGATAGATTTGATAAGCAAGGGCTGAAAAGTTATCAGGTGTCAGTGGATATGTGGAGTAATCAGTTCAGCCATGAACTTACTGAATGACGGAGCAGGCTCGACGTGCTGAATGGCCTACTCCTGCTCCTATTTCATATGTTCGTAAATACATGTTTTACATTTAATGGATTTCAATTTAAAATAATAAGCTCCTTCGTTCAATTACATTTTAGGTCTCTGTGGACAGTATAACTGGAATCAGATCCTGAGCTGACAGCAGAATGCAGTGATATGAGTCCTTTCTGGAGGCTGTCTCATACCCATGATTTGACATCGCATTGACTATAACTCCAGGTTTAAAAAAGTGTTCATGAGGCACATTAAATCTCCAGTGTACTTTCGAACCCAAAGAAAATTTCCTAAAAATATTTTGACAAAGCAGACACCCTGTCAGAACTCTTAAAAAACACTTCAGATTTACCAGTAGGTAGTGGATTTCTCTCCTTCCAAGGATGAGAGTGTTTCCATTGAAACATATAAGTTTCTAAAGTGAGCTTGACATGGTAGATACTGAGAGGATTTTTCCTCTGGCTGCAGAGTCTAGAACTAAAGGGCAGAGTCTAGGGATAAGGAGTCAGCCATTTAGGACTGAGATAGGGGGAAATGGCTTCACTCTAAGGGTTGTGGATCTGCAGTTGTTGAGTATATTCAAGGCAAGACATCAATAGATTTTTATATTCCAAGGGAATCAAGGGATATCGGATTGGGCAGAAAAGTGAAGTTGAGGTTGAGAATCAGCCATGATTGTACTGAATGGAGGAGCAGGCTGGAGGGTTGTATGGCCTGTTCTTCTGTTCTCCTGTTCTCTTGTAACTCCTGTTCCTACTTTTTATGTTCTTACGTTCCAGCCAAGTGGTACAAATTAAATACAGCCAACTGGAAATCAATTCTGTGGCTGCCAGTACAACCCAAGCCTAAAGAGTACCACTGGGGCTTTTCCCTCTAAACAACTGATAATTTCTTCAATTAAATAAGTAACAAAAGATCACTCTTGGTATGGTAATTGCAGTTCTATAGATTTGGATTTGTTATAATCACAGTAATGCTTTCATAGAATGGTAGAGTTTTACAGTGTAGAAGGATGTAATTTCTGTGCCCCAGCCCCATAAACTTCATTTTTTTAAATTTTCAAATATTTATCCACATCCCTTTTAAAAGCTATTATGAATTTTGTTTGACAATAACAACTTATATAGCACCTTTAATGTAATAAAACGTCCCAAGGCACTTTACAAGTGCATTATAAAACAAAATATGACACTGAGCCACAAAAGGAGATATTAAGTCAGATGACCAAAAGCTTGGTCAAGAGGTAGGTTTAAAGGAGTGTCTTGAAGGAGGAAAGTGAGGTGGAGAGACGGAGAGGTGAAGGAAGGGTATTCCAGAGCTTGGGGCCTCGGCAACGGAAGGCACGGCTACCAATGGTAGAGAAATTAAAATCAGGGATGCTCTGGAGGCCAGAATTAGAGGAGCACTGATATCTTGGAATGTTGTGGAGCTGGAGGAGATTATAGGGATAGAAAGAGGTGAGGTCATGGAGGGATTTGAAAACAAGGCTGAGAATTTTTAAATCATGGCAGTTTCTGGCATAGTGTTCCATACTCTGACAACATACTACATTGAAGCAATATCCAAACCTTTCCCTTGGTCCTTTGGGTGATAATCTTTATTTTAGTCTTCTAGTTACTGTTTCAGGAGCAGTAGAAATATTTTTCCCTTATCAAATCTCTTAGGCTTCTTTGTTCCAAAAGTTTTGCTAGCCTTTTATCCCTGCCAACAAAGTTCTTCTGTACGTCTGTAATGGCCATGATAACTTTTCCGAAGGATGTTGAGACCATATTTAGTTATGTGATGAACCCGCGGTGGTGGTAGTCAGACTCTGCAAGCTGATAGCTGTTTAATGGAAATGCTTTGCTCCCTATTGCTCTCGAGTGTATTATCTGATACTTTTGATCCCATGGTATGAGGAGAAGGAAATCTCCACTAATTTCCCATGAAGACATTGTGTGATTTATTTTATGTACTTGGGATCCTATACCCACTACAAGTCAGCTTGGTGCTTCTGGCCTGGTGTGACTCTGGCTAATTTGTCATGATGTCACATACTGTAGTTTCGGGTCCTCTATTTCTGCTTCCACTATTTATAATTAATTTCGTTTTACGTGTTTTAAAGTCTTAAAACCAGTTTTCTACATTTCAAATAAATGTTAACCATCCAAGATTCATTTTCATTTTTTGGTGTTAAAATACTTAATTTCTACTCTCTCGGTTTTGTACTTATGTGTGAATAAATGGTCATCAGAACATTTTGTTATGACCGAGGCGGGAGAAGTGCACTGTTTATTCTAGTCCCATTTCTCCACAGGTCATAAACTATTATTTTTCATTTTCCCACTTACCGATATGGTCAGTCATATACTCTATTTTTCCCAGAATAGAACACACCAACCAGGTTTCTTTACTGAACAGCATAAATATCAGTTTATTATAAAGCAAGTCTTAACCAGCAATGAAGTAAAACATGAACACACAGATTTTAAATTTTAAAGTTCCCTTTTTACCTTAGTCCCTTCACACTTACACACACATATATACACAGGTTAACCAAAAAAAGGATTAAAAAAAAATTAGAGCTCTGTTACAGACAAATAAACATTTTGGTCGATTACTTGTTCATTTTTGAAGAAAACAGCAGATGAGATATGTTGTTCCAAAACTGGCATACAGTTTAACTTCTGAGTACATGTAGACTGGTCACTGAGATCCTTCAAAACCTTTCAGGCAGCATTGAGAATTGATTTTAGCAGACTTTCTTCAGAGACAGGAAACAAGATGAATCAACACAGTGGACTTCACAGGGTCTTTTATGGAATTGCTGGAAAGCAAGCTGGGTTGTGATCGTCTGTCCTTCCTAGACACTTCAGCAGCAGACTTGACTTTATCTCACTCCAGAAGGTAAAACACACACAATGACACACAACCAGGAAGCTTGTGAGTTTTTCTGCCCATCCCAGGTGCACTCTGCTGCTACTGGGCTTGTCCAATCAAAGAACGCTTGTCATTTCTCTGCCTCTGTTACCAGGGTTTCTGTTCTACCTTTAACTTGAGTCATGTGACAACCAGTAACATTATTGCCAATCAGGCTCCCTCAGTGTCCTCTTTTTCAAAAAAAAAAACTGGTCCAACATTTATTCAGTTTAACCATACATTTGTTTAAACAATATTTTAACAAAAAAAATCACTTTCATAACAATTTGCCTTCGAGAAAAGGAGTACGAGCAAACTTTGTGTGGGTTTGCCTAACACTGCTAATCCTTTTGATCTATTTTACAATGCGCTGTGAATCATTTTTCTAAACAATTCAGAAGTTGACTTTTTTCGCATCAGAAAATCAACATTATCATCAACGTTTACGTCTCAGCATTTAAAAATATCTATTGGCATACCCATACCTGAGAAAACAAGTAAAACTTTTAAGTTTAGTATTTTCGCTTTGGGGTCATGAACTGCAGACCGCCAGTGTTACTGTCTCAAATAAAAACAAGAAATGCTGGAAATACTCAGCAGGTCTGGCAGCATCTGTGGAGAGAGAAGCAGAGTTAACGTTTCAGGTCAGTGACCCTTTTTCAGAACTTTAATTTAGAAGAAGGGTCACTGACCTGAAACGTTAACTCTGCTTCTCTCTCCACAGATGCTGCCAGACCTGCTGAGTATTTCCAGTATTTCTTGTTTTTATTTCAGATTTCCAACATCCACAGTATTTTGCTTTTGTTTTAGTGTTACTGTCTCACTGGCCTTACGTGGGGCATCTGGAAACGCAGAACGAAAAATTATTTTAGAAATATATGGACATTTTAAAATTATTTCAGCTGTTGTCTCGTCAGTTTTTAACGTGCAGAGGCTTTTAGAAAGTGGTTTGTGCAGCTTGTCTATGTCCGGGAATATCCGTGTCATTCTCAATACATTGGATTGAGGGGAGTTTGCATGTAGTAAAAGGAAGAACATTTTCACATTCCTTTAAGTACTCAGTGGATCTTATTTTGTCCATAACAGTCACCACATACAGCTCAAAAAGTAATTGTACGGAGCACTTTCAAAAGTTAGGACGCGATGCACCGCTATATAAGATAATATTAAGTATGATATTTATTTCTAAAAAAAATCTGCCCTCAAAGGGTGGGAGGTAGGTCAAGATAAGTGTTTGATTGATCATTTCGTATTGGTTAGTTAATTACGACTCTATGGCTTTATCAAATTGCGATTGATAAGTATGAATTGTGATCTATCCTCTGATTTGAAAAGCTGTGTCATAATGATACATTCTGACATAAAGCTACAGAGAAAGTACTCGTGATAAATGGGGTTTAAAGAATCATTTTAATTTAAAAGACATGGATTGAAATAAGCATAATAACAAAACAAACATTACCATCTCCACAGTTTTAAACAAAATTCTAGTGCAAATAAGGTTTCTTTATTGGTAACAGAATTATTTCAATGATCATATTGATTTCAGTTTAATGTAAGCACCTCGGAGTACGTGCGCATAAATAATCTACAGCTTTAAAAGTTAGCTACTAAATAAAACAGTGCGTCTATCGAAACAAAGTTGACAGTAACAGAAACCCTTTACCTGTTAAAACAGTCGCGGTTCAAAAAGCACAGAACGCAGCTTTGCATAAATACTTTGTGAAAACTACAATCAACAATATTGTACATGAAGCAGTTATTATGTGGGTTGCGGGTTTGTGCGGACATTTCTATCATCTCCTAGGTACTGATTCATTCTGGTTCAATTCCACCCAATTCCTTTTCATAGTATGACGGGACTGCGGCCTCTCCTCCAGGAAATAACTCCTGAGAACGAATTCGTCAAGCCTTTGTATCAGAGGTCCAATATAGCCCAGTTATCCCTATGTAATCTGGTTCCAGAATACATTTTATTATATGTCACAGTGTAAGAGGGTTGAAAGGGAATTAAAATCACCCACGGTCGGACAGAGAGATCGAAAATTTTTAGACGTATGCTTTAATATACCAAAAAATCAATAGTGTTGATTATTGCGTTAGAACAGACTTGTCTCCTTATATTAAATATAATTAATTTAATTTCGCGATTGTTATCTCCAGTAACAAACCAGTAATTAAGGCGACTGCATTCGGAATTTCAGATCACGATCACCAAGAACTATAACTTCTTTAACGTGTTATTCCACAATGTTCGTCTCGTTGGCCGCGTCCTTCTAGAATTTATCCGTTAACATTGTATTCATGTTGACCTGCATTTTTGTTTTTAATTTCTTTGTTGGCTTTTTAAAGTAAATGCATAATAAAACATGTCAAGGGAAGAAACCAAAAGCAACACAAACTTCCATTCATTTATTACTCCGGATTCCGTTACATTATAGTCATATATTCGAAAAATAGAAGTCAGGTGTTTATATTGTTCGGATGAATTAAAATGTGTTTTTGGGATGAATGTCCAATCCTGGTTGCCCTGTCTAATGTCCTGTTTACCGCACTTAGATCCCGACTTAACTTCCAAATTACAGTTAAAAAATGTCAGTATAGTTAGGGGGAAAACAATGAACAAGTGGGAGTTGCAGAAACACAGCCACATTCAGACTACTTATGGGAAAGAAAGCTAGAATATTAAGATTACTAACATAGAATTGCTATTTTCTAAATTGCCCCTTACTGCTGAATCCGACTAACAGGACACTTGACATTCAAAATATAAATAGAAAAATAAAGGCATTTGAGTTCAACTTAATTTATTTAAATAATTAGTCCTGACCATTTCATGTTCTGCTGTTAGTACATGGGTCTGCACAATCTTTCTGATATACCATGATATTTCCAGAAGACATTTGATAAGGTGTCATATCAAAGGTTATTGCAGAAGATAAAAGCTCATGGTGTAGGGGTAACATATTGGCATGGATAGAAGATTGGCTAGCTAACAGGAAACAGAGAGTAGGTATAAATGGGTCATATTCTGGTTGGCAAGGTGTAATGAGTGGTGTGCCACATGGATCTATGCTGGGACCTCAACTTTTTACAATTTATATAAATGGCTTGGATGAAGAACCGAAGGTATGGTTGTGGATGAAGGGACCGAATGTATGGTTGTGGATGAAGGGACCGAATGTATGGTTGCTAAATTTGCTGATGACACAAAGATAGGTAGGAAAGTAAGTTGTGAAGATGACATAAGGGGGCTACAAAGGGATATAGATAGGTTAAATGAGTGGGCAAAAAGCTGGCAAATGGAGTTTAAATGGGAAAATGTGAATCACAGAATCATAGAATAATACTGTGCAGAAGAGGCCCTTCGGCCCATCGAGTCTGCACCGATGCATTAAAACACCTGACCTGTCTACCTAATCCCATTTGCCAGCACTTGGCCCATAGCCTTGAAAACTGTCCATTTTGGCTGGAAGAATAAAAAAGAAGCATATTATCTAAATGGTGAGAGATTGCAGAGCTCTGAGATGCAGAGGTGTCCTAGTGCATAAATCGCAAAAGATTAATATGTAGGTTCAGCAATTAATTAGGAAGGCTAATAGAATGCTATGGTTTATTGCGAGGGGAATTGAATACAAAAGTAGGGAGGTTATGCTTCAGTTATACAGGGCATTGGTGAGACCACATCTCAAGTACTGTATACAGAACTGGTCTCCTTATTTAAGGAAAGATGTAAATGCTTTGGAAGCAGTTCAGAGAAGGTTTACTAGACTAATAACTGGAATGGGTGGGTTGTCTTATGAGGAAAGGTTGGACAGGCTGGGCTTGTGTCCACTGGAGTTTAGAAGAGTAAGAGGCAACTCGATTGAAACATATAAGATCCTGAGGTGTCTTGGCAGGGTGGATGTAGAAAGGATGTTTCCTCTTGTGGGAGAATCTAGAGCCAGGGGTCACTGTTTAAAAAAAGGGGTCACTCATTTAAGCAGAGACAAGGAGATTTTTTCTTTCTCAGAGGATTGTGAGTCTTTGGAACTCTCCTCAAAAGGCAGTGGAAGCGGTGTCTTTAAGTATTTTAAAGGCAGAGGTAGATAGATTCCTGCTAAGCAAGGGGGTGAAAGGTTATCAGGGATAGGCGGGAATGTGGAGTTGAGGTCACGATCAGATCAGCCATGATCTTACTGAATGATGGAGCAGACTTGAGGGGCCGAGTGGCCTACTCCTGTACCTAATTCGTATGGAGATGAGAAGGGACTGATGATTTTCCCTGCCCTGCTGATCCCACATGGTTTCCATAGACACCATGTATCTTTACGCTGCCCCGGGTTACCTCGGTTGAGAGCTGCTGGTTACCCTGAAAACTGAGTATCCCTCAGAGGCTGCACCCCTGGAGGTTTCCACGGCAACGGTTGCCTGGGAAACAGTGTCCCCGGCCGGCTCCCGCTCCGTGTGGTCACCGTGCATCCCGAGCAAAGCCTGCAACTCTTTGATGTACTTGATAGCGGCTCGGAGAGTTTCCACTTTGCTGAGTCTTTTCTCGGAGAGCTCCTGCGGGAGATGCTGCCTCAGCTGGGCGTATCCCTCATTCACACACTTCACCCTCTGCCTCTCCCTCTCATTGCGCTTGCGGATGAAAGCGGGTTCGTAGGAATAATCATACAGCCCACCGAACGGCTTCTGGAAAGGGATCTGAGGGTAGAAGTGCCAGGCAGCGTAAGAATCGTTGCCGAAAGAATCGGAGCAGGTGTGGTCGGCGCAGGACATCAGCGGGATGTGGTCGGGGTGACGAAGCCGTGGAGGCTCAGCGTTGGACTGGAACCCAGAAAGCTCAGCAGACACCGAGGGAGTCATCTGCATACAGGCAGCATCGCCAAAAGTTATCCTCTCCATCAGACTGTCGTAACCTTCAGACTCCATCTGATACATGTAACCCGGGGATGTCATAGCCATGGAGCTTTCGATCATATCGGGCGCGTTGAGCTGGGCTTGCAAGGTGAAGAACAGGTACAAATTTACCATTTCATTTTCTTCCATTTGCAATAGTTGAGATGTTAAAACATGGGATACAATATCAAAATGCCTTAAATGTACCAGAAAAATAATTTTAATGAATAAATCCTATACAGCATTCGTCTAGACCTTATCAATTACAGAATCACAGAATTGTTGCAGCGTCGAAAGAGGCCATTCGGCCCAACGTGTCTGCACCGGCTTTCTGAATGAGTAATTTACCTAATGCCATCCTTCCACCCCCCTTCTTCCCCTAACCCTGCATATTCTTCCTTTTCAGATAACTGTCTAGTTCCCTTTTGAATGTTTCAACTGAACCTGTCTCCACCACACTCTCAGGCAAATGGTCTCCTTCTGACACTTGATCCACTTGGCCCACCTCATTCCCAAGAAACTGGTCTAGCAGTGCTTCCTTTCTCGTTGGGCTGGAATCATACTGCTGTTGAAAATTTTCCTGAACACACTTTAGGAACTCTTGCCTCTCATTGCCCTTTACGCTACTACCATCCCAGTCTATGTTTGGATAATGAAAGTGTCCCATTATAACTAACCTATATTTTTGCACCTCTCTCTAATTTTCTTTCAAATTTGTTCCTCTACATCCTTCCCACTAGTTATTGGCCTACAGACAACATCAAGCAATGTAACTGAACCTTTTTTTGTCCCTTAGCTCTAGCCAAATTGATTCTGTCCTCAACCCCTCTGGGACATCCTTTTTCTCCAGCAGTGCAATGCTCTCCTTAATCAATACCACCCCCTCCCCCTTTCCTATCTTTCCTGAACACCTTGTATCCAGGAATATTTAACACCCAATCCTGCCCTTCTTTGAGCCAGGTCTCTGTTATAGCCACAACATATTTCCACATGTTAGTCTGCATCTGTAACTCACCAATCTTATTAAGCACACTCTTTGCGTTCACATACATGCACATTAATCCTGGTTTAGACTTTATTTCTTTCTCCCATACTCTGACCCCACCAAATAACTTATTATTCCCTACTCTAGTGCTATCTATCTCTCTCAGTATTCTATGCATTTTGGTATTCCTCTCTGATATTTCCTCCTGGTTCCCACACCCTTGCCAAGTTAGTTTAAATAGCACTAGCAAATGGCCGCGCAAGGAAATCTGTCCCAGCTCTGTTCAACCCGTCCGGCCTGTACAGGTCCTATCTCCCCCAGAGCCAGTCCCAATGACCCACGAATCTAATTATTACTGTTATTAATTATTAGTGAATACATATGACTAACTCGTGAACAGCTCTACATGACAGTTTCTATAGGTAATGTTTCTTTAATGTGATACGAATTAGGTTGACATAGAAGATATGTTAACATTATTTATCAGCAAATCAAACATTTAGTTCTATAAGGTGCAATTAAAAAAAAAATTTTTTTTAGACTAGCACGGGTGACTGGCAAAATTTCTACGCCCCGTATGGCATACGGGACATTTTACTAGGCAGAATTTTTTTATGTTTGAAGTTAATGTAAACAATTGTTTGATCAATCACTGAAACACATGAACAATGCATTATATTATTTGTCTAGAATATAATATTTAAAGAAACGCAACCACCGTATTCAAACAAGAAACCTTACCTGGAACCTATGGGAGAAATAGAATCTGGACACTGTTCACTAAAGGCAAAATAAAGTTGGACTGATCGAAGAGTCCATAAACAACTCATTTATGAGCTCTTCCAGATTAGCTTGGGGCTAGTTCGATCTGCAATGTTGTGGTTCAGTTTTTATTGGAACCAGTTTAGATACGTATCATTTTACATTACCGTCAACCAGTTGCAGGACCCATGTGATTTCGACGTTTGTATAATATTTTCTTTAAAAAAACACATTTTCACCAGGCTTTTAACTTTTTCATCGTCTTTACTCATTTCGTCTTGTGTCGAACCTGCAATCCAATTTGGAGGCAATTGTAAAATTTGTGAATTAAGTTTCAGTTCATTAATAAAACTCGATCTGTGACGGAATCTCCTCGTGACGCCATGGAACTTAATAACAGGTACATCATGATAACCATGATGTCTAAAAAAGAAACGAATTCTTCATTTTCTTTCATTTCGTTTCTGTCCATTTTAAAAGATTATAGGACTTTCCCCTCCCGTTGACTGTTAACTGGGATTCTACAACTTCAGTTCTGCTAGGGGGCGAGTAATCTGAAGACTGCCAACATAATAATATACGTCTCATTGATGCATCCTCCAGAAAATAGAGCCAAACTACAAAGATGAAAGCGCGTTCGGCCATTGCATTTCGTTCTATTAGTGTACCGGACGATGATGAAGGACCAAAACTTTTACTTACAGGCCAGTTATACAATGCGTCCCGCTCAATGTAAACTGTATAACTTGGGCGTGGGGCCACCCCAGTGGAATCTAGAAAAATGTAGCATGAGAACACTCAAAAAACACCGTATTCATTTTGGCTTTTCATTCACAACGGTATCACTGCAACCAATGCAAAGGCAGCATTAAAAATATTGTTTTAATTGCGTTAATGTTATCAAAGAACCAACTGCTAACATTAAAATGTAATTAGCATTTGGAAGCTGGCGATCAGAGTGTTTGAATGTACGAACTGTTTTCCTTAGCTAGAGAGTGATTATGAGCTGGTGGGATAACTTGGATCAGTCAAGCCCACTAGATGCCCCATTCTCAGGATGCCTACTCACCTTCAGAAGCAAAAGCACAACCTTTCGATTTTGATGCAGTGTTCGAAACATGGTTGTGCTGTACACTTGCCAGAAATGTTGAATCTGAAGAGTTGAATGATGAGTCAAAGCAATTAGTCAAAAGCAAATGATATGTTGAGAGAATGGTTCTTTTTAGTTTGCATGAAACAGGAATGTTAACGCTTTCCACAGTTCCTCACCTGCCTCTTAAAGTATTTACCAGACAGTAACCTTACCAAGAACTCCGCCAGCCATCACCTGTTAATGAGAATCATGGTTCCTTGGCACCCCAACATAAATTCTCCCGGTCTTTTTTGATCTCTTAGCAACCACCTGTGTCAGTTTCATAAAATTATGTCCTGGCTGCAGTTGTCTGTTCTGCGCACCCTGTTATTATGTTACCTAACGGGCAAGAAAATTATGGTTAATAACACTTCTAAAATTAAATCAACTGTGGCTTTGTGAGATCTATAATCTTTCTATGAAGTAGGAAGAATAAATAAGTTGTAATCATTGAAATGGAGATGGGTGTTAATTAGCTGGATAATCTTCCTTTTTTTCTTGACTGGAAAATATATTGCCATGTGCTGGGTTTACAGCCAATATGCCGGAAAGGTATCTATGTTGTTCATTAATCCATGTTGTCCTTGGCCCAAACATCTTCAGCGGCTTCATCAATGATCTTCCTTCTAACATAAGGTCAAAAGTGGGGATGCTTGCTGATGATTGCACAGTGTTCAGCACCATTCACAACTCCTCAGATACTGAAGTACTCCATGTCCATATGCAGCAAGACCTGGACAACATTCACGCTTGGGCTGATAAGTTGGAAGTTACATTCACGCCACACAAGCGCCAGGCAATGACCATCTCCAACAAGAGAGAATCCAATCATCTCCCCTTGACATTCAATGGCATTACCATTACTGAAAAGGTTTTGGATTGGGGGAGAGCGAATTTTAGTAAAATAAGGCAGGATCTGGCCAAGGTAGACTGGAAAGAGTTACTTGTCGGGAAATCTACAGAAGAGCAGTGGGGGGCATTCAAAAAGGAAATGGGGAGGGTACAGGCCCAACATGTTCCCTCTAGGGTAATAGGTAGGAGCAACAAGCCCAGAGAACCATGGATGACCAGAAACATTCAGGGTATGATGAGAAGGAAAAGAGAGGCTTTTAGAAAATACAAGGAGAGCAAATCAATGGAAGCATTAGTGGAGTACAGAAAGTGTAGGATGGAGCTTAAGAAAGCAATTAGGAGAGCAAAGAGGGGATATGAGAAAGCTCTGGCTGGTAAAAGTAGGAAAAATCCCAAGATATTCTATAAGTATATCAATGGGAAGAGGATAATCAGGGAAAGAGTAGGACCCATTCGGGACCAAGGGGGAAATTTGTGGGTAGAACCAGAGGACATTGGTAGGGTGCTGAATGAATACTTCACATTTGTCTTCACACAGAGAATGAGGATGTAGATATGGAATTTAGAGAGAGAGACTGTGAGGTTCTTGAGCAAATTGACAAAGGGAGGGACAAGGTATTGGAGCTTTTGGAAGGCTTAAAAGTGGACAAATCTCCAGGTACGGACGATTTGTGTCCCAGGATGCTGTGGGAGGCGAGGGTGGAAATTGCAGGGGCTCTGACCCTAAATTTTAATTCCTCTCTGGCCACAGGGGAGGTGCCAGAGGACTGGAGAACAGCTAATGTGGTCCCACTATTTAAGAAAGCTTGCAGAGATAAGCCAGGGAACTACAGACCAGTGAGTCTCATGTCAGTGGTAGGGAAACTATTGGAGAAAATTCTGAAGGAGAGAATCTATCACCACTTGGAGAGGCAAAATTTGATTAGGAATAGTCAGCATGGCTTTGTCAGAGGGAGGTCATGCCTAACAAATTTGATTGAATTTTTTGAGCATGTGACCAGGTGTGTAGATGAGGGTAGTGCAGTTGATGTAGTTTACATGGATTTCAGCAAAGCCTTTGACAAGGTCCCGCATGGGAGATTTATCAAGAAAGCAAATGCACATGGGATACAGGGTAACTTGATAAGGTGGATTCAAAATTGGCTTAGCTGTAGGAGACAGAGAGTGATGACGGACGGCTGTTTTAGTGACTGGAAGCCAGTGTCCAGTGGCGTACCACAGGGATCTGTGCTGGGTCCCCTATTTGTCATTTATATAAACGACATAGATGACTATGTCGGGGGTAGGATCAGTAAGTTCGTGGATAACACAAAGATTGGCCGAGTGGTTAACAGTGAGGTGGAGTGTCTTGGGTTACAGGAAGATATAGATGGGATGGTCAAATGGGCAGAAAAGTGGCAGATGGAATTTAACGCTGAAAAGTGTGAGGTGACACACTTTGGAAGGAGTAATGTGACATGGAAGTATTCAATGAATGGCCTGACACTGGGAAGTTCCGAGGAACAAATGTCCATAGATCTCTGAAGGCAGAAGGGCAGGTTAATAGGATGGTGAAAAAGGCATATGAGACACTTGCCTTTATCAATCGAGGCATAGATTACAAAAGCAGGGAGGTCATGTTGGAGTTGTACAGAACTTTGGTAAGGCCACAGCTGGAGTACTGTGTGCAATTCTGGTCGCCACATTATAGGAAGGATGTGATTGCATTGGAGGAGGTGCAGAAGTGATTCACCAGAATGTTGCCTGGGATGGAACATTTAAGCTATGAAGAGAGGTTGTATACGCTTGGGTTGTTTTCGCTGGAGCAGAGACGACTGAGGGGTGACCTGATCGAGGTGTAAAAGATTATGAGGGGCATGGACAGGGTGGATAGGGAGCAGCTGTTCCCCTTAGTTGAAGGGTCAGTTACGAGGGGTCACAAGTTTAAGGTGTGGGGTGGGAGGTTTAAGGGAGATTTGAGGAAGAATTTTTTTACCGAGAGGGTGGTGACGGTCTGGAATGCCCGGCCTGGGAGGGTGGTAGAGGCGGGTTGCCTCACATCCTTTAAAAAGTACCTGGATGAGCACTTGGCACGTCATAACATTCAAGGCTATGGGCCATGTGCTGGCAAATGGGATTAGGTAGACAGGTCAGGTGTTTTAATGCATTGGTGCAGACTCGATGGGCCGAAGGGCCTCTTCTGCACTGTATTATTCTGTGATTCTGTGATTCTGAATACGCCACTATCAACATCCTGGGACTAACAATGACCAGAAATGAACTGGACGAGCCCGATAAGTACTGTGGCTTCAAAAGGAGGTCAGAGGCTGGGAATTCTGAAGCGAGTAAATCACCTACAGACTCCCCAAAGCCTGTCCACCATCTGCAAGGCACAAGTCAGGAGTGCAGTTCCAACAACACTCATGAAGCTTGACACCATAAAGGACAAAGCAGTCCACTTGATCGGAACCCCGTCCACCAGCTTAAACATTCAATCCCACTACCACCAGTGCACAATGGCAGCAGCGTGTAGCATCTACATTATGCACTGTCACAACTTACTAAGCCTCATTTGACAGCACCTTCCAAACCTGTGACCTCTACCACCTAGAACGACAAGGGCAGCAGATGCATGGGAACACTACAATCTGCAAGTTCCCCTCCAAGCCACACACTATATTGCCATTCCTTCACTGTCACTGGGTCAAAATCGTGGAGCTCCCTTCCTAACAGCACCAGATAGACTGCAGCGGTTCGAGAAGGCAGCGCACCACCTCAAGGGCAATGAGGGATGGGCAATAAATGCCGGCCTAGCCAGTGATGCCCACATCCCATGAAAAGAATATTTTAAAAAATTGATAATATTGCTAATTGATAGCAAAACTGCAGCTGAAACAAATTTTAGAAATGTTCAACATCTCGAATGGTATTATGGACAGGTGGGAAATGGTGTAGGTGACCTTCACTTTTCACCTCTCAACTGACTGAAGGTATTGTTTTTTTTAAGTGTTTTAGTCCCCGAGTGTTTTAAGGGTCAAATAAACAGACAAATGACAGGTTTTCTCATAGATTTGAAAAGAAAGATAACATTATTAAACAATACGTGAAAAATATTTGCAACCTCACCCACTCACACAGGTACACACATGCACACACACAAGAAAAGGCAGAGATTAAAATGTTAAACAGGCCATTCAATGCTAAATGGCTCCTACTTTCAAGAATTGGGCTGACAAAGATCTTCGCAGACTGAGCAACTCTGGATGCAAAGCCAAGATAATCGGTGGGAAATAACACTACTTTACCAAGATAAACCACATTCAACCCCATTGTGTAACAATGGCCCCACTTTCAAAGACATTGAATGGATACACCAAAGGAGAGCCTCTATGGTCAGTTTACCGAAACCCAGCCTGATCAGGGTTTTTCTTAAAAAAAAAGATTTCTCTGAGAGAGAACACCAGACAGCGAGGAAGCTGAGACATCCATTCCAGCCTAGAATAAGACCCTGCCTGTACAGCTTTAAACCACTGAGGCAGAGACTCCGAACATGACCTTGAAAACTCCACATCTGAGACACTTTTAACAAGATTGTCCACCGACTTTGATTGAATCTTAAATAAAGGAATCTGCAATACTTCAGTGATCCAAGACAAGGAACATGAGGCCTACAAATGCTGTTAAAAATTCCTCCTGGAAAACCAAGAAGGTTTCAGAGTGAACTTTTTTTGTACAACAATTGGACTTAAATACCTTCTCCAGAACTAGCTCGGATGTGATGATTGTTTAGTCTCCAACAGTCATGATGTACATTTGCGGTACAGGAGGGGTCAACTGACCTCTTACTCCATCTTGTCTGCAGAAAAATGTTTCCATTTTTTGGAGTTTAATTCACCAGTTCATTTTTACAGTTCATAATTGCACTAGTTAACTTAAGTTCATAACTGTTCTTTTCATGAGTATGACAGACGGCATCATGAATAAAGATACCAAATAGTGTAGTGTTAAGCCATTGTCTCACCTGAACTAATGTGTCATGTAGGGCAGCAATTGGAAAGTGTATATGTGTCAGGTAAGAAAAGAAATCTGTTTGGCATTGATGTCCTCTATAATTGAATAATCAGCATACATCTACAGCCATGTGGTGTGACATGGGTAACTCTCACTGTTCAACTCCTCACCTGACCGCAGCAAGTGTATTTGTATTAAGAGTTTAGCCCCAGGTTTTGTTGTAGCTTTTAAAAACAGAAAGCCAATTGTTTATTGATCAATATGCCTTATCCCGAAATTGTCGCAACCTCATTCACTCATGTATATGCTCACACACAAACAAGAAGAAATAGAGAAGGGAAAGAGGTAGTGGTTTTTAGTGGGGGAGAAAGGTTATGATAAACTTGTTGAATTCTCTTGAGATTCAAGTTCTAGATAGTTGAAAGCCTGAGATGATTGTAGACTTTTCTCTTGATTGAAGGCTCTGTTGAAGATGATGGGTCACTTCCAGCTCTCGCTGCTGTATAATGTAGATGTCGGATTTTTTCAACAGGGCATGACTTGCTGGAGTGCCAGCTGTTACAAGTAGCTTCACCTTCTGGGTCAGTCTCTCTCTCTCTCTGGCTGTATTTGTTTCAAGTTAAAACTGTGACACCTCTCACCTCCTGTTATGAGACACTTTGTGATCACTCAATGGCACAGGATGTGGCTACTTTACACCTGTGTAACTTCTTTCAATCTTTTCGGCTGTATCTGGGCTCTTTTAAATTATTCTGGCTCTCTTCCCGCTACCTCCCCTCCCCCCCACCCCCGTGGGATTTTTGGGTCTTCCCCAGCCCTCTGCAGTTGTACAGAGTTTGTTTTCTCTCCTCAGTTTCTCCAGCCTCCGTGGACTGCTTTGGATCCTCTTGTTACAATATTGTGCTTCCTGCCAAGTCATTGTCCAGCAATAAGTCTACCCCCTGATGGGTAAACTCAGAATGATTCCAACTGTCACTACCCTAGTGGCCAACTTCGTCTGTAGGTAAATTTTAACTAAGGGAACCTTCAAGAATTTGCCGGTAAGCTCTTTAACTAATACCATGGTATTTGTTCTGCTTTCCGGTTCCATTTCTTTCACTTTGGTTGCCAGTATGGTTTGAAAACAACTGGTATCCCTGAGGATGGTTATCTCCTTGTCTGGTGCCTGGGACTCAAAAGGAGTAATTTTTCTTTTGTGCAAGAGGTTCTGATATGTGCTCTGCTCTTGTTTTATATTAGAAAACAGGCTTATAACTTTCAAAGCCACCGACATAGGCTGGCCTACAGTGCCTCTTGCTGGTTTTTTGGCATACCAACAATTGTCCTGGACATGCCCAGATTTGCTACACTGGAAACGTGTCGGGTGGAGCCCTACTGGTTTATCCCCTGGGTGCCTTCTTTTAAAAGTTGGAGAGTGGTTGGGTTTTCCTTCCCTGCTCTCCTTTTCTCTCGAGCCCATTTCTGCTTCCTCTACATCCCTGCTATCTCTCCCTAGCTTATACGAGTTAATAGACCCAAATTTATTCAGAGTTATGGAGTTATGTATTAATTCATAGTCGTTGGCCATTTTAGCTGCTTCCCTGACTCATGTGACTCTTTGTTCTTCAATGTGGGTTCTTATGGTACTTGGGATGCTGTTATTAAACTCTTCCAGCAACATCACATCTCTCAAATTTTCATATGAGGGTTCCAGCTTGAGTGATTGTACCCAGCGATCAAAAGCCATATGCTTGATTCTTTCGAATTCATTGTAAGTCTGCGTGGGTCTTTTCCAGAATCTCTGTCTATATACTTCCAGTACCAGCTCAGATGTATTCAGAATTACGGGGTTAGTTTGTTACAGTGAAAAAGCTTCACGAGCCCTACCCATATACTCACCTTGTAAGAGGAGAGTCCATTTGAGCCTGTTAGCTACTTTCTCAAAGATAAAAATATAAGAAATGGAGTGTCTCCTGACAACACAGAGCATGTGCAGAGCAATCGCCGACGCCATCAGTGTGTTCAAACATTTGCCAGCTTACCCGTATCAATCTATGCATGCACGTCATCGAGTCACAGAGTCATAGCGTTATACAGCACAGAAACAGGCCCTTCGGCCCATCGTGTCTCTGTCGGCCATCAAGCACTTATCTATTCTAATCCCATTTTCCAGCACTTGGCCCGTAGACTTGTATGCTATGGTGTTTCAAGTGCACATCTAAATACTTCTTAAATTTTGTGAGGATTCCTGCCTCTACCACCCCTTCAGGTAGTGTGTTCCAGATACCAACTACCCTCTGATGAAAAAATTATTCCTCAAATCCCCTCTAAACCTCCTGCCCCTTCCCTTAAATCCATGCACCCTGGTTATTGATCCCGCCACCAAGGGAAAACGTTTATTCCTATCTATCCTATCAATGCCCCTCATAATTTTGTATACCTCAATCAGGTTCCCCCTCAGCCTTGTCTGCTCAAAGGAAAGCAACCCCTAGCCTATCCAGTCTCACTTCATAGCTGAAATGCTCCAGCCCAGGCAACATCCTGGTGAATCTCATGTGCACCCTCTCCAGTGCAATCACATCCTTCCTATAGTGTGGTGACCAGAACTGTATACAGTACTCCAGCTGTGGCCCAACTAACGTTTTATACAGCTCTACCATTACCTCCCTGCTCTTATATTCTATGCCTTGGCTAATAAAGGCAAGTATCCCATATGCCTTCCTAACCACTTTATCTACCTGTGCTGCTGCCTTCAGTGGTCTATGGACAAGTACACCAAGGTCCCTCTGACCCTATGTACTTCCTAGGGTCCTACCATCCATTGAATATTCCCTTGCCTTGTTAGTCCTCCCAAAATGCATCACCTCACATTTCTCAGGATTCAATTCCATTTGCCACTGCTCTGCCCATCTTACCAGCCTATCTATATCATCTTGTAATCTGAGGCTTTCCTCCTCACTATTTACGACACCACCAATTTTCATGTCATCTGCGAACTTACTGATCATATTTCCTATATTCGTGTCTAAATCATGAATGTACACTACAAACAGCAAGAGTCCCAGCACCGATCCCTGCGGTACACCACTGGACACAGGCTTCCACTCGCAAAAACAACCCTCGACCATAGAGTCATGCAGCACTGAAACAGGCCCTTCGGCCCACCGAGTCTGTGCCGACCATCAACCACCCATTTATATTAATCCTACATTAATCCCATAATCCCTACCACATCCACACCTTCCCTCAATTCTTCTACCACCTACCTACACTCAGGGCAATTTATAATGGCCAATTTACCTATCAATCTGCATGTCTTTGGCTGTGGGAGGAAACCAGAGCACCCGGCAGAAACCGATGCGGTCACAGGGAGAACTTGCAAACTCCGCACAGGCAGTACCCTGAACCAAACCCAGGTTGCTGGAGCTGTGAGGCTGCGGTGCTAACCACTGTGCCACCTCTGCCTCCTGCCACGAAGCTAATTTTGGATCCAATTTGCCAAATTGCCCTGGATCCCATGGGCTCTTACGTTCTTAACCAATCTCCCATGCGGGACCTTATCAAAAGCCTTACTGAAATCCATGTAGACTACATCAACTGTTTTGCCCTCATCTAAACATCTAGTCACCTCCTCGAAAAATTCAATCACGTTTGTTAGACACGATCGCCCCCTGACAAAGCCATGCTGACTATCCCTGATTAATCCTTGCCACTCCAAGTGGAGATTAATCCTGTCCCTCAGAATTTTTCCAATTGTTTCCCTACAATTAATGTTAGACTCACTGGCCTGTAATTACCTGGTTTATCCCTACTACCCTTCTTGAAGAATGGTACCACATTCACTGTCCTCCAGTCCTCTGGCACCTCTCCTGTGGCCAGAGAGGATATGAAAATTTGTGTCAGTGTCCCTGCAATCTCCTGCCTTGCCTCACATAACAGCCTGGGATACATCTCATCTGGGCCTGCAGATTTATCCACTTTTAAGCCCGCTAAAACATCTAATACATCCTCCTTTTCAATGCTAATATGTTCAGGTATATCACAATCCCCCTCCCTGATCTCTACACCTACATCGTCCTTCTCCATAGTGAACACAGATGCAAAGTAATCATTCAAAATCTCACCTACGTCCTCCGGTTCCACACGCAGATTGCCACTTTGGTCCGTAATGGGTCCTATTCTTTCCCTGGTTATTCTCTTGCCCTTAATATACTTATAAAACGCCTTGGGATTTTCCTTTAGCTTGTCTGCCAGTGTTTTTTCATCCTCTCTTCGCTCTCCTAATTACTTTTTTAAGTACCCCCCTACACTTTCCATACTCCTCTAGGGCCTCTGCTGTTTTCAGCACTTTGAATCTGCCATAAGCCTCCTTTTCTTTTCTTATCCAATCCTCTATATTCCTTGACATCCAGGGTTCCCTGGACTTGTTGGTTCTACCCTTCACCTTTACAGGGACATGTTGGCCCTGAACTCTCACTATTTCCTCTTTGACTGACTCCCACTGGTCTGCTGTAGACTTTCCTACAAGTAGCTGCTCCTACTGGCCAGATCTTGTTTTATCATATTGAGATCGGCCTTCCCCCAATTCAGTACTTTTATTTCCGGTCACTCTTAGTCCTTTTCCATGACTACCTTAAATTTTACAGAGTTATGGTCACTATCCCCAAAATGCACCCGCACTGACACTTCTACCAATTGTCTGGCTTCATTCCCCAGGATTAGGTTCAGTACCACCCCTTCTCTTGTAGGACTTTCTATGTACTGGCTCAAAAAGCTCTCCTGGATGCACTTCAAGAATTCCTCCCCTTTAAGCCTTTTGCACGAAGACTTTCGATATTGGGGAAGTTGAAATCCCCTACTATTATTACCCTTTTAATTCTACACCTCTCTGAGATTTGCCTACATATCTGCTCCTCTATCTCTCCCTGTCTGTTTGGAGGCCTGTAGTACACACCCAGCCAAGCGATTGCCCCCTTTTTGTTTTTAAGTTCTACCCATATGGCCTCATTTGAGGAACCTTCTAAGATATCATCCCTTCTTACTGCAGTAATTGACCCCTTGATCAACAGTGCAATGCCACCTCCTCTTTTACACTCCTGTCACGCCTGAAGATTCTATACCCTGGAATATTGAGCTGCCAGTCCTGCCCTTCCCTCAACCATGTCTCTGTGACAGTAATAATATCATATTCCCATGTGTTACTCAATGCCCTCAATTCATCTGCCTTACTAGTAAGACTCCTTGCATTAAAATAGATGCAATCCAGCCTTGCATTAGTCGCATGTGCCTTAACAGGTCTATATTTGCTCTGCCTTCCAGACTGACTCAGTTTCTCTTCTATATTTGACTGTGCATCACCCCCTACTGTACCTCCACTCTGTATCCCATCCCCTTGCCAAATTAGTTTAACAACCCCCCAACAGCACTAGCAAACCTCCCAGCAAGGATGTTGGTCCTGTTCCGGTTCAGGTGCAACCTGTCCAACTTGAACAGGTCCCACCTTCGCCAGAAACAGACCCAGTGATCCAGGAAGCTAAAGCCCTCCCTCCTGCACCATGTCTTCAGCCACGCATTCATCTGCTCTATCCTCCTATTCCTATACTCACTAGCACGTGGCACCAGGAGTAATCCAGAGATTACAACCTTTGAAGTCCTGCTTTTTAATCTGCTACCTAGCTCCCTAAATTCCTGTTGCAGGACCTCATCCCTCTTTTTACCTGTGTCGTTGGTATCAATGTGTACCACGACCTCTGACTGTTCACTCTCCCCTTTCAGAATGTCCTGCAGCCATTCCACGACATCCTTGACCCTAGCAGCAGGGAGGCAACAGACCATCCTGGAGTCACGTTTGCGGCCGCAGAAATGCCTGTCTGTTCCCCTTATGATTGAATCCCCTATCACAATAGTCCTGCCACTCTTCTTCCTTCCCTCCTGTGCAGCAGAGCCACCCATGGTGCCATGAACTTGGCTCTTGCTGCTTTCCCCTGAGCTATCTCCCCCAACAATATCCAAAGTGGAAAATCTGTTAGAGAGGGGGATGGCCACAGGGGACTCCTGCACTACCTGCCTTCCTCTTCTCTGCCTGGTGGTCACCCATTCCCTTCCTGCCTTTGCTGCATTTGCCTGCAGTGTGACCACCTCGCTAAATATGCTATCCATGACAATCTCAGCAACGCGGATGCTCCACAGTGAATCGATCCGCAGCTCCAGCTCCACAATGCAGGTAGCCAGTAGCTGCAGATGGATACACTTCCTGCACACATGGTCGTCAGGGACACTGGAAGCGTCCCTGATTTCCCACTTAGTGCAGGAGCAGCATATCACGGGTGCGAGCTCTCCTGCCATGACTTACCTTAAGATTATTTAGTTACTCCCTTTAATTAAAAAATACTAATTATGTTAGGGGCCTTGTTCTACTCCAAACACTACCTACTACAATCTAAAGTCCTTAATAAGTCATGACGTCTGAATGTTGCCTCACCCCTCAATGGCTACAATTTCTCTCTCCATTCCCCACCCCCCCCCCCCCCCAGCAACAATACCCCGCTTCGGCTGCTCGCTTCCCGCCTTGCCGCTCCCCCCACCCCAGCTGCTCGCACCCGGCCTCGCCACTCTCTCCCCGCCGGCCATTTGCTCCCTGCTTCCCCCCAACCTCAGTCTCTCGCTCTCCACCTCTGCCCCTCAGCCACTCACTCCCTGACTCCCCACCTCGGCCGCTTGCTCTCCGCCTCACCACCTCAGCCGCTCACTCCCAGCCTCCCCGCCTTGCTGCTTCAGCCACTCGCTCGCCGCTCCTCCCCACGGCCAATCACTCCCTGCTTTGCTGCCTGGAGAAGCAGTGGGGAACGAGCTGCTGAGGGAGGAGCGAGTGGCCAAGGGGTGCTAGGACGATGTGGGAGCGAGTGGCCGAAGGGGGGATGTGGTGAGGTGGGGAGTGAGTGGCAAGCAGATGGGCGTGGGAGGAAGCGGCAAAAAGAAGCGCGATGGCAGGAGGGAGCGGGATACTGTTGGGGTGGGATGGAGGCAGCGATGTCAACCATTAAGGGGGTTGGGGTTTAATTTGTTTTTTGTGACAAATTGAGCAGCGCCATCTTTATTACTGGCAGCTGCCTGAGACATCATTGACAGTGACGTTTCAGTGGAACAGGCTACATTTGCGCATATGCCAGTACTGCACTAGCTAGTGGTTGCATTGTCAGCAAACATAGCCCTTTCATTTTGAGTTTGCAGTCTCTGTAACTCAAATCTTCTTGCCGCCCCATCTCTTTGTATTTCTCTTTCCTCTTTTTCCTTTTGATGCTGCATCTCTTCCCTCTTCAGCTGCATCTCCCTTTCCTCTTTTTCCTTTTGAAACTGAAACTCCCTTTCTTCCTTCTCCTTTTGAAATTCCCTTTTGTCTTTTTCATTTTGAAGCTGAAATTCCCTTCCTTTTCCTTTTGAAGCTGAAACTCTCTCTTCCTTTTTCATCTGTAACTAAATTCTAGCTAGAATTATTTTTTCAGACTCCGATTCTAAGCTTTCTTCTTCTAGTTCATGGGTAAGTTTAAAATGAAATAAAAACAGCAAATGCTAGAAATACTAGCAGGTCAGGCAATAGAGAGAAGCAGAGTTAACGTTTCAGGTCTGTGACCTTTCATCAGAACTGACAAAGATTAGAAAAGAATTAGGTTTTAAGCAAGTGAAGGGAGTGGTGGTGAAGAGAACAAGAGGGAAGGTGTGTGATAGGGCTGAGGGCAGGAGAGATTAAATAACAAAACTGTCATGGGACAAAGGCAAAGAGCATGTTAGTAACTGTGGTGAAAGACAAAGCATTAGTCCAGAGAGAGTGTTAATGACAGAATAATGAGCAGCTCTGTCCACATGAAAACAGGCACATGGTTACAAAATAAAATAATAAAAAATATTAAAAAAGGCCAACCATGCTCTGAAATTGTTGAACTCAAGGTTGAGTCCACAAGGCTGTAGAGTGCCTAATTGAAAGATCAGGTGCTGCTCCTTGAGCTTGCCTTGATGTTCATTGGAACACTGCAGCAGGCCCAGGACAGAAATGTGGGCATGAGAGCAAGGGGGTGTGTTGAAGTGGCAAACAACCGGAAGCTCGGGGTCATGCTTTCGGACTGAGTGGAGGTGTTCCGCAAAGCAGTCACCCAATCTGCGTTTGGTCTCCCCAATGTAGAGGCGACCACATTATGAGCAGCAAATACAGTATGCAAAATTGAAGGAAGTACAAGTATTGAAGGAAGTACAAGTAAATCACTGCTTCACCTGGAAGGAGTGTTTAGGGCTTTGGATGGTGAGGAGAGAGGAGGTAAAAGGACTGGTATTACACCTCCTGCGATTGCATGGGAAGGTGCCGTGGGAAGGGGATGAGTGTCAGGGGTAATGGAGGAGTGGACCAGGGTGTCGCGGAGGGAATGATCCCTTCGGAATGCTGACAGGGGAGGGGAAGGGAAGATGTGTTTGGTGGGGGCATCATGCTGGAGGTGGCAGAAATGGTGGAGGATGATCCTTTGGATGTTAAGGCTGGTGGGTGGAAAGTGAGGACAAGGGGAGCGCTTTCGCGGTTCTGGGAAGGAGGGGAAGGGGTGAGGGCAAAAGTGCAGGAAATAGGTTGGACACGGTTGAGGGCCCTGTCAACCATAGTGGGGGGGGGGGGGGGGGGCGGAATTCTCAGTCCACAGTTTTAAATCAGTGTCCTGAGCATATATTTTCTAACGCCACCTGTGAAATGAAATATTGATGAACTGAAGTTTATCCTATGCTAAGTGGAGTATGTCCAATTTATTTTCAAACCAGGCCCATAATTCATAGATGAGGGAACAGGAGATGGATGCTTCTATACATACAGGATCTATCTGTGTGTATGAATTGTATTATGAGCATGTAGTTTTTTTTTTCCGGAAATATGCGGTGTGCCTTTAAGGCTCGCAAAGGATCAGTACTGCTTTAAAAACCAGCAAGCCTCAGGAGTTGGAGAAAGTGCATTTTCAGTTGCCATTGGATACAGCCATTTGGAGACTGCGATTCAAAGGGTGCATTCTCATTACCTTGGAAACAGCCACTTGGACTGAGCATCAAGCGATACATTTGTTACAATTCAATTTTGAACTGGATTTTTAGTTGACGTCTGTTCTAACAGAACACAGACAGACAGACAGCTGGTGTTAGCAACTGAAAGAAGAGCTCTCATCCACTTAAACTGAAGGAAGAGAATTTAGTCTGTTTAATTATTATCTCTCCAAATTCTAAAATGTCAAGCCAAAACAGAGATCACTAATAATTTAAACTGAAGGAAAGAAAGCATCACTTACTGCTGGAATTAGACTATGGAAAAACCTTTTTTCCCCATCGGACGGCTGTGAGGACTTCAAGCAACATTGGACTGTAAATTTGCAAGGACTCTAATTTTTTCTATTTTAAATGTTGTTTATATCTTCATAGTGTTTAAGAATTTAGTTTTTTAAATTAAACAGTTAATTTATTGATTTAAAGACACCTGATTTGTTTAGCCGCATTCAGGGGTTATAGTTGGTACAATTTGTCTGGGTCTTTCTTTAATTTGGAAAGTTTAAAATGATATGTTATGTGATCTGTGGAGGGACAGGATTGAATTAACAGTGCGTTTCTCCCACCACAAGCAGAATCATATATTTTGATTGGGGGCTTTGACTGGAGCGGTCGGTTGTAACATATTAATTCGGGACTTGTCCAGGATTTGAATCACATATTAATTGGGTTTCTGGATTTGAGTCATATCTTAATTGGGGGCTCACTCACTGTTGAATCATATTTAATTTGGTGGCTCACATCTGGGATCAGAATCAGACTAATTTGGAGGCCTTGCATTTGGAATCTACTTGTCTCTGGAATAACATTTAAATTGGGGTCCTGCGTTTGGTATCATATTAATTGCTCGCACATCTGGGATCATAGCAATTGGAAACTCTATTGTTGGGATCTAAATCTAACACCAATTACAAAAAAATTAAAAGAACCAGGTCTCTTGTATAGTAAGATACAGTCTATACCATTGTTATGGCATTAGTGGTTGTAGCAGAGTTTTTGGGAAAGCAGAATGTTTCCCTGAGTGACTTGATAACTTTAACTAAGAACAAATTAAAAGAATTGGCAGCAAAATTGGAGTTGGAATTGAAATCAGGTGCCAAAAAAGCAGGAATAATTGGATTGATAGTCAAACATCTGGAATTAGTAAAAGAAGATGATGATGATGATGATGAAGCTGAAAGGGAATACGAGAGACATGAAGGTCCAAGAGTGATGCAGTGGTATTGGCTAAGATTCAGTTAGAAACGAAAAAACTTGAGGCAGAAAAAGAATTAAGAACACCTGCATTGGAAAAAGAGGAAAGGGAGAAAGAGAGAGCATTTCAGACAGAAAATGAAAGAGAAAAGAGGTAATTTAAGTTAAAAGAGATGGAACTAAGACAAAAGGGTAGTCTTGAATCCAGGGAAAATTCGGGTCAGGAAGAATCTGAGTTTAGATCACAACCCAACGAGAAGTTGTTTAAATTTATACAGGCTCTTCCTAAGTTCAAGTAAAGGGAGGTAGAGACATTTTTCATATCTTTTGAAAAAATAGCCAAACAGATGAAATGGCTGAAAGAAAGCTGGACATTGCAGGCTGGTAGGCAGAATTCATGAAGCTTATGCCATGCTTTCTGAAGAGGCTTCTGCAGATTATGAGATGGCAAAAAAGGCTATTCTCAAAAAAGGCGTATGAGTTAGTCCCTGAAGCTTACCGTCAGAAGTTTAGGAACTTACGGAGATTGACTGGGCAGACATATTTAGAATTTGAGAGGGTGAAGCAAATGAATTTTGACTGTTGGATATGGACATTAAAGAAGAAACCACATATGGGAACCTTCGAGAATTGATTCTCTTAGAAGAGTTTAAAAACTCCATTCCTTCAGTAGTGAGAACTCATATAGATAACCTGAAAGTTTGTTGTGCCACATTAATATGCTCAAACCATATTACTGCAGGGAGGAGGATAAGCCAGTACAGGTATGTCAGGTAATCGGGACTGTTGAGAAAGAAAAGGATAGTGAGGGTGAGGCAGAAGCAGGCCTAGGAAATTCTCAGATTGAACCTCCAACTATCCCATTAGCAAATGCAGAATGGCTAGGAAAATTAAACAATAGGCTTTTACACTTAGAGGCTAAACAGGGTGAAATCCTAACCAGGGTTTTCACAACGTTTCAAAAGGTTTGTAGGGATAAGCCAGGATATACAACCTTAGCCACACATTATGTGGGTATAGGGGGAGCCATTCCTTTAAAATGACATCCTTGTCGCTTAGGTCCAGACAGACAGTCCCAAGTGGAAGCAAAGGTACAATGCATGCTGAAGGGCAGCTTAGATGAACCTAGTCAGGACAACTGGAATTCGCAGATGGTTTTGATGACTAAACCTGGTGGGTCAGCTTAAACTTGCATAGACTCTAGAAAAGTCACTGTGGTAAAGAAGGCAGACTCCTACCCAAATTCTCATTTAAAGAACTATAAGGACTGAGTGGGCAAAACAATGTATCTTAAAGAGACGGATCGGAGGGATACTGTCAAATTCTTTTGACACCCCAGGGTAAGCAAAAATAAGCTTCTGTTACACTGGACAGGGTTTTCCAGTGTCAAGTGATGCCACATAGGTTAAGGGGTACTCAAGAAATTTCTCATAGAATAGTAAACCCAGTAGTGGTCAGTGCTCCTGAATTTACAGTTCACCTGTCTGAGGTGATGGACAATAGGGAAGGAAAACACGAAACAATTGGAAGACTATTCTTGTAAATTTGAAGTGGGTTAATTAGAACAACCTTTTGAAAATTTAAAGCCGAATGTTCTGATGGAACTTATTGCTGTAATCTAAACATTTTTTTTAGAAAAGTCTATATCTGTAAATGCGGGGAAAAAAATGTGTTCGCATTCTTTCAATTTGTATTTTTTTTTACCCATTGTAATGAAACGCATTCCAGGAATGGTGTTTCATTACACCAGGGACAGAGGTGTTATGATCCTGTAGTTTTTTTCCCCGGGAATATGCAGTGTGCCTTTAAGGCTTGCAAAGGATCAGTACTGCTTTAAGAACCAGCAGGCCTCAGGAGTTGGAGAAATTGCATTTTTGGTTGCCTTTGGATACAGCCATTTGGAGACTGCGATTCAAAGGGTGCATTCTCATTACCTTGGATACAGCCACTTGGACTGAGCATCAAGCGATGCATTTGTTACAATTCAATTTTGAACTGGATTTTTAGTTGAAGACAGTCTGTTCTAACAGAACACAGATAGACAGACAGCTGATGTTAGCATTTGAAAGAACTCTCAGCCATTTAAACTAAAGGAAGAGAATTTAGTCTGTTTAATTATTATTATCTCTCAAAATTCAAGCCAAAACAGAGATCTCTGATAATTTAAACTGAAGGAAGGAAAGCATCACTTACTGCTGGAATTAGACTATGGACTGTTCTACTGTGGAAAAAACGTTTTTCCCCATCGGACGGCTGTGAGGACTTCAAGCAACATTGGACTGTAAATTTGCAAGGACTCTAATTTTTTCTATTTTAAATGTTGTTTATATCTTCGTAGTGTTTATGAATTTAGTTTTTTTAATTAAACAGTTAATTGTTGATTTAAAGACACCTGATTTGTTTAGCCTAATTCGGGGGTTAATAGATGGTACAATTTGTCTGGGTCTTTCTTTAATTTGGAAAGCTTAAAATGATATGTTAGGTGATCTGTGGAGGGACAGGATTGAATTAACAGTGCGTTTCTCCCACCACAAGCAGAATCATATATTTTGATTGGAGGCTTTGACTGGAGAGGTCGGTTGTAACAATTGGAAAGTATTCAAGTGAGTTATCTCTAGGAGGGAGATAACAATTGCTTTGGTTCAGCATGTGATCACGGATTTGTGATGTTTTTTGTTGGTTCTGAGTATCTAAATCTTACAGAAAGCCCACCGACATAGGATTACATAGGACATATGGCACAGAAACAGGCCATTCGGCTCAACCAGTCCATTCTGGTGTTTATGCTGCACTCGAGACTCCTCCAATCTTTCCTCATCTAAGTCTATCATCATAACTCCGCCTATTCCCTGCTCCCTCATATGCTTGTCTAGCTTCCCCTTAAATGCATCGATATTATTCCCTTCAACCACTCCCTGTGGTAGCATGTTCCACATTTTCGCCACACCTTAGGTAAAGAAGTTTCTTCTGAATTTCCTATTGGATTTCTTGGTGACTATCTTATATTGATGGCCTTCAGTTGTGCTCTTCCCCACAAGTGGACATATTCTCTCTGTATCCATCCTATCAAAACCTTTCATAATTTTAAAGATTTCTATTAGATCACCCCTCAGCCAACTTTTTCAAGAGAAAAGAGACCATGCCTGTTCATCCTTTCCTGATATGTATACCCTTGCATTTCGGGAAATCTTCCATGCACCCTCTCCACTGTCTCTATATCCTTCTTATAATATGGTTACCAGAAGTGCACATAGTACTCTTAAGTGTGGAATAACCTAGGTTCGATACAGTTTTAGCAAAACTTCCCTACTTTTCAATTTATCCCTAATGCATTGCCCAGTGCATTGGTTTGCTTTTTTTATGGCTTTGCTAACCTGTGACTCATCTTCTGGGTATTTGTGTATTTGTACTCCCAAGATTCCTGTCCCTCTACCCCACCTAGACTTGCACCTTCCAAGTAATAATTGACCTCCTTATTCTTTTTACCAAATTGTGTATATAGGAATCATTGTTGCTAAAGTTCTTCCATTGTATAGGTAAAGGGAAATATGGTCAATTATGGAAACATTACATGCTTAGTTATTTAAAAGTTGCAATTATGATTCATATTTCTGACTTCTAAAGCCTAGCAACATCTTTTGAATATCCACATAGAGAAACCATGTGAAAACCATATTACCATGTTCTAAGGCTCCACCTACATGTTAAGGTGGATGTAAAAAATTCCACAGCATTATTCAAAGATGAACAGGGAACTATCCCGCCACCTGAGCCAATATTCCTATTTCAACCAATATCATCAAAAATAGATAAACTGATCAAAATTAACTATTTTGCTGTATGTGGAACCTTGCTTCATGCAAATTAGCTGTCACATTTGCCTACATAATAGCAACTAGATTTGAAAAGCAACATCGAGAATGAGACATTTTAAGATGTACAGTAGTGAGAATGTAATGAAATGCTATATTTATGCAATTTCTTTATATAGTTGGTTATGCAAAAAAAAAGCCAGCAGGAACTCCCTTTTGCTTGCAGCATTGCTGCTGAAGACATGTCTGCTGGCAATAGTAGCGCTTTCAGGTATATGCAGCACAAGTGTCAGATCAGTTTGTTCGTGCCACCAAGAAATTAAAACGACATCTTACTCCCCAGTTTTGGTTATTATCTTTTAAAAAATGTTTACAGTTATAACATTGATTGTTGTTGGCATCCTTCCATCTATGAGAGATGATGGACATGCAGCAAACAATACATTTAGGTGGGGTGTCTTTATATAGTGCATCTTTGCTGATGGCTGTTGAGGCCATGCCTTGAGAGGCAGGTTCTGCCACAAGTGCTGCATATGAAGTTGCCAGGTGACATTTTGGATTGTTGCTTTCAGTGTTGGCACTAGTTGCGAAGCTGTAGTAGCCACTGGTCATGGTGGTAGTGCATGCCATGCAACAGGAGATGTTTGCCATTTCCCTCGTTTGTCAGCTAGTGATTTCCAGGTGTGATAGTCAATGTTTAGGGCCATCATGTCACGCTTGCAGGCACCCTTGAAGCAGAACTTTGGACACTCCACTGGTTGTCTGGCTCCGGCTGCCTCATCATACAGAAGGTCCTTGGGTATACGACTATCTTCCATCCTGCAGACGTACCCAATCCACCGTCAATTACTGCAGTAAGGAGGGATGATATCTTAGAAGGTTCCTCAAATGAGGCCATATGGGTAGAACTTAAAAGCAAAAAGGGGGCAATCACTTTAGAGTCATAGAGTCATATAGCACAGAAACAGGCCCTTCGGCCCATCGTGTCTGTGCCAGTCATCAAGCACTTACCTATTTTAATCCCATTTTCCAGCACTTGGCCCGTAGCCATGTATGCTATGGCATTTCAAGTGCTCATCTAAATACTTCTTAAATGATGTGAGGGTTCCTGCCTCTACCACCTCTTCAGGCAGTATGTTCCAGATTCCAACCACCCTCTGGGTGAAATAATTTTTCCTCAAATCCTCTCTAAACCTCCTGCCCCTTACCTTAAATCTATGCCCCCTGGTTATTGACACCTCCGCTAGGGGAAAAAGTTTCTTCCTATCTAATCTATCAATGCCCCACATAATTTTGTCTACCTCAATCATGTCCCCCCTCAGCCTTCTCGGCTCTATGGAAAACAACCCTAGCCTTTTCAGTTTCTCTTCATAGCTGAAACGCTCCAGCCTGGGCAACATCCTGGTGAATCTCCTCTGCACCCTCTCCAGTGCAATCACATCCTTCCTATAGTGTGGTGCCCAGAACTGTACACAGTACTCCAGCTGTGGCCTAACTAGCATTTTATACAGCTCCATCATTACCTCCCTGCTTTTATATTCTGTGCCTCAGCTAACAAAGGCAAGTATCCCATATGCCTTCCTAACCATCTTATCTACCTGTGCTGCTGCCTTCAGTGATCTATGGACAAGTACACCAAGGTCCCTCTGACCTTCTGTACTTCCTAGGGTCCTACTATCCATTGTATATTCCCTTGCCTTGTTAATCCTCGCAAAATGCATCACCTCACACTTCTGAAGATTAAATTCCATTTGCCACTGCTCCACCCATCTTACCAGCCCATCTATATCGTCCTGTAATCTAAGGCTTTCCTCCTCAATATTTACGACACCACCAATTTTCATGTCATCTGCGAACTTACTGATCATACCTCCTATATTCACATCTAAATGTAGATAGGAGTAGATATAGGGGGAGATAGAGGAGCAGATATGTAGGCAAGTCTCAGAGAGGTGTAAAAAGTATAGGGTAATAATAGTATGGGATTTCAACTTCCCCAATATTAACTGGGATAGTCTTTGTACAAAAGGCTTAAAGGGGGTGGAATTCTTAAAGTGCATCCAGGGGAGATTTTTGAGCCAGCACATAGAAAGTCCTACAAGAGAAGGGGCGGTACTGGACCTAATCTTAGGGAATGAAGCTGGACAAGTGGTCAGTGTCAGTGGAGGAGCATTTTGGGGATAGTGACCATAACTCTGTACGATTTAAGGTAGTTTTGGAAAAGGACAAAGATGGCCCGGAAATAAAAGTACTGGATTGGGGGAAGGCTGATTTCAATATGATAAAACAGGATCTGGCCAAAGTGGACTAGGAGCAGCTACTGTAGGAAAGTCTACATCAGACCAGTGGGAGTCATTCAAAAAGGAAATAGTGAGAGTTCAAGGCCAACATGTTCCTGTAAAGGTGAAGAGTAGGACCAATAAGTCCAGGGAACCCTGGATGTCAGGGATATAGAGGATTGGATAAGAAAAAAAAAGGAGGCTTATGGCAGATTCAAAGGGCTGAAAACAGCAGAGGCCCTAGAGGAGTATGGAAAGTGTAGGGGGGTACTTAAAAAAGTAATTAGGAGAGCGAAGAGGGAGCATGAAAAAACACTGGTGGGCAAGTTAAAGGAAAATCCCAAGGCGTTTTATAAGTATATTAAGGGCAAGAGAATAACCAGGGAAAGAGTAGGACCCATTATGGACCAAAGTGGCAATCTGTGTGTGGAACCGGAGGACGTAGGTGAGATTTTGAATGATTACTTTGCATCTGTGTTCACTATGGAGAAGGACGATGTAGGTGTAGAGATCAGGGAGGGGGATTGTGATATGCTTGAACAAATTAACATGGAAAGGGAGAGGTATTAGCTGTTTTAGTGGGCTTAAAAATGGATAAATCCCCAGGCCCAGACAAGATGTATCCCAGGCTGCTATGTGAGGCAAGGCAGGAGATTGCAGGGACTCTGACACAAATTTTCAAATCCTCTCTGGCTACAGGAGAGGTGCCAGAGGACTGGAGGACAGTGAATGTGGTACCATTATTCAAGAAGGGTAGTAGGGATAAACCAGGTAATTACAGGCCAGGGAGTCTAACATCAGTGGTAGGGAAACTATTGGAAAAATTCTGAGGGACAGGATTAATCTCCACTTGGAGACACAGGGATTAATCAGGGATAGTCAGCATGGCTTTGTCAGGGGGAGATCATGTCTAACAAATTTGATTGAATTTTTCGAGGAGTTGTAGATGAGGGTAAAACAGTTGATGTCGTCCACATGGACTTTAGTAAGACTTTCGACTCCCGCATGGGAGATTGGTCAAGAAGGTCAGAGCCCATGAGATCTCGGGCACTTTGGCAAATTGGATCCAAAATTGGCTTAGTGGCAGGAGGCAGAGGATGATGGTCAAGGGTTGTTTTTGCGATTGGAAGCCTGTGACCTGTGGTGTATCGCAGGGATTGGTGCTGGGACCCTTGCTGTTTGTAGTGTCTTCTTCTTCTTCTCTTCTTTGGCCTCCTTGTCTCGAGAGACAATGGGTAAGCGCCTAGAGGTGACACGAAAATTGGTGGTGTCGTAAATAGTGAGGAGGAAAGCCTTAGATTACAGGACGATATAGATGGGCTGGTAAGATGGGTGGAGCAGTGGCAGATGGGATTTAATCCTGAGAAGTGTGAGGTGATGTATTTTGGGAGGACGAATAAGGCAAGGGAATATACAATGGATAGTAGGACCCTAGGAAGTACAGAGGGTCAGAGGGACCTTGGTGCCCATAGATCACTGAAGGGAGCAGCAAAAGGTAGTTCGGAAGGCATTAGGGATACTTGCCTTTATTAGCCGAGGCACAGGATATAAGAGCAGGGGAGTTATGATAGAGCTGTATAAAACACTATTAAGGCCACAGCTGGAGTACTGCGTACAGTTCTGGTCGCCACACTATAGGAAGGATGTGATAGCACTGGAGAGGGTGCAGAGGAGATTCACCAGGATGTTGCCTGGGCTGGAGCATTTCAGCTATGAAGAGAGACTGGATAGGCTCGGGTTGTTTTCCTTAGAGCAGAGAAGGCTGAGGGGGGACCTGATTAAGGTATACAAAATTATGAGGCGCATAGATAGGGTAGATAGGAAGAAACGTTTTCCCTTAAGCGGAGGTATCAGTAATCAGGGGGCATAGATTTAAGGTAAGGGGCAGGAGGTTTAGAGGGAATTTGAGGAAAAATAATTTCACCAGAGGGTGTTTGGAATCTGGAACACACTGCCTCAAGGGATGGTAGAGGCAAGTACCCTCACAAGATTTCAGGAGTATTTAGATGAACACTTGAAACGCCATAGTATACAAGGCTATGGGCCAAGTGCTGGAAAATGGGATTAGAATGTGCACACTGGACCTCAGCATCTCCGCCTCACCTTATCTCAAAAACAGTTCTATTCCGCAGTTTCATTTCATCCTTCGTCTCATCTGACGCATTAACAAAAAACTTTTTTTCTTCCTTTCAGGTGTCAAGGAACGCAAGCCCCGGCAGTTGATGGGGACTCGTGCCTCTCCAGATCCTTCTTCCCCTTCACTTCCCTCTGACCCCACCCATTCTGATCTGACCCCTTGCCATGTATTCACTATACCCTCTGACCTCCCCCTCTCTGACGCTGAACGTTCTGTACTCAGCAAAGGTCTCAGTTTTATCCCCTTATGCCCGCACCTCAATGAATTTCATGCTCGGCATGACATTGAGCTCTTCTTCTGTTGCCTCCGCCTCCAGGCTCACTTCTTTGACCAGGGGTCCTCCCCTCCACCTCCAGCATTCTCCCTCTACCTGGAGCCCTCCCCTGGGCCTCTTAACCGCTCATGATCTTATCACTGAAAACTGTCGGCGAGACATTGGTCATCTCAATTTCTCTGCCCCCCTCACTCACTTTAACCTGTCCCTCTCTGAACTTGAGGCACTCAGTTCTCTCCGGTCTAACACCGACATGGTTACCAAACCTGCAGTCAAGGGTGGTGGTGTTGTTGTATGGCGTACTGACCTCTACCTTGTAGAGGCTCAGCGCCAACTTTCAGACACTTTTTCCTACCTCCCCCTGAACCATGACCCCACCGCCAAACATCAAGCGACTGTCCACAGGACTGTCACTGATCTCATCTCCTCTGGAGATCTTCCCTCTACAGCTTCCAACCTCATAGTCCTGCTACCCTGGACAGCCTGCTTCTACCTCCTTCCCAAAATCCACAAACGGGACTGTCCTGGCAGACCCATTGCGTCATCCTGCTCCTGCCCCACTGAACTTATTTCTTCCTATCTTGACTCTATCCTTTCTCCACTGGTCCAGTCTCTTCCCACCTATATCTGTGACTCTTCTGACGCCCTACGTCATTTTGACAATTTCCAGTTTCCTGGCCCCAACCGCCTCCTCTTCACAATGGACATCCAATCTCTCTACACCTCCATCCCCCACCAGGACAGTTTGAGGGCTCTCCGCTTCTTCCGTGAACAGAGGCCCAACCAGTCCCCATCCACCACCACCCTGTTCCACCTGGCTGAACTTGTTCTCGCATAGAACAACTTTTCCTTCAACTCCACTCACTTCCTTCAAGTAAAAGGTGTTGCTATGGGTACCCGCATGAGTCCTAGTTATGTCTGTCTTTTTGTGGGATATGTCGAACATTCCTTGTTCCCTTCCTACTCAGGCCTCCTCCCCCAAATCTTTTTCCAGTACTTTTATGACTGTATTGGTGCCATTTCCTGCTCCTGCCCCAAACTGGAAAACTTTATCAACTTTTCTTCTAATTTCCACCCTTCTCTCACCATTACATGGTCCATCTTCAACACTTCCCTTCTCTTCCTCGACTTCTCTGTCTCCATCTCTGGGGATAGACAGTCTACTAATATCCATTATAAGCCCACCGACTTCCACAGCTACCTCGACTACACTTCTTCACACCCTGCCTCCCATAAGGACTCCATTCCATTCTCCCAGTTTCTCCATCTCCAACGCATCTGCTCTGATGATGCTACCTTCCATGACAGCGCTTCTGATATGTCTTCCTTTTTCCTCAACCAAGGATTCCCCCCCCACTGTGGTTGACAGGGCTCTCAACTGTGTCCGACCCATTTTCCGCACCTCTGCCCTCACCACTTCCCCTCCCTCCCAGAACCGTGACAGGGTTCCCCTTGTCCTCACTTTCCACCCCATCAGCCTCCATATCCAAAGGTTCATCCTCCGCCATTTCTGCCACCTTCAGCGTGATGCCACTACCAAACGGATCTTCCCCTCCCTTCCCGTCAGCATTCCGAAGGGATCTTGCCCTCCGCGACACCCTGGTCCACTCCTCCATTACTCCACCACCTCGTCCCCTTCCCACGGCACCTTCCCCTGCAATTGTAGGAGGTGTAATAACTGCCCATTTACCTCCTCTCTCCTCACTATCCCAGGCCCCAAACACTCCTTTCAGGTGAAGCAGCAATTTACTTGTACTTCTTTCAATGTAGTATACTGTATTTGCTGCTCACAATGTGGTCTCCTTTACATTGGGGAGACCAAACGCAGACTGGGTGACCGCTTTGCAGAACACCTCCGCTCAGTCGAAAGCATGACCCCGAGCTTCCGGTTGCTTGCCATTTCAACACACCCTCCTGCTCTCATGTTCACATCTCTGTCCTGGGATTGCTGCAATGTTCCAGTGAATCTCATTTACCGATTAGGCACACTGCAGACTGCCGGACTGAACATTAAGTTCAATAATTTCAGAGCATGATGGGCCTGCCATTTTACTTTTATTTTTAGTTATTTTTTCTTTTTTTGTGTGTTTATTGTATTTCATCTTAGTTTGTTCAGTTTGCCTACCCACTTTTTTTTTCATGTTTGTACTTACCGCTGTTCAGTTTTCAGTCCGTTAACACCCTATCTGTACTAATACTTTGTCTTTCAACACATCATTTACATATTGTTTGCCTTTGCTCCATGACCTTCTGGTCAGTTATTCTCTGTGACCTTGTTCTATCTACACCTTCTCCTTTGTTATCTCTTGCCCCACCCCCGCTTTGCTTGCTTAAAACTTTTTACATTTCTAATATTTGCCAATTCTGAAGAAGGGTCACTGACCTGAAATGTTAACTCTGCTTCTCTCTTCACAGATGCTGCCAGACCTGCTGAGTATTTCCAGCATTTCTTGTTTTTATTTCAGATTTCCAGCATCCGCAGTATTTTGGTTTTATTTTAGGATAGGTGCTTGATGGCCGGCACGGACACGATGGGCCAAAGGGCCTGTTTCTGTGCTGTATGACTCTATGACACCGAAGCCACCTCTGTTTGATTAGTGCTAATACACTTGCGAACTTTGCCTTTGTGAGGACTGCTGCATTTGTGAATTTGTCCTGCCAGGATATACCCATAATGCGCTGCAAACAATGAAGATGGAAATTGTTCAGCTTCTTTTCCTGGTAACTGTAAGTCGCTCATGTTTCGTAGCAAGATGCTGAGGACACAGACCTTATAAACCATCAGGAGTTATTCCATGCGTGTTTTGTGAGTTGGTCAAAGGTAGTAGCTACTTTCCCTATGTGTGCATTAAGCTCTCCATCAAGGGACAGACTGTCCATCACCGTAGACCCGAGGTAGCAGAATTTGCTAACGATTTCCAGTGGGGTGTTATTTTGTGTGATCAGGAGCAGAGATACAACACCTTGTCCCATGACCATGGTTTTCTTGACGCTTATAGTCAGGGACAACTAGTTACAGGCACGGGAGAGACAGTCCATGAGTCTTTGTCGCTGAGTTTCGTGTGGGCGACTAGCGCAACATCATCAGCGTAGAGGAGTTCCCTGATCAGGACACGATGTGTTTTTGTCTTCGCTTTCTGTCTTGATAGATTATAGAACATCCACGTCTGACCTAGTGTGCAAGCAGACTCCTTCCATATCTGCAGGGAAGGCGAAGGTCAGGAGCATGGAGAAGAAGATACCAGAGTAGGGTGTGTTTAAAATTAAACCCTGTTACAATAAGACAGGTAAAGACAGCAAAAGACCCCTAGACACCTTTCGCACCTGGTCATAACACAGATCCAGTGTTTGTTTGCGCTGTGTTTCCCTGTCATTAGCACGGCTTTCTTAGCTATTTTCAGGTCATGCAGTGCCTTAGTTGTTGGGTTTATGTTGTGCATCATGTAGGTTTTGTTTTTTGCATCAATAACAGATATCATCACAGCTGAGTAGGTCTCAAACCAGTCCTTGTTGTGGGTTCCGCCTTTACCAAATGATGCTTCTGCTGCTTCATAGATAATTAAGCTTAGTGACTTCTAAGCTTCATCAAAACCAGATTCAGTACTTCCCAGTAACACCTTGGTGGGGAGAATTCGGTCTAGCAACAGTGTGACGTGCTGGTACTTGACATCATTACTTGTGCAAGGGATGTTGACATGTGGTGGGCTGTTGTGTTTGGAGCTGTGGAACTTTCGGGGCTGCACTTTCACTCTGCTGCTGACAGGAGAGTGGTTGGTGTCGCAGTCTGCACTATGGTAGGTGCGGGTGTGGAGAACACTTGGCAGATCGCACCTCCTCGTGACGACCAGGTCTAGTTGGTACCAATGTCTTGACGTTGGGTGACGCCATAATACTTTGTGGCGATGTCTGCCCTGGAAGAAGGTGTTGATGATGCAGAAATCGTTCAGGGCACAGAACTCAAGAAGGCACTGCCTGTTATTGTTGATCTTGTCCACCCCAAGACAACTGAGGCACGTTGGCCATGAATCACTGTCTGCCTCAACATGTCACAGACCTGAAACGTTAACTCTGCTTCTCTCTCCACAGATGCTGCTGACTTGCTGACTATTTCCAGCACTTTCTGTTTTTATTTCAGATTATAGCTATGGCAGTTTTTAACAGATGCCTATCCAACCAGATCGATGATCATGCTCAGGCTTTATGCTGTGACTTCTTCCATATATTTCATCTGGAATCTGCAACATTAACTGTTTCTCTCTCCACAGATGCTGCCACACCTCCTGAGTATTTCCAGCATTTTCTGTTTTTATTTCAGACTTCCATGATCTACAGTATTTTGCTTTTGCTTCCATATATTTCTTGTAGTTTCCTTGAGCCTATTACAATCGTGTTACAGTTTCACATGAATGAAAAGTGCAGAAGCAATAATAAATGTTGGGATATTTTGTTAAATAGTAAAGGAAATGTATACTAAGTATTATAACACACCTGAAAATGTGGTGCAGAATGGTGGGAGGCTTTTTTCCCCTCATATTTCTTTAGCAGGGGTTGGGGGCACATTGGAAAGGTAGAATAAAACTAAGCCTTGCAAAATCAGTTTTATTCAACACTGAGTAGGTAACTGGATGATTCCCAATAAGAGGATGAACTATACTTGGACTATCATTTGAAAACACTCACAGAAATCATTTCAAACCAATGAATACATTTGTGGAAGTTTGAAGACACATACAATTAAAATGGACAAAGACAAACCCTCAGGCTATATTATGTGGTTGGCTGACTTCATTATGGAGATGATGCATTATGAATTTTGAAAGCTGATACTTGTTTGAACTGGTCTAGAGGTATTACTCAAAATTGTTCTGGCACAGGAACACAAAATTACTTCGTATCCAATAGTTTAACATCAGTAGTTGAAAGAATCTTGCAGTGTCATTAAATAGTTTCACTATAAAAGATAATTTTTCTAATTTTTTTATTGGAAGATAACATTTTGAATTATTTAAAATACTTCAACCAGGACTGTGTTGAAAGCCAGATGGCTGATGCAGATGAAAATTAGGGTAATAAAAATGTATGATCGCCAAATATATTGTTAAATTTGCTAAACTTAGAATGATAGAAGCTGCTTTATGTGACTACAAGGTTGAGGAATGACCCGATTGATGGCTTTAACATTATGAATGATTATTATAGATTGTTTCCACTGGTCAGTGTGATGATAACAAGAGGGCACAAATTTAAGATATTGGAAAAAAGAATTAGAGGAGGTAAGAAAACCACTCTTTCCATAGAGTGGTAGAACATTAGGTTATCATTGACAATTCTTTGTCGAAACAGTATCCATTAGTATTTTTAAAAGGGAATTGGATGGTTGCTTGAAAAAGAGGAATTCTGAAGAGTATGGAAAGCCAGCAGAACAGTTAAATACAATTAATAGCTTGGCTAGTGTAATGAAATATGGTAGCCCAGAAGTTAATAAGACTAAGTAGCTTTTGCTATACATTACTCACTTCTCTAAATGATAGAAACCGATACCTTTCACTAAAGGCTATTTGGACAACTGTTTCAGTAGTTATTTGGTCCGTTGTTAGTGGACTGCCAAGCTTTAGGATCTGCATTAAAACTCATATCATTTTGTTTTAAACGTGAGGCAATTCAAAATGATGGCAACTCTGAACTAGGGAATTAAAAATGTTAATGACCATACCATTTGTACCTGTGCTGGATCTACTTTTATATCCTTTACAATAATGTATCCTATTAATCTTGCACTCGAGCCCCTTGCAAGTTTGTTTTCTCACTTATCTGGGATATATTGCACAATATAATTATATCTGCCATTGCAAATGAATAAACAGTCAGAATTTAAAAGTCTGAATTTTTTTAATTTATTAATTACAGCTTATAAAAACAAAATTTAGGCCCCAGAGTATACACATTGGTATCATTAGGAGAGAGAAGGATGGGGGAGTGGGGGGGGTAGTCGTTGGGAGAGAAATACAGCGTAAATTAAGGGACTAGTATTATGCAGTCTGTTCTATTTAAATACTGAATGTGTATGTCAAAAAAGATCAATTCCTATACAATTCCACATAATTAATTGTGTAGCATCATATTTAAATGTTCGGAATAATAGCCATTGGCTTTTCATAATGCAATGCTTCTTGTAAACCTTGTTGCATGATGTTTTGATCCCAAGTTTAAATATGCCAGCATTCAGTGTCTCATCAGAGTACAATATAGCAGCTTACCAGTTTAAAAAACACAAATGTGCTTTTATAAGCAAACTTGTCTCTCTAAACTTTGTGTGGCAGGCTTTGAACAGTTAAAATTAGACCAGCCAAGTGTTGGTGCAGCACACTACAACTGTAATATGCTGCACATGGATTAGTAGACTATGTTGCCTATTTTTCTCCACTTGGCAAGGAAGTTTCAGTTGTGCTATTGCATGTGGGGTTTTTTTTGTTCGTTTATAAAATGTGGACATCACTGGCTAGGCCAACATTTATTGCCCTAATTGCCCTCGAGAAGGTGGTGGTGAGCTGCCTTCTTGAACCATTGCAGCCCTTGGGTATAAGTACACCAACAGTGCTCTTAGGAAGGGAGTTCCAAGATTTTAACTCAGTGACAGTGAAGAAACAGCAATATATTTCCAAATCAGGATGGTGTGTGGCTTGGAGGGGAACTTGCAGGTGGTGGTGTTGCCATGCATCTGCTGCCCTTGTCCTTCTAGGTGGTAGAGGTTGCAGGTTTGGAAGGGGCTGTCGAAGGAGCCTTGGTGAGTTGCTGCAGTGCATCTTGTAGATGGTACACGCTGCTGCCACTGTGCGTCGATGGTGAAGGAGTGAATGTTGAAAGTGGTGGATGGGGTGCCAATCAAGCAGGCTGGTTCGTCCTGGATGGTGGGAGCATTGTTGGAGCTGCACCCATCCAGGCCAGTGGAGAGTATTCCATCACACTCCTGACTTATGCCTTGTAGATGGTGGACAGGCATTGGGGTGACAGGAGGTGAGCTACTCGCCGCAGGATTCCTGCCTCTGACCTGCTCTTGTAGCCACAGTATTTATGTGGCTGGTCCAGTTAAGTTTCTGGTCAATAGTAACCCCAGGATGTTGATAGTGGGGGATTCAACGATGGTAATGCCATTGAACATCAAGGGGAGATGGTTAGATTCTTTCTTGTTGGAGATGGCCATTGCCTGGCAATTGTGTGGCGTGAATGTTATTTGCCACTTATCAGCCCAAGCTTGAATGTTGTCGCCCAAGCCTGAATGTTGTCCTGGTCTTGTTGCATATGGACACGGACTGCTTTAGTATCTGAGGAGTCGTGAATGGTGCTGAACACTGCAATCATCAGCGAACTTCTGACCTTATGATGGAGGGAAAGTCATTGATGAAGCAGCTGAAGATGGTTGGGCCTAGGACACTACCCTGAGGAAGTCCTGCAGTGATATCCTGGCATTGAGATGATTGACCTCCAATAACCACAACCATCTTCCTTTGTGCTAGGTATGACTCCAACCAGCGGAGAGTTTTCTCTCTGATTCCCATTGACTCAAGTTTTGCTAGTTTGGGGGCTGGGGGTGGGTGGGTGGGTGGGGAGTGGTGTAATGCTCCTTTCTACAGAAAAGGAAGTGGCAAAATAACCTCAGGTGCTAGAATAGCTTCTGGCAGCTGGTTACAAAACTGTATGGACAGAAACCTGCTAGCCTAAGCACTATCTAAACAGGAAAAGTATATTTCAGAGATTTATAGAGCAATACTTAAATACCATAAAGTATAGAATAAAAACACAGACTACCATTGTGTTAACATCTAATTACACATCGAGGCCAGGGCTCCTCTTGGATAAATTGTATATCACTGTACTGAATCATATGGAGCAGAATGATCTCTGGTTCAATCTCTCCATTGTGTTGAGTTTCTGATCTGGTGCGATAAGGGAGGGGTGAGGAGAAGAGACATGACACCTGGTCTCGGTGCCATTTAGCTAAGGGAAGGTGGGGGAATTGATTAGCCAGAATGCTTGTTCCTAATCAGCATCCAGTGAGCTCCACCAGAAAGAGCACATGTATTTTAGGTTGGGATTCTGATGAAAGGCCACAGACCTGAAACATCGGGCTGGATTTTACCTTATGTGGATGGGAATATACCACCCGCTTGAAGGAGGAAGTCCCGCCTCAGTGAACAGCCAGTCAATCAGTGGGCCGGCAGCTTAGTCCCAGCAGTGCTACTGGGAGCGGTGGCCACTGCTGGGTCTGCAGCCCAGCCGACCAGGTAAGTTGGGCATGCGTCACCAGTGAGATCGGCCCTTCCCTGGTGAGGCTGGAGTGGTCGTTTGGGGGACGGGGGCATCTTGGATCCCGGGGTTGGTTGGGAGGTGGGGGCGGCCCTCAATCGGGCATCCTATGTCCGACTGCCATGCCCCCCGCCCCCCACGGGGAGGCCGGCAGCTATTGCTGGGTGGCATTTCACATGCCCAGCACACCCGCTTGCCACGGGTAAAATACCTATGGAGGCGGGCAAGGGCCCTTAAGTGGCCACTTACAGGCCTTGACTGGCCTTGGGCGGGCCGTTTCCCCCGCCCGACCGCCGTAAAGTTGACCGGAGGCGGGAGCGGGGAGGGCAGAGATCCCAGAGCCTCCCACTCAATTTTACGCCACCCCCATGCCACCATCCAACCCGCTGGGGCAGCGTAAAATTCAGCCCATTAACTCTGTTTCTCTCTCCACAGATGCTGCTAAACCTGCTGAGTATTTCCAGCACTTTCTGTTTTTATTTCAGATTTCCAGCATCCACAGTAGTTTGGTTTTGTTAGGTTGAGCTTGGCTTTGGTGTTTCCCACAATGGAGTAGTTTACCAATACAATGTCTTGACTAACACCTGAGCAACTTAACAGGAAGGGAGTTGCTGGCACTAATGGAACTGTGCCGCAGAATGAGTTGCTGGCTTCGGGAAAAAAGGAAAAGGAAGAAAAAATTGGGGATGTAAAAAAACTAAGACTATTGATGAACTACAAAATCTATCTATTAGCAGCATAATGGAGAACAGGCATTTTGAACCAACACTAGTGTAAAAAATTGCTGTAAAGTGTATCATACCATTTTTTAAAAAGTTGGTTATTTCTGTAATGTTTGGGTCTGCAACAACGATCAAAATTAATTCTTTTCATTGCTGTAACTGTAGGTGTTGCATTTTAATATTTTTTTACACTATATAAGCTGCAAACAGTTCCTGGGGGGACATGTAGACCTACTATAATGTTTGACAATTACCATAATTATGTTTACAGTTGTCATTTTAGGCTTCACCACTTCATTAAAAAACGTCAGTTTAAAAACAAAATTGAAAAGGAGGTGTTGGGTGTCAACAAAAATCTAGGACAGGGAGTGCTGGGAGAGCCCCTCAAAGAATGAGTTTCGTTAACAGTCATTCTGTGATTATATCAAGAGCTGCAAGTCTTAGCCTTCTGTCAATATTCTGTGTTTTTGCCAAATTATTTTTCTGTAACTGCACCATAATTAAAGCATCCAGGAAAAAAGTATTAATTTTTAGCTGTATTTTATACTTAGTTTATAATCACTTGTTATCTTGTGGCATTTGTTCCACAACTATGCCATAATTTAGGGGGGAAAACTATTAAAATTATTAGATGAAAATCATATTAAAAGAATATCAAACTACTGGCATGATTACTGTACTATTTTCTCAAAGAACCAACACTGAAGTGCCAAAGATAAAATGAATTCCATGAGCAGGTAGAACCACAAAGAAGATTGTCAGACAGATTGTTTCTATAGGTCCACTGACTTTTCTCTTCCTGTTTTCCTGTTTATACTTTAAGAGACAATGTTTTTAGCTGAGGACAACGTGGCGATCAAAGACTGATTTCCGCTGTTCTTGAACTTGCTTCTTCCAGCGCTGCTGTGCGTATTCAACTTTATTCAACACGTTGGCACGTGACCGAGAACGGGACAGCACTTCATGAGCATTGGCAAATGGCTGTGTGTCCTAAAAAGAAAGCAGGCCCTCTTTAGACAATAAAGAATAGTTTTTAAATCAATACAGAAAAATAGCAACAAAAGTACTGATAAATTTGTGTCCCGCAATAACTAAGACCAGTACCCTTTAACTAACAGATATTTTGTAACAAAAAATGAACAGAACTACTAATAATGTGGCAAGTGTATCATTATCTGTGAGTGGAACAAATATGGTGTAAAATTGCATTGTGGAACTTTTTTTTAATTCTTTCATGGGATGTGGGCATCACTGGCAAGGTCAGCATTTATTGCCCATCCCTGACAACTGAGAGGCTTGCTAGGCCATTTCAGAGGGCAGTTAAGAGTCAACCACATTGCTGTGGGTTTGGAGTCACATGTAGGCCAGACCAGGTAAAAAGAACAGAATTCCTTCCCTGAAGGACATTAGTGAACCAGATGGGTTTTTACAACAATCGATGATAGTAATGGTGCCATGAAACTAAGACTAGCTTTCAATTCCAGATTTTTATTAATTAATTTTTACTGCCGTGGTGGGATTTGAACTGTGTCCCCAGGACATTAGCCTGGGTCTTTATAGTACTAGTTCAGTGACAATGCCATTACACCACCATTTCCCCACAATGGTTTAAAGAGTATTTTTAATTGCAAGAAGGCATGTTTTAAAATATAAATACATTTCAAAACTATGAATTTGTAAGAAGTTCAACCACTACAGCTACAAAAATAATTCTTCACTTTAAATAAAATTGGCATTCAATACAAAGTGTCCTGAACGAGAAGCCAGTTGCAAATTAATTTAAAATTCAATTAAAGTGCTTAATAGAATTCAGGAGATTTGTGGTGTTTAATTACAAGTTCCCCTCCAAGCCACATACCATCCTGACTTGGAACTATATCACCGTTCCTTCACTGTCCCTGGGTCAAAATCCTGGAACCCCCCACTGCTTACAGCACTGTTGCTGTACCTACACCCCAAGGACTGCAGCAGTTCAAGAAGGCAACTCACCATCATCTTTTCAAGGGTAATTAGGGAAGGGTAATAAATATTGGCCTAGCCAGTGATGCCCACATCCCACAAACTAATAAAAAAATTACAGAGGGAGATAGGAGTCTACTAATGAAGCGCTTATAAAGCAGTTTTTTTTTTTGGAGATGTGCTTTTGCTGTATGCTGCAATTACTGATACTAGGAAGGTAGTAGAGTCGCACTAGACCTCTGTAGCAAATTAAAGGAAAATAAAATATATCTCCATTCTTACCAATAGAGCAGGAATTAAACACACAATCTAGCTTGACACACTAGTGCAGTGCTGAAGAAATATATTGTTGGAGGTACATCCTTGGATGAGTCATTAAACAGAGTCCTGTCTGCCTATTCAGGTTGATATGAAAGCTCCTGTGGTACTAATCAAGAGCAGTAGGGAGTTCCCCTTGTCAAAATTCCTCCCTAAACTACCAAGACTACCTTAATAGTTTAATTGGTCACTCAGATCATGAAACTTTGGGGTCACTTGTTGTGTGCAAAATGACTACCACATTTCCTGACATAGGAACAGTTACTGCACTTCAAAGTAAATGATTGTACTTTGACACATACTAGGAAATAATATAAAGCAATATATAATGTAGTCTTATTTATTTTCCAGCATCAGCCTGCACGTGTTTGAATTCCTCCAATCAGGTTTGTGCCCCTGTACAACACTGAAACAGCTCTCAGCAAAGTCACAAATGACATCCTATGTGACTGTGACAAAGGTAAACTAGCCCTCCTCGTCTTTCGCGATCCCGTCTGCAGCCTTTGACGTGGGTGACCACGCCATCCTCCACCAATGCCTCTTCTCCATCATTCATATGGGTGGGCCAGCACTCACTTGACTCCATTCTTATCTATTTCATCATAGTCACAGAATCACCTGCAAGAGTTTCTCTTCCCACTCACACACCATTACCTCTGGTGCTCTCAAGGATCTTTTCTTGGCTCCCTTCCTATTTCACATCTACATGCTACCTCTCGGTGACGTCATCCAAAAACACATCAGTTTCCACATGTATGCTGATGACACCCAGCTCTATCTCATCGCCACCTCTCTCAATTCCTCCACTGTCACTAAATTATCAGAAGGCCTGTCTGACATCCAGTACTGGATGGGCAGAAATTTCCTCCAGTTAAATATTATGAAGACCAAAGCTATTATCTTCGGTCCCTATGGGAAATTCTGTTCCCTAGCTACCAAGTCCATTCTTCTCCCTACCAACTGTCTGAGGCTGAATCAGAATGTTCGCAACCGTGGTGTCATATCTGACTGCGAGATCAGCTTCCAACCACATCTCCACGCTCTCACTAGGAGTGCTTATTTCTACCTCTGCAAAATGCTCGACTCTGTATAATTTGCTGCATGTAACCCTCATCTTTACCTTTGTTAGCTCTAGACTTGACTATTTCAACACACTCCTGGCCGGTTTCCCACATTCTACCCTCTGTAAACTTGAGCTCATCCAAAACACTGCTGCCCATGTCCTAACTCCCACCAAGTGCCCTTCAGCCATCACCCCTGTGCTCGCTGGTATACATTGGCTCCTGGTTAAGCAATGCCTCAATTTTAAAATTCTCATCCTTGTTTTCAAAGCCCTCCGTGGTCTCGGCTCTCCCCATCTCTGTATTCTCCTGCAGCCACACAACGCTCCGAGGTATCTGTGCTCCTCTAACTCTAGCCTCGAGCATCCCCAATTTGAATCAGTCCAACACTGGCAGCCGTGCCTTCAGCTGTTAAAGTCCTATGCTATGGAATTCCCTCCCTAAACATCTCTTCCTCTCTAACTCTCTTTCCTCCTTTAAGATAATCCTTAAAACCCATTTCTTTGACCAAGCTTTTGGTCATTTGCCCCAATATATGGCTCAGTGTCAAATTTTGCTTTATAATGCTCCTCTGAAGGGCCTTGGGGTGCTTTATTACATTAAAGGCACTATATAAATACAAGTTGTTGACAGATCAGAAATAAGCTGAAGAATTTAATTCATTAAGGGATAGAGAGATGACTCTTGCCTCAAACTGCAGACAGATCCACTGTTTTAATACAGTGCTATGGTCATCTGCTAACAAGGCAATAAGGAATATCTTGACAGAATGTTCAAGAGGTCACCAAGTTTACAACAATTTTGAAAGTTGGCTGCTCACCATCAGATACATTGATGTCATCGATTCAAACAGAATTACAAACATCTGATAGTAATGAAAGATCTACCACTACAGCTAATGCTCTAAGGATGAGAATAAAAGGAGATGTTGTTCATCTCTTGTAGTTCAGTAAATGGTTTCAATAAAAAAAAAGCAGTCAATTTTTACTTTTGCAATATTATATAAGGGCTACTTGCTAATTCAATGTACATATTATTCATCATTTTTTTTATTCTTTTATGGGATGTGGGCGTCGCTGGCAAGGCAGCATTTGTTGCCCATCCTTAATTGCCCTGCAGAAGGTTGTGGTGAGTTTGTATATATTATATATAATATACAAGCTAGATCCTATGCACAAAATTGATGAACTTGTAGCCTGCAAATTGTTGGGTTAAGGCTTTTATGATAAACTAGGGAGAGAATTGCCTTCATAAAACAATGACAAACACCACAGTGAAAAAAACAAAAATAACTCAAATTAATAGGTTATGATCTGTGATGTCACCTATTGATTCGGGGTGAGCCTTTACCTAAAAGTCAGTTCTTGCTAACCATCAGAAATTAAAAGGGTTACACAATCATAGATATTGTATTATTTCTCAGGCTACAGTTACATTTTTTAATTTTTGTATAATGCCTGCTGTACTGCTCAGTTTTTTAGTCCAATAATCAACAGTTAATACATCCATCTGACTAGGGTGTCTTTCCTGAAAGTTAGAGTATGTGCAGACTTGGTATACATTCTGGTACATATCAGCAGAGAGCTAAACATATATCTTGGTACAACCAGAGACGACAAACAGAGCTATGTTAAGTTGATACTGAGCAGAATAGGTGAAGTGCACAATGTTAAATAATAAACAGACCGGCTGGTTAGATAGTGAATTGGAAAAAAGCGACCCCTAAACATTCTGTTGAAAATGCAAAACAGTACTGAAGAATACAGCTGTATTTTTAACTGACAAATGCCCTAATTGCTCACATTAATCTTCATTCTTAAGTGAACACCTGCAAGTCTGCAAAAGTTTTCTCAGTAAATAAAAAGAAAATCATAAACCAGATAAATTTTACAAACACAAATAAAGTTGAGAACTTTCTCCAGTATGTCAGGTTCCAATTCCTCCAAAGTTCCATTAGCCTGCGGTTCTGGGACATGGGCCTCTTGCACCTGAGCCAAGATGCTTAGAAATGGCTTGGGGCGGGAGAGGTTCCTTTGGACGGTTGAGTTTCCAGAATAAAACTGCCAAGATGCGGTGGAAGTTGCTCTTACAATTCAAATGTTTGTTGGCACTTAGTAAGAACGCTGAAGCAACATGTTTTACTTGTTTTACCTGTGAATTTGCCTTTTACAAAATGTCAATGACTATTTCAGTGGTAAGAAAATTTACCCAATATCACATTCCTCGCAAACAGCAGCTGCCCATTTTTAAAAATAAAGCTAGAATTGCTGTTCTTTTTTCAAAAATAGTTACAATATCAAAGAAATTTTAATTGCCTCATATGGATCTGTATAAAGTAACCAGAAATAGAAGTTTAACAAGTTAAAGTTCTAAACATGACTCAAATAGTTCAGCACTATAAAAGAAAACTGCAATTGGGAATTGTTTCTCATTTTTTTTTATAAGTAAGGCCAACTCCTTGAACTTTCAAAGCATGCTTTGTGCACGTCTTGGGGCAACATTACAGAAATACAACATCACAGAGATATGCATCAGCAAAGATGATCAACTTAAACAGATATAGTACCATTGTGATATTGGGTGAAAAGTACAGGTACCGGATTACAATTTAAAAAAAAAATCAGTACCCTGTAGCGTCATTATACTATCACTCTGTATGAATGTCAAACAGTTATGAATGTACATCAATTCTAAAGTGGTTGTATAATTTGGAAATCAGGTTGGTGATCTGACTTTCAAGAATATTAAAACCAGTAGTGCAAGACCTTCTTCAGGAGAGCAGCATCAGAATTCTGATTGTTCTGCATTGCTGGTCTGTGTGGGAAGGCTGTGGTTAACTTCATTATGGTGCAACTGGAAGCAAGAAGGCAACGGAATCATTTAGCTCTGCACCATTGACCCTTTTATCAGATGAAATTGCACCCAATGAAATTGCCACTGAAAAATATTTCTGTGCTACTTATAACACTAGCGCTAGATCCATTACATGACAAATTATGATTTTTAAAAGTTTAAGATGGAGTCTGGAAGGCCAGGTGACTTCACATCCACTCTGCGAAAGGACAAGACAGAGGTCTTGGTTACCAGGACAACAGAAAACATAGATCAAAGACTTATTTTGAAAAAAGAGAGACTGCAGGGGTAACATCTGAAAAACAATGGGCTTCGCTCTCCCAGAATTTGTTTGTAAAACATGGGGCCAGTGATTCTGAAGATGCAAATATACTAAGCAGCTGTTAACACCTGGAAACAATGGAAAGCCCTGGTGGCGTGGTGAAACTTCTGGATTCTGCATATTGGAATAGAGCCATAAGGTATTGACTTTTGAGTACAGATAAATTTAACAGATTTTCTAAAGGCAGACAGGCTGTAAGAGAAGAAACCAGTGCTTGTGGCCAAGAGAGAGAGAGGGAACACTTGCCCTCAGAAGCCTGACACAGCGAAAGGCTGTGAAGACTTGAACCTAGTTTGAAAGTTGAATCTTGCGGAGAAGTAGAAGACCAGCAGGATCACCAGGAATCGCCTTCGTCGTGAACATCCAAGTCAGAAGTGCTCGGAGAGATCACAGAAATATTTCTTCAGTGGCAATTTCATCTGATAAACGGGTCGATATAAGTGCTCGGAGCTAAGAGGACATTGATGTTTGAAAAGGTCTAGGAGATCCAACGCATTGCAACTGGGAGGAGTTTAGGACTTTTAACCATAAAGATTTCACTATCAAAGAGGACTATGTAACGCATGAGTGTGGTGTGAGCTTTTCAAGTATTTTAGTAAGTAAAGAAAACACATTTGTAATTTGAGGTATCAGCTACTTACAAAGTACTATTTAGTTAATGGGGATTTATTTTAATTTAGTTGTTATAATAAAAGTCTTAAAACGTGAAATCTTGTGGTTCATATCTCATATTTTTTCACATTAACGATCTCACCAAGTTTTAACACCATCATAACTCATCCTTCTAGTACCTTGACTCTGGGAACATAAGGGTAAAGCTGCAATGGTGCTACTCTTCAAGACTCCCTATTTGGCAGTTTTCACTGAGGTGATAAAATGGATACCCAGTAACTGTGTCATCTTATATAAAAAAGGGTCACATGAACAAAATTTACTTCCCATATATGGGATACACTCAGTGGCCAAGAGTATCTGTAGAAAGTACAGACAAATTAATGTTCTCTTGAAGATACCGCATGCCCTGTTGAGTGTTTCCAACATTTTGTTTTTGTTTCAGATTTCCAGGAACAGAATTATATTTTTTTCCTTCCTCTCACATATGCAACAGCTACTTAACATTTGCTGACTCTTCAACTATATCCTGGAATATGGAAATATGGAACACAGTCTGTTTAAACCACCCCCATCTGATAAAGCAATCAGCATAGTGCTTCTTGTATTGGTACTTCAAAAGAAGTCAGAATAATTCAAATAGTAAGATTTCAGCTATCAAAATGAATCTTTAATTCCTTATGTGACCCCTAAGTCCACTGAAATAGCTTGTTGTGCCACCTCTAATTCAATTTGTTGTTCAGAAAACAATCTGGACTGCTCTCTTGTAGCCCTGTTAATTCTCAGTCATGATCTTTCATCATCTTGGTGTAATACTGCCCTGAGTTTCTTGAATGACTTTCCCTCTCTCAGTTTTAGGACTAAATGAAAGACAACTGAGTAATATTCACAGCAAGTAAAAGCAATCATTTCTTATAATACCAATGAGTCTAATTGTTCCTATTTAGAAACCATATAGCACCTAAAATCTTTGTTACGGCCAACACTGTATCACGGTGGCTAATTTGGTGACATTAGCCACCTTGGACTGTCTTCTGCAGCTTTGCTTCAGTACAGCTTTTACAGCATGGTATCATTTGGAATTTTTCTGTTATGAAAACATTGCTTTGCAGCAGATGTCTTATACTATACACACAGGTGGATAAAGTGGTGGTCAGTAACCAAAGATGATACCACTGTACTGTACAAAACAAATGGAAAGTACAATGCTCGAGAGAAAATAGAATATATTTATACATTAAAAGCAATAAATACCATAAATATTTTCAGCAATTTACTGTTTTATAGTCCCGTGCACCTGTTTATTGCAGTTGCAATGTCATTGCTGGGTGAGAGATGAGTCGTCCTTTGGTCTGAACAATCTGGAAGTAATTTTCTTCCTTACTATCTTCTAAAGAGGATGTTTTTGCTAATGTACAGTCCTATAGTGTAAATCTAAGCAATGAATGCTCGCAAGCAAATAGAGCTTAGAGGGTATCACAAATGAGCTAAATCTTGTGAGGCCAACTCTAGTGCCACATCTGCTGCCCTGGCTGAGATGGGGTATCTCAGCAGAATCTGGGAACCTCGCCTCAGACCTTGTGGTCTGTACCGCTGAGTAGTACATTGCACAGACCTTTTCCCACTCAGATAGCCACAAATCATTTTTAAACCAGCATGGTTTCCTTTCAATTTATTCAATTACTTTTTAAAGATAAATACATATATATTGTTTTCTGTAGGTTCTTGTTAATTATCTTCCAAAAATGTAGCTCAGTTTATAAAGTTAACATAAAAAGTAAGATTTGCCTACAATGTGGTCCCCATAGCCATTCATTTATTACTCAGTGTATAATTTTCCAAAACTTTGTGAAGAAAATTATGCCAGGGGACGAGCGGATGGAAATATAACTCACCCGCTTCAAACAATGAGACAGAAATAAGCAAGAAAATTATAGGTCATTTATTGGTAAACTGCTAGAGACTATATTATGCGATGGAATTGCGAAGCACTTGGAGAAATGAGTTAATTAATGCCAGTAATGCATGAATTTCTAAAAGGCAGGTCAACAAACCTTATAGAATATTTTGAAGAAATAGAAGAGAATAAAGGAATTGCAGTCAATGTGATTTACATGGACTTTCCCATATCATGTTAGGGTTTCACACAAGTTAAGTCCCTTATAGTATGTTACATTGAATTAAAGTTAATATGGCCAAATGAATACAGACATGGCTAGAAGGCAGAAAATAAAGAGTAGGGCAAGTTTCTTGGACTAAAATATGTGGTGAGTGCTGTTCCACATGGGTCTTTCTTGGGGCCATTCATATTTACAACATATATAATTATCTAGACCTAGGAACTGAGATAATTACATCATAATTCGCTGATAACATCTAATTGGACATCTGATAAATTGTGATGAACATTTGGAATCACTGCAAGAGGACAATGAATTAGCAAGCAAATAAGATCTTTGGTGTTGCATCTAGTAACATAGAACACACAAGAAAAAAACCCAACAAACTCAAACAAGACTTTAGTTAGGGCTGGAATTTTACGACCCCACAAAGAGCGGGATGGTGGTGGTGGTGGTGGTGTGGGGGGGGGGGGGGGGGGCGCGTAAAATGAAGTGGGAGGCCCTTCCCGACCTGCTCCCGCCTCTGCCGCCATTTTACGTGGGGCAGCGGAAATCAAGGCCCTTAAGTGGCCAGTTAACAGCCACTTAAGGGCCTCCGCCTGCTGCCACAGGGATTTTACTGTTGGCAGGCAGGTGGCCCAGGCCCAAGAAAAGTCGCCTGTTAAAAGGAGGCAGCTTTTTGACGGCCTGGTCGGGGGGTGGGGCCCTCCTGATCAGGCATCCTGTGCTCGACGGAGGGCCACCCCCGATGCCCTAACCACCCCCAACGCCCAACATGCACCCCCCCCCCCTCGTCGCCCAATCAACCCCCCTTGCCTTGCCAGAGCCCGACCGATCACCCCAGCGAGGCCCCAAAAAACGTATCTTTTCCCAGTGCCGTCCTTCCTCCTTTTCTTGAAACTGGGTTTCCGTCTTAGCAGTGGCCACTGCTCCCGCTGGTACTGCTGGGACTAACAGCTACCAGCCCGCTGACTGGTCAGCAGCTCCATTAGGCGGGACTTCCTGCCTCAATAAGGTGGAATTCCTGCCTCAGACCAATTAAGGGCCTGGGGACCTTAAAATCCGGACTGGATTCCCAGGCCAGGTGGAGGCAGGGTCGCCACTGACTTTTCGGTCGGTGGACGGCTCCCATCCGATGAGGGTAAAATTCTGACCTATGTCACAGTTGAACAATGTGCTAAGATGCTACTAGGGATGATGGGCTACAGACATGAAGAGAAACTTGGAAAGTTAAAGATTTTTCATCACAGTTGATTAGGTTAAAGGGAACATAACAAAGGTGTTCATTATGAAAGAATAATTATTCTTATGAAAGAATAATTAGTGATAGTTTCTGCTAGTTGGTATGATAACAAATCTAAAATTGCAAAAAAGTTAGAAAAACTTATTTTTCGAGGGTAGGTACAATAAGTAATTGTTGTAATTTTTGCTGAAGCAGATTCAATAGATTTCTTTAAAAGAGAATTAGACAATTGCTTGAAAATAGAAATACTGAAAGTATATACATGTGGATCAAACAGGAAAGCAGAATTAGACTAGGAGAAAAACAGTGGCATTGACTTGTTGGGCTGAATGGTTTGTTTCTGTGCTGTAACACTCTGCAACTGTATGATTTGGTACAAGCGCAGCTGGCTATAATAAAAAGATAAAAGACTTGCATTTATATAGCAGCGTTCACAACCTCAGGACATCCTAATGCACTTTACAGCCAACAAAGTACATTTGAAATATAGTCACTGCTGTAATGTAGGAAACATGTTAAACCAAATAGGGAATTCAGAAGAAACAACTTTACCTAGAGAGTGATGAGAATGTGGAACTCACTGCCACAGGGACTGGTTGAGGCAAATAGAATAGATGTATTTAAGGGGAAGCTAGATAAACACATGAGGGAGAAAGGAATAAAAGGATATGTTGATAGGGCTAGATAAGGAAGGATGGGAGAAGGCTGTTGTGAAGCATAAACACCGGCATGGACTGATTGAGCCAAATGCCTGTTTCTCTGCTATAAATTCAATGTAATATGTTGGGCATTAAAATGTTCACAGACTCCTGCACCACCTCTCCCCCACCATCCTAAAGATCATTTTATTTTTTGTATGGCAACAGTTCATCTTTTGTTTTTGGAGTATTGTCCTGGCTGTCCTCATTGCTGGAAACTTTCCATTACCTTATTTTAGTGGGCTACCACTGAGATTGGGGAAACCTGCCCCTTTAAAAGGGGAATGTCACTGTTCTACACAATAAAGCAAAAGCAGAAAGACAATAAATTAAATTTCTTAAGTAAATGAACAGAAGGAGAGTGTCTTCTAACAAGGCTGCTATGTCAACTGTGTATTATCACAGTTGCAGGCTTTGCATATTAGGTGATACAAGGAGCAAATTTTGAATTTTTTGATGTATTTTCACTCTGACCACTGTGGACCTTTTTTCTAAAATCTTTTTGAAACATGGTAGTCATTTCTTCCTTAACTTTGGGTATTTTCCCCATTTTGGCTGTTGTCATGCACACTGGAAGTGCAATGATACACGCTATGGACTAACTGTGAAGAGTTATGAAAAACTGACTTTGTATTTTTTTAAAAATTAAGCTTTATTTTTTAAAAGTGAACAATGGTCCAAAATGGCCACCAAAGGAAAAGGGACTGGCCTTTGTGTATTCAAACCATCTGACAAAGACAAGGGACAAATCTTCAAAGCTAAGAGGTGTCAATTGCACCCTATCCTAAAAACATTCCAGAATTGAATGGCTTCTTCTGAAACAAAGGAGGTGTGAAGTAGACATGTCCTGGTCCATTGTGCAATCACCATGGGGAAGAGATCTGAACATCTTCTACCAAGGAGGTTAGAAATAACACATCTTTACCTTAAAAAAGACAGCCCAAAGAGACAGTCAAAAAGAAAGAGATAGAGAGAGAGAGAGAGAGAGAGAGCGAGAGATCGAAGCAACATCTAACAGCATGTGTTCCAGCAAGCCAGAAGGCACATGCCCTGCTGTAAAATCTGACATCGACATTAGACAGCAGGGAACCAGAAGTGTGTTACCATCTTCAACTGAACCTTCAATCAACAGAGAATCAGGCCTTTACCCATCGTGAACTTGATTTTCAAGAGAATTCCACAGGTTTATCATGACCTTCCCCATCCCCCCCCCCCCCCCCCCACCCCCAAACTCAATGTTACTTTCCTTTTTTTCCTCTCTCTATCTGTCTCTTGTGTGCACATGTGCAAGCGAGTGCGTGAGTGGATGTTGCAACAATTTCGGGATAAGGCATATTGATCAATAATTGATCAATAAACAAATGATTTTCTGTTTTTTAAAAACTTACAAGAAAAGCGGCACAGTGGCGCAGTGGTTAGCACCGCAGCCTCACAGCTCCAGTGACCCGGGTTCAATTCTGGGTACTGCCTGTGTGGAGTTTGCAAGTTCTCCCTGTGTCTGCGTGGGTTTCCTCCGGGTGCTCCGGTTTCCTCCCACAGCCAAAAAAGACTTGCAGGTTGATAGGTAAATTGGCCATTATAAATTGCCCCTAGTATAGGTAGGTGGTAGAGGAATATAGGGACCGGTGAGGATGTGGTAGGAATATGGGATTAGCGTAGGATTAGTATAAATGGGTGGTTAATGGTCGGCACAGACTCGGTGGGCTGAAGGGCCTGTTTCAGTGCTGTATCTCTAAATCTAAAAAAAATCTAAAAAAACCTCTTGCTGTCTGTTTATTTGAAGAATAAAACACCAAGGGGTTAAACCCTAACAACAAAACACTTGCTGTAGTCAGGCGAGCATTTGGACAGTGGAAACCACCCACATTGCACCACGTGGCCATAACAAATTGGGGGCTTGAGCCGCAATCTGAACCACCAGTTAAACAAAGAGATTTGGAAAATTGACCTCTAAAATTGTGGGAAAATAAACAAACAAGTTTTCTTGTATTCTTCTGTTTGTTCTCTATGGTGCTAGAAACAAAAGAGGTGACCACATTTAATGGTCAGGAATTTGTAGAGCAGGGAGAGATATCCCATGACAAGTTAAACAAATTAAGTGTCAAAGATTTAAAAAGCTTAACTACAGAAGTGGGAATAACTTTCAGACAAAAAGGAAAGAAACCTGAATTGGTGAAAAGTATAGCTAACCATTTTAAACTTATCCCTGAACTAGAAGACAGCATGGAATCAGCTCTAGCTAGAATTCAGTTGAAAAAGGAAGAGAAGCAGTTTGCAGATGAAAAGGGAGGAGATGCAATTTCAGAAGAAAAAAGAGAAAAGGGAGATGCAAAGAGAAACACAGCCAGAAAGATTAAGTTACAGAGGCTGCAAACCCAAAATGAAAATGCTACTAGTCATTCAAGTCTTATCCCCAATTCAGAGCAAAACTTTGATGTGCTGAGAAACTCAAGACTAGTGCCAACATTTAATGAGGAGGAGGTTGTGTCATATTTTATTTATCTCATTTGAGAAAATAGCTAACAGGCTAAAATGGCCGAAATAATTTTGAATTCTCCTCTTACGGGGCAAGTATGTGGGTAGGGCTCGTGAAGCTTTTTACGTGTTATCAGAAGAAAGTTCCTCTGATTATGAACAAATTAAAACCGCAATTCTAAGTGCTGGTACTGGAAGCATATAGACAGAAATTGTGACACACCCAGAAAAGACCCACACAGACCTACGTGAATTCCTAAGAATTAAACATATGGCTTTTGATCGCTGGATGCGATCTCTCAAGCGAGAACCGTCATATGAAAATTTGGGAGAAGTGATGTTGCTGGAAGAGTTTAAAAATAGCACCCCAACTAATATAAGAACCCACATCGAAGCACAAAGAGTCACAAGAGTAAGGGAAGCCACTAAAATGGCCGATTATGAATTAATACACAAATCTCTAACTCAGAATAAATTTGGGTCTCGTAACTCTTACAAGCTAGGATGGCAGGGATGCAGAGGAAGCAGAAATCGACTCAAAAGGAGTAGGGAAGGAAAACCTGACCAGTCTCCAACTTTTAAAAGAAGGAATCCAGGCGATAAACCAGTAGAGGTCTGCCTGACATGTTTCCAGTGTAGCAAATCTGGGCATGTCCAGGCCAATTGTTGGTATGCCAAAAAACCAGAAGGAGGCATTGCAGTCGAGCTGGTGTCTGTGGCTTTGAAAGTGGTAGGCCAGTGTTCTAAAAGAACTCGAGCAGAGCACACCAGAAGTTTTTACAGAAAGGGAAAATGACTCCTTTTGTGTCCCAGGCACGAGACAAGGAGATAACCATCCTCAGGGATACCAGTTGTTGTCAAACCCTACAGGCAGCCAAACCGACAGAAATGCTACCGGAAAGCAGAACAAATACCACGGTATTAGTAAAAGGGCTTACTGGCAAATGCTTGAACGTTCCCTTAGTTAAAATTTACCTACAGAGTAAGTTGGTCACTGGGGTAGTGACAGTCGGAATCATTCCGAGCTTACCCATGCAGGGGATAGACCTATTGCTGGGCATTGACTTAGCAGGAAGTAAATTATTGTACCCAGAGCAGTACACGGAGACTTAAGAAAAAGAGGAGAGCAAACAAATCTCTATACAGCTGCAGAGGGCTGGGGAAGTCCCAAAAATCCCACTGAGGGTGATAGAGACAGAAGAACTTAAAAGGGCCTGGATAGAACCAAAAAGATATAAAGAAGCTAAAATAAAAGTCACAAAAGTTGAAGGAAAAACACCAGAGATATGGTAATCTGAAACCTTTTTAACGATTTAAATGGGATGAGGAAACAGAAATCCAAGAGTGAAGGAGATGTCTCACCTAATGGAAGTGCCACAGGGGAATGCAGTGGAAGATGGACAATCACCTGCGAGCAGTAGTGTCCCAGAGGACATGGAGCAAATTAGGGAAACATCTATCTCTGAAGTAAAAGGAAAAGGGAAGGTAACAGATCCTAAAGTGAAGCACACTTGTGAAACTCAGAAGGAGACTAAAAGCAAGGTCAGTGTGGATCTACCCACTGAGGAATCAAACGATCAAGCTCCAAATCCAAAACTAATCAAACCCAAAAATTTAGATTCAGAACTAAGCAAAAACAAGGGGTAGGAAAAAATCCAAAATGCCTCGCAGGGGCTAAAAAAAGTGTCACCCACTATCACCCTAGAAATAAGATCAATGTGCTAGAACCTGAATGGTTAACACTATGTATTGTGAAAGCAATAGTTAAGGCGTTAAAGCTTGTACAGAACCTTGCCACAAGCAGTAACAGAAATCTACAAGCTTCACCAACAATCACATGTCCTGGAGATTAACATTCCTAAAGTAGTACAAACTGGTGCGCGAGAAACTACAACCCTATTTGACAGCACGTAAACAAAAGAAATGCAATGTTTTAATGGTACCTCATCCAAAGGAAGGATGATGAAAAAACCTAAACTGGAAGTCTGATGAGTGAATGAAATGAATGTGTGCATTGGTGTGACCCTAAACTTTCTTACTTTTTTTTTATTTCCCTTTTTTCTAAACCCCCACAAAAAACAAACAACATAAGAATGAAATCCAAGGAATTTCATTTTTTCCCTTTTTGGGGGAGGTGTAATGTACACCAAAAGCAGAAAGACAATAAATTAAATTTCTTAAGTAAATGAACAGAAAGAGAGTGTCTTCTATCAAGGCTGCTATGTCAACTGTGTATTATCACAGTTGCAGGCTTTGCATATTAGGTGATACAAGGAGAAAATTTTGAATTTTTTGATGTATTTTCACTCTGACCACTGTGGACCTTTTTTCTAAAATCTTTCTGAAACATGGTAGTCATTTCTTCCTTGACTTTGGGTATTTTCCCCATTTTGGCTGTTGTCATGCACACTGGAAGTGCAATGATACACACTATGGACTAACTGTGAAGAGTTATGAAAAACTGACTTTGTATTTTTAAAAAATTAAGCTTTATTTTAAAGAAGTAAACAATGGTCCAAAATGCTGAAGGAAAAGGGACTGGCCTTTGTGTATTCAAACTGTCTGTCAAAGACAAAGGACAAATGTTTAAAGCTAAGAGGTGTCAATTGAACCCCATCCAAAAAACATTCCACAATTTAAACAAAGAAGGTGTGAAGGAGTCACGTCCTGGGTCACGTGCGATCACCATGGGGTAAGAGATCAGAACATCTCATACCAGGAGGTGAGAAGTAACACAGCTTTACCAGAAAAAAGACAGCCTAAAGTGAGAGAGCAACAAGAGAGAGATAGAAAGAGAGAAGCAACATCTAACAGCTTGTGTTCCAGCAAGCCAGAAGGCACGTGCCCGGTCATAAAATACTACATCTACATTAGATATCAGCGAACCAGAAGTGTCCCACCCTTCAACTGAACCTTCAATCAAGAGAGAAATCTATCATCTCAGGGCTGCACCCATCAAGAACTTGATTTCCAAGAGAATTCAACAGGTTTATGATGACTTCCCCCCTCTCCCACCCCCCTCAAAGCCACCTTCCTTTTTTCCCTCTCTTCTCATGTGTGTGCGCGTGTGAGCAAATGCACAAGTGGTGCAGTTGCGACAATTTCGGAATATGAGAGAGAGAGAGAGAGAAAAAGGGGGACAGAGAGAGAGAGAGAGAAACAGCAGGAAAATTATCCCCTATGTTCTCTCCAATATTTATTCCTCAATCAACATTACAAAACAGATTATCTGGTCATTATCAGATTGCTGTTTGTGGGAGCTTGCTATGCACAAATTGGCTGCCGCGTTTCTTACATCAGAACAGCTACTACACTTAAAAAATGTATTTCATTGGCTGGAAAACGCTTTGGGATGTCCTGTGGTTATGAAAGGTGCTATATAAATGCAAGTCTTTTTTTTAAAAACAGTAAATTGTCATCGCTTTGCTTGATGTATTCATTCTGCAACACCCTCTTCACAATCCTTTGTACCTCTTCTACCAATCTTTCTAACTTGCAATAAAGAACCTATAAAGAAGTATAGTTGGTTGACAGATTGGAGGTTTATTTAGTCCTGTAACATTGAGCTTACAATGCCACTTGCAATTCTTTTAGAATACTGTGATGATTGAGCATTTTAAATACATAATTGAATGAAGATATTGGGAAATCCAGTCCAAGTTGCAGAAGTGCAATTTAGCCTAATCTTTTGGTAAGATATGTACGGCCAGAATTTTACACCCCCCCCACCCCCCCCCCCCCCCACAAAGAGCAGGAAAGTGGCGGGGGGGGTGGTGGGGGGCCTAAAATGGAGCAGGAGGCTCGGAGGGCCCTTCCCGACCCAGTCCCGCCTCCGCTGCCACTTTATGCAGGGCAGCAGCGGTGAAAAACGGCCCACCCGCCCCAGGCCAATCAAGGCCACTTAACGACTATGTAAGGGTCTCTGCCCGCTGCCTCACGGATTTTACTGTTGGCAGGCGGGCGTCCCAGGTCCGAGAAAAGGGTCATCTCCACTGTACCAACCACCCCCAACACGCCCCCCCCCCCCCCCCCCCCCCCACCATCGACCACCCTTGCCCCAGTGAGGCAACAAAAACTTACCTTGGTTCCGGGGATCCCCAACAACCTCTTGAGGCTTGGCTGCAGTCCCAGCAGTGACCACTGTTCCCAGTGGCGCTGCTGGGACAGAGAGCTACCAGCCCGCTAATTGGCTGGCAGCTCCATTAGGCGGAACTTCCTGCCTCAAGCGGGTGGAAGTCACACCTCAGAACAATTGAAGGCTGGGGAACCGCAAAGTGTGGGTCAGATCCCCAGGCCAGGTGGAAGCAGGTTGGCCATCGACATTTTAGTCGGCTCTTGTCCGCTGAGGGAAAAATCCTGGCCGTAATTTTAAACTGGTTCCAAATACATAGAGGAACACAATACACGCTTTGACAAGGAATTTGGCTGCTGAAGTGTTAATTACCCAGATGGTACACAAGTCTCAACCTTACAGAGTTTGATCAGTTTTACTGAGATATTTGACAATACCTTGTTGCATTGCATTGCTGAGTTTCATTTATGGCCTGAGGATTGTAAACAATTTCAGTTCTTTATTTGTGAAATAGGAGGACCCAGACTGCTATATTTTTCTCCGTAGTTCTTGCAAGTCTCTGTCCATTTTTTATATTTTGTTTTTGAGTGTTACAAATGAAGGCTGGCCTACATATATCCTCCTCTATGTTAAATAAGGCACATACTTTGGACAAAGGCTAGTGAATAAGTAGCAGGTTCAAACTGATGTGCGAAGCATACAGCAAGATATTTTAGAGCTCTGTAATGTGTTCACTGTGTACATGATGTCTATAGGCAATGTGTATACATTATATACGATGTGTATGTCTCACTGTTTAACTTGTGCTACAGGCTGAGCAATCCTACACTGCATATCTATTTATTTACAACTTATGGACAATTTTGCATAGGACAATCAGTTTCTTTCCACAATAGTTACTTAATTTCGCCACAACTTTTGGATTAAGATTTAACATTGCAAATTGATATATCAATAATTCCTATTAAATGTTGCTGTGTCAACTGTCACAATGTCGTTGCAGTTCTGGACACGATGGGGACAAAGAGGGCTGAATTTTATAATCCCACCACCGAATGGGCGAAAAATGGCTGCACATTGCAGATCCTAAGCGCGGCGGCTCCTTTGAATAGCTAGGGCGGACTGCTCCCCCCGATCACGTGGAGGGGGTGGGCTGTCCGTCCCCGGCAATGGCGTCAACTGCCTGTGAGCAAGTGATGATGCTGCTTTTAAAGGGCTTTGAGCCCTAACATTAAATTTAAGATACAGTGAATGAAAAAAATTAAATACATTTTGCTCCTCTCCCACCCCAATAACCATAAAATTAATAACTTGCCCTCTCCCCACCTTGTCCACCTGACCTTCCCCCCCCCCCACAAAGTGCATAAACTTTAACCTCAAACCCTTCCCACCATCCCCTACACCAATAATGTTACTTTGACCCCGTTTCCTCCTCTCACGCACTGAGAAACTTATGTCCTCCCCCCTCCCTGCAATTGTCGCCTCGTTTCCCTGGATGGGCATCCGAAGGTGCGGGAGTGTCGGCCAGCGGCAGGAAGATCGCAATGAGATGGAAGGCGGTGGCATAAGTATGATTAATGCATTCATTTTAATTTATTTAAATATGCAAATGGGGGTCCTGACGCCGAGTGTTGGGATCTGCACCGACGCCACGTCACCGCCAGCAATATCGGGCCGGGCCCTCCCGGTGTTGGGGTGCTTGGCGGCCCTGTCCCGGAGGCATTTTCCAGCCCACCCCGCCATAAAACCTAATATTGGGGCGGGGGGTGGGAAAGGGTCTGTAAAATCCAGCCCATGAAGTGAGTTTCTTGAAGTCTTTCTCCCAGCTCTGACACCATCTTATGTTGGTAGACCATTGGCATGAGTCACCCAGGTCTTCTCTTTTTGTTTTCCCCCACACAGTTTTCATAAGAAATAGGAGCAGGACTAGGCCATTCAATCTCGAGCCTGCCCTGCCATTCATTTAGATCATGGCTGATCTTCCACCCCAACTCCACCCTCCTGCAGTACCCCCCATAAACTCAGATTTCCTTCGCATCCAAAAATATCTCGAATATACTTGACAACTGAGCATCCACAGCTCTCTGGGGTAGACAACTCCAAAGACTCGCAACCCTTTGAGTGAAGAAATTTTTCCTCATCTCAGTCCTAAATGGCTGATCCCTTATTCTGAGACTGTGACATCGACCTCATTCTGGACTCTCCAGACAGAGGAAACAACCTCTCAGCATCTACCTCTTTAAGAATTTTTACATTTCAATAAGATTGCCTCTCATTCTTCTAAACTCTAGGGAATATAACCCTAATTTAGTCAATCTCTGTTAATAGGCAAACCCTCATCCCAGAAATCAGTCTAGTGAAAATTTTGTGATTATGTGATAAATAAAAACAGAGAACACAGGAAATAGCATGTCTGGCAGCATCTGTGGAGAGAGAAACAGAGTTAATGGGCTGCATTTTAAGACTTTGCCGCCGAAATAGGTAGCAGGTGTGAAAAAATGTAGCCCGCACGCACAGGGCCCACATCGTGGAGCCACCGCAATTCCAAACATGCAAGCGCCGGTGCCATTTTTAAAGGGCTTACAGCCATCAATGAGCATTTAAAAATGAAAGGGTCATTGACTTTAAAGATGTTAAAAATGGATAAAATGACCTTTCCATGCACTCTCCCACCACCCCCCGCCGCCCAATGGCATCACACATCTTTTCTGCCCTCCCCCCCCCCACCCCCCACTACACCCCCCAGGACCACCTACCTTGAAAATTTGAACCCCCCCCCCCCCCCGCAAAAGTTTGGAACCTTTGCCCTATACCTCTTCCCATCACCCCGCCACCCCCCCCCGACCAATCCGCAGCATTGTAACCCCGCTCCCCCCTCCCACACAGAGAAAATCACCTCCTCCCTTCTCCCCACACGTGCCGCACCTCGTTTCCCTGAACAGGGATTTGAAGGCATGGCATTGCCGGCTGCCAGAATAAAGATTGAAATGTGCTGCCTGAGTCACTGCGCCCTGCACGGTAAGTCGGCATTAACATATTTTAATACGGGTCCTATCGCCGAGCGTCGGGGCAACCACCACGAGGCCTCGCCGCCACCATCAGTACGGGGCCTGCTGGCATTGGGGTTGATGGCGAGCCTCCCCCGTTCCGATCTTCACTGCTCCCCCGCCACCATTCCCAGCATCGGAGAGGCTTTAAAATCCAGCCCAATGTTTCAGGTCATCATTAACTCGGTTTCTCTCTCCACAGATGCTGCTGGACCTGCTGAGTATTTCAAGCATTTTCTATTTCAGATTCCCAGCATCTGCAGTATTTTGCTTTTATGACATATAATTTTCTAAGTGCCCTGTTACCACATCCATGATCACAGATTCTAGCATTTTCCCTACGACTGATGTCAGGCTAACAGGCCTATAGTTCCATTTTCTCTCTCCCACCTCTCTTGAATAATGGTGTTACACTTATTACTTACCAATCTGTGGGGACCATTCTAAAATTTCAGCATTTTTAAAAATCCATGGCTAAGTTTATTTCTTTTTGCTCTCCCCAAGTAAACAATGAATTTTCTCCGTACTGCCTGCACATTTTGTTAGTCACTTATCCAGTTCTGCTAGTGCCCCAGTTAGCTTATTCTTTTTGCATGTCACAAAAATGAATTTTCAGTTCTGCAACTCATTTAATTTTCCGTGATGTACTAAATTCATTTACACTGTTCATGTGTATTCTCAGTTTATTTCATTTTTTTGGATGCTATACAAATTGTAATTTACACTATTCCTCAGCTCACAATTCTTTTTGCACACTTCTTGCCCCATTCATTTATTTCTTTTCCACAATGCCGTCAATGAATTTGCACAGTTTCTCACCTTACTTAAAACCATTTGAATGCTTCTGATCTGATGGACTGTTGCACTGAAATTAATTTATAGTTATTCAGCTATTTTCATTTTCCATGTTGTCCTAAATAAATTTACACTGTCAGCTCAATTAATTCATTTCTGATATTATTTTGAATGAATTTATATTTTCCTCAGCTGATTTAATTCCTTTTCATACTTCATTGAATTAATTCTGTTCCTGAGTTTTTTTTACTGTGGCGTAGTGGTAATGTCACTGAACTAGTAATCCAGAAGCCCAGGCCAGTGCCCTAGGAACATGGGTTCAAATCCCACCATGGCAGCTGGTAGAATTTAAATTCAATTAATGAATAAAAATCTGGAATTGAAAGCTAGTCTCGGTAATGGTGTCATGAAACTTTCATTGATTGTCATAAAAACCCAACTGGTTCACCAATGAACCTTTCGGGAAGGAAATCTGCTGTGCTTACCTGGTCTGGCCTACATTTGACTTCAGACCCACAGCAACGTAGTTTTAACTTCCCTCTGAAATGGCCTAGCAAGCCACTCAGTTAAAGGGCAATTAGGGATGGGCAACAAACGCTGGCCTTCCAGCGACGCCCACATCCCATGAAAATTTTTTTAAAATTAATTTCCTTGCCACACTGAATTAAAATATTCACTTGCTCAGCTTTTCTCATACAGGACAAAAATTGTTAAATTTTTAGTGCATGTGCCATTGAGTCAGAGAGTCATTAAGACACAGAAGGAGGCCATTCAGTCAATCAAGTCCACGCCAGTTTAAATAAAATTCAGTACACTGGTGTGAAGGACTCTGGACTTTGTGTGCATATGCAAGTTTTTAAATTTTCACCCAACATCTGAAAATAACCTGTTAATCTATTTTGGTGGTGTTGGCCAAGAGGCAAATATTAGCCAGAAACAGCATCTCCGACAATGCAATGCTGCTTCATTACCTAACTTGACAATTCAGTGCAGTAATGTGCTGAGGTGTGGTTTGTGAACCAGAGCCAAGAGTGCAACTACCCAGCCAAGCTTTTTGTTAATTAATTCTCAACATGTGGGCAAGGTCAACTTTTATTGCCCATTGCTAATTGCCCTGTGAGAATGTAGTGATGGATGTTCTTGAACCGCTACAGTCCATGAGATGAAGATGCTCCCATAATGCTGTTAGGTAGGAAGTTCCAGGACTTTGACCCAGCAACAATAAAGGAACAGCGAATATGCAGTCACAGACCTGCTCCAGTATCATTCTCACTCTGTCTCTATTTGAGATCACTAAACCATAGGGGTTTTAAAAAACCTTACAGGCAAAATATTTGTTCCCACAAATCATATCATATATGAAATTCAGTGCATGGAGCACTCATTTCATTGAAAACCTGAAGTACTTGTTAATCCTGTAGGTGGCACTGTAATTGGCCATTCCAATATTAGAGGTGTAACACTGGGCAAAATGTTGTGCAAGCAGTGGGGATCCCGATGCTGGGCCAGGAAGGCGAAAGGAACCCCGCCTCGGCCATTCGGGGGATTGCCACCTGTATTTAACGACCTGTATTTAATTAATTGCCTGGTTAGGACTGCTGAGCTGCTAGCTCAGCAGTCCTAGCAGTGCCTCTGGGAACAGTGACCACTGCTGGGACTGCAGGAAGGCCTGGCACCATTAGCAGCGCTGGAGTCCTGGACTGGAGGTAAGTGGGGCGGGCTCACCAGGGCCAGTCAGGCAGGGCCCAGCCGGGTGGGTGGATGTGGGTGAGCCAAACCGAGCGGACCTGCGAGGAGACAGGCACCGGCGAGTGGGAGTTCCAACAGCTTAAAAGAGGCTGCGAGAGGCCAGGGAAAGAGCCAGACCAAGCGGACCTGTGAGGAGACAGGCACCGGCGAGCGGCAGTTCCAGCAGCTTAAAAGAGGCATACTCTCACAGGTACAGCGAGTGTGTTTCAGGACTGACATCACAGTTCAGAAAGTGACGCGCTGCAAGGGGAGGCAGCTGATTGGTAAGTAGGAATAGGTGAGTATTTCTACCCTTTTTTTTTTTAACTACTTTCAACAGCCAAAGTAAAAGCAAAGTTAGGGAATTTAGATTGTAGTAGGTCGTGTTTGGAGAAGAATAAGGTCCCTATTGTAACTATTACTCTAAATTAAAGGAAGTAACTAAGGAGCTTAGTCTAAGGCTAAGTCATGGCAGGAGAGCTCAGCCCCGTGGCATGCTCCTCCTACGATATGTGGGAAATCAGGGACACTTCCAGTGTCCCTGGCGACCATGTGTGCAGGAAGTGTGTCCAGCTGCAGCTAGTAGCTGACTACATTGCGCAGCTGGAGCTGTGGAGCATCCGTGATGCTGAGGACGTCGTGGATAGCACGTTTAGCAAGGTGGTCACACCGCAGGTAATGGCTGCAGAGGCAGAAAAGGGATGGGTGACCAACAGGAGGAGTAGTAGGCACTGGCAGGTAGTGCAGGGGTCCCCTGTGTCCATCCCTCTCTCAAAGAGATATACTGCTTTGGATACTGTTGGGGGGGGGGAATGGCCTGCCAGGGGAAAGCAGCAACAGCCAAGTTCGTTGCACCACGGATGGCTCTGCTGCTCAGGAGGGGGTGAAAAAGAGTGGGAGAGCCATACCGATAGGGGATTCAATCGTAAGGGGAACAGACAGGCGTTTCTGTGGCCACAAACAAGATTCCAGGATAGTATGTTGCCTCCCTGGTGCTAGGATCAAGGATGTCTCGGAGCGGCTGCAGGATATTCTGAAGAGAGACGGTGAACAGTCAGAGGTTCTGGTACACATTGGTACCAATGACATAGGTAGAAAGAGGGATGAGGTCCTGCAACAAGCATTTAGGGAGCTAGGTAGCAGATTAAAAAGCAGGACCTCAAAGGTTGTAATCTCTGGATTACTCCCAGTGCCACGTGATAGTGAGAATAGGAATAGGAGAATAGAGCAGATGAATGTGTGGCTGAGGAGGTGGTGCAGGAGGGAGGGCTTTAGTTTCCTGGATCACTGGGTCTGTTTCTGGCAAAGATGGGAACTGTTCAAGTTGGATGGGTTGTATCTGAACTGGAACAGGACCAACATCCTTGCTGGGATGTTTGCTAGTGTTGTTGGGGGGGCGGGGGGGGGGGGGGGGTTTTAAACTAATTTGGCAGGGGGATGGGATACAGAGTGGAGTTACAGTAGGGGGTGATGCACAGTCAAATATAGAAGAGAAAATGAGTCAGTCTGGAAGGCAGAGCAAATATAGACCTGTTAAGGCACAAGTGAAAAATGCAATGCTGGATTACATTTACTTTAATGCAAGGAGTCTTACTAGTAAGGCAGATGAATTGAGGGCATTGATTAGCACAAGGTATTATATTATTGCTATCACAGAGACATGGTTGAGGGAGGGGCAGGACTGGCAGCTCAATATTCTAGGGTATAGAATCTTCAGGCATGACAGGGGAGGGAATAAAAGAGGAGGTGGGATTGCACTGTTGATCAAGGAGTCAATTACTGCAGTAAGGAGGGATGATATCTTGGGAGGTTCCGCAAATGAGGCCATATGGGGAGAACTTAAAAACAAAAAGGGGGCAATCACTTGGCTGGGAGTGTACTACAGGCCGCCAAACAGTCAGGGAGAGATGGAGGAGCAGATATGTAGGCAAATCTCAGAGAGGTGTAAAAATAATAGAGTAATAGTAGTAGGGGATTTCAACTTATCCAATATCAACTGGGATAGTCTTAGTACAAAAGGCTTAAAGGGGAAGGAATTCTTAAAATGTATACAGGAGAGCTTTTTGAGCCAGCAAGTAGATAGTCCTACAAGAGAAGGGGCAGTACTGGACTAATCCTAAGGAGCGAAGCCAGATAAGTGGTAGAAATGTCAGTGGGGGAACATTTCAGGGATAATGACCATAACTCTAAGATTTAAAGGTAGTTATGGAAAAGGACAAAGATGGACCGAAAATAAAGGTACTGAATTGGGGGAAAGACGATTTTAAGATGATAAAACAGGATCTGGCCAAAGCGGACTGGGAGCAGCTACTTGTAGGAAAATCAACATCAGATCAGTGGGAGTCATTCAAAGAGGAAATAGTGAGAGTTCAGAGCCAACATGTACACATTAAGGTGAAAGGTTGGACCAACAAGTCCAGGGAACCCTGGATGTCAAGGGATATAGAGGATTGGATCAGTAAAAAACAAAATGGGTGCTTATGGCAGATTCAGAGGGCTGAAAACAGAGGAGGCACTAGAGGAGTATAGAAAGTATAGTGGGGGTACCTAAAAAAGTAATTAGGAGAGCGAAGAGGGGCATGAAAAGACACTGGCAGGCAAGATCAAGGAAAATCCTAAGGCGTTTTATAAGTATGTTAAGGGCAAGAGGATAACCAGAGAAAGAGTAGGGCCCATTAGGGACCAAAGTGGCAATGTGTGTGTGGAGCTGGAGGACATAGGTGGGGTTTTGAATGATTACTTTTCATCGATGATCACTATGGAGAAGGATGATGTAGAGATCAGGGAGGGGGATTGTCATACACTTGAACATATTAGTATTGAAAGGGAGGAGATATTAGCTGTTTTAGGGGGCTTAAAAGTGGATAGATCCCCAGGCCCAGATGAGATGTATCCCAGGCTGTTATGTGAGGTAAGGGAGGAGATTGCAGGGCCTCTGACACAAATTTTCAAATCCTCTCTGGCCACACAGGAGGTACCGAGGATTGGAGGACAGCAAATGTGGTACCATTATTTAAGAAGGGTAGCAGGGATAAACCAAGTAAATACAGGCCGGTGAGTCTAACATAAGCGATAGGGAAAATATTGAAAAAAATTCTGAGGGACAGGATTAATCTCCACTTGGAGAGGCAGGGATTAATCAGGGATAGTCAGCATGGCTTTGTCAGTGGGAGATCGTGTCTGACTAACTAGATTTAATTTTTTGAGGCTGTGACGAAATGTGTAGATGAGGGTAAAGCAGTTGATGTAGTATTCATGGACTTCAGTAAGGCTTTTGATAAGGTCCCGCATGGGAGACTGGTTAAGAAGGTAAGAGCCCATGGGATCCAGGGCAATTTGGCAAATTGGATCCAAAATTGGCTTAATGGCAGGAGGCAGAGGGTAATGGTTGAGGGTTGTTTTTGCAAGTAGAAGCCTGTGACCAGTGGTGTACCGCAGGGATTGGTGCTGGGACCCTTGCTGTTTGTAGTGTACATTAATGATTTAGATGTGAATATAGGAGGTATGATTAGTAAGTTCGCAGATGACACGAAAATTGGTGGCATCGTAAATAGAGAGGAGGAAAGCCTTAGGTTACAGGACGATATAGATGGGCTGGTAAGATGGGCGGAGCTGTGGCAAATGGAATTTAATCCTGAGAAGTGTGAGGTGATGTATTTTGGGAGGACTAATAAGGCAAGGGAATATACAATGGATAGTAGGACCCTAGGGAGTACAGAAGTCAGAGGGACCTTGGTCATAGATCAATGAAGGCAGCAGCACAGGTAGATAAGGTGGTTAGGAAAGCATACGTGCCTTTATTAGCTGAGGCATAGAATATAAGAGCAGGGAGGCTATGATGGAGCTGTATAAAACACTAGTTAGGTCACAGCTGGAGTACTGTGTACAGTTCTGGGCACCATACTATAGGAAGGATGTGATTGCACTGGAGAGGGTGCAGAGGAGATTCACCAGGATGTTGCCTGGACTGGAGCATTTCAGCTATGAAGAGAGACTGAAAAGGCTGGGGTTGTTTTCCTTAGAGCAGAGAATGCTGAGGGGAGATAATGATTGAGGTATACAAAATTGAGGGGCATTGATAGGTTAGAAAGGAAGAAACTTTTCCCTTAGCGGAGGGATCAATAACCAGGGGGCATAGATTTAAGGTAAGGTTTAAGGTAAGGAGCAGGAGGTTTAGAGGGGATTTGAGGAAAAAAAATTTCACCCAGAGGGTGGTTGGAATCTGGAACGCATTGCCTGAAGAGGTGGTAGACGCAGGAACCCTCACACCATTTCAAAGTTAGGTGAGCACTTGAAACACCATAGGATACAAGGCTACAGGCCAAGTGCTGGAAAATGGGATTAGAATAGTTAGGTGCTTGATGGCTGGCACAGACATGATGGGCCGAAGGGCCTGTTTCTGTGCTGTATATCTCTATGACTCTATGTGGGGCCATTTGGGGGAAGGGAGGGATGGGGTTGTTGGCGTGGGGGTTGCCTTTAACCACTGGGGGCCCTCCGTGGGCCACAGATTGCTCACAGAGGGGGCCAACCAGCCCACAGGGAGTCCACCTGGTTTTACCCGGTGGCTTTCGCATATGATGGAGGACCCCTGCTGCTGTTTAAATGCCAACACTGGTGGGTGAAGCCCTTAAGTAGCCATTAATTGGCCACTTAAGGGCTTCAATTGGTCTCCGGATGGGAAGCTTGTCCTCGGCCTTTTGCTCCCCAGACTTAATCGGAGGTGTGGGGAGGCAGGAAGGCCATGGGCACTCTGCCCCTCCCCCCCACCTGCTTCCCAGCCTCCTCCTGAAAGGGAAATTAAATTCCATTCACTGTATGATGCACTTTAGCTGAACTATTTTGTAACTGGGCAATCTAATGATTGGTTGCCCATAAATTATTCAATGCTTTATACAATATTTTCTCAATAATTGAACTTTCTATTGCACAAACTAAAGATTTAAACAAAACAAAATAACAAAAATTAAATTTAATCATGCTGTTGTGAAAAATGTATCAAATAAGTTGTTGCGTGTCTTTTATTGTCTTCTTTAAAATTTCTGGTTGAAGGCTTCAACCTCTCCGAAAAGCTTAGGTTTGGATTTGATATTTTTGCCCAGAACTGGGACTCTTATGAGCTGAATTTAGTTTGTACATTCTGAGCATGCACACTTAATTCCCCAGGATGCATCAGTATTGTTCAGTTAGTTGAAATGATGGATATTTTTCTTCAGCTCCCTAGCACTTTCTGCCCAGTAGTTTTTTTTCATTTAATGCAGATGAGTTTTTATATTTGCCTTTTAATTCAGGATTGAAAGTGTTTACCCTGTTTTTAAATAGTGGCTCCAGTTTCCTCCTCCTTGTATGCTTTCACTACAAAGTAAGTTATATAACCAGTTAGGATTGCCATGTAGCTAGTTTCGACTATCCAGTTTTTGAACAGTGTGTCAAAATAAAAAAAAAAATGAAAACTGGATGCTCAAATCTGCTGTTTAAAGTAACAGCACACTTTTTACTTCTCAAATTTCATTATAAGCAAAGCAAATTGTGACGAAAACCACACCTACAAAAAATGGGACATATTAATTTTGTCATATGAAACATTTTGACCTGTTACTGGATTTGAAATAACTTGTTTAAAGAGACCACAGCAGTGGCTGAAAACATGGCTGCACATTTGCATTCTATAGGACAGTGGCTGGAAACATGGCTGCACATTTGCATTCTAAAAGAAAGTTCAATAAAAGACAATGGAGCTGCTCCCTGATTCAATTAGCCAGATTGATTTTGATCAAGAGACATTGATAGTGTAAAAAGCCAGCATTCCACCTCCCTCCCACCACCACCCCCGCCCCACTGAGAGTGTCTGCCAAGTTTAGGGGAAAATCCACAAACCTCGCCGGGCAGGTTGTTCCAAATAAGGAGCTAGTCACATGACTAAACTGCTGGCCAACTTGGGAGTTTTTTTTTAATTGTGCCACACAGTTTGAGGACAGACTGCAACTGAACTTGAACAGGAAAGCACCGATCTCTCTCTCTCTCACGCAAAGTTCCAGGGACCCATGGAAATAACTCCAACCTCAAGAGAGGAGTCGCCAGCAGCCTTCTGGTACCAGCTAAATAAAAGTGTGCACTGTGCCCCAACGAGCATTGCAAGATTTAACTGCAATCAAAAGCTTTACATCGAATCCCAAAACGAGTAACTGATCTCCATATTACTTCAAGCCTTTCCCATTTAATTCTTTCTCCTCCTCTGCCTCTATTTGCGTGCGTTTATTGCATATGCTTGCTAGTGTGGTCGCGTCCCATATTTTTCGTAGTTTTAACTGAATTAGAGTTTTAAGGTTAATAAACTTACACGTTTCTTGTTTAAATCTAAGAAACCCTGTCTGGCTGATATATTTGCCATTACAATTAGCGAGCAGTGAGCAAGGATTTACTGAGGGGAAGCTAAAAACACAGTGTTTTAAAAATTAAATGCTGTTACACCCAAACCAGGAATAGGCTGAGAGGGAAGCCCTAGACCCTGTCCTCACCTGGTCGTAACACAAATACTAAAACTCAAGCCACGATCCCATCCTCTTCCTTCAGCCTCTTGTGTGGCTTTAACAAAGTCAAAGAAAGTACCCTATAACCAGTTACAACAGGAATTGATGAGGTTTATACTAACATTCTTTCCCACAATGGCCCTTAGTTTAATTTTCATATGAATGTAAAGTTAGTAGTGTAAACGGGACTATTAACAGTATTTACTATTCCTCTCCACAATGTTATTTATGGTGTAATACACTGGCACAGCTCCAGAATGACTAAAATATGAAATCTCAGATTGTTAAGAAATGATAAAGCTTTGTAATCTAATGTTAACAATACAGAGTTAAAAAGATTGGATTTAGATAAATGTTCTCACTTTTTAATATATAAATAAACACCTTAAAGATTAGATTAAGAAGTTGATTTAGATCACAGCAGCTGCATTTCCTGAACAATAGATTAACCTCTTCATAGTAAGTGAACAGAATTTGTGAATGTTTATTCTTCCAGCTTTTAAAGCATACAGTCAATGTCACTTAGTGTGATGGATAGCTGTGATTTCCTGCCATAATTTAGTGGATATAGCTGATGCATACACAGCATTCTCTCATTTTGTGGTTCCAAAGCAGTACATTACCAGCGACAGATCTTAATTCCTTGTCTCCAAAAAGGCCTGACTTCAGTTTTTTTAAAAAACTTTCTTTCCCCTGAAGTAAATCAAAGCTTTTTAAATGTATTAATCCCATTTAAATGCATAACAAGAATAAAACGTACTGCTTAAACCCAGATATCAGATAGTCCCAGATTACTTTTTTAAAGCTTTCTGTGGAAAAAGTTTTTAGTGTCACACTGAATCATATACTCAGTAAGCAACAATGTCACAACAGCATATTTTTCTTAAACTCCTGGCACAAAACTTCTGACTAAATGAACTATGCAATTAAAAGAAAACTTCAAATGTGGCTTTTAAAATGCTAGACCTGATTGTATTGAATTTATAATCATAACTGGTGGTTTTAAGCAGATTATACATACTGAACCAATAACAACAACTTGCATTTATATAGTGTCTTTAACATTGCAAAAAGTTCCTTTTGCGACTGCTATATAAAAGCAGTAGCTACTGTTGTTGTTGAAGCAGAGACAGTCAATGAACACAGTCTAAAGTCGTACAGGATATGATGTGGTCAGCAGAGTTTTGGTCGACACTAAAGGCTAGTTAAAAGCAGGTATTTATCTACACAGATTTGATTCAAAGAAAGTTTAACTCATTAATACTGGGGCTTTTCCAGCACATCATTCTTAAAATATTATTTAAAAATCACAGATCTTTGCTTAGTAATGAGTTGTTAGTCCAGTAGGTTACAGAACGCCAAACCTAAAAGGTTGCAATTTAGAGTTCCTTAATAATTGCTGAATTCTTTTATTCTTAATGGAGCACGTTGCTCAAGTTCTCAGCCAGTCTATCAAATGAGGTGCTGCACAGCAGCAGAATTACAGCTTCTTTTTCTCTCAAAATTAATGCACCATCACGCACCTTTGTTACAGCAATCAATTCCTCATCATCATGTTGTCCCCTGAAGCTGTATATTCAAATTCTAAATAAGGTTTTCTCTATTATTAGTGGAGAATAGATGCATATGCATAAAAGTAACATATTTTGGAATCTGTTTATAACCTTTAATGCATTCCAGATAGCAAAATAAAGAACAGCAGCTCATCAGATCTTCAAGATGTCCCAAAGCTAGTCAGATCCAACTTGAAGTGTCACTGTTTCGTAACAAATGTAGCAGCCAATTTTGATCACAAACAGAACAGCAAATGTGATGAATGACTAGTTAATCTATCATTGGTGATGCTGATTGAGATAGATCTATTGGCCAAAACAGAATAAACTCTCGGCTTGTCTTCAAATAACACCATATGATCCACCTGCATTAGACAACATAATTCTGGTTGAATGTTTCAAGAGAAAGATGCCAATTCTGCTCTTTGTACTGCACTGCAATGTCAGCCCAGATCATGTGCTCAAACTCTAAAGTAGGGCTTGAACCCACAATTTTCTGACTCGGAGAAAAGACTGCTACCAACTGAGCTAAGCTAACACTATAACAATGCTGGTGCTGAAACTAAAGGTATGTCTGATCATCCAAACAAACTGTTAGATTCTCCAGATACTTTACACCAAGGCTCAAATGACCTGTCAGACACTTTATTTTAATATTTTTTCCTTGCTCCAACATACATAATTACCTGGTTGAGGAGAGAGATACAAAGCCTCCAACAATCCCAAGGCCATAGCCTACTTTCCCAATTTTCCTTCATTACCAGTAGAGAAGTAAATAGTCATATGGCCACACTGCAGTGCTCCTCCTGCTTCCAATTCTAAAAGTTAGCTACAATGTCCATCACCTTTGTTATACTGTACAAATACATTAACAGCCAAATTAGTGCTACAAAATGGGTCACTCTTTTCCAATATAAATAAACTGTAAAGCAAGGCACTGCGCAAACTGAAATGAGTCAAATAAAAATGAAGTAAATCAGAAGATAGTGATTGAAAGACATCAGGTTTTGAGTTTTAAAAGCCTGAAGAAGAAAGCAAATAGTTTTAGTTTTGAGGTCCTGGAAAGGAATGAAGTATAGCAGAAGATGATGTGATTTTTAAAAATCCTTTTCATGGGATGTGAGCATCGCTGGAAAGGCCAACATTTGTTGCCCATCCATAATTGCCCTGGAGGTGGTGGTGGTGAGCTGCCTACTCGAACCATTGCAGTCCATCTGGTATAGGTACGCACACAGTGCTATTAGGAAGGGAGTTCCAGGTTTTTGACCCAGTGACAGTGAAGGAATGGCGATATAGTTCCAAGTCAGGATGGTGTTCATCTTGCAGGGGAACTTGTGGTGAGTAACTCACCTCCTGACTTCCCAAAGCTTGTCCACTATTTACAAGACACGAGTCAAGAGCACTTGCCTGGATGAGTGCAGCTCCAACAACATTCAACAAGCTTGACACCCATGTCCCTCTAGGTGGTAGAGGTCATGGGTTTGGAAGGTGTGTTGAAGGAGGTTTGGCGAGTTGCTGCAGTGCATCCTGTATATGGTACACACTGCTGCCACTGTGCGCCAGTGGTAGAGGGAGTGAATGTCTAAGGTTGTGGATGGGGTGCAGATCAGGTGTTCTGCTTTGTCCTGGATGGCATGGAGCTTCTTGAATGCTTTGAAGCAGTTAAGAGTTGTACCTTGTTTTGAAATTTCAGTGCAGCGTGAGGAGAGAAGAGTAATTAAATTCAAAAATCCTGCTGTGCACCTTGTTGAACCTGCCATTGGGGTATGCTGACCTAGAGAGGAGTGGCCACAAAACATTGTAGGCCTTTGAATGGCATCTTAGGTAAATTCATTTTGTAATTTGAGGAGTTATGCAGTCAAGCATGTTAGCTTTGAACAAAATCCTCAAGCTGCACTCTCTGGGGGCTTGCTCACACTAGCATTGTAAATAATAGTTTCAGCCTTGGCTTTTTTACATTTAGATTAGATTAGAGATACAGCACTGAAACAGGCCCTTTGGCCCACCGAGTCTGTGCCGAACATCAACCACCCATTTATACTAATCCTACACTAATCCCATATTCCTACCAAACATACCCACCTGTCCCTATATTTCCCTACCACCTACCTATACTAGTGACAATTTATAATGGCCAATTTACCTATCAACCTGCAAGTCTTTTGGCTTGTGGGAGGAAACTGGAGCACCCGGAGAAAACCCACGCAGACACAGGGAGAACTTGCAAACTCCACACAGGCAGTACCCGGAATCGAACCCGGGTCCCTGGAGCTGTGAGGCTGCGGTGCTAACCACTGCGCCACTGTGCCTTACATGATGCATCCCGTCCATCAACGCCCTTATACCAGTCAATTGCCAGGAAGCATGCAATAATAGCTTTACACTGACTCCCCATTTACCCTGCAAGATAAGCCTGATCACCTCATGACACCTCCCCAAAACTAGAGTTGAAGAAATCAAACACGCATCGACCACTTCACAGCACTGGTACTTTTACAGTGCGAACTATTTCTGTTGGATTAATTTGTTGTGCTGCTTCAACAGTTTTAGATAATGCTAAATATTCAGATTTTAAACAGTGAATAATCCAAAGCCAGCAAAACTCACATAAGACCCCAGTAGCTTTAAAAGCTTTTAATTTCTGTTGTGTCTCGGTACATAAATGCTACCTGAACCATAAAGACCAGGACTAAACAACTTATCAGAGTCTGATGTTGTTTCATCATGCTTTTTCATGCAACAGAATTTGGGTGACTACTGATAAAATTAAGTTGCCTATGTATTTCAAATTATACTAAATACAAAATATGATCAAGACTCTTTTGTAATTGATTTACCATCAATTCATGAAATATACTACATTTTGTTACAAAATTTTGAAGATTTGTGTTTCAAAACTGAAAAGATTCCATAGATGCTGGACCTTTGTGTGCGTATGTTTTTTTTAAAGGGAGGTCACCAGAAGGTTTTTAGACTGAGCTTGAAAACAGTTACCGAAAGGTACCTGTCTTTAAATAATTATCCAGCAGGGGTTGTTTTGGACTTGGGGAAGATGTTTACAGAGAAGTGACGGGTGAGGAGGCTTGAGCTCTGAAATGTTTTTGGTTTCACTTTGAATTTTTACAAAAGGCAGTTGGGGATGAACAGTGGTTAGAAAAGGAATTGGAGAAAACTTGCCAAGATGAACATATCACACCAACTCAGTCTGTTCCAGCAATTTGGAAAAAGCCTACCAGTTTCCATCTCTGAGGAGCTGAACAGCAAGAGTAAGAAGCAGACTGAAACTATGGTTGCATTGCTCCTGTAAGGCCTGTGCTGAATCTGCAGTTTCTGCATTTCCTGGAAGCCTACCCAAACTGATCTTCAACGTCGCCTGAAAGAACTGTCTGAGGAAGATCCCTGCGATAGCCATCTATATGCATTTGGGATGCCCAAAACAAAGAACATCGTATCCTCTTCTCTTTCTTCTTCAAGAATTAGCAAGTAAGTAATTAACCCAAGTGTTTTTTTCTCTTTTTTTTGTAATAGAGCTTGAAAATGCAAATCCATTTATTTTTCTGGTATGTGTGAGAGTGTGAGGGGCTAAGGTAAAAAGGGAACTTCGTATTTCAACCTGTGTGTTTATGCTTTACTTAATTACTAGTTAAGCCCTGTTTTATAATAAACTGAATTTTGTTGTTCAATAAAAGAAACCCAGTTAGCGTGTTTTATTCTGGGATAAAACTAGAGTCTATGACTAACCGTAGTGGTGAGTGGGGGAAAAAAATTAAATATATGTTGTGACCTGTGGAGAAGTAGAACTAGAATAAACAATGCACTCCTCCTGCCATGTTTATAACATATAATTGGGGGCTCTTTGCAGGATAAAGCCAATGCCGATGACGCACAATTGTAAGTTGGGTAATAATAATTGAAAAAAGAGAAAAATAGCAGGTTTCTTGTGCAGTAGATTAAAGTTTACTCTACTGGAATGTCTCTTATCAGTTGCTGCAACTTTGCTGGGGAAGGAGGATGTATCCCTGAGTGATTTGAGATACTTAACCAAGGTTAAACTAAAAGATTTGACAGAACTGTTGGTGCTACAGCTAAAACCAGCAGCTAAGAAAGCAGATATAATTGAAGTAATAGCACACCATTTGAAATTGGAAGAAGAAAGCAAACCAGGAGGGTAGTGCAGTTGAATTAGCTAAAATTCAGTTACAGATGAAGCAGCTTGAACAGGAACAGGAAATGGAAAAACTTAAGCTTGACAAAGAAAAAGAAAAGGAAATAGAAATGAGAAAACTTGAGCAGGATAAAGAATTGAAAAAAACTTGAGCTTGAAAAAGAATTGACAATGAAAATGCTTGAGCTAGAATTTCAACGAGAAAGAGAATGAGAAGGAAGGGAATTCAAAGTTAAAAAGTGGGAACGAAGACAATAGGGTGGCCTTGACTTCAAGGAAAATTCTGCTGAGGAAAGATCTGACTCCAGCCCAGGACATCTGGAGAGCTGTTTAAATTTGTGCAAACCCTCCCTAAATTTGAGGAAAGGGACATAGAGGCATTTTTCATTTCTTTTGAAAAGATAGCCAAACAGATGAAGTGGCCAGAGGAAAGCTGGATACTGCTTATGCAAAACAGGTTGACGGGAAGAGCTCATGAAGTTTATACCATGCATTATGAGCAGGCTTCTGCAGATTATGAGATGGCAAAAAAGGTTATTCTTGCTGCGTATGAGTTGGTCCCAGAAGCATACTGGCAGAAATTTTGGAACATCCAGAGATTGTCTGGGAAGACTTGTGTAGAATTCAGGAGGGTAAAGCAAATTAATTTTGATCGTTGGATGCGGGCACTAAAGATAGAGGCCACGTATGAGAATCTTAGGGAACTAATTCTCCTGGAAGAATTTAAAAATTCACTCCCTCCATTAGTAGGAACTCATATAGAGAACCAGAAGGTTTCAACAGCCAGACAGGCAGTGGAAATTGCTGATGATTACAGGCTTGTTTATAAGCCCAAATCCTTTGTCTGTCACCCCCACAAACCCGAGAAAGATAGAAGGTAGGAGGGCGAAAGGGAGGCAAGTAGCCGGGGACAAGAAAGGACAGCTGGAAACACCCAAGGATCTCCTGCTCAGGCCAGAAAGGAAGATGCTGAGGGTGGAAGTGAGATCCGCAAGCCTAAATGTTACCATTGTCACAAGGTGGGAAACCTTTGTGCAGAATTCTGGAAGTTGTGGGATAAACCCATGGGACTTAAGGGGGGTACACAAAGCTAATGCAGAGAAAGGGGCCTTGACCAAGAGTACAGCAGATCAGGCTGTAGTTCTGACTGCAGCGATAAGGCTAAATACAAAAACGACTGAGAGTGCAAGGGTTGTGAATAAGATACTTGAGAGTTATAGGGAATTCTTGTCGAAAGGAAAAGTAATTCCTTATCCCTCAAGTGAGGCAGGTAAGCCTAGTGTTATACTTAGGGATACAGGAGCCGCACAAACTCTTCTGCTGGGGAAAGGCATAACATTCCCACCAGAGACTGCACTGAATGCCAAGGTTTTAGTGAATAGTATTGTCAGGGAGTATATATCCATACCTTTGTATCGGGTGCACCTAGAGCGTGACCTAATGTTTGGAGAGGTAACTAAGAATTGTCCATAATTTGCCAGTAGACGGAGTTGACCTACTCCTGGGGAATGATTTGGCCAGAGCAAAGGTAGGAGCTTCTCCAGTAGTCACGGAAAAACCAAGAGAAGTTTAAGAGACAGAACAGTTGCAGGAAAAGGTTCCAGGAATTTTTCCTTCATGTGTAGTAACTTGAGCAATGGCTAAACAAGTTCCACTGTCGGAGGTAACATTGGCATAGTCAGATAGTCGAATATCTGCAACTTTCTTTGGGGATTTGGATAATCCGATGGAAATATTCAATAAGTCTTCTCTGATCAAGGCTCAGCAAGCCGATCGTGGGTTAAATAAAGTGGCACAATGGCTCTAACAGAAGCTGAGGCAAGAGGATTTCCAGAAGGCTATAATATTAAAGATGGGATACTGATGAGGAAGTGGAGACCTCCTCACAGACCTGCGGACGAATAGATGGTAGTTCATCAGATAGTGGTACCGCCTAAGTATTGCCGGGAACTATTAAGGATAGCACATGAAATTCCTATAGCGGAACATGTGGGGATCCGGAAGACCCAATCACGTATAAGTTGACATTTTTACTGGCCAGGTCTTTCCAGGGACATGGTGCAGTTTTGTAAAACGTGCCATATGTGCCTGATTGTCGGAAAATTGCAACCTACCATAAAACCTCTAATTCCCATACCAGTTTTTGGGAAACCATTAGGTAGGGTATAGGTAGACTGTGTAGGAACTTTACCGAAAAGAAAAGCAAGACACCAATATATATATCCACTACTATGGATATGGCTACTCACTTCCCAGAGGCCAGTCCCTTGAGAATAATTTCTGCTAAGATAGTGGTACAGAAGTTAACCCAGTTCTTCACCAGATATGGATTACCAATTGAGATTTGCTCGGATCAAAGTTCCAATTTTGTGTCTAAAATTTTTCAGGAAGTTATGGGTAATTTGGGTATAATATCGTTAAAGTCTTCAGCATACAACCCACAGACACAAGGAGCTTTATAAAGGTACCATCAGACCCTCAAAACGATGATCAGAGCATACGATCATGAATATTTCCATGATTGGTATAAGGGGCTGGAATTTCTTCTGTTTGCCACTAGGGATTCACCTAATGAGTCTACCGGTTTTAGTCCTTTTGAATTAGTTTATGGACATGAGATAAGAGGTCCTCTAAAACTAATTAAAGGAAGGTTTTTATAACAGAGGGACAAATCTTCTGTGCTAGATTATGTATCCTTGTTCCGGGATCAGCACACGAGAGCTTGCAAAGTGACTCAGGAACACCTTAACGCTTCCCAAACAACTAAGAAGAAATGGGCAGACAAGCATGCAAAGACCCGACCATTTCAACCAGGGGATGAGGTGTTAATATTGCTGTCTTTACAGGCTGAACTGCCGAAAGCACGGTTCAGTGGTCCATATAAAGTGGTCAAGAGAATTGGTAAAGTAAATTATTTGTTGGACACACCAGATCGCTGGAAAAAGAATCGGCTGTGTCATATCAATATGTTGAAATATTATCATCGCCGAGAGGAGGATAAGCAAGCACTGGTATGTCAGCTAGGAGGGATAGTGAAGGAAGAAAGGGATAGTGAGAATGAGGCAGAAGGCGGCCTAAACAATTCTCAAATTGAACCTCCTACTATCCGGTTAGCTAATACTGAATTGTTAGGGAGATTGGACATTATGCTTTCATATATAGATGTAGAACCCTGAGAAGACCTAATAAGGCTACTCATAGCATTTAAAAGCAACTGTAGGGATAAGCCAGGATAAGAGCGGCACAGTGGCGCAGTGGTTAGCACCGCAGCCTCACAGCTCCAGCGACCTGGGTTCAATTCCGGGTCCTGCCTGTGTGGAGTTTGCAAGTTCTCCCTGTGTCTGCGTGGGTTTCCTCTGGGTGCTCCGGTTTCCTCCCACATGCCAAAGACTTGCAGGTTGATAGGTAAATTGGCCTTTATAAATTGCCCCTAGTATAGGTAGGTGGTAGGGAAATACAGGGACAGGTGGGGATGTGGTAGGAATATGGAATTAGTGTAGGATTAGTATAAAATGGGTGGTTGATGGTCGGCACAGACTCGGTGGGCCGAAGGGCCTGTTTCAGTGCTGTATCTCTAAAAAAAAAATATAACCTTAGCCGTACATGATATGGATGTAGGGGAATTCGTTCCTATAAAACAGCATCCTTCCCGTTTAAGTCCAGAGAAACAGGCCCAGGTAAAAGCAGAAATCCGATACATGCTGGAAAACCACCTAACTGAACCCAGTCAAAGCAGCTGGAGTTCTCCAGTAGTATTCGTGCCTAAACCTGGTTCAACTAGACTCTGTATAGACTACAGAAAGGTTAATGCAGTAACAAAGGCAGACTTTTACCCAATTCCTTGCTTGGAAGACTGTATTGAAGTGGGCACTGCCACATTTCTTACAAAAATATATTTGTTAAAGGGATATTGGTAATTTCCTTTAACAACCCCAGCTAAAGAAATAATTGGCCTTTGTCACACCAGACGGTCTTTTCCAATGCCGAGTGATGCCTTTCAGGCTAAAAAAAAATGCCCCAGCAACCTTTCAGAGACTAATGAACCAAGTGGTAGCCAGTGGTCCTAAATGTGTAATTTGATGATGTGACACTTGGAAGGATCGCTTGGAAGAAGTAGAAGCAGCGTTTAGAAAATTACAATCGGCTGAGTTAGTAATAAACCTTGCCAAAAGTGAATTTGCAAAAGTGAGAGTGACCTACCTCAGACGTATAGTAGGGCAAGAACACGTGTTGTCAAGAACAGTGAAAGTACAAGCATTGGTGGAGTTCCCTACCCCCAACAGTAAGCGAGAAATCATGAGGTTTTTGGATGTGTGGTTTCTACTGCAAGTTTCTACCAAATTTTATTATAGCTGCTCCACTGACAGATTTACTACAGAGAAAGAAACCAAGGTAGTGGTCAGGGGAGTGCCAAGCATCTTTTGAGAGGCTGAAAGCCATTTTAGTCAACGAACCAGTGTTGGCTGCTCCAAATTTCACTAAGCCTTTCAAGGTAGCAATTGATGCTAGTGACTTGGGGGTCGGAGCAGTCCTGTTACAAGACAATGAATTGGGCATAGAAAGGTCAGTGGTATACTTTTCTAAAAAGCTAAATTGACACCAAAAAAAAAATTCAACAGTGGAAACAGAAACTCTAGGTTTATTATTGGCTCTTAAGCATTTTGAAGTCTATGTCTGCCATGATTACAGAGCGACAATGCTATGAACTGATCATAACTCCCTAGGCTTTGTGGAAAAATTCAAAAACCAGAATGCCAGACTATTCCAATGGAGTTTACTGTTGCAACCTTATCACTTAAAGGTTATCCACATTGTGGGCAAAAATAATGTAATTGCAGATGCTTTATCTAGAATCTAACTTTGATTAGAATTATCTGAATAAAAAGATGGTACAAAGCAGAATCGTATTAACTGTAGGTAATGAGTAAATGAGGATGAATGTGAAAATGTGTTTTAATTTTTTTCCATCTTCCATTTTTTCCACACTTTGTAATGCAACACATTTAAAATGGCATTTCATTCCTCCAAGGGTGGCAGCATTATGAGTGCTTCCAGTTTTTTGGTAAATTTTGAAGATTTGTGTTTCAAAACTGAAAAGATTCTATAGATGCTCGAACTTTTTTTAAAAGAAAAGGTCACCAGAAGGTTTTTGGACTGAGCTTGAAAACAAACAAAGTTACTGGAAGGCACCTGTCTTCAAATAATTACCCAGCAGGGGCTGTTTCTGACTTGGGGAAGATGTTTACAGAGAAGTGACAGATCAAGATTTATAGCGGTCAGGGGGCTCGAGTTCTGGAATGTTTTTGGTTTCACTTTGAATCGTTACAAAAGTCAGTTGGGGATGAACAGTAGTTTGAAAAGGAATTGGAGAAAACTTGCCAAGAAGAACAAACCACCCCAACTCAGTCTGTTCTAACAGTTTGGAAAAAGCCTGCCAGTTTCCATCTCCCGAGGAGCTGAAAAGCAAGAGTAAGATTCAGACTGAAACTGTGGCTGCATTCCTCCTGCAAGGCCTGTGTCTGAAACCTCTGTTGCTGCATTTCCTGGAAACCTACCCAAACTGATCTTCAACGTCACCTGAAAAGAACAGTTCTAGGAAGATCCCAGTGACAGCCGTGTATACACATTTGGGACGCCAAACCAAAGGACATCTTTCCATATCTTCTCTTTCTTCTTCAATAATTAGCGAGTATTTAACCCAAGTTTTTTTTGTCTTTTTATGTAATAGAACTCAAAAAACACAAATCCCTTTATTTTTCTGGTTAACCGGTGTGTGTGTGTGCGCGAGAGCGTGAGGGGCTAAGGTAAAAAGGGAACTTCAATATTTCAATCTATGTGTTTATGCTTTACTTCATTACTGGTTAAAACTTGTTTTATAATAAACTGATAGTTTTGTTGTTCATTAAAGAAACCTGGTTGGTGTGTTTTATTCTGGTATTAAAATAGAATCTATGATTGACTGTATCGGTAAGTGGGAAAAAAAATTAAACATATGTTGTGACCTGTGGAGAAGTGGAACTAGAATAAACAGTACACTCCTCCCATCTCGGTTTAACAATTTCATGCGTCAGACATAAAATCAAAATACCTCAACTGTTACCAAGTACTGTCTTTATCTCGAGGTTTAATTCACCCACTCAGTTCTTTATTCATCCGTAAAGTGAACATTTTAGATTTATTGCATATGCATTAGAACTCACCCCAAAGTCTTCTTCATTCTGTAGTAGCTGTGAACGGAACAAACGTCTCTTCAGCAGGGGTTCTATCAGTGTCAGGTAAATCATATAAAGCAGCAACAAGCCCAGAATAGATAAATAAATGATGATTGTTACCTGCATATGAGAAATGTAAAGGAAAAGAATACATCTTTTACCATTAATATGAAAATACCAGTTCTTGAATACTGGGAAATAAACCTGACCAGTAAACACAAGAACTGTGCAGTGATGCCTCAATCCTGAAACTTTCTGTCTCTCATAGAGTCATAGAGAGATACAGCACTGAAACAGGCCCTTCGGCCCACCGAGTCTGTGCTGACCAACAACCACCCATTTATACTAATCCTACATTAATCCCATATTCCCTACCACATCCCCAACAAGGGAGAACTTGCAAACTCCACACAGACAGTACCCAGAATTGAACCTGGGTCGCTGGAGCTGTGAGGCTGCAGTGCTAACCACTGCGCCATCCAATTGTAGGAAGCTCTGCTGTTACCTGGGGAGGGGGGGTTAAAGAGAACTTTTTTCATTAAAATGTTGCCTTTACATATAAAACTGTCACAATAGTTGACATGGCAAGAAACAATCTGAATTCTAATAATATTTTACTCCAACAATATGTCCGTGCAGCAAGTTCCTCCCAGTACGGATATTAACAATATGAAGGCTCAGAGCAGTACACTTCAGGCACAAAATTGGACAGGGCCCAAAAATAGGCATAATTAAAAAACGCATAATTAATCAATGCACGTTGCTTCCGGTGCAGGCAGAACACAAACTTCATGCTGCCTGCTGATTTCATGCTATGTGCATGCAGCCAACACTAAACATGCTGCTGAATGGCTTCATTCCTCAGTAGTCGCCCAGGTTTTTGTGGCACTAGCACCATTTAAAGCTAGCCGGCATTACTTAAAGCCAGGCATCATCTCTTAAAGAGGTGAGACATTTTTGGTGGAGGTGGTGGACAGGAGAGAGGTTCTCTGTCCACAGGGGGCCTGCCATACAAACTGTCCAGAGGCAGTGGGACCAGATAGCTGTGAAGGTCAATGCAAGCGGTCTAACCAAGAACCTGAATGCCATGCCACAAGTTCAATGACGTCACATGAATGTTCAAGATCAGTGAATTCATCTTCAAATGCACCACACCCCCATCATTCACCCATCAAAAATCTCTATCAATAACAACTGCTCCATAACATTAATAGCTTCACCTCACTCTCGCACATTTAGCCACACACTCCCATCTCCCAGCTTGCACACACTGCCAACTATTTGACAGTCACACCACCCAAACACATTACAGCACACCACCAGGAGAAGGTGGCACATAACCAGAAGCAGCACCACATAACCGGCAGGAGACTGCCACGGCTGTGTGTCCTCACCCTCAAGAAGGAGACCCTTCTCGCCATCATTGGAGCAGCCATTATTGAGGCTGTGGCCAGCGGCAGGGTTGAAACCATGGAAGATGACTATGCTGATACCTAATCCTCCTGGTCACATCCACAATCTCTTCTGATTTACAAGCTGTAGATGGTATAAGCATGCAGCTCTTGCCTTTCCCTCTCCCCTCACCACAACCCTACCCACATGCCTTTCTCCTTTCAGATATCCAAGAACTGCAACAGAAGAAAAAGAGCTGAAACAGCAGAACCAGTGATGAAAAAGAAACAATGTCACTTGCTCTCACACTTGCAGCCACCAGCTTAGATACTAACACTGTACATACTTTACAGTATAGGTTAGAGGCAGAATCTACATGTGGTGAGACACTGAGCGCAAGTGGCCTGCAGCCAGCGCAGGGAGAAGGGTAACACATACCAGCTCGCCAGTAGGTGAGATCACACGAGTTCTGTTGCAGAGCAGTCAGATGAGAACTTAGATGGGGCGGCCTACTGAAGAAGGCTGATGGATATTGTTACAAAAGGTTTTTCTTTTGTGCACAGAACTTGGAATTCTGTGTTTTAAAGCTAAGAAAAGGATTTTTGCTTAATGGACACTAACCTGCAAATTGTTGGAATTCCTGCAATGTTTTGAAAGGAGGTCATAACAAAAGTTGAACTTTCTGGGTGCTTTGAAAGGAAGCTGAACTTGTACAAGGACAGGAAAACCAGCAATTTCAAGGAAACCACAGGGGTCTAACCTTTCTTCAGAGCAGCTTTTGAGTGACAGGGGGAGATACTATGTCTGGACATGTGACCATGTTCAGGAAGGTTCTTTTTTCACCTTGGACCCTTTAAAAATCCTGTGAATTGGACAACAGGCAGGCATTTGAAATCTTGCTTTGACCTTCCTGGAGAAAGGAAGGAAAACCCAGAAAAGTGTTACCTCGCTCTGTAAAGGAGACTTGCAACTCTTGAAAAGGAATCCTGCATTTGAAAGGTGGCAGACTTCTACTGCCCCCAGTCTTTGAAGAATTCCTGCAACCAGAGTGGTTCCTGCTGCCTCCTGTGTTTTCGGAGATCCTGAAATCTCAAGAAAGCTTCTACTGCTAGACCGCTGTTTTAAAAAACCTAATCAGACTGCTTGCTGCACCCCTGCTGAAAGACCAGTGTGACGCCTGCTGTAGATAAATTGCCTTGAAAGCCTACCCATCATAGACTGTTCATCAACCTCTCCTGGAGAGACTTCTAGTGGCATCCAACTATTCAACTCTGCGACACCTCACCGTACTGAAAACATCCCACCAGAACATGATAGGAATCATAACAAAAAATTGAGTTTAAGAAACAGCTGTAAACCAAAAATCCTTTTCCGCATTCAACCGATTTTGTTTTCATGTATGTGTGTGTGCATGAAGGTTAAGGAACTAAGAGGTTTTTCATATAGAGATTTCTGCCATTTGTAGTTAAGACCTATTATTTCTTTTCTAATAAATACCTGGTGTTGTTCTTTAAAGAAACCTGGTTTGGTGCGCTTTACTCTGGGGGGGAAATAAAGTGTTTAATTTGGCTATTCTTTGGTAGGTGGGAAACTTTATTTGATATGCTATGACTGTGGAGCAGTGGGAATGAATTAACAATACATTACCCCCGCCTTGGTCGTAACTTATTAATTGGGGGCTCTTCTGGGATTAAAATCCAACGCTAATTACGCTAATTATGAAGGGAATAATAATTGAAAGAGAACTAAAGGAACCAGGTTTCTTGCATAATAGGGTACAGTCAACACCACCAGAATGGCATTGGCAGCTGCTGCAGCTTTTCTGGGAAAGGGGAATGTGTCCCTCAGTGACTTGAAAACTTTAACCAAGATGATACTAAAAGATTTGGCAGCACATTTGCGGTTAGAATTGAAACCAGGTGCTAACAAAGCAGAGATAATTGACGTAATAGCCCTAAATCTGAAATTGGGAGAAGACAGTAAATCAGAGGGTGATGCAAATGAATTGGCTAAGATTCAGTTAGAAATGAAAAAACCTTGAGAAGGAAAAATAGAAAAAAAAACTTAAATTTGAGGCTGAAAAAAAATTAAGAAAACTTAAATAGGAAAGGGAGAAAGAGAGCATTTCAGAGAGAAAGTGAAAGAGAAGAAAGGGAATTCAAATTGAAAGAGATGGAACTCCAGGGAAAATTCTGGTCAGGAAGAATCTGAATCCAGACCAGGACCCAGCAAAAAGCTGTTTAAATTTATACAAGCTCTCCCTAAGTTTGAGGAAAGGGACGTACTGCTAAAGTAGTAGTAGAGAAGTTAACCCAATTCTTTACGAGATATGGATTACCACTTCAAGTTCAATCGGATCAAAGTTCTAATTTTATGTCTAAGATATTTCAAGAAGTCATGGGTAATTTGGGTATCAAACAGTTGAAGTCTTCAGCAGACACAGGGAGCTTTAGAAAGGTACCACCAAACTCTCAAAAAAATGATTAGAACATACTGTCACGAATATCCCCATGATTGGGATAAAGGGCTAGACTTTCTTTTAATTGCTACTAGAGATTCACCGAATGAGTCTACAGGCTTCAGTCCTTTTGAATTAGTTTATGGACATGAAATGAGAGGTCCTATAAAACTCATCAAAGACAGGTTCTTAGAACAAAAGAATGAATCTTCAGTAAACGCAAAATACTGCGGATGCTGGAAATCTGAAATAAAAAACAAGAAATGCTGGAAATACTCAGCAGGTCTGGCAGCATCTGTGGAAAGAGAAGCAGAGTCAACGTTTCGGGTTAGTGACCCTTCTTCGGAACTGGCAAATATTAGAAATGTCAAAGGTTATAAGCAAGTGAGGCGGGGGTGGGGCAAGAGATAACAAAGGAGGTGTAGATTGGAGAAGGCCACATAGCTGACCAAAAGGTCATGGAGCAAAGACAAACAATATGTTAATGGTGTGTTGAAAGACAAAGCATTAGTACAGATAGGGTGTTAACGGACTGAAGACTGAACAGCAGCAAGTACAAACATGAAAAAAAAACAGTGGGTAAGCAAACTGAACAAACTAAGATGAAATGAAATAAACATACAAAAAAAATTTGTAAAAAATGTAAAAAAGAATAACTAAAAATAAAAGTAAAATGGGGGGCCCCCATCATGCTCTGAAATTATTGAACTCAATGTTCAGTCCAGCAGGCTGCAGTGTGCCTAATCGGTAAATGAGATGCTGTTCCTCGAGCTTGCGTTGATGTTCACTGGAATACTGCAGCAAGCCCAGGATAGAGATGTGAGCATGAGAGCAGGGGGGAGTGTTGAAATGGCAAGCAACCGGAAGCTCAGGGTCCTGCTTGCGGACTGAGCGGAGGTGTTCTGCAAAGCAGTCACCCAGTCTGCGTTTGGTCTCCCCAATATAGAGGAGACCACGTTGTGAGCAGCGAATACAGTATACTACATTGAAAGAAGTACATGTAAATCGCTGCTTCACCTGAAAGGAGTGTTTGGGGCCTGGGATAGTGAGGAGAGAGGAGGTAAATGGGCAGGTATTACACCTCCTGCGATTGCAGGGGAAGGTGCCATGGGAAGGGGACGAGGTGGTGGGGGTAATGGAGGAGTGGACCAGGGTGTCGTAGAGGGAATGATCCCTTCGGAATGCTGACAGGGGAAGGGAGGGGAAGATGCGTTTGGTAGTGGCATCACGCTGGAGGTGGCGGAAATGGCGGAGGATGAACCTTTGGATATGGAGGCTGATAGGAAAGTGAGGACAAGGGGAACCCTGTCACGGTTCTGGGAGGGAGGGGAAGGGGTGAGGGTAGAGGTGTGGGAAATGGGCCGGACACGGTTGAGGGCTCTGTCAACAACAGAGGGGGGGGAATCCTCAGTTGAGGAAAAAGGAGGTCATATCAGAAGCACTATCATAGAAGGTAGCATCATCAGAGCAGATGCGTCGGAGATGGAGAAACTGGGAGAATTGAATGGAGTCCTTACAGGAGGTAGGGTGTGAAGAAGTGTAGTCGAGGTAGCTGTGGGAGTCGGTGGGCTTATAATGGATATTAGTTGACTGTCTATCCCCAGAGATGGAGATAGAGAAGTCGAGGAAGGGAAGGGAAGTATCAGAGATGGACCATGTAAAGGTGAGAGAAGGGTAGAAATTGGAAGCAAAGTTGATAAAGTTTTCCAGTTTGGGGCGGGAGCAGGAAACGGCAACGATACAGTCATCAATGTACCGGAAAAAGAGTTGGGGGAGGTGGCCTGAGTAGGCCTGGAACAAAGAATGCTTGACATATCCCACAAAAAGATAGGCATAACTAGGACCCATGCGGGTACCCATAGCAACACCTTTTACTTGAAGGAAGTGAGTGGAGTTGAAGGAGAAGTTGTTCAATGTGAGAACAAGTTCAGCCAGGCGGAGGAGGGTCGTGGTGGATGGGGACTGGTTGGGCCTCTGTTCAAGGAAGAAGCGGAGAGCCGTCAAACCATTCTGGTGGGGGATGGAGGTGTAGAGAGATTGGACGTCCATAGTGAAGAGGAGGCGATTGGGACCAGGAAACTGGAAATTGTCAAAATGACGTAGGGCGTCAGAAGAGTCACAGATGTAGGTGGGAAGAGACTGGACCAGCGGAGAAAAGATAGAGGCAAGATAGGAAGAAATAAGTTCAGTGGGGCAGGAGCAGGCTGACACAATGGGTCTGCCGGGCCAGTCCCGTTTGTGAATTTTGGGAAGGAGGTAGAAGCAGGCTGTCCAGGGTTGCGGGACTATGAGGTTGGAAGCTGTAGAGGGAAGATCTCCAGAGGAAATGAGGTTAGTGACAGTCCTTTGGACAGTGGCTTGAGGTTCGGTGGTGGGGTCATGGTCCAGAGGGAGGTAGGAAGAAGTGTCTGTGAGTTGGCGTTGAGCTTCTGCAAGGTAGAGGTCGGTATGCCAGACAACAACAGCACGACCCTTGTCTGCAGGTTTGATGAATCTTCAGTACTAGACTATGTATCCGTGTTCCGGGAAGGCTCAGGAACAGCTTAAAGCACCCCAAACCACTATGAAAAAAATGGGAAGACAAAAACACAAAGACCTGAATTTTTCAACCATGGGATGAAGTATTAGTATTCTTACCATTACAGGGTGAACCATGAACCATTAAAAGCATGGTTCAGTGGTCCATATAAAGTGGTCAAAAAGAGTGGGTAAGGTAAATTACTAGATTAACGCCCCAGATCGCCGGAATAAGAATCGGCTGTTTCATATCAATATGTTAAAGCAATATTATCACAGGGAGAAGGATAAGCCAGTACAGGTATGTCAGGTAATAGGATCAGATAAGAATGAAAGGGATAGTGAGGATGAGGCAGAAGGCGGCCTAAACAATTCTCACATTGAACCTCCTGCTATCCGGTTAGCTAATACAGAATGGCTAGGAAAATTGGACAACATGCTTTTGTACTTAGATGCAGACCTAACAAGGCTACTCACAGCATTTTAAAAGAGTCTGTAGGGATAAGACAGGATGTACCTTAGCCACACATGATGTGGATGTAGGGGAATCCGTTCCTATAAAACGGCATCCTTACCACTTAAGTCCAGTCAAACAGGCCCAAATAAAAGCAGAAATCCAATACATGCAGGAAAACAACTTAATTGAACTCAGTCAAAGCAGCTGGAGTTCACCAACAGTATTAGTGCCTAAACCTGATGGGTCAACCTGACTTTGCATAGACTACAGAAAGGTCAATGCAATAATGAAGGCAGACTCCTACCCAGTTCCTCGCTTGGAAGACTGTATTGACAGAGTGGGCAGTACTAAAATTTAGTGCAAACTTTCTGTAGAAACCACACAACCCCAAAAACCTCATGATTTCAAGTTTAGTTTTGGGGATAGGAAACTCCACTAAGGCTTGTACTTTTGCTGTTCTCGGCAACACTTGTCCTTGCCCCACTATATGCCAGAGATAGGTCAGTCTTGCTTTTGCGAATTCGTTTTTTGCCAGATTTACCACTAAAGCAGCTGCTTGCAATTTTTTTTTAAAAACAGTTTCTAACTGTTCAGAGTGTTCCTTCCAAGTGTTACTGCATATTATTACATCATCAAGATACACTAATCAGTGGCTACCACTTGATTCATTCTTACAAAGATAGATTTGTTAAAGTGATACTGGTAAGTTCCTTTGACAACTCGAGCTAAAGAGATATCAGCTTTTGTCACACCAGATGGTCTTCATCAGTGCCGAGTGATGCCATTCAGGCTAAAAAATGTCCCAGCAACTTTTCAGACACTAATGAATCAAGTGGTAGCCAGTGTTCCCAACTGTGTAGTGTATCTTGATGATGTATTAATATACAGTATCATTTGGAAGGAACACTCTAAACAGCTAGAAACTATGTTTAAAAAAATTGCAAGCAGCTTATTTAGTGCTAAATCTGGCAAAAACGAATTTGCAAAAGCAAGAGTGACCTATCTCGGGCATATAGTGGGGCAAGAAAAAGTGTTGCCAAGAACGGCAGAAGTACAAGCCTTAGTGGAGTTTCCTATCCCCAAGACAACACTTAAAATCATGAGGTTTTGGGGGATGTGTGGTTTCTACAGAAGGTTTGTACCAAATTTTAGTGCTGTAGCTGTTCCACTAACTGATTTGCTACAGAAAAAGAAAACCAAGGTAGTGTGGTCAGATCAATGCCAGGCATCTTTGGAAAAGCTAATGGCAATTTTGACTAATGAACCAGTGTTAGCTGCTCCAAATTGTGCTAAACCCTTCAAAGTAGCTACTGATGCTAGTGACCTGGGGGTCAGTGCAGTCCTATTACATGATGATGAATTGGGTGTAGAAAAACCAGTAGGGTACTTTTCAAAAAAATTGGAAAAAGAAATGTTCGAACTATTGCTAGCTCTTAAACATTTTGGAGTATTTGTCCTCCAAGCCTACAAAGAAACACAAATATACACTGACCATAATCCATTAACTTTTGTGGAAAAATTTTAAACCCAAAATGCCAGAATATTCATATAGAGTTTATTGTTACAGACTTATCACTTGAAGACTGTACACATTTCGGGAAAAAAACATTGTTATCACAGATGCCTTGTCACAAATTTAACTTTGTTTAGTTACATGCGTAAAGATGGTACAAAGCAAAATTCTGTTAACTACCAGTAGAGTGAATGTTGGGGGGCAGGGGCTAGAGTGCAAAAAAATGTTTCAAATTTTTTCAACTTCTGTTCTTACATTGTAATGAAACGCATTCAAAAATGGCGTTCATTTTGCCAAGGGCAGAGGTGTTACAAAAGCCTTTTTTTTGGTACTTAGAGCTTAGAATTCTGTGCTTTAAAAGATAAGAAAAGGATTTTCTGCTCAGTGGACACTAACCTGCAAATAGTTGGAATTCTTGCAATGTTTTGAAAGGAAGTCATATCAATAGTTGAACTTTATGAGTGCTTTGAAAGGAAGATGAACTGTACAAGGACAGAAAAGCCAGCAATTTCAAGGAACCCACAGAGGTTTGAACCTTCTACAGAGAAGCCTTGGAGTGACAGGGGGAGACACTGGGCTGGATTTTACGTCGGGTGGACGGGAGCTGGTCACCGACATAGATGTCAGTGGCAAACCTGCTTCCGCCTAGCTTGGGGATCCATCCCGCATTTTACGGGTCCCGTTTGAGGGAGGAAGTCCCACCTCACTGAGCTGCCGGCCAATCATTGGGCTGGTACCCCTTAGTCCCAGCAGCACCACCGGGAGCAGTGTCGACTGCTGGGACCGAAGGCCAGCCGAGGACATGGAGCCAGGAGTGCAGGTAGGTTTGGGTTGCCTCGCTGGGGGTAATCGGTCAGGCCCTGGTGGGGCAAGAGTGGTCGTTTGGGGGAGAATGGGGGCGTCGAGTCCTGGGGGCGGTTGGGGAAGTGGGAGTGGCCCTCACAATCAGGCACCCTGTGCACGATTGTCAGGGCCCCCCCAGGGTGCTAAGAGACTGCTAACGTTCACTGGACGGCCTTTCCCGGCTCCAGGACACCCACTTGCCATGAGTAAAATCCCTGTGGAAGCGGGCGAAGGTCCATTAGTGGTCGTTAATTGGCAACTCAAGGGCCTTGAATGGCCTGGGGCCGGCGGCCCGTTTTTCGCACCCCCTGCCCCCTACATAAAGTGGGGTGGAGGCGGGAACAGGTCGGGAAGGCCTCCTGGAGCCTCCCGCTCCATTTTATGCCACCCCCCTCGCCACCATCCGGCTCGAAGTGGCATAGAATTCCTGCCACTGTGTCTGGACATGTGACCATGTTCAGGAAGGTTCTTTTTTCACCTTGGACCCTTTAAAAATCCTGTGAATTGGACAACAGGCAGGCATTTGAAATCTTGCTTTGAACTGCCTGGTGCAAAGGAGGAAGTTCCAGAAAAGCGTTACATCGCTCTATAAAGGAGAATTGCATCTCTTGAAAAGGAATCCTGCATTTGAAATGTGGCAGGTTCCGATTGCCTCCAGTCTCTGAAGAATTCCTGCAACCAGAGTTGTTCCTGCTGCCTCCTGTGTTTTGGGAGATCCTGAAATCTCAAGAAAGCTTTTACCCTAGTCTGCTGTTTTTAAAAACCAAAGCAGACCGGTTGCTCCACCCCTGCTGAAAGACCTGTAGACAAATTGTCTTGAAAGCCTACCCATCACAGACTGTTCATCAACCTCGCCTGGAGAGACTTCAAGTGGCATTCGACTATGGAACACCTCACTGTACTGAAAACAACCTACTAGAACGTGATAAACTCAATTTTTTAAAAAATGTTCCTTCTATTCCTAAGAAACAGCTGTAAACCAAAAATCCCATTCCCGGTTAACCTTTTTTTTTTAATATATGCGTGTGCGTGTACACGATGTTAAGGAAATAAGGGATTTTTCATATATAGATTTATGTTGTTAGTAGTTAAGACCCATTAATTCTTTTCTTATAAATAGTTAATGTTGTTGTTGTTGTTTAAAGAAACCTGGTTTGGTGTGCTTTATTCTGGGGGGGAAATACCGTGTTTAATTTGACTATTCTTCAGTAGGTGGGAAACTTTATTTGATATGCCTGTCTAGTACTGAATTAATAGTGCATTACTCCCACCTTGGTCATAACAGTATGCACACTGAACTGCTTGGTTCATTGGCAGGCCTGCCAGAAATCCTGTGGTCGATATCAAGGAGCATGGAGGAGTCTAGTACCACCTTAGCACATGGCTTTGAACACTCCTTCCTCTCCAGCGTGGAAGTAGTGGCTAACCTCATGAGCATAGTTGAGGACCCATCCATGATGTAGTGTCTGATGACCAATGTCTCAGCTTCCCTTGCAACACAAGCAGAAGCCATCCACATCTGGGTGCTGCAGCGGAAGTTATGCAAGCTCAGCTTGCTGTCACGCAGGCCGAGACTGCTACCCTCATAGCTACAGATACTAGGATTCAAAGGGGATTACTGGGTGTCATTGCAATCCAGCAATCTATCCTCCAGCATACTGCTAGGATTGCTGATACACCGCCCCAGGGGAATAGCAGCGGCACAATGGTGTATGAACTTGTTGTCCTCTCTCAGGATGACAGCATTCATCCTCCCACCACTTGCCTTGTTGCCTGTCAGCTAGCCAGCCCAGACTGCTGCCACATGCCAAAATGATTTAGTCCAAAGCCAGGCCTTCTCGGGCCAGAGCTGCTCGAGGTCATCTGCTAAGGTCATCTGTAGTCTTCCCCACTGAAAGCCAGCAGCCTACCACCAATTATGCTTTAGCCACTAGGACATTGGTTAGGAGAGCTGGGACAGACGAGGCACACAGAGGACAGGTGCTAAGTGAATGCACAAGGGTGAATGATTAATTTTTTGTATGCAATACGGCATGGTTTGATTTATAAATTTGGGTTGGAATGTTTGTTTAGTGGTGGCTTTATTTTAGTATTGCAGCCAAGACACGGTGGTGGTCAGAGTGAAGGTAAGGTGTGGAACTGTTGAATTAAGAACTAGGGTTGTGCTCGCTGGTACCGCAGTTTGGATGAGTCGATCACGGACAGATCAGCCAGGAAGGGCTGTATTGGTTGGCTCCTCGATCCTCCTACACCTCTTCAGGTGGTTGATGTATAGCTTGTGGCAAAGGCTGTACACTCAAGATGGTGAAGTTGTGGAGCATGCAAAGGCGACGACAAATCTTGACACACTCTGCCAAGTACTGTTGGACTCCTCCAGAGTGGTCCACGCAGTGGAAGGATTGCTTAAGCAACTCAATGGTCTGCTCAATCTCATTTCATGTGACAGCATGGCTTTCATAATATGCATGCTGCCCACTACAGTCATGAGCTATCTGGTCAGTGGATATCCCTTGTCGCCCAGTAGCCACACTGGTTTATCATGGTGGCTCAAATGCAGCTGGTACAGAGAGCTGATACAGCATGACGGCATCTTGACAGCTGCCAGGATACGAGGCACTGACCTGCAAGATATGCTGCATAAGGTAAAACACCAGATAGGCATTCAGAGAGCAGGATCCCTTCCGGTTATGGTATATCTCAGAGTTGACATGTATGCAGTCAATGGCACCCTGCACTCTGGGTAAGCCTGCAATCCTTGTGAAGCCACCTGCTTGCTCCACCTGCTTCTCTCTAGCAAGGGAGAATGAAATAAATGTATTCAGCTGTCTTGGAGTACAGAGCCTCCGTTAACCTCCTTTATGCAACAGTGGATGGCGAACTGAGAGATGTTGCCAATATCGCCTGCTCCAGCTTGGAAGGAACTAGATACATTAAAGCTCATGGCCATATTCACTTCCACAGCCAATGGCAATGCTGTCCTTGCCCTGCACGGAGGCTATAGTTGTGGCTGCAGTGCATGGCAGATTTCAGTAAGTACCTCCTTAGTGAAGTGGAAACATCTGATACACTGTTCCTTGCTGAGGTTCTAGTAGGAGAATTTTTCCTTGAGAATACTGTGTGGATATGGCCGCCTGCTGAGAGCCCTTCTCTCCCTCCTCCCTCTTCCAGCAGCTTGTCTGCTCTGTATCACCTCTGCCCATTCTGCCCATTACACTGTAGTTCAAGGGGCTTGCAAATTACTGTACATATGTCTAGGAGCAAGTAGTTTGTGCAGAATTCTTGATGTCAGGACAAAGTCCTTCAGCACGTGACACCATTCCCTGCAAACTTCAGCAACTTTAAACAACTCTGGAAATCACCACTTAAGACAATTACAGCAAGATCCCGTAGTAATCAGTCAGCACCTAACCTGTAAGTAGCTGAGGATCCCTTTAAATAGAACTGGTGGGAGTGAGGGGATTCCTTCTCTTGCTGAATGCATGTTCAGCTGTGCGAGGTTAAAAGAGGGAGTTAGCTGGAGTGTTGAGCTCCAAAATAGCAGCGCTGGTGTAAACTAGCATAACATGTTGCCTGCTCTACATACTACTGGTGGGGCACTCCCTGTAGGTGTGCTAACGCCTTCACCAAAATGACAACTGGTGCATCTAGTAATGGATATGTGCATGCATGCTGGACACCATTTTTGGAGGCAAAACAGCACCCGTTGTGCCAGAGATTGGACATTACTGAGCTGAATTCCATGGCATTCATGTTTACATCACCATGAAGCTGAGGCGCTACCAAAGATATGATTTTCAAAATAGAAAGACAGCTATTTTTGCAATTATCTTGTAAAAGAAATGAAACAAAAAAGATTTTCTAATAAAACTTCAAAGTGCATCATATGGTTCAGCCAATTTCAGCAGAAACATAGGGCAGAAGGAAAAATCTAAAGACTGTTGGAATCATATTTCTAATGTTATTATATTTATTTGGATGTGACATTAACTGGTGACACATATCTTTTTGACTGTAAACTAGAAAGTTTGGTATGACAAATTATTCTTAGGAATGCTTTCCTGCTTGTTGCAAGTTGTAATCTTGTTATTTGGCAGGATCAAATAAAAGCTTCTGGACTGACAGCAGATTGTATAATTATTAAAGTTGTATGGCAAGTAAACATTTTTGTGGCTTTTATATATGTTAAAGGATAGCTAATATACATTAAAAGCATTTAGTTTGTGGGTAAAGAGTAATTTATACGAAATTTGTTACAAAGATTTTTATTGATGTAATAGTAGTAATTACAGTAGAAATATAAAGCACAAAATCCAGCAAATGTTCAAAGTATAAGTGTATATATATATATATATACACACACACACAAAAAATCTGTAATGGCTCAAATACCTTTTGTCAATACTCTTGTACTCAATCTGAAAATGTATCTGTAAACTCAATAAAGTTATTTCTGGTACAGCAAATTCAGTTGGTTTTATATATTTATCAAACTTTCTGTATTAGCATATGTAACCTTCAAACAAGTAGTGAATTCTAAACATTTCATTTTAGCAAGCCCCAGATTTTGGATTGCTTATCCTGCTTCAAGCTCCTGCTTTTAACATCAGGTTTAAAATCAAATTTTCATTAATTCTTTGATGTTATGATTCTAACCAAAACTTTATACATACAAATGATTAAAAACATAAACAAGTCACAAATACAAAGTTGCATACTTAAATCTACACAATGGAAGAAATTATGGGCCTGATCTTCCTGAAAAAATAATGGCCTGTTAATGGTGCATGCCATTAATGTGAAAACTGGACAGCAAGTTAGAAAATTCAGGAGATTTGAGAGACACAGCGCGAGTTGCAAATCTCCAGAATTTGCTGATTGTACAAAATAAATGGTGGACTGGCATAAATCAAACAAAATCTCACTCTTAGCCTCCCTGTTATTTTTAAGAACTTGCTGGATTTGCACAGTAATTGCCCATTAAACTTTTCATATAGAGTAATAATTAAGAGCGTTAGTACTTTTTAAAAAACTACACTATAATGTCACGCTCACGGGAAGTATAGCGATGGGCATACAAAAATAAACTGGAGTTATTTTTAAATTTCTCAATCCTTAAATCTCATTGGTTAAGGATGCACTGTTGGTCTTGCTGTTAACAAAGGACTCAGTTGTCCCGTTGCCCTAGCCACACACTTATTAGCTTGCACCACTTCCAGCAAATTATGCTGCAAACAATGTTCAAGCTGAAGTCTAAAGAAAATAGTCTAAACAGGGATGCCTGGGTCCACCAAGATCCAGCCCTAATTCTTTGACATCAAATGAACAATACTACTAATTAAGTCAAGGTAATAAATCTGAATGATCTTTTGATACAAAGATATAGTTTGATCTTTGAAATGAAATAAGCAATGCAAATATTACAGTATTGAATAAAATATGAATGTTTCTATCAATCATTGCAGATTATAATAAAGAACAATGCAACACATTTTTTGATGTTTACATTGGTTCCATTTACAATTAGCAACACAAGAGTGCCGAACCAACAACATATAAATACCCTGGAAACAGATTGTTACGACTGAGGTGGGAGGAGTGCACGGTCTTTTCTAGCTCCACATTTCCACAGGTCACAACATTTTTTTTTAAAGTGTTTAACCAGTTACCAATGCAGCCAATCATATACTCTACCCTTTATCCTGGTTTCTTTAATAAATAAAAAAAATCAGTTTTTAATAAAATAAGACTTAACCAGTAACAAAGCAAAGCAATAACACAGATTGAAATATGAAAGTTCCCCTTTTTAAATTCCCCACACAAACTCATACACAGACACTGAAAAAAATACAGAAATTCTCTCTGCAGAGGTCTGTTACAAAAAAAAGACAAAGAAGAATACTTTGGCCAAATACTTGCTAATTCCTGAAAAAAAATGGAAATATGTCAGTTGTCCCTCTTTGGTCTGGCGTCCCAAATACGCGAAGACAGCTGTCACTGGGATCTTTCCAGAGTGGTTCTTTTCAGGCAATGTTGAGGACCAGTTTGGCAGGCTTTCCAGGAGAAATGCGGCATCAGGGGTTTATGGCAGGCTTTGCAGAAGAAAGCAGCATTGATTTCTCTATTTCTTACACTTGATTCTCAGGAAGTTTTCAGAGATGGAAGAGGGCGAGCTGATGGTGGCTGTTCTCTTGGTTAGTTTTCTCCAACTGTTTTCAAAACATCCCAGCACACTGTCCAATGCGAAACCGAAAACAATGGGCTGAATTTTACCAGCCCCTCGACGCTGTGCATTGTGGTGAGGGGGGGGGGGGGTCCGTAAAATTCTGCAGGGAGAGGCCTGCCTCGACTCCCGATAGCGAGAAGGGCCCGCCGTATATTACTAGCGGCGGGGGGACCTTGGTGCGGCCCCATTCCCCACCCCCACCGGCCACTTGGCAGTTGAGCCTACATCTAAATATTTAAATGAGCAAAAATTAAATGCAAATGAACTTACTGCCGCCAACTCCCGTCCCATGCTGCTTTTACCACTGCTGACAGCAACTTGCGTGCCTTCGAAACTCCGTAGGGGGTTCCGAGGCGAGCGGAGATGAGTCAAATTATCCGGGGGGGGTGGAAAACGGTGGGCGTAAGCATGGAAAACCTTTTTCATTGGGTGTGGGGATGGTGGAAAGGGGTTTAGGGTCAAAGGGAATAAAGTTTGCGGGGGGTAAGGTCGTTACTGTTAACTAATTTTTTTGGGGTGGAAAATAGGCCAAAAAATGACTATGTTCATTGTGGGGGGGTGGGGTGGGAGAGAGAATTGCAGGTGTGGACGAAGCTTTATTTAAATTATTAAAGAACCGGTCCCTTTAATCAATTAAAAGTCCTCTAAGGGCTGGAAGCCCTTTAAAAATGGCACCGATGTCTATGCTGTGGCGCTGGACGCCATTGCTGGGGACGCGGTGGCCACTCCCTCTACATAAATGAACCCCCGTGCAGGGGCTCGGTGGCGGCACTTCAGTGTCGGAAGCTTGCTGCTTTCACAGCGGAATGCCGCAGAGTGCAGCACGCTGATAAATTGAGCCTAATATCTCAAGAGTCAAGCCTCCTGACCCCTATTAATCTTGACCTGTCATTTCTCTGTAAACATCTTCCCCAGGTCACCAAGGTTTCTGTTGTTTACTGCTTAAAGCACATGACTTCCTGCAAGGTTGTTTTTAAACAACATCTCAATGTCCTTTCAATGAACTGTCAACAATAAAATCCAGTTTCTATGAAAACTGCAGCCTTCCAATAAATCCGTCTTCACAATTTAAATATAAGTCCTCAGAAACATACTTAAAAAAAAATTGAAGCACTTTCGTAACAAGATATTTTAGTGTAATTATCCCTAATTATTGGAATGTTATTTTAGGTTATTATTAACAATAAATAAATTGCAGCAAAATAATATTGGTCACTTGAGCGACACCAATAAGAAAATAGATATTTCCACTTACATTTACTACCAGACAATTCCATATATTTTTCCTTAAGAACATATTAAATGAAATATGATGCAGGGAAGAAGGCTTTTATACGAAAACTTAAAAAAAATACCTTAATTGTAGCTGAGCTTCTTTCTTCATATTTGCATGCACATCTCAAGCAGTAAGCTTCAACATCTTGTCCAGCAACTGGCATGGGTTGAACAACATGTAGGCAGTCACTGAAAAAGACAAGATTTCAACTGCTATCAAGGTGCTATAAACTCTCCCTTACCCCACTTGTATTTATTCCATAGAAGCAATACTATCAGTGATGTTTGGTCAGATCTTTACCAATTGTTCCAGTAGAGGGAATTATATTTACTTCTAACTTAAAAAAGACAGATGATTAAAGTTAACCATTCTGAACCATACTGTATCAGCAAAAATAGCTTTAGAGCATTTCAGCAGGTTGATATTTTGCACATGATTTCCAAGTTATTTCTGAGGTATAACTAGAAATAACTACTTACATTTATATAGTGCCTTTAACACAACAAAACGTTCCAAGGTACTTCACAAGAATTTTATCAAAATTCCATACAGAGTCACAGAAGGTGATATAAGGAGAGCTAACCAAAAGCTTGGTCAAACAGGTGGGCTTTAAAGAACATCTTAAAAGGATCAGAGAGAAGTACAGAGGTGGAGAGGTATAGGGAGGGAATTCTGAGCTTCGGGCCAAGGCAGCTGAAAGCACAGCTGCCAAGGGTGAAGCAATTAAGATTGGGAATGTGTAAGATGTCAAAATTGGAGGGGCACAGAGATCTTGAAGGTTTGTTGAACTGAAGGAGGTTACAGCGATAGGAAGGGGAAAGGCCACGGAGGGGTTTGAGGATGAGAATTAAGATGTTGCCAGACTGGGAACCAGTGTAGGTCCATGAGCACAGGGATGATGGATGGAAGGATTTGGTGGGAGTTAGGATGTGGGCAGCAGAGCTTTGGATGTTCATAAGTTTATGTAGGATGGAAATGGGAGGCTGGCCAGCAGAGCTTTGGAATAGTGAAGTCCAGAGGTAGCAAAGGCATGGGTGAAGCAGATGACCTAAGGCAGCATTGGAGTCAGGCAACGTTAAAGGTGGAAGTAGGCAGTCTTGGGTGATGGAGCAGATGGATATGTAGTCGGAAGCTCATCTCAGGATCAAACACAACACTGCTGTTTGCAAACTAAGAAATAACAGCAACACTGAGAAGAATCCTCCTTCCTCCACAGAAAGGTACTAACATTAAAAAAAAACCCACAGCTTCTCAAAGTTAAAGCATGACAAGTGCTGGGGAGCACAGGGAAGCAAAGAGAGATATTAGCAAAATTATAGCAGACATTTCATAACAAGGTTAAGGGGCTGAATGGCCTACTTCTGTTCCTATTCCTGGATACTCAGCACAATTACAGATCAGAATTGGAACAACATTCTAGTCTGTTCTATTTTATGCATTAACCTTACAACTAAATTGCTTGCAAATGTTAGAATTTTCTACTGAACCTTCCTGAAGAAGCAAATGAACAATTGTTTCATGATAAAGATTCAAAACCTTACACCATACAGCATATCAAATTATTTTTCTATTCCCCAATTAAAACTGCCATTTCAGATTTCCTGTATAAACAATGAGCTTCTCAGTGGACATCAGCAAGTAGTTTTAGGTAGAGGAGCACAAATCAGCACCTTTCCATCCATGATGCCAACTCTGAAGCACCTAAGCCAGAAAATGTTAGTATTGGTTAAGTACTCCTAACCACTGGAGTTATACTGACTTTTTCCACTCCAAACATGAAAAGAATGACAATCTACATTATGTCTTTTGAAGGCACTTGCTGATTGCCATCTGAAGAGCTCATTAGGTATTGAGACCCAAAATGGCTCACCTAAACAGCGTTGCAACTTAATGGCTAATTTGCACTCCCAGCAGGGAAGCTGCAGACAAAGGGAAGTAAAGTTATAACACTTGGTCTGATTCGCTAAACTCCCTTTTCTTCCAGCCTATAAAAGATTTAATCTCTCCTATCAGATAGAAATTCGACTAGGGTTAAGGTGCTTTTCTATCACCTGGGTCCAGTTAAAAGAAAGTCTCCTCTGCTGGCAATATAAAATGAGTTCAAGTAGTCACAACCCAGTTTCTAACAGACACAGGACTCAGCACAAAAATGCTTATAAGTTGTCACAAATTTTGCAACTAATTGAGAGTGCACTCACTGGGACCACAAGGATAGCGGATGTATGAAGTGGAAACATAGGAATAGTAGACTTCTTCTTTGGCCTCCTTATCTCGAGAGACAATGGATAAGCGCCTGGAGGTGGTCAGTGGTTTGTGAAGCAGCGCCTGGAGTGGCTATAAAGGCCAATTCTAGAGTGACAGGCTATAATAGACTATACAGCCCCTAAAGCCTGTTCCATCATTCAATGTGTTCATGGCTGATCTGTACCCTAGCTCCAATCACACATCTTGGCTCCATATCCCTTGAAAGCTTTGGTTAGCAAAAACCTATCAAACTCAGATTTAAAATTATTAATTGAGTTAGCATCCCATGCTTTTTGCAGGAGAGTGTTCCACACCTTTTCCCCAAGAAGTATTTTCTAACTTCTCTCCTGAATGGTCTGGTTCTGATTTTAAGGTTATGTCTCCTCGTCCTAGACTCCCTCATCAGCAGAAAAAGTTTCTCTCTCTCCAATCTCTCAATTCCTTTCAAAATCCAAAAAAACCCAAATAACACCTTAACCTTCTATATTCCAGGGAATACAAGCCCAGTTTATATAAACACTCCCCATAACTTAACTCACGGAGCCCTGGTAACATTCTGCTAAACCCGTGCTGCACTCCTTCCAAAGCCAATGTATCCTTTCTAAGGTGCAGTTTCCTGAACTGTACACAATACTCCATATGTAGTCTAACCAAAAAAACCTAAAATGTCACAATCACACTCCATTAACGTTGAGACTTAGTAAGAAATTTACTCTACATCTGCCCATAGAAAAATTACAGCACAGAAAGAGGCGATTCAGCCCATCGTGTCTGCGCCAACTGAAACAATTAGCCACAAATTCTAATCCCACCCTCCAGCACCTGGTCCACAGCCTTGCAGGTTACAGTACTTCAGGTGCAGGTCCAGGTACCTTTTAAGAGTTGAGGAATTCTGCCTCCACCACCGATCCGCGCAGCGAATTCCATACAGCCACCACCCTCTGAGTGAAAAAGTTTTTCCTGACGTCACCTCTAATCCTTCTACCTTAAATCTGTACGCCCTGATAATTGACCTCGCCGCTAAGGGAAACAGGTCCTTCTTGTCTACTGTATCTAGGCGTTCATAATTTTGTACACCTCAATTACGCACCCATTAGCTCCTCTATTCTAAGGAAAACAATCCTAGCCTATCCAATCTTTCCTCATAGCTGCAATTTTCAAGCCCTGGCAACATTCATGTAAATCTCCTCTGTACTCTCTCCAGAGCAATAATTAATGTTGAAACTGATTGCCAAGAAATGGAAAAATCTTTGATCCACCAATCCCATCACTGATATTCCTCATCTAAATGAATACGAAATTTGCCCAAAAATAACATATGGGACACACTGGTTTAATTCTCCATACCAGCAGCTCCTATCATTAAGTCCATCACTAGAAGAAGGTATCAGCAAGTGAGGGCTGTGGGACCAGTAAGAAAGAGTTTGCATTTTCACATAGATGCATATACATCACCTTTTCACATTATAGTTATTTATAGTCATACCATCTACTATAGTTAAGTAAATAGCAATATTACTTGTCAAGCTGTATGCAATAGCACCATCTAATGGTCATGACTACAAATAAGTTTTGTGCAAAAATAAAGCATGTGTTATTACATTTTCATTTGCAATGATGTTACCAATGAAGTATAATAGACCTGCAATAATAGTGCCAAGCCTGCTATACTCTCAGCACTACATGAACTGCTATGCCTGTGCTGGGACGAGGGAGCAGTACCCCAGGACATGCGCGATGCCAACATCATCACCCTCTATAAAAACAAAGGTGACCGCGGTGACTGCAACAACTACCGTGGAATCTCCCTGCTCAGCATAGTGGGGAAAGTCTTTGCTCGAGTCGCTCTGAACAGGCTCCAGAAGCTGGCCGAGCGCGTCTACCCTGAGGCACAGTGTGGCTTTCGTGCAGAGAGATCGACTATTGACATGCTGTTCTCCCTTCGTCAGATACAGGAGAAATGCCGTGAACAACAGATGCCCCTCTACATTGCTTTCATTGATCTCACCAAAGCCTTTGACCTCGTCAGCAGACGTGGTCTCTTCAGACTACTAGAAAAGATCGGATGTCCACCAAAGCTACTAAGTATCATCACCTCATTCCATGACAATATGAAAGGCACAATTCAACATGGTGGCTCCTCATCAGAGCCCTTTCCTATCCTGAGTGGTGTGAAACAGGGCTGTGTTCTCGCACCCACACTTTTTGGGATTTTCTTCTCCCTGCTGCTTTCACATGCGTTCAAATCCTCTGAAGAAGGAATTTTCCTCCACACAAGATCAGGGGGCAGGTTGTTCAACCTTGCCCGTCTAAGAGCGAAGTCCAAAGTACGGAAAGTCCTCATCAGAGAACTCCTCTTTGCTGACGATGCTGCTTTAACATCTCACACTGAAGAATGCCTGCAGAGTCTCATCGACAGGTTTGCGTCTGCCTGCAATGAATTTGGCCTAACCATCAGCCTCAAGAAAACGAACATCATGGGGCAGGATGTCAGAAATGCTCCATCCATCAATATTGGCGACCACGCTCTGGAAGTGGTTCAAGAGTTCACCTACCTAGGCTCAACTATCACCAGTAACCTGTCTCTAGATGCAGAAATCAACAAGCGCATGGGTAAGGCTTCCACTGCTATGTTCAGACTGGCCAAGAGAGTGTGGGAAAATGGCGCACTGACACGGAACACAAAAGTCCGAGTGTATCAGGCCTGTGTCCTCAGTACCTTGCTCTACGGCAGCGAGGCCTGGACAACGTATGCCAGCCAAGAGCGACGTCTCAATTCATTCCATCTTCGCTGCCTTCGGAGAATACTTGGCATCAGGTGGCAGGACTATATCTCCAACACAGAAGTCCTTGAAGCGGCCAACATCCCCAGCTTATACACACTACTGAGTCAGCGGCGCTTGAGATGGCTTGGCCATGTGAGCCGCATGGAAGATGGCAGGATCCCCAAAGACACATTGTACAGCGAGCTCGCCACTGGTATCAGACCCACCGGCCGTCCATGTCTCCGTTATAAAGACGTCTGCAAACGCGACATGAAATCGTGTGACATTGATCACAAGTCGTGGGAGTCAGTTGCCAGCATTCGCCAGAGCTGGCGGGCAGCCATAAAGACAGGGCTAAATTGTGGCGAGTCGAAGAGACTTAGTAGTTGGCAGGAAAAAAGACAGAGGCGCAAGGGGAGAGCCAACTGTGCAACAGCCCCAACAAACAAATTTCTCTGCAGCACCTGTGGAAGAGCCTGTCACTCCAGAATTGGCCTTTATAGCCACTCCAGGCGCTGCTTCACAAACCACTGACCACCTCCAGGCGCGTATCCATTGTCTCTCGAGATAAGGAGGCCCAAAAGAAAAAAAGAAATAATAGACCTGCAATAAACAAATATCTTCCAATGCATACAGTGCTGCAGAAATCTGATCAGCAGGGAGCAAAGATACTGCAATTTAGAACACAAATTTTAACAGACCTAGACTAAGAACTCCTAATCTAATGGGACTATTGGAAATTCTGGTCTGCCATAGATATGCACTCAGGTTTACTGATGGCAGTCTAAGTATCTTGTTTGATACTTCTACAATAGCATAGCCCCCCAATGGTACCTCCTTGTGACCTGAAATAGATAACCATGTCTTCCACTCATCTACTTCCTCAATCCCTTCAAAGATTTAAATTAACTATCTTAGAATGAGTGTAATGTAGGGTATGGTAATGTAACGACTAGTAATACAGAGGCCTGGACTAATGGTTAAAAGGCTCTTAAGTGGCCATTAATAGGGCTACTTAAGGGCCTCAATTGGCCTCTGGGCGGGAAGGCCGTCGTCAGCCTATCCTGCCCCCAGCACAATCGCTTGCTGACAGGGCAGCAACGGGTCCTCCGCTACCCATCGCAATTCTATGGGCCCCGCCCCACCACCTCCGATCCCACCTTAGGGACCATAAAATCCAGCCCCTTATTTTCTTTTGGTAAGAAAACCTGCCATTCCTACCCATTTGTGAGTCCAGTCGCACACCAACGTAGTTGACTCTTAATTGCCCTCTGAAGTGGCCTAGTAAGACACTCAGTTGAATCAAACTATTACAAAGCATCAGTATTGTGGAAGCATCTTCACCACACAACTGTAGCGATTTAAAAAGCCCACCACCACCTTCTCAGGGCAACTAGTGATGGACAATAAATGTCGGCTTTGCTGGCAACATCCACATTCCCAAGAATGAATTTTTAACAAGCCGATGGAATTTAAGTACTGAACAATTAAAAATTTCATTTAGGTTTCCACTTTTGGCATCGGATACTCCAGATCAGATGGAGAATAAAACTCTTTCTATGCTCTTTCAGCAATATGCCTCAGATACAATTGAACCAACCTACCATTTCCATTTTCCACACCATCTTATCTTATGGATTTTCTAAACAGACCTACAGTCAATGTGAATCTCGCACATGTTTTATGATTTCTTCATTTTTCTGCAGAAAAGATTTGAAAAAAAAATGCATTTTAAAGCATAGTGTTTGTGCATGTTTCAAATAAAGGCCCTGAGATGATGGGTAATTAAGATGTTATTGACCTAGCTTTGATGTTCTTGGAATGTCAATGATCCCGTTTTTTGCCTGTGAACAGCAAGAGATAAAATACAGAGTGTTTTACATAACCCAATGTTTGAAAATAGAAAGCAGCAAAGCAGTGAGGTTCAGTGAAAGGCTGTACGATAGACACAATGCAGGAAAAAGTTAGAAGTTCTCTGAAACCTTTTCTTTTATCATCTCTTGCCCCACCCCTGCTTTACTTGCTCAAAACCTTTCACATTTCTAATATTTGCTAGTTCTGATGAAGGGTCACTGACCTGAAATGTTAACTCTGCTTCTCTCTTCACAGATGCTGGCCCATAGAATCGCGACGGGTGGTGAAGGGCCCGTTGCCGCCCCATCGCCAAGTGATTTTGCTGGGGGCAGGATAGGCTGATAACAGCCCACCCACCCAGAGGCCAATTGAGGCCCTTAAGTGGCCTATTAACAGCCACTTAAGGGCCTCTTCCTGCCACTGCTGGGGTCATTCTCTCAAACATTAGTCCAGGCCTCTGTATTGCTGGTTGAATTACATTACCATACCCTACATTACACTCATTCTATGATGGTCAATTCACTTGTCTTCACAAACTTTTGCAGGAAAATTAATGGAGAGGCTGATGAAGAGAAAAGCAGCAATAGCTTTTTTATAAAATGTCAGTGATTTAATATTATGAGGGAAGCCTACTTACCAATCCTTCTGCGATATATTTTTGTTATAAATTTGGCCTGCATTATCTTTGTACGGTGGACAAATGCATTTGCACCGGACATCTTCAAAATTCTGCAACAGAACAAATAGTAATTAAACCACAAGAGCAGTACAACTTTGTGCATGCTGATTTAAAACTGTTATGAGCGTTGTGCTACCTACTATTGAATGCGCAAGGACAATGTAGGAATACTTGTTTATTTTTGAACATGCACTTTGAAGGCCAAGAACCATTACAAAGGCTGTTTACTATAAACATAATCATGCCGCACACCAGGATGGCAAAACTTTGAAGCACCCCAATTGCTGCTTTAAACAGCATAGTAAGATGAACTTCTGCATTTAGAACCTGTAGGACTGGTACATTTATCAAGAAATAACTAGCTACAATCAGAGACTGATACAGCACAGAAGGCGGCCACTCGGACCATCATGCCTATGCCAGCTCTTTGAAATAATGATCCAATTAGTCCCGCCCCCCCCCCCGCTCTTTCCTCATAGCACTGCAAATTCTCCTTTGCAAGTATTTCTTCAATTTCTTTTTAAAGTTATTATGGAATCTGCTCCAAAACACTCTCAAGGAGTGCACCCTTTAACAACTTCCTGTGTAAATTTTTTTTCTTCATGTTGTCACTGGTTCTTTTGCTAATTACCTTAAATCTGTGTCCTTTAGTCACTGGCTCTTCTGCAATCAGGTTCTCCATATTTACTCTATCGAAACTCTTTTAGATTTTGAACACCTCTATCAAATCTCCCCTTAACCTTTCTGCACCAAGGAGAACAACCCCAGTTTCTGTAGTCTCTCCACGTAACAATTCATTTATCCCCGGTATCATTGTAGTACAAAATGTCCTGCATACAAGCTCTGCACACCACATTACAGGAAGGACGTGATTGCACTTGACAGGGTACAGAGATTTATGAGGATGTTGCCAGGACTGAAGAATTTTAGCTATGAGGAAAGATTAAATAGGCTGGGGATGTTTTCTTTGGAAAACAGGAGGCTGAAGGGAGATTTAACTGACATGCATAAAATTATGAGGAATAGAATGGATAGGAAGGTCCTATTTCCCTTAACAGAGCAGCCAATATCCAGAAGGCACAGATTTAAAGTAATTGGTAGAAGGATTAGAGGGGAGTTGAGGCGAATTGTTTTCACCCAGAGGGTGGTGGGGGTCTGGAAATCACTGCCTGAAAAGGGTAGTAGAGGCAGAAATCCTCATTGCATTTAAAAAGTACTTAGATATGCACTTGAAGTGCCACAACCGACAAGGCCACAGACTAAGAACTGGAAAGTGGGATAGGGCTGGATAGCTCTTTTTTTTAGCTGGCACAGACACAATTGATCAAATGACCTCCTTTTGTACCAGAAATTTATATGATTCTACGATTCTAAGGTAGTTGAGCATGATTTGCCTTTAACAAATCCATGCTAGCTTTCATTTATTAACCCATATTTTGCCAAATGCCAATTAATTTTGGCCCAGATTAATGTCTTTAAAAGTTTGTCACCTACCATTTGGCATATTGGCCTGTAATTACCAGTCTTATCCCTCCCCTCTTTTTTGAACAGTGTTGTAACATTTTCAATCCTCCATGCCTCTGGCATCACTCTCATATCGAAGGAGGGTTAGAAGATTGTGGCCATAGCCATTGTCACCCTTACTTCCTTCATGCATCCCATCTGGCCTGGGTGACTTTTCTACTTTGAGCGCTGCCAACCTTTTAAGTATCCCTTTATATTTACCCTATCCAATTTCTTCACAATCTCCTCCTTTACTGTGACATTGGCAGCATTCTCTTTGGTGAAGACAGATGCAAAGTACTCATTTCATACCTCAGCCATGCCCTCTACCTCCACAAGAAGGTCGCCATTTTAGTCTCTAATCCACCCCACTCTTTTGCTATTTATGGTTATAAAAGACTTTTGGTTCCCTTTTAGGTTATCTGTTAATCTATTCTCATATAGTGTCTTCAATATGCACTTAATATAATAGTGCACTAGCAAATAGGGTCAGACTAGTGAAAAATGATAAAAAGACAGAATTAAAGGCTCTTTATCTAAATGCACCTGCAGCATTCGTAACAAGATGGATGACTGATAGCACAAACAGAAATAAACAGGTATGAAATGATAGCCATTGCAAAGACGTGGTTGCAGAGTGACCAAGGCTAGGAACTGAATATTCAGTGGTATCTGACATTTCAGAAGGATAGGAAGAAAGGAAAAGGATGTGATGTAGCTCTGCTAATAAGGATGAGATCAGTACAGTAGTGAGAAATGATCTTGGCTTGGAAGATCAAGATATAGTATCAGTTTGGGTGGAGATAAGAAATAGCAAGGGAAAGCAGTCACTGGTGGGAGTAGTTTATAGGCCCCCCAACAGTAGCTACACTGTAGGACAGAGTATAAATCAAGAAATAATGGGGACTTGTAAGAAAGGTACTGCAATAATCGTGGGCAATTTTAATCTTCACATCGATTGGAGAAATCAAATTGGCAAAGGTAACCTTGAGGATAAGTTCATACAGTGTATTTGGGACAGTTTCTTAGAACAATAGGTTCTGGAACAAACTGGGAACAGGCTATTTTAGAACTGATGTTATGTAATAAGACTGGATTAATGAATGATCTTACAATAAAAGGATCCTCTCAGGAAGAGTGATCATAACATGATGGAATTTCACATTCAGTTTGAGGTTGAAAAACTTGGATCTGAAACGAGTATCTTAAACTTAAATAAAGGCAATTACAAAAGTATGAAGAAAGAGTTGGCTACAGTAGACTGGGAAAATAGGTTAAAAGGTTACAGGGTAGATAAGCAGTGGCAGCCATTTAAGGAGATATTTCCTGGCTCTTAAAGATATATGCCATTGAGAAAGAAAGACTCTCCGAGGAGAATGCACCATGAGTAGCTAGCTAAGGAAGTTAAGGATGGTATCAAATTGAAAGAAAAGGCGAACAACGCTGTGAAGATTAGTGGTAGGTCAGAAGATTGGGAAACATTTAGAAACCAGCAAAGAATGACTACAAAAAAAATAAAGAAGGAGTAATCAGAACGAGATCAAACTGGCAAGAAATATAAAAACAGACAGTAAGAGCTTCTACAAGATGATAAAAAGGAAGAGAGTAGCTAAAGTAATTGTTGGTCCCTTAAAGGATGAGACTGGGAAATTAATAAATGGGAAACAAGGAAACGGCAGAGACTTTGATCGAGTATTTTGTATCTGTCTTCACAAAAGACGACAAAAACACAAGAATAGTTGAAAATTTATGGGCAAAAGTAATTAAATTGTAGGTTCTCTCTCATTAAGAAACAGGTTTACAAGAGAGCTCTATAATACATGTGTGACGAGGTGACTAACACAATTCCAACTGAACTGTCATGCGTCAGTTAACATCACTTCCTGTGATGATGTGTGAATTACTCAGACTGTTAAAGTGATATCACAACATCCCCCTTTCCTAAAATAGAAATGCACAAAGGATAAACTGTGCACACAATGAAAGAGAACAGTTTTGAATAATATTTACATATGCACTGACTCATGTCCTTCAGTCAAATGTCTCTAAAATATGAGAGGTGATCTACTAATTCAAGCTGATAATGAGATGCATCCAAGGATAGAGGGATGCAAGAGTGGAAATTGCGGAGGCACTGGCCATAATTTTCCAGTCTTCCTTAGAGTCACGGGTAGTGCCAGCAGACTGGAGAATTGCAAATGTTACACCCTTGTTCAAAAAAAGGATGTAAAGATTGGCCTGTAGTTGCTGCTCTTTCAGTTTAACTTCGGTGGTGGGGAAACTTCTAGAAACAATAATTCGGGACCAAATTATCAGTCACTTAGACAAATGCAAGTTAATTAAGGAAAGCCAGCACAGATTTGTTAAGGGAAAATCATATTTAACTAACTTGCTGGAGTTTTTTGAAGAGGTAACAGAGGGGGTTGATGAGGGCAATGCTGTTGATGTGGTGTACATGGACTTCCAGAAGGCATTTAATACAGTGCCGCACAACAGACTTGTGAGCAAAATTGTCAGCAATGGAATAAAAGGGACAGTAGCAACATGGATACGAAATTGGCCGAGTGACAAGGAAATAGAAAGTAGCGGTTAATGGATGTTCTTTGGGCTGGAGGAAGGTTCGTAGTGGAGTTCCCCAGGGGTCAGTGTTGGGACCCATGTTTTTCCTGATATATATTAATGACCTAGACCTTGGTGTACAGGGCACACTTTCAAAATCTGTGCATGTTACAAAACCTGGAACAATTATGAATGGTGAAGAGGATAGCGTAAAACTTCAAAAACGACACAGACAAGTTGGTGGAATGGGCAGACAAGTGGCAGATGAAATTCAATGCGGAGAAATGTGAAGTGATTCATTTTTGTAGGCAGAACATAGGGAGACAATATAACAAAAGGTACAACTCTAAAGGTGGTGCAAAAGCAGAGGGACCTGGGGGGAAATGTGCATATCATTGAAGGTTGCAGGACAGGTTGAGAGAGCAGTTAATAAAACATACAGTATCCTTGGCTATATTAATAGGGGCATAGCATAAAAGAGCAAGCAGCTTATGTTGAACTTGTATAAAACACTATTTCGGCCTCAGCTGGAGTACTGTGTCCAGTTCGGGGCGTCACACTTTAGGAAAGACGTGAAGGCATTGGAGAGAGTGCAGAAGATTTACGAGAATGGTTCCAGGGATGAGCAACTTCAGTTATGAAGACAGACTGGAGAAGTTGGGACTGTTTTCCTTGGAAAAGAGAAGGCTGAGAGGAGATTTGATAGAGGTATTCACAATCATGAGGGGTCTGGACAGAGTGTATAAGGAAAAACTGTTCCCACTTGTGAAAGGATCAAAAAGAGAGGGCACAGATTTAAAGCGATTGGCAAAAGAAGCGAAAGCAACATGAGGAAAAACTTTTTCACGCAACGAGTGGTTAGGATCTGGAATACATTGCCTGAGAGTGTGGTGGAGGCAGGTTCAATCGAGGCATTCAAAAGGGAATTAGACTGTTATCTGAAAAGGAAGAATATTCAGGGTAACAGGGAGAAAGTGGGGGAATGGCACTTGGTAAATTGCTCATTTGGAGAACTGGTGCAGACACAATAGGCCAAAATGACCACCTTCTGCACTTAACAATTCTATGATTGTCACTCTGTAGACTGGTTGACAACTAGACTGGTCGACTTTGTTCCCCCTTTCCTTTCTTGACTTGTATGTCATCCTGTGCTTGAGCATTACACATCACTTTCTTCACACCCTGTGGATTGGAATGTGAACGTGTTCTCAAAGCAATAGGGTTATCAGGCACAATGTTGTTATCTAGTTCCCTCAGCTGACATCAGTTTCTTCTTAGTACTGCTCCATTAGGGGTGGTAATTTCATACGATCTTGGTTCGAAGGTTTTGGACATCTCCACGAGAAACCATGTTTTCTCCTGTGGATGGATCACTCTGACCTTCTATCTGATCTGTAACGGTGGTAGTTCCACACCTGCATGTTTGTCGTGTACAGCTTTCATCTACTCTTGTTTTGCTAGCAGTCTGTCCTGTATGGATGGAAATTTCATGAAGTGGTGACTTGGTAGAGTGGTCTTACTTGATCTTCCAAATATAATGGTGATGGTAATCCTGTGCCAACTGGTGTTGCCCTTTAGGTGCAATATGGCTACATGCAGATCTTATTTGGTTTCTCATCACTTCACAATCAATCAGTGATTTGACCGTGCGTGCCATTCTTTCGGCTAGACCATTCGACCTAGAGTGATGTGGTGAAGATGTGACGAGACTTGGTTCATCGCCCATTTCTTACACATGACTTCAAACAGTTTGACAGTGTACCGTGGTCCATAATCTGATATTATCTCCCCCGGAGGGCAAAATAAGCTGAATATTGCGCTGATAGCGTTAGCATCTGATTGGCTTGGTATGTCCCTCAATTGTCAAATTATGGGGAACTTGAGCAAAGTAGTTGGCTAGAAATAGATAATTGTCACCTTCAACAGATAAGAGGGCTCTGGCTATCCTTGTCCAAAGATGCGATGGAACTTTATGCAGAAGAAGTGGCTCTTTATGTTGGCATGCCTCACATAACCATACTGCTCACTTGATATCACTGTTAATTCCTGGCCAGTAGACTGTTTCATGTGCAAGTCTTCTGGACTTCAACACCCATATGACCTTGGTGCAACTGTGAAAGAATGCCATGGTGAAATGTTTGTGGAATTAACACCTGTCTTCCCTTGAAGATCACACCACAAGATACCCACAACTCGTCTCAGTATGGCCAAAAGATTAAGTTCTACAAGAACTTCTTGTATTGTTTCAGGTCATCCTTTGACAACAAGTTGCCATAACTCCATTAAAACTGGGTCTTTGGAAGTTTTTTTTCCTGAGATTCCTCGCACTTCCCTTATCTGAACTGTATCAAATCTACCCGATATAGATCTTCCAGTTCTATATTGATTCCTGGACGTCTAATGGAATGTCTTCACATTTTCTGGGATTGGGCAGTCTGCTAAGAGTGTCAGAGATCACCATATGATTGCCAGCTTATATTTGACCACACAGTCATATCCTTGCACTTTTATCAATAACCGTTGTAGACAGGGTGGTGCACTGGCGAGCAATTTCTGCCATACCATAGCCAGTGATTTATGATCCGTCTCAACTATGAAATGCTGGCCTAAAAGATAAATGCGAAACTTGGGGATTCTGAATAACAGAGCTAATGTTTACCTTTCTACATTGGAATAACCTGCCTGTGTGGGTGACAAGCTCTTTGATCCAAAAGCAATTGGACGACCCTCTTGCAGAAAGCATGCCCCAAGACCTTTCAATGAAGCAGCTACTTCAAGAATGGTATCCTTATTCGGGTCATAATACTGTAAACCCGCCTCTGTCGACAGCGATTGCTTCAGCAAGTCAAATACATATGGTGGTCTGCTTGCCACAGTTAAGGCGTATCCTTTGCAAAGAGTACCCATAGAGATAAATACTTACCTGAAAAGTGGAGATGTAGGGAGCTCAGAAATTAAATAAACAGAGACACCTCCAGAGGCCTTCTTTGTCTTGTGGACTTGGCATGGACTGGATATCCTCTACCTTGCTGGTATCCAATCTTATGTCTGCAACTGTGTAGACTGAGCCAGAGAAGTTGATGCGACTTGTGTTTATGGCACACTTCTTGCTGTTGAATACAAGGCCTTTCTGCCAGTTGGCATTAGGATGTGCAGATTCCTGTTGTGCTCCTCTTTTGTGCTGCCCATCACTGCTAGATCGTCAGTAATACAGACACACAGTGGAACATTCTCCATGTGATCCATATGTTGCTGAAATAAATCCTGGCTTACTGATAAACCAAATGGTAAGCGCAAAAAAGGAACTTCCAAATGGAGCTCTGAAAGTCGTTAACTCTTGTGAACATTCAGAGAGATGGACAGACCAGTATCTGTGCTATGCATCTAGCTTAGAAAAGAATCTAGCTCTTGCGAACTTGGGTTCACTTCTTCCAAGGTGGGGATTTTATGAGCACATTGTTTTAATGCCTGGTGCAGCCTTTTAGGGTCCAAACATCCAAACCATAGAACCATAAACAATTACGGCACAGGAGGCTATTCAGCTCATCGTGTCCATGCCTGCCGGAAAAAAATTTAGCCTGATGTTGCTTTTTTTAAAAAAAATCACTGCTGTTATAGAACTGTACCATTCTATGCGCTGAACATGCCAAATAATTCTTTGCCTTTCTACAGCATCCAGCTCAGCTTTAAGTTTGTCCTTAATATGGAGACTTATTTTCTTGGTGGATCTATAGAAGGAATGGCATTATCTCTCATATGTAGAGTGGTTACTCCTTTGAAACTTCCCATTGTATCAAAGTGATCCGAGTACTTTCGTTGTGACCCTATTGAATCCATCCAAGACTTACATCCGTTTTGGACGCCGATCCTTGGCACGCTGTTGATCTCATGGATTGTCACAATTTGAAGCTGGTAGCGCTGCAACTGCTGGACCGTTAGTATCAACAAGGTAGAATGTTTGACCAGAGCTCCCATACCTTTATTCCAGCGTTACTGCTCCCATACAGTTAATTGGAGGATCGTGGTATACAGTGAGTCTTGCGTTTGTAGGCTGCATCATGGCTTCCCATCTTGCCAGGTACACGTTCTTCAGTATGCAGTGGCAAAATATTTGCACTTGCCCCTGTATTGCGCTTGAGTCGCAGTTTGTGCTGTCCAGCCTTCAGTGGGCATATGATTTCAATGCTGGTGAATGCTTCCTGCTGAGTAACCACATTCATCTGGTGCACAGTTGTTACTGTGTGAAAGGCTTGCTCACCGTCAGTGGTCTGCAGGTTACTCACATCCGTGTTGATCTCATGGACATGTCTGCATTTCGATTGTCCATTTACAAATGTATCCCTGTTTCTCTCACAAGGTGGTGCCTGGTTCTGCTGTGACTTCTGGACAGTTTTACAGCACCAGACCTACTGCACAGCCTTGCCCAGTGCCCTTCCTTGCCACACATCATGCAGTTGTCCATGTAGGCTAAACAAATTCTCAGTTGGTGTACGAGCTCGCACTTGCCACATATCTTGTTTTTCTGAGATCACGTGAATCACAACCATAGACAGGGTAACCAAGTGCTCATATGTACTGCCTGCTCACAACTATAGCCTTGAACCTCCTGCCTTCTCTCAGGAGACTTTCAATGTTATACCCTTTTTCTTCATCTCATAGCTCTTTCTGAAAAGCTTCCATCGGAGTAGACGCAATGACCAATTTCATGAACTTTTCGGATAACTCCACCTCCGAGAAATCACACGCTTTTTCTTTCATGGGATGAGGGCATCGCTGCCAAGGCCAACATTTTTTGCCCATTCCCAATTGCCCTTGACAACTGAGTAGCTTACTAGGCCATTTCAGAGGGCAGTTAAGAGACAACCACATCGTTGTGTGTCTGGAGTCACATGTAGCCAGACCGGGTAAGGAGATCAGATTTCCTTCCCCAAAGGGCATTAGTGAAGCAGATGGATTTTTACAACAATGATAGTAATGGTGCCATGAAACTGAGACTAGCTTTCAATTCCAGATTTAATTAATATAAATTAATTAATTGAATTTAAATTCCAGTAGCTGCTGTGGTGGAATTCGAACCCATGACCCAGGGCATTAGCATGGGCTCTGGATTACTAGTTCAATGACATTACCACTACACCACTGTCTCCCAACATCTGCTCATGAATTAATCAATGGTCTCCTTCGATTGCTGCCTGTACGCCATTAGTTCAAGACGATGAATTTGAAAATTAATCTTGACCTTCAGCAGATCCCCTAGTGCAGTCTAGAGTCTCACTGGGTCCCTCTGGTCCGCTTCAGATAGTCCTGAATGTTGACACGGTGCAGCCCCTCTTTGCCAATAGCAATTTTTATTTTGAACGCTTGCTTGTCCAGCTCAGAGAGCAAAATCCAAAAAATACAACTCCATGTGTTGCTTGAAGAGTTGCAATTCATGAAGGAGATCTTGGGCTTTCCAATTCATTGATGGAAATTTGGTAAATTACTGGTCTGCAAAAATCTTTGGCTGGAGCTTTCCCCTTTAAATGACTCAGTCTTTTTTCACTGGGAAATAAAAATATGCAGATCTCCTGCATGCACAGTGTCAGACTTCAGCCACATCCTGTGTTCAGTGCCTGCAGCGCAGGCTTTCTGCCTGCAATCGGGAGACTCCGCACATGAAGCGGTTATAGTGGGAAAACACACAATGGCGGTGCCTATGCCCCGATGTGAACTGATTCTGCTTGCCTTTCGAGAGCCCGATTCTGCTCGATTCTTGCATTTTCTCAACGGCAATCTTTGAAATAACAACCCCTTTCATGTACTCTCACACTCTTGAGCACCGAATTCAGCAGCTGGTCATCAAACCTGACAGTGTCATGCCATCATATCTACCTCCAATAGACTTCAATGGGAGAAAATTGCTGTCCCGATGAACACCCGTTGCTGAGTCTCTCTGCGATGCTGCTACTTCGATGCATTCTGCTACTTCCACATTGTGATCTTCAACTACACCTCGATGCTACCAGATGTGGATGGTGTGCCCAGAACTCGAAAAGCTTCAGAAACCACAAGCTGCCACCATATTATGTTGTTATTGCTTTCTTCAGGGATAAGGTACCAAATAATCTTGAGTTGAATGGTAATTAAATTGTGGGTTCTTTCTTAAGTAACAGGTTTACAAAAGAGCTCTATAACGCAAATGACTAGGTGACTAACAATTCCAACTGAACTGTCACATGTTGGTGATGTCAATTCCTGTGATGTGATGTGAATTACCCAGACTGTTAGTGATATTACAAAAGCAGGTCCAGCAAGTAATTAGGAAGGCAAATTGAATGTTGACCTTTAGTACAAGGGGAATGGGTATAAAAGTAGGGAAGACTAGATACAACTGTACAGGGCATTGATGAGACCACACCTTGAATACTACATACAGTTCTGGTCACCTTATTTAAGGAGTGATATGCTTGTATTAGAAGTGGTTCAGAGAAGCTTCACTAGATTGATTCCTGGGATGAAGGGGTTGTCTTATGAGGAAAGGTTGTAGTTTAGAAGAATGAAAGGTATAAGCTTATTGAAACAAGATGATTTTGAGGGGGCTTGACAAGATAGATGCTGATAGGAAGTTTCCTGTCATGGGAGAATCTAGAACTGGGGGCACAGTTTCAAAATAAGGGGTCTCCCATTTAAGACAGAGATGAGAAGCAATTTCTTCTTTCAGAGGGTCGTTATTCTTTGGAATTCTCTACCCTAGACAGCAGTGGAGGCTGGGTCATTGAATATGAAGGCCGAACTGGATAGATTTTTGATCTACAAGGGAGTAAAAGGTTATGTAGGTACAGGCAGGAAAGTGGCATTAAGGCCATAATCAGATCAGCCAGGATCTTATTGAATGGTGGAGCAGGCTCAAGGGGCCAAATGGCCTACTCCTATTTATTATGTTCTCTTTGCTCTTATTTCCTTTTTCAGTTCTCCTCTACAATTTTTTAATTCTTTAATTCAGCTTGATTCTCTACTGAATTATGAATTTATCACAAGCCTCCTTTTTCTGTTTCATTTTAATTCTTATATCTTTAAGTCAACTGAGAAGCTCCAGATTTGGATACCCTTTCTACCCCCTCATGGGAATGTGTCTAGTTTGTACCCAAACTATGTGTTCTTTGAAGGCCTACCTTTTTTAAAAGTAGGGTTGGAGGAGGTTACAGAGCTGATAGCAGTAAGGCATGAAAGGATTAAATACATCAATGAGAATTTTAAATTAAGGCATTGGCATTCTGGGAGCCAGTTTCATCCAGCAAGCACAGCTTGATGGGTAAGAAGGCCTTTGTAGGTTAGGATACAAGCTGCAGTTTATGAAAGGTGGAGAATGAGGCGCTGACCTGGAGAGCACAGAGTCATAATACTTAAGTTTGAAGGGGATAAAGGACTGAATGAGGATTTCAGCAAGAGATGGGCTGAAGTGGATGATGTTAGAGGTGGGAGATGAATCAAGGTGGAAGGCGGCAGTTTTTGCGATGGAGAGATATGGAGTTGGAAGTTCAGCTAGGAATCAAGTAGGATGCCGAGGTTTTGAACACTCTGGTTCAGCTTGAGACAGTGGCCAGGAGTAGAGTGGAATCAGTGGCATGGGTGTGGAGTTTGTGGTGGAGGCTGAGGACGACGGTATTGGTCTTGAGGAAATTGAGGCTTAGCGAAGACTGGATATCAGACAAACAGTCCGATAACACAGAGGCAGTTTGGGGTCCAGAGGTGGTGGTGAGATAGGGCTGGATGTCATTTGTGTACGTGTAAAATTGACCTTATGTCTTCAAATTATTTAGCCAAGGGAAGCGAGTAGATAAGGAAGAGAAGGGGGCAAAGGGTAGATCCTTGCGAGTACTCCACAGATTTCAGATTGATCTGGCTATGACTGGATAGGCAAGAGTGGAACCAAGCAAGCCATGTACCATTGAGCTGGACAACAGAAAAGAAGCATTGAAGGAGGATGGCGCAGTAGACCATGTCAAAGATTGCAGAGAGGCTGAGAAGAAGGAAGAAAGATAGTGCACATGGCCACAGTCACAGAGGAAACAATTAATGACATTTATTAGGCTGTTTCAATGTTGTGGACTGAGTGGAAGGCTAATTGAAGATATTCAAATATGGAGTTCTGGGAAAGAAGGGCACAAATTTGGGAGGTGATGACATGTTCATGAAAGTGGTTGAAATGGGATGGTATCTTTGAGGGCAGTGGCAGTACCATGTAGGTTTGCTGGTCTCATTTATTTATTACCAGCAAGTCGTGGGCACCGGTTCCAGCCCCAGAGGCAGCTCCCAGGTAGCAGAGGGAAGAGAGATTGGCCAGCTAGGATCCCAGATCAGGGTAGCAGGCAAGTTCTGGGATGGGGAGGTGGCTCCTCCTGGCTGCTTTTTCAGGCAATTATAAATTGTCTACTTGCCTTTTTGGTGGCTGCCTTAAGCAATCTCTTTAAGGACTGCTGGTTTGACTGCTATGCACCCGAGAAAGCTGACCACTCATGCACAGCGTGTCACGATCCAATTTGGTGAAGGGGCCTGAAATAGACATTAGGCCTCCAACTTGAATAGACAATGGATCTAATGCCTGTTTCAGATGCACAAACAGGACGAATATAGGGCACAGTAACCAAAATGGTGTCTGGTACAATTCTGGTGTGTGTTAAGTGTATACATGCCACACACAATATTAGATCTGTCTTTCAAGAAAAGGGCACTGTGCAATTGGATCTCAAGGCTTATGTTCTTGCAACGCAGCAATAAATTCCCATTAAATTGTTAAACACCCCAGATTCTGAGGCACCAACTAGACTACCAAGCTTTAAAAAAAGCCACCAAGTCAAAATGCCCAGCACTTTCCATCATTACCAGCTTTCTAAGAGCTACACATGCAGCAGGACAAGAAGAAATAAAAGCTGCTTGGTTCTCTTCTAAACAGCTACAAAATAATCATCAATAATTGATCAAGACTAATTTTTATACCAAAAATAACTGCATAAACCAAGCAATCACTATCATGGAAATTACAAACTGCTTGAAGCAAAATCTAACACGAAGTAAATAGGAACATAAGAAAATTACAAAAACACAAACTAACAATTGCAACAGGGAAAAAAAATCAAAGATTCCATTGCAAACATACATTGATTTTCCTCATATCTAGTTAATACCTAGAAAAACAAAATATCAATACTCGGTCCCAACAATGTATCAGAGGAGAATATCACGAGATGGGAGGGAAACGAAGAATACATACGGCACTTACAAAAGGTAAGATAAATAAAGCAGTACCACTTAGACATATTTCTTGTTATGGCTGTAAATTCTCTTCAAAAACTCTGAATGCCGAATTACTGGATAAAACACTGGTAGCTTTAGGCTGTAAAATACTAATCTTTCAATAACATAAGAACAGCAAAATGTTGAGAAGGTTATTAATCAGTAAGTAATAAGCGCCTAACAATTTTTTTTTAAATAATTGAATTCAATGTCTAGGTACCCTGGCAAAATGCAGGAGGTCAAAGTAGGCACAGCAATTACCACAGGTTTTGCTCAGTGGCGAGAGTTCACCATTACTCAGTTCTCAGACCATTCCTGTTCCTAAATCACATCAAGGGAATTCCACATTTGAAGAAAGGATTATTTTTTTTAAAAAAAACAATTTGCTGGTGACATTGCCATTTGGATATCCTCCATGAACTCGGATTGTACATCAGAAAAACTTCAAGAGATGCCTGAATGATCTGGAAGAACAGACAGGCCAGAGGCTGCCATTCTTTCAAACCCTATAGATAGTAGTGCACCCTGTTCTCCGAAAGAAAAATAGGACAAGGAACAGATGTTACAATTCAGTTAGTCAAAACCAGCAAAGGAGAGCAAGTCCTGGGCACAACCTTCCAGAGGAAAATGGCTTGCACATGGCACATCAATATCATCATCATCAGGGTATCTTTTAGGTCGGGCCAATGCAGGTCCTGAGTGGAAACATGGAGACTGTAAGCCCAAGAACCTTTTCAGAATATATGAATCCTGCACCAGTCCGATCATGGGGCTGCAGTGTAGAGGCTTGAGCATAGGAGTTTAGGCAGTCAGTAACAGCAGTGAATCACTTTTCTGTGGCATGTTATGTGCTTTGCAGTATCATCACACTGCTAGCATTGGCAAATGCACCACCTCTGGGAATTTAAAAAAATGTATTCAGTTTAATTTCAAGGCAGGGGTTGCTTTTAGAATAAAGTAACACAAAGACAGTGGGGGAAACTGAAATAAAAGTTTTAGAAAGAAATTATTTGGGGACAGGTTCAGTTCAAATCAATTTCTAAACAAATCTTCATGGGGCTCAGTCTCTTCATACAAAACCTGGTTGTATATAGCTTAATAACTCGATACTGAAATGAACAATCCAGACTGCTTGTACTTAAAAAAAAACAGCTGGTACGTAAATAAATTGAACCCAGATTATTTTCATCAAAGTACATTTCACTTTTTAAACAGTTTTTAAAGAGCTTTTCATTTAATGTTTATCAAAATAAGATTTTGGGTGTGCAAACAAGGAAAGCCAATTCTTTTTCTTCACAAAATGCTTAAAATCCAAGAGCAGCCAGGAGTATTTTCCACTTGGGCATTTAACTTAACTGCAGAAGGAATGTTTAAGTTCTATAAGCTTGTTCAAAAAAAAAAATCACAAATGAGAATGTTAATTTTTTTTTTCCAATTGCAAATTTCTTGGAAATGCTAGGATTGCTTGAGGGAACAGGCTGCAAAAAGTGTTGACTATAATATTGCATTTAATTTTTTTTAACAGTTGGAAAAACTGGATCTGTTCTTCCATTTTGGTTTTTGTACTAAAATGTAAAACAAGATGAAACACACAGCATTTATTTTTATGTTGTTTCATTCTAGATATATGTTTATCTTTAGACAGTTAGAAGTTTGGAAGATTTGTATGAATCTAGAAATTTGAAACAGGGTTTTTATGCTGGATTGATAGTTTGTTTCGTGATGATGATAGTAGCATCAGTAATAAAACAAACTTGAAACAGATGGATGTAGTAATTGTATTAAATATGCAATCAAAACAATGATTAACAGATTAACTTTTTATCAAGATAAATCACAACTCTCAAAAAGCATTTAATAGCCCTACTATAAATCCTTCCTAAACTGAATATTCCAGCTGTAGTTGAACCAATAACTTCTACAAATTCAACATAATTTCCTTGCTTTTGTATTTAATGTCCCCAAGTATAAACCCAGACTTGCATATTCCCAGGATATGTGTTCATCATCCTATCAGGCAAAATAAATATTAAGCATTTCTGCCATTCTTTCATTTCCAAATACAAAATTCCTCTTCATCTCAGCGATCTCATTCTTTACTAACTATATTTTCACTATTTGCTTAGGAAAAGTCTTTATGAAAGCATGCCAGACTTCTTTCATACGCTCTCCTAGCCTCTTAGAGTTTCAGTTTTGTTTCACTTCTACCCTTTTTAAATTTCAGTTTTTATGTATTATTCCCCCTCTATATTTATGTCTCTTAAAAAAACTAAAATTTCCTCTCTCCTCTCAATTTATCCATGGAGCCTCCAACCAAATGTATCCCATTTAAGCTTAGCCAGAATATATCTAAGCAACGTTTTATCAAGCTCATTTTTAAATAAACCTGGACCAGCAGTGGGAGATCATCAGTTTTTTTTTTCAATCAATTAATTTAGGCTAGTTGTCCATTCATCCCACTGAAATTTGCTACTTTCCAGTTGAACACCTTTATTGTTGGCTCCTAATTTTTGATGTGAACCTAATTCCATTATAGTCACTGTTTCCTACCTTCAGATTGCTTAAGTGCCCTGTTTTAAAATTAACGTTATCAAAAACATTTTCTTAAAGGTTACGTTTTTGCAATAATCTATTAGAAAGCAGAGGAATAAACATTAGGGACATTTTAATTGCAAACTATACGGAGTACATTTTTAATATCGTATATCAACACTCCATCATACAAACTCACTTGTCAAATATTCTTCAGTATATATTGTAAAGTTCATCGCATGACCTACAAAACTCGTGTACAAATATGAGTCACAGGGCTTCGCATGTAATTTCCTGTAGTTCAGTTTGAACTTCACTTCCCAAAGATCACGAGACAATTTCTGCAATAGTTGAAACCTGTCCAACTGTACCAATGAGAATTACTTTCCTTTCAACCAGTTTAATAAAATTAGCATTCGGAACAAAGGAAGATATTTATCTAGAATTGCCATCTTAAATCAGGCCTCCTCGTTATCCGGGTCTTAATTAACAGAATTAAACGTTAAAATAACCAGTCTGGAGAGTTGGCAACAGTAGCATTCATGATCAGAAAGGAAAGGCCTAGCCTATAAACTATTTTTAAAAAAGGAGCTGTGTTTGAAGCATCTGATTAAAGTGGATCGTTTTTAAACAGCAAAATACAAACAGGGTTGTTACTTTCGAGGAGTGAGACAGAGCAGAACTGCAAACCACAAAATGTGGATTTCCGCTTTCACTCATCGCTCACTGCTGTTCACACTAGATGATGAGCCCTTGATGACAAACGCCCGGGACCAGAGCCGAGGCCGCCGTCCCTCCGTTTAGTAGCAACGGAGGACGGTGTTTGCCTGGCCCAGGGCTGCGGGTATCCGCCAGCTGTCAACCGCTCCTCACTCCGTACCTCGTCCTCTGCGTTCCTCGCCAGCACAACCAGACACAGCAACGACAAGACAGTCAGACCAAAACCGCCGCTCGCCATTACTCCGCCTCGCGCTCTCCCGTTGTCAGGGCTCAGTCTCCTGGAGACGGCGTTTCCCTGGTAACCGGCTGCCGGGCGCGCGGTGAACAGCTGAGGCCTGGTCTGTCCGTCAACGCGCCAACGACACCAGCACCACCGTTCCTAGATGGACAACCAAACAGAACTTTGTCCCTTCGGTGCTGGGGTGCCTACGTTTATTTTTTATTGCTCTTTGTTGTTATCGTAAGGTGGGGAAAGAGCAGAATGGGCGCCTGTTTTTAGCTATATTTGTGCTCGGCGTGTTACACATTATATTGTCCGGGTTAAGTTGCTGTCCGAAGAGTCAGATTGCTTTGCCGCACTTTTGACAGATCTATCATCTCTCAACAATCAGAACTTATTTTCATTTATACATAGTTTATCAATATCAAAATAATAAATCATAGATACTGTCCCATTTATTTAAATAGGTGTTCTTATCATGAAATCGCTGTTGACCCCCTAACATCAGGGAATAAAAGTTAACCACGGTCAGACCGATTACAAATCCCTTTAAAAGTAGAAGTTATTTTTTTTTATTTTAACATCCATAAAATTCAGTCGGAAAAGCCGAAATTGATTATGACATTCAAAATGAATGAGATTTAATAGATCTGGTAAAGTTAAGTTTGCCATATGTGCAAGTCCAAATCATGAGTGGGCTATTTTGTACAATCTTCCACACCGGAGAGTTCAGGGAATTTACTGATTTACATAGCAACGTTAAAACAACATTTATTACACAAATGGAGAATCTAAACAGAGATATGGATTCTGATGCCATCTATAAAAAAAGCTGCTTACAATGTTGACTTGAGCCAAAAGATGGCATGACAATTTAAGTTAATGTACTAAATGGACAGCAAATAGTGGAGACCCTCCCATGGGGGAAACCTAAACCTGGCAGTTATTGTCAATTCAAAATTGTAAGCAAAGCACAAACTGTCCAATTGCAAGTGTCATTTTGGAAATATTGAGAGAGGTATTGTATAAGGACGTAAACCCACTATAATTCACATTTTAGGGTATAAAATGCCTTATGTATGATGTAGCACAACAGCATATGAACAACAAACATCCTGGGATTCAAAATTGCTATCAAGTTATTTACTAAAACGTATTTTGCTTGTTGTACGTCAAGTTGGATTGCAGCATCAGCCCCAGAAATTACAACAATGAAAAATGTTAATATTTTCTCCATTGATGGATGTTTTCTGTTCATACATGAAGGTTTCAAAAGCACCTCTCAGGAGCAAACAGACACAACAGGAAGAGGAGCATTTCCATTCATACAAAATAGAAATATATATTTATCTTTACATACATGGTACAGTTTATACTGTGTACAAAATTAAGGCCAAAATGAAAATGCATATAATCTGATAGTAAAAGAATATGGGTCAAAGCTGAGGATATTTCAGTTTCTGTATTCCATTTAATTCATTCATTAAAGCTGTACCTGTAAGATCTACACTTCTTCTTCTTTGGCCTCCTTGTCTCGAGAGACAATGGGTAAGCGCCTGGAGGTGGTCAGTGGTTTGTGAAGCAGCACCTGGAGTGGCTATAAAGGCCAATTCTAGTGTGATAGACTCTTCCACAGGCGCTGCAGATAAAATTGGTTGTCGGGGCTGTTACACAGTTGGCTCTCGCCTTGTGCGTCTGTCTTTTTCCTGCCAACTGCTAAGTCTCTTTGACTCGCCACACTTTAGCCCCGCCTTTATGGCTGTCCGCCAGCTCTGGCAATCACTGGCAACTGACTCGCACGACTTGTGACTTCATGTCGCGTTTGCAGACGTCTTTAAAGCGGAGACATGGACGGCCGGTGGGTCTGATACCAGTGACGAGCTCGCTGTACAATGTGTCCTTGGGGATCCTGCCATCCTGCATGCAGCTCACATGGCCAAGTCTAGGAAGTTGAGAAAAATAACAGATTCTGCAATATTGTATGATTTACACAATCATACACAAATGTTTTTTGTGAAATCCAGGGAAAGCTCAGCCCTTTGCCTATACTTACTCAAGTGCTGCTTGTTAAGTGGCCTCCTTAAACTAAGGTGTTCACTGGTTTTTCCCCCCCAATGACAGCTGACAATTTGCAGACCGATTAACTCTCCCTGAGTTGGTGTGAGACTCAGTCATTTTAGTTTAAGAATGTAGCATTTGTGGGGAGGCTTGCTGTTCAAAATAAACATCACTCACATGTACATAAAAGAGCTGGAGACTGTGCCAACTTCTGACAACACTAAATTAGGAAGAATAGTAGACAGAGAATGCAGTTATGAATCTGCAAAAGTTCTTAGATTTAGATGCACAACTTGGGGAAAAATTGAAATTTATTAATATTCAATATACATTTTGTGCACACGTCCAAAATTATGGGTTGTGGGACAATGAATGGAATTCAATTAGCATGGGGTGACATAATGAACCTGGAATTAACGGGACAATTCACTTCTCGATGTCAGATAATGTAATAAAACAATTAAGAAAGATTATAAAATGCTAGAATATACAATCAGAATAGTAAAATGTAAGACTATATAGGTTATCCAAAGTCTTTCTGGTCAGGCCACTTTTAGAGCACTGTTTCAGTTTTTCTCATCATGTCACAAATAAATATATATTTAGGTTACACAGGAAAACAACAAAACTAATCCCACATACAAAGGGGAAAAGCTATGAAGAAAGATTAGCGAAGCTTAAACTTTACAGTGCGGAAAGAGGTGGGACCTCATTGAAATATATCAATAACAGTAAATAGTATTGTTATAATCTGGTGAGGAGGGGTCGAAGGCATCCCCTCTTTTCCCTCCCCTTGTTTGACCACAACAGGCTTATTTCTTTTTTAAGTGGATATACTTGCCAACTCAGTGAGTGTTTAACTGTTTATGTGCCGTGATCATAAAAAGAGCCAATTGGTCGGGTTTTCTCAAATTTAACAAATAAAGAGGTTAACTTTATTGTACTTAAACTGATCTAAGTAAAATAACTAAACACGCTCCAACTTTCACACACACACACACAAATAGGTTACAGAGTGTGGAAGGATCGATTGGTCAAAATAGAGTCCAGAGAAATAAAAGGGGTATACAGTCTGTGGAGATTGGTGACTCGGCTGGCTTCAGGCTGAATTAGGTGGTCGCGCGACTTTTCTTTGGTCATCCTGAGGCTTTCAGTTTGTAAATGTGGACGTTGATTTGGTGGTACTCCGGAAGACAGCAGTGCAGCTGATCTTTCTTCGAGGGAGCTCTGTTCTTTCCGGAAAGTTCTCAATTCTCAATAGTTCCCCCTCAGGTTTAACTAATTAAGCACAGTCAGCATCGATCGGTGAACAGGCTAACACAATCAAACACACATCAGTTAAACCACTAAACACTACAGTCTGCAGCAGGGAATATGTCTCAGTGCTCACGGTCAGCAGGCAGAGTTCAAAGCTTGCAAAGTGTGAGTGATTCATCTCCATCAGTTTAATATTCAGGATTCCAACTGGTGGATTAAAAAATCATCATTCAACCTAGCACGTTTTCATGGCACCTCTACAACATGCTAAATGAAATGTGACGACAGGACATTTCATCATAAGGTTGTAAATAAAAAAAGAAACGGTACACATGCATTCATCCTCAATCACTCACTTGTCAATCTCACACTGCCATAACTGTGCTCTGGTCCAGTTTTCATCTGGGATGATTCTGTGCTGAGTTACACTCTGGATAAAGCATAAGCTATCACATTGTTTATCCCTGCAATGTGGGTAATCTTTAGATGGTAGGGTTGCAAAAGCAGACTGCGTCGAAATAGTCTTACATTCTGGGTTTTGAATTTCTGCACAAATGTCAAAGGATTGTGGCCGGTATAAGCTCTGGTCTCTCTATATCCATTTCAGACATATACTTCAAAGTGCTTGAGAGCCAGTAACAGTCCCAAAGTTTTTTTCTCCACAGTAGAGTATCTCTTTTGATGCTTGTTTAATTTCTTGGAGAAATACCCAACTGGTCTTTCAATGCCTGACTCATCATCTTGGAGCAGGACAGCACCTAACCCGAGGTCACTAGCATCAACTGCCACTTTAAATGGTTTGTTAAGGTTTGGAGCTGCTAGCACCGGCTCATTGGTTAAGACGGCTTTTAGCTTCTCAAAAGCTGTTTGGCACCTCCCTGACCACACTACATTCGTTCTTTTCTGTAGAAAGTATGTCAGTGGGGCGGCTATAGTGCAGAAGGAGACCATTTGGCCCATCGTGTCTGCACCGGCCCTCCTAAAGCGCAATTCCCTCAGTTTCATTCCCCTGCCTTCTCCCCATAACCCTGCACATTCTTCCTTTTCTTTTAACTGTCTTATTCCCTTTTGCATGCTTCAATTGAACCTGCCTCCACCATGTTCTCAGGCAGCAGATTCCAGATCTTAACCACTCGCTTTGTTAAAAAGTTTTTCCTCATGTCAGTTTTTGCTTCTCTTACCAAATATTTTAAAACTGTGCCCTCTCGTTCTTGATCCTTTCACGAGTGAGAACAGTTTCTCTCTATCTACTCTATCCAGACCCCGCATGGTTTTGAATACCTCTATCAAATCACCTCTCAGCCTTCTCTAAGGAAAACAGTCCTGACTTCTCCAATCTATCTTCATAACTGAAGTTCCTCATCTCTGGAACCATTCTCAGGAATCTTTTCTGTACTTTCTCCAATGCCCTCACATCTTTTAATGTGTGGCGCCCAGAACTGGACGCAATACTCTAGTTGAGGCCGTACTAGTGTCTTATAAAAGTTCAACATAACTTCCTTGCTCTTGTACTCTATGCCCCTATTAATAAAGCCCAGGACACTAACTAAAACAGTTAAAGATAGTATCAAACTTAAAGAAAAAGCCTATAATTGTGCAAAGATGGGAGGCAGGTCAGAAGATTGGACAGAATAGAAAAAACAGCAAAGAATGACTAGAAGATTGATAAGGAAGGTAAAATTAGAGTATGAAAGAAAGCTAGCTAGAAATATAAAGACAGATAGTAAGAGTTTCTATAGATATTTAAAAAAGAAAAGAGTTAACAAAGTGAGCACTGGTCCTATAGAAAGTGAGTCTGGGGAATTAATAATGGATAATAAGGAGATGGCAGATGAATTGAACAGATATTTTGCATTGGTCTTCACTATTGAGGATACAAGTAACATCCCACAGTATTAGCTGTAAGTCAGGAAATGGAAGGGAGGGAGGAACTCAAGAAAATTACAATCACTAGGGAAGTGGCACTGAACAAATTGTTGGAGCTGCGGACTGACAAGTCCCCCGGGTCCTGATGGACTTCATCCTAGGATATTAAAAGAAGTGGCTAGTGAGATAGTTAATGCGTTAGTTTTAATTTTCCAAAATTCCCGAGATATGGGGAAGGTTCCATTAGATTGGAAAATAGCGAATGTAATTCCTTTATTCAGAAAGGGAGGAAGATAGAAAGCAGGAAACTACAGGCCAGTTAGCTTAACATCTGTCTTAGGGAAAATGTTAGAAGCTATTATTAAAGACGTTACAGCAGGGCATTTAGAAAAATTGAAGGTAATCAGGCAGAGTCAACATGGTTTTGTGAAAGGGAAATCATGTTTAACTAATTTATTGGGGTTCTTTGAGGGAGTTACATGTGCTGTGGATAAAGGGGAACCATTGGATGTACTGTACTTTGATTTCCAGAAGGCATTTGATAAGATGCCACATCAAAGGTTATTGCAGAAAATAAAAGCTCATGGTGTAGAGGGTAACACATTGGCATGGATAGAAGATTGGTTAGCTAACAGGAAACAGAGAGTAGGCATAAATGGGTAATTTTCTGGTTGGCAAGATGTAACGAGTGGTGTGCCACAGGGATCTGTGCTGGGGCCTCAACTTTTTACAATTTATATAAATGACTTGGATGAAGGGACCGCAGGTATGGTTGCTAAATTTGCTGGTGACACAAAGTTAGGTAGGAAAGTAAGTTGTGAAGAGGACATAAAGGGGCTACAAAGGGATATAGATAGGTTAAGTGGGAGGGCAAAGACCCGACAAATGGAGTATAATGTGGGAAAATGCTGGAAATCTGAAATAAAAACAAGAAATGCTGGGAATACTCAGCAGGTCTGGCAGCATCTATGGAGAGAGAAGCAGAGTTAACGTTTCAGGTCAGTGACCCTTCATCAGAACTGGCAAAGGTTAGAAATGTAACAGGTTTTAAGTAAATAAAGTGGAGGTGAGGCAAGAAATAACAAAAGTGAAGGTGTTGATAGGACAGGGTCACAGATAATAACTGACCAGAAGGACATGGAGCAAAGTCCACCTGTCTGCCCATTCCCCCAACTTGTCTATGTCCTTTTGAAGTTCTACACTATCCTCCTCACAGTTCACAATGCTTCCAAGTTTCGTATCATCTGCAAACTTTTAAATTATGCCCTGTACACCAAGGTCTAGGTCATTAATATATATTAGGAAAAGCAAGAGTCCCAACACTGATCCCTGGGGAACTCCACTACAAACCTTCCTCCAGCCCAAAAAACATCCATTAACCACTACTCTTTGTTTCCTGTCACTCAGCCAATTTTGTATCCATGTTGCTACCATCCCATTTATTGCATGAGCTACAGGTTTGCTCACAAGTCTGTTGTGTGGCACTGTATTAAATGTCTTTTGAAAGTCCATGTACACCACATCAACAGCATTGCCTTCATCAACCCTCTTTGTTACCTCCTCAAAAAACTTCAGCAAGTTAGTTAAACATGATTTTCCCTTAAGAAATCCATGCTGGCTTTCCTTAATTAACTCGCATTTGTCCATGTGACTAGTGATTTTGTCCCGAATTATTTTTTCTGGAAGTTTTCCCACCACTGAAGTTAAACTGACTGGCCTGTAATTGCTGGGCTTATCTTTACACCTTTTTTGAACAATTCTCCAGTCCTCTGGCACTACCCCCAAGCCTAAGGAAGACTGAAAAATTATGGCCAGTGCCTCCGCGATTTCCACTCTCACTTCCCTCAGTATCCTTGGATGCATCTCATCCTGCCCTGGTGCTTTATCCACTTTAAGTACAGACAGCCTATCTAATACTTCCTATTTATTAATTTTATACCCCTCTAGTGTCTGAGTTACCTCCTCTTTCAACATTGACTGGGTTGCATCTTCTTGGTAAAGACAGATGTAAAGTCTTCATTTAATACCTCAGCTATACCGGCTGCCTCCATGTGTCTTTCTGGTCTATAATCAGCCCCATTCCTCCTTTTACCACCCTTTTGCTATTTATATGCCTATAGAAAACTTTGGGATTTCTTTTGATGCTAGCTGCCAGTTTCTTTTCATGCTCTCTCTTTACTTCTGTTATTTGCTTTTTCACTTCCCCTCTGGACCTTCTATATTCATTCTGGTTCTCAATAATATTTTCTACCTGGCATCTGTAATAAGCGCACCTTTTCTTCTTTATCTTATTCTCCACCTCTTTTATCTTCCAAAGAGCTCTGGATTTGTTTGCCCTACTTTTCCCCTTCGAGGGAACATACCTCGACTGTGCCAGAACTATCTCTTCTTTGAAGGTAGCCCATTGTTCATCTACCGGTTTTCCTGCCAGCTTTTGACTCCAATTTATTCACCCCAGCCCCATTGAAGTTGGCCTTCCCCAGTTAATTATTCTTACCCTGGATTGGTCTTTGTCCTTTTCCATAGTCAGCTTAAACCTTATGATACAATGATCACTGTCCCCTAAATGCTCTCCTACTGATACTTGATCCACGGCCCACCTCATTCCCAAGAACCAGGTCTAGCAGTGCCTCCTTTCTCATTGGACTGGCACCATACTGTTGTAGAAAATTTTCCTGAACACACTCTAGGAACTCTTGCCCCTCACTGCCCTTTACACTACTATTATCCCAGTCTATGGACTTGCAGTAAAACCCTCACATTCCCAGAAATTGCATTATTTCCCATTTGGTTGTGGGAACCGGAAAATCCATCAACACATTCGCTGCTCTGGGCCGCACCCACCCTTGACCCACAACATGCCCTACGTAGGTTACCTGAGCTTTAGCGAACTCACTCTTTGCAAGATTTGCCTCTAGGTCAGCCGACTGTAACCTTCAGAAGAGGGTTTTTAACTGGTCCGCCCAGTTGTCACTGTATATTAACAGATCATCCAGGGACACTACACAGTTGGGTAGGCCAACTACTACCTGGTTCATCAGACTATCGAAGGTGGCTGGGGCATTTCTTAATCCAAATGGCATCACCCAGCACTGCAAAAGGCGTCTGGAATGACAAAAGACGAGATCGCTTTAACTCGGGTGGTTAAGGGAACCTGCCAGTAGTCTTTTAACAAGTCTATTTTTGTTATGTAGGTGGCATTTCCTACTCTATCGATGCAGTCTTCCAGGCAGGGAATTGGGTAGGAGTCAGCTCTGGTCACTGCATTAACCTTCCTGTAATCAATGCAGAACCTTGTTGAGCCATCGGGCTTGAGCAGGAGCACAAGTGGGGAACTCCGGCTGCTCTGACTGGGTTCAATAAGCTTGTGCCCCAGCATGTATTGAATTTCCTCCTGAACTTGGGCCAGTTTCTTGGGATCTAGGTGATAGGGAATTTGTTTTATGGGAGGGGTCTTTCCTACATCCACATCATGTAGGGCTAGGGTTGTGCACCCTGTTTTGTCCAAGCAGACCTCTTTAAATGTCTTGAGCAGCCTTGTTAGTCTCCTCTCTGTTTTGTGTTTAAATAGGGAGTACAGTGTCTAATCTCCCGAACATTTCAGTGTTAGCTAACCGGATGGTAGGGGGTTTGATTTGGGAATCCTCCAGGCCTCCGCCTAACACAGTGGCGCAGGGGCGGCACAGTGGCGCAGTGGTTAGCACTGCAGCCTCACAGCTCCAGCGACCCGGGTTCAATTCTGGGTACTGCCTGTGTGGAGTTTGCAAGTTCTCCCTGTGTCTGCGTGGGTTTCCTCCGGGTGCTCCGGTTTCCTCCCACATGCCAAAGACTTGCAGGTTGATAGGTAAATTGGCCATTATAAATTGCCCCTACTATAGGTAGGTGGTAGGGAAATATAGGGACAGGTGGGGATGTGGTAGGAATATGGGATTAGTGTAACATTAGTATAAATGGGTGGTTGATGGTCGGCACAGACTCGGTGGGCCGAAGGGCCTGTTTCAGTGCTGTATCTCTAAACTAAACTAAACTAAAACTAAACTAACTTGTCCTCGCTGTCCCTTTCGCCCTCCTCTTTCCTGACGGCCTGACAGACCTGTGCTTGTTTGTCTCCTTCCTGGCTGTGATACTGCTTTACATATTAATGTGACACAGCCTTTGCTTTTTCCCAAGGTCTGGGGTGTCAATTGAATAATTCACCTCGCTTATCCTCTTTATTACTCTGTATGGACCACTGAACCAGGCTTTCAGTAGTTTACCCCATATTGTTAGTAGTACTAACACATGGGGCTGAATTTTATGAGGCCTCCAGCGTTGGGAATCATGGCGGGGGGGGGGGGGGGGCCCAGAAAATTCTTCCAGCAGACGCCACGACCTCATATGCCGAGAAGGCCCCGCAGCATTTTACTGCCGGCCCACCCACCGCTCGGTGGCGGGGCCTTCATTAAAATATTAAAATTGATTGTCATGCAGGCCCCACTCTGCCAAAAATGAGGCACACATTATTCGCCACACCAACATTAAAACTTAAAATTGCTGCTGGGAAGAAAAGAGGGCCTACCACAAGTAATTGCCAGGCCCCTTGCTGGAAAGACCTTTTTTGCATACTGGCAGACTGTGTTGGAACAAAGGACCCAGTCCCTGCTTCTCCAATACACAGAAGACCTAGTCAGACCAGGTTAGTCACATGATTAACTGGCTGTTTGAATTTGAACTTGCCACCGTTATGTTAAAAACTCAAAAAGCTGTTTGTTCCTGGACTGGAAAAGACCTCTCTCCTGTCTGCTCTCATCTCTCTCACCAGCTTCGGAAACCATTGAAGACACATGAATCCCAAGAAAGAAAAGTCTCCGACAGTGAACAAGGTTTAAAAAGAATGCTGGGCCTCAACAAAAAGCAAGACCATATCTTAATCAAGGACGACAGCGAGCTCGAAACACAGTAACAAGATATTGCCTCAAACTGTTCTACTTATCTTTTCTTCTGCTCTTTCCTGTCTCTATTTTGCATGTGCTTACCGCGTATGCATGCTCGCATGGGGCGCAGCATGTATCTGTGGGTGTTAACTGAATTAGAGTTTAAGTTTAAGTTTTAATAAATTTCACTTTTCTTCTTTAAACCTGTTTGTGCTCATTTCTTCGCCTTATAATTGGAACGCAGTGAACAAGGATTCACCAAGGGGGAGCTCATAACACAGTGTGTTTAAAAATTAAAACCCTGTTACAATAAGACCAGGTGAAGGCAGTAAAAGATCCTTTCTCACCTGGTCGTAATATAATGTTTAAACATGCAAATCAACTTACCTTGTCCCAGCTGCCATCCCACACTGATACTACGACCGCTGGCCGGAAGTCCCGCGCCTTCAGAAGTCTGTTTGGAGTTCCGAAGCGTGACACTGGTGGGGAGGGGGAAGGAGTGAAAATTTCAGGATGGTTGTGACTGATGCACTGTTCAGACGTGCTAACAATTTCATTGGTTTTAGAACGGACAACACCAGCCAGGCTGAAAGAGCAAGAGGATTCAGCGCAATAGCTGGGTTCCCAATGGTTCTGGATATGATAGACTGTATGCATGTGGCAATTAGATCACCAGCAGGTCATTCAGGGGCATTCATTAATTGAAAAGGCTTCCATTCATTGAATGTTCAGCTTGTATACGATCATCGCAAGAGAATCATGCAGGTCTGTGCATGGTACCCAGGGAGTTGCCACGATGTATACATTCTCAGAAACTCTCAGGTGCCTGCTCTTTTCAGTCCCCCGGACAGATTGGAAGGTTGGATACTTAGCGACAGGGGTTATCCTTTGAAGACATGGCTAATGACACCCATGAGAATCCCAAGGAGTCATGTTGAGGAACGCTTCAATGAGAGCCATGCGGCCACCAGAGTCACAATCGAACAAACGATTGGCCTGCTCAAAATGAGATTCAGGTGGAACACTGCAGTACGTGCCAGCACGGGTATCCAGGATTATTGTCGTTTGCTGTGCCTTGCATAACACGGCAATGGAAAAGGGAGATGCCATTGAAGAGGTTCAAGGTAACCGTGAGGTGTCATCAGATGAAGATGGAGTTTCTGACGAGGACGATGAGCAACACTCACATGATGGCAGGGGAGAGGAAGCAGAATGTCCTCCGGAATCAAGTGTACGAGACCCAGGATGCCCTAATAGGCAGGCGTTTCTCTTGAGAGGATCGCTCCATGCAAAGATTTCACATTGTGGCATGCGATGAGCCATTGTGGGATTGTGAGAGGGGAAAGAGACGCACATCCAAGGGAAGAGATGATCAGATTAAAAACAACATCATGTCATGATGAACCCAACCCGAGTGTGTGACATCTCATATATAACCGCTTCAGCAGTGCAACGATGTCTGATGCTACCTCATGGATGACGTTTGCAAAGTTAAATGTTCAAAGTACAAATTTATTTACAGTAATCTAATGTCCAATTCAAATAAATAATCGGAAAGTAACCCAGTGAACCAGGAGTGATGTTCCTGTGATTTCTTAAAACATTTGTGGGTGCTCTTACATGTGGACGATCCCTCACCACCAGACTTACCAGAGGCAGGTGGCTGATCGGGCTGCCGCCCTGCTCTTGATGACTTTGGCGGACATCCTCTGCCTGCTCGCGCTGTGCAGGCCACGGCATATCAGTGTGCTCATAAGAAATATCAGGAGCACCCTCTTACACCCTGGGAGTTGCGGTTGACATGTCACTAGCAGAGGGAGCAAGGGTCCGAATGGTGCACCAGGAGCGCCCTGAGAGGAGCTCCCATGTGCTATCGGCTGCTGCCCCTGTGTCCTCCTGAGGCTCGACTGGTCCTCAAAGCTGACTTCAGAGGGATGAGCAGCCTCGACCTGCCGCATGCGCATTTGAGTTTGTACTCTGATGGCCTGTTCCAGGGAGGCTACACTCCCTCTGAGATCACGGATGGCTTCCCGTACTGGCCCCTCCAATGCAGCCCCCAATCTGTCAATGGAGGATGCCAGATGGACAAATGCCCGAGAGTTTGCAGATGACATGCCCTGGATGGAAGTTTCCAGAGTATGTGCTATGTCTCGCGGCGTCTCAGGCAACTCCGCCGGATGTTCATGCACCGCATGTTGAACCTGCAACATCTCCAGCCGAATGGACGTTCTCAGAAGCGCGTCATCAGCTTGCGGCTCTGCACTGGCCTGGCCTCCCATACTCCTCCGAGTAGGAGGAGGCATTGACCAGTTCTGCCTCTGGTGGATAGTCAGGTGACTGTGCTGTGCTAACACCCGTAAATGACACGGTTTCCGCGGAGACAGTAATCCCAACCGTGGTGGAGGTCTCTGCGTTGGTGCTTGGTGAGGTGCGATGATGTGACGGTGCACCCTCTGAGGCGATCTCCTCATCCTCAGAGGTGGACTGCTGAGCCCCCGAGACCCCTCCTGACCGCTGATGTGTTTCACCTGCAGGGAAAATCAGTTTGATCAGCACCACAGATTGAAGCACATGTCCCTTACTGCAGTTTGCACACATTTGTGTGCATCAACTTTTATTAGCACACTTCAGTGCATGAGACAATCACCACTTCAACTGCCCCCCCGAAACCGCACCCCCCCGCCACCTCCTTACACCCTCCCACTGCATTCTGGGTCACTCACTCTGGCGACCAGGGCCACCAACCTTGCCATCTGCCACGGCACATCCTCCGTCCTCCCCTGCCAGCATCAAGGCATCCTCCTCTATACTGGTCAGGTATGCCTGATTGCCATGGCCACCACCGGTCCGGGACCTCTCCCAGGCATTGGGAGCCCTCTTCTCCTATTTAAACAAGCAAGCCTAGTTGAGACATATTTTTTTTAGAACATTACAGCGCAGTACAGGCCCTTCGGCCCTCGATATTGCGCCGACCTGTGAAACCATCTGACCTACACTATTCCATTTTCATCCATATGTCTATCCAATGATCACTTAAATGCCCTTAAAGTTGGCGAGTCTACTACTGTTGCAGGCAGGGCGTTCCACGCCCCTACTACTCTCTGAGTAAAGAAACTACCTCTGACATCTGTCCTATATCTATCACCCCTCAACTTGAAGCTATGTCCCCTCGTGTTTGCCATCACCATCCGAGGAAAAAGACGCTCACTATCCACCCTATCTAACCCTCTGATTATCTTATATGTCTCTATTAAGTCACCTCTCCTCCTCCTTCTCTCCAACGAAAACAACCTCAAGTCCCTCAGCCTTTCCTCGTAAGACCTTCCCTCCATACCAGGCAACATCCTAGTAAATCTCCTCTGCACCCTTTCCATAGCTTCCACATCCTTCCTATAATGCGGTGACCAGAACTGCACGCAATACTCCAGGTGCGGTCTCACCAAAGTTTTGTACAGCTGCAGCATGACCTCGTGGCTCCAAAACTCGATCCCCCTACTAATAAAAGCTAACACACCATATGCCTTCTTAACAGCCCTATTAACCTGGGTAGCAACCTTCAGGGATTTATGCACCTGGACATCTACACTACCAAGAATCTTCCCATTAGCCCAGTACTCTGCATTCCTGTTACTCCTTCCAAAGTGAATCACCTCACACTTTTCCGCATTAAACACCATTTGCCATCTCTCAGCCCAGCTCTGCAGCCTATCTATGTCCCTCTGAACCCTACAACATCCTTCGGCACTATCCACAACTCCACCGACTTTAGTGTCATCTGCAAATTTACTAACCCACCCTTCTACACCCTCTTCCAGGTCATTTATAAAAATGACAAACAGCAGTGGCCCCAAAACAGATCCTTGCGGTACACCACTAGTAACTAAACTCCAGGATGAACATTTGCCATCAACCACCACCCTCTGTCTTCTTTCAGCTAGCCAATTTCTGATCCAAAGCTCTAAATCACCTTCAACTCCATACTTCCGTATTTTCTGCAATAGCCTACCATGGGGAACCTTATCAAACGCCTTACTGAAATCCATATACACCACATCCACTGCTTTACCCTCATCCACCTGTTTGGTCACCTTCTCGAAAAACTCAATAAGGTTTGTGAGGCACGACCTACCCGTCACAAAACCGTGCTGACTATCGCTAATGAACTTATTCTTTTCAAGATGATTATAAATCCTGTCCCTTATAACCTTTTCCAACATTTTACCCACAACCGAAGTAAAGCTCGCAGGTCTATAATTACCAGGGCTGTCTCTACTCCCCTTCTTGAACAAGGGGACAACATTTGCTATCCACCAGTCTTCCGGCACTATTCCTGTCGACAATTACGACATAAAGATCAAGGACAAAGGCTCTGCAATCTCCTCCCTAGCTTCCCAGAGAATCCTAGGATAAATCCCATCTGGCCCAGGGGACTTATCTATTTTCACACTTTCCAAAATTGCTAACACCTCCTTGTGAACCTCAATCCCATCTAGCCTAGTAGCCTGAATCTCAGTATTCTCCTCGACAACATTTTCTTTCTCTACTGTAAATACTGACGCAAAATATTCATTTAACACTTCCCCTACCTCCTCTGATTCCACACACAACTTCCCACTACTATCCTTGATTGGCCCTAATCTAACTCTAGTCATTCTTTTATTCCTGATATACCTATAGAAAGCCTTAGGGTTTTCCCTGATCCTATCCGCCAATGACTTCTCGTGTCCTCTCCTTGCTCTTCTTAGCTCTCCCTTTAGATCCTTCCTGGCTAGCTTGTAACTCTCAAGCGCCCTAACTGAGCCTTCACATCTCATCCTAATATAAGCCTTCTTCTTTCTCTTGACAAGCGCTTCAACTTCTTTCGTAAACCATGGCTCCCTCGCTCGACAACTTCCTCCCTGCCTCACAGGTACATACTTATCAAGGACACGCAGTAGCTGCTCCTTGAATAAGCTCCACATTTCGATTGTTCCCATCCCCTGCAGTTTCCTTCCCCATCCTACGCATCCTAAATCTTGCCTAATCGCATCATAATTTCCTTTCCCCCAGCTATAATTTTTACCCTGCGGTATATACCTGTCCCTGCCCATCGCTAAGGTAAACCTAACCGAATTGTGATCACTATCACCAAAGTGCTCACCTACATCTAAATCTAACACCTGGCCGGGTTCATTACCCAGTACCAAATCCAATGTGGCATCGCCCCTGGTTGGCCTGTCTACATACTGTGTCAGAAAACCCTCCTGCACACACTGGACAAAAACTGACCCATCTAAAGTACTCGAACTATAGTATTTCCAGTCGATATTTGGAAAGTTAAAGTCCCCCATAACAACTACCCTGTTACTCTCGCCCCTGTTGAGAATCATCTTCGCTATCCTTTCCTCTACATCTCTGGAACTATTTGGAGGTCTATAAAAGACTCCCAACAGGGTGACCTCACCTCTCCTGTTTCTAACCTCGGCCCATACTACCTCAGTAGATGAGTCTTCAAACGTCCTTTCTGTCGCTGTAATACTCTCCTTGTTAACAATGCCACACCCACCCCTCTTTTACCATCTTCTCTGTTCTTACTGAAACATCTAAATCCCGGAACCTGCAACATCCATTCCTGCCCCTGCTGTACCCATGTCTCCGAAATGGCCACTACATCGAAATCCCAGGTACCAACCCATGCTGCAAGCTCACCCACCTTATTCCGGATGCTCCTGGCGCTGAAGTAGACACACTTTAAACCAGGTTCTTGCTTGCCAGTGCCCTCTTGCGTCCTTGTAACCTTATCCCTGACCTCACTACTCCTAACATCCTGTACACTGGCACTACATTTTAGGTTCCCATTCCCCTGCTGAATTAGTTTAAACCCCCCCCGAAGAGCACTAGCAAATCTCCCCCCCAGGATATTGGTACCCCTCTGGTTCAGGTGAAGATCATCCTGTTTGTAGAGGTCCCACCTACCCCAGAAAGAGCCCCAATTATCCAGGAAACCAAAACCCTCCCTCCTGCACCATCCCTGCAGCCACGTGTTCAACTCCTCTCTCTCCCTATTCCTCGCTTCGCTATCACGTGGCATGGGCAACAACCCAGAGATAACAACTCTGTTTGTTCTCGCTCTAAGCTTCCACCCTAGCTCCCTGAATTTCTGTCTTAAATCCCCATCTCTCTTCCTACCTATGTCGTTGGTGCCTATGTGGACCACGACTTGGGGCTACTCCCCCTCCCCCTTAAGGATCCCAAAAACACGATCCGAGACATCACGAACCCTGGCACCTGGGAGGCAACATACCAACCGTGAGTCTCTCTCGTTCCCACAGAACCTCCTATCTGTTCCCCTAACTATGGAGTCCCCAATGACTAATGCTCTGCTCCTCTTCCCCCTTCCCTTCTGAGCAACAGGGACAGACTCTGTACCAGATACATATGATTTGGTATCTCACACCCTAACCCATTGGGTTTGGTGTTCCATTTCAGCGCTATTGCAATGCAGTGCCCAATTTGAACACTATTGGATCATCATGCATCCCAGACCTGCCCATCCTGCGTCCCAATACTGTGCAGCAGGCAAGGACTGCTCATTGTTGGTTTCCACCTTGCATCGTTAGGACAGTCTGACCCTTCCCTGATGCCTTCACAATGAGATTAATGAGGAGTACCCCTTACCTGGGCAGAGCAAAGCAGGTCAGTGAGCTGCTTGCGGCACTGGAGCCATGTCCTCCATACCACAAAGCGGCTGCTGACCCACCGGGCGACCTCCAGCCAGGCCCTCTTGGTCACATCTGAAGGCCTTCTTCGGCCATCAGCATTGAATAATATGTCACGTCTCGCCTCTACCGCCTGGAAGAGGACCTGCAGAGATTTCTCTGAGAATCTGGGGGCTGTGGTGAACCTTCTCTCCATCACTCTGGATTTCTTCTGCAAATGTAATCCCCTTTCCTGCCCCTGGGCACTGTCATTCTTCCTTCACTTCTTGACTTTCCAGTCAGTTGGTCACCTGGGCAGTTACACTCACAACTCCTCCTCCGATGTATTCTCTTGAGCGGCTGCTCCATTGTACTGCTGTATGCCTTTTTAAAGGGCTGACATTGGCCCTGCCCCCAACTCCACTGATTCAGCCAGCCGCGCGTGCTCTGTCGGGTGCCGAACATGTTGAGGGGACGCTAATTGGCTGCCCCGCGCGTGATGCCGGTGGGTGGGTGGCGCGGAGTGGATTCAGTTTACTTGGCCGCTTCCGACCCGGCCACCCCGGAGTCACCGGGAACCGAAAAATTCCAGCCCTGGTCTCTTTTAATACAAAGCAAGCTCACTGGAAAAGCCCATGAGGTTTATTCCTTGTTGCCAGGTGAGAGTTCATCAAATTATGAACTGACGAAAAATGCTATCCTCGGGGCATATGAATTAGTACCCGAAGCCTATTGCCAAAAGTTTAGAATCCTCAAGAAGCAAGCTAATTGAACTCATCTGGAGTTCGAAAGAAGTAACCAGCTGGCTTTTGACCAGTGGCTGAGGGCTCTTAAAATACAGCTCAGCTATGCGACTCTCAGAGAAGTAATCCTCTTAGAGAAATGTAAAACCTCTCTCCCACTCTCAATAAAGACCCATGTAGAGGAGTAGCGGGTTCAGGGAGCCCGGCAAGTTCTGAGCGATGAGTTTGCTTTAATTTATAAGTTCGTTTCCCAGGGGAGAACCTTTCCTAATCACCCTCACAAATCCGTAAAGTACAAAGGGTGGGATGGTGATCTCTGCCCAGGCAGTCCTGGGAGACAACTGAAAGCAGGAGACACAGGGGGCCCTCCTCCAGCCAAAAAGGAAGGTGCTGTGAGCAAGAGTGAGACCCGGAGACCTGTGTGCTTCCATTGTAATAAGGCAGGGCATTTAAAAGCTGACTGCTGGAAACTAAAGGAAAAACCAGTAAGGTTAATCAGGGCACATCCGCTCAGTGAAGATGGGGACCTGATGCAAAGCACAGCAGAACAAGCCATGGCTTTAACTGCAGTAAGAGTGCAATCCAGGAAGTTTACTATGGCCAGTGCAGGAAAATTTAATAGGATTCCTGAAGGTTATCAGGGTTTTGTGTCTGAAGGGAAAGTAACCCCATACCCCTCGAGTGGGGCCAGCAAGCCCATAGTAATTCTCAGGGACAGAGGGGCCACTAGATCCCTTTTACTGGGAAAAGGCCTGACCTTACCCCACAGAGTGCAGTGAACACCAGATTGGTGGTGAATGGTATTGGAGGGCGGTGTATGCCTGCACCTGGACTGTGACCTAGTTTCGGGACCGGTGACCATTGGGATTGTCCCTAGTTTGCCTTTGGATGGGGTTGACCTGCTCCTAGGTAATGATCTGGCGGGGGTGAAGGTGGTAGCCCCCCCAGTAGTGAAAGAAAGACTGCAGGAGGTCAGAGAGACAGGGCAGTGGCAGAAGATGGTCCCCTGCAGTTTCCCTGAATGTGTAATGAATCAGGCCATGATCAAACCAGCTCCCCCAGAGGAGACTGCATTGGCACTGCAGGCAGATGACCATGAGGTCTACCTGTCTGAGACTTGCTTTGGAAAATTAGGAGACCCAGGGAATGAATTAAATGGATTTTCCCTAGCTGAGGCTCAGCGAGCCGACCCAGTATTGTGAGAGTTAGCACAGGCTGCCCAGTTTGAAAGTGAAGCAGAGGGAATCCCTGATTACTACTATTTAAAGAATGAGGTACTGATGAGGAAATGGAGTTCTCCTCACAGACCTGAGGGCAAGGAGCATCACCGGTTAGTGATGCCACAGAGGTACTGGGGAGAAGTAATAAGAAGGGCCCACGAGACTACAGTGGCTGTACATGCCAGTATACGAAAGACCAAAACCCGCATAAGACAGCAGTTTGACTGGCCAAAACTCCACAAAGATGTGGTGGAGTACTGCAGGAGTTGCCACATGTGCCAGTTGAGGGGAAACCCCAACCTACAGTGAAACCTGCACCCCTAAGTCCTGTACTGGTGTTGGGAGGACCCTCCAGTCGAAGGCTGATGAACTGTAAGGGAACCCCGTCGAGAACAAAAGCGGACAGGCAGGCACACGGCTGGCAAATGTTTGGAAAGAGAAGGGGAAAAAGTGACCAAGAGGGCAGGTTAAAAGAAGTCTGGGAGGAATCCCGGATGAAAACCCCTACTATCTGGTCAGCCAACCCTGAAAAATGTGAAAAGTTAGACCCCACGTCCTCCTATGTAAATGCAGACTCTAGAAGCACCCCACCAGAGTTGCTAACAGCATTTCCAGGAACCTGCAGAGACAAAGAGAGACCTCTAGGGGGCACAGAAACCATGAGGGTGATGCCTCCGCCCTTTAAACTCAGCAGGCTGCCCGCATCTAGCGGCCTCCGAGGAGTCTCTGCGATATTTCGCACGGGGGTTCATTTCGACAGTGAGGGTGGAGCGCCTGCCCCCGATGACATGTAGGGGTAGCCTCCGCGTCCCTGGCAACGGCGTCCGGTGCCATCACGCAGGCGCCAGCGCCGTTTTTAAAGGGCTTTAAGCCCTTACAATTCATTTTAATGTTCAAAACATAAGTGACTGTTACTAAATAGAAAGGTAAATAATGGAGGTCCTTCCTCAACCCCTGCAATTGATTTCTCAAATACCTGACTTTCCCCCCCAACATTCTAACATCTGGCCTCTAACCCCTTCCCACCATTCACATAATCTGTTTTCCCCTCCCCTCCTTTTGGAGTTCCGAAGGTGCGTGAAGGCCAAACTGAGGCTATAAAATCGGCGTGGGACGGCAGATAAGTTACTTTGCATATATTTAGTGGCAATCTGCATATGGAGATGAAGGGCCTGCCGCCAGGCGGTGGCGGGGGGGTGGGGGGGCCGCACCGAGATCGCCCTGCCGCCAGTAATATGCGGCAGGCCCTTCTCGATGTCGCAGGTCGAGGTGGGCCTCTCCCTGCAGCATTTTACCAGCCCCTGCGCCGTGATCCGCGCATCGGGCATCCGGTAAAATTCAACCCATTGACTTTGAAAGAGCCAACACTCACCAAGTGTGACTGGACAGTTTGAGGGCTAGAGCTTTGAATCTCACAGAAGATTCCAGAAGGATCTCATTAACACCACAAAGAGGTTTGGTAATATCATTGGACTGCTTGTGCAGCTCTGGGGAGACTGTAAGCTTTATCACACAGAAAGCAGAGTAGAGTAACTGGAAAAGCCATCAAGGAAGCAGCTCTCTCTCTCTCCAGTCAGACCGCCAGAGCCAGTAACTAGGGGACGAGGATTGACTCCCTCTTCTGCCTTCCTGAGAAGCAAGCCCACAACTGTGCACATGACCCAGTGAGGACTTCAGGACTGCAATTTCAACTGAGGACTCTGGGAATTGCTAAACTGTACTTAAATTCCATTTATTCTGGACTCTACTCCAACCACCAAAGCTGTTTCCCTCTGTAATCTATTTGTGTGTTTGTGACTCTCGTGTGAATGTGTGTGTGAATGCGCAACGTATTTTTAGTAATTTTAACTGGTTTAGAGGGTTAAGAGTAATAAACTTACCTCTTTCTTGTTTAAACTCAAGAAAGCCTGTCTGATTGTTTCTTTTGCAATTACATTAGAGGAACAGGAGCAAGCGCTCACTGAGGTGGTAGGTGCAATCACTGTGTAGAAAGGATAAACCCTGTTGCGGTCAAACCAGAGAAGGGTGAAAGGGGGAACCTGAGACCTCTTCCTCACCTGGCCATAACAATATAAACATTTCTTTGCAGCACTACGCTGTACCTCTGTAGAAACTGGAAGCAACCTCAAAGCAATAGCAGAATATTGTGAAATGTCATATTAACATTGGGAAATACTATTACAGTGTTGCCTATGGATGACATACAAAAGGACTTTTCAATGGAAACAGACATATCTACTGATTTTCATAATATACTATTCGATATCCGCTAGCATTGCACATTGAAGAATAGGGCAGTGTTTAGGTTGAGTTGGCTTTGGAGCGTAAGGGGATAATTCAAACAGGGCATAGGTAGGGTTGTGATGCTGGAGACCAGCAGGGGAAAGTGAACTGAAGCATATTAACAGTGATTGACATTTCATATTTCTCAAGATAATTCATTCTACTACCAGATCAAGTCAAAAAACAAGTTTATATTTGGGAGGCAATTTAAGGGTGCTGCTTCTAATACCTAATATAATCTGTATACAAGGAATAATAAATGTTGGTAATAATCTTCCAGGCAGAGCAATGGGGCAAAACATCATAATTCTTCAAAATAGGTAGATTTTGTGATGCGAGTGTTATTATGATATCAAAGGAATGGCCTTTTCAGATTTTTTTATGTTCTGGAATGGAGTCTAAATCAACTTATAGTCTTTATTCTTCTTTTTAATAATAAATTTCACTCTTAACAGTGTCCTGATGCTAACACATATTTTGAACTTTGGCAGTTCTTTGCTAGGCCACTGGATGGCAGTGTGTGTCCATGAAGATGTTTCTCCAAGTGCAGTGATTCCTGTGTCTGGTCAAGCTCAGAACAGGACTGCACCTTCAGGACAGGAATGGATGAAAAAAACGTTCATTTTTTCTTATAAAGCAGAGTATTGTTTCTGATTAAGCATCCACCACATTTTATTACGTGCTCCTCCAACTAACTGAACATTTTCCTGCAATTTTCCTGCCTTAAAGATGTTGGAGAATACTTCCTCTGGCAAGCCTACTGAATTTCATCTTATTGTCCCTCAAGCAGGGACTTTTAGAGTCAGGCTACAAAGAACAAAGAACAGTACAGCACAGGAACAGGCCATTTGGCCCTCCAAGCCTGCGCCGATCTTGATGCCTGACTAAACTAACACCTTCTGCACTTCCGGGGACCGTATCCCTCTATTCCCATCCTATTCATGTATTTGTCAAGATGCCTCTTAAACGTCACTATCGTACCTGCTTCCACCACCTCCCCCAGCAGCAAGTTCCAGGCACTCACCACCCTCTGTGTAAAGAACTTGCCTCGCACATCCCCTCTAAACTTTGCCCCTCTCACCTTAAACCTATGTCCCCTAGTAACTGACTCTTCCACCCTGGGAAAAAGCTTCTGACTATCCACTCTGTCCATGCCGCTCATAACTTTGTAAACCTCTATCATGTCACCCCTCCACCTCCGTCGTTGCAGTGAAAACAATCCGAGTTTATCCAACCTCTCCTCATAGCTAATGCCCTCCAGACCAGGCAACATCCTGGTAAACCTCATCTGTACACTCTCCAAAGTCTCCACGTCCTTCTGGTAGTGTGGCGACCAGAATTGCACGCAATATTCTAAGTGTGGCCTAACTAAAGTTCTGTACAGCTGCAACATGACTTGCCAATTTTTATACTCTATGCCCCGACCGATGAAGGCAAGCATGCCATATGCCTTCTTGACTACCTTATCCACCTGCGTTGCCACTTTCAGTGACCTGTGGACCTGTACGCCCAGATCTCTCTGCCTGTTCATACTCCTAAGGGTTCTGCCATTTACTGTATACTTCCCACCTGCATTAGATCTTCCAAAATGCATTACCTCACATTTGTCCGGATTAAACTCCATCTGCCATTTCTCCGCCCAAGTCTCCAACCGATCTATATCCTGCTGTATCCTCTGACAATCCTCATCACCATCCGCAACTCCACCAACCTTTGCGTCGGCCACAAACTTACTAATCAGACCAGCTACATTTTCCTCCAAATCATTTATATATACTACAAAGCGCAAAGGTCCCAGCACTGATCCCTGCGGAACACCACTAGTCACATCCCTCCATTCAGAAAAGCACCCTTCCACTGCTACCTTCTATCTTCTATGACAGAGCCAGTTCTGTATCCATCTTGCCAGCTCACCTCTGATCCCGTGTGACTTCACCTTTTGTACCAGTCTACCAGTCTGTTCCTGGCAGGATGGAGCAAGGAAATCAGATCTAGGCCAATTCTCTTTCACTTGATGTCCACAGATGCTGAATTCTACTTCACTGCACTTTATAATACTTCCATACAGAAAAGTGTCAAATGATTATTTTCTATTGATAACATTTTAAATTTATATTTATGTTACTTTCAAATTCAACTCTATGGTAAGAGTGGTAAAAATTTTGTATCCCTTTGAAGTTACATAGAAACATACCATTTGGTATACCATATCTTTCTGATTCCACTTCATGTATAATGTTTTGAACATTTAAAGTGTAATTTCATTTTAATTTCCAGATATTCTGTAATGGAAAATAAAGTCATATTTTAAAAGATACCTAGGCCATCCAAGCCCAAAAAGCTAATTATTTGTTTATGATTTAATGTTGCTCTGGTATTTCAAATGGAGCAATTATTATTTATTTTCTTTGCCTGATTAAAATTGGTGACTTAAAGTTAGGAATAGCATAGAGTAACACAAAAAAGCCTGGAGGAAATTCATCCTAGATCTTGCTGAGTGAGTGATACTGCAGATCACACGTACAGACTGTAACTGATGTGCTTGTGTCCTGTGAGTTAAATTCAGTACGGAGTGGAGTTGCTCCATTTACAATGCAGGTTCTTAACAGGAAGCATGTATAAGTGAGGAGATACTTTCTACATTCACAAGTGCAAGCTTTCTTTCATTGGTTATATCAGGTGTGAAGAACAGAACAGATGCAGCAGCATATCTGGCAATTGTTCACACACACTGCCTACAAATTAGAAGCCACCCTAGAAATGGATAATTTCATAGATTCATAAAAATTTCAGCACAAAAGCTGATGTAAGCTACCTATCCTTCTCCTATTTCCTTGCTCTTTTTCCCAAGTATTTTCGTGTTTTTCTTTTTCAAGTGTTTAATTCTGTCATACAAAATGTCATGATTGCAAATTCTCAGAAAAAGTAATAAAATAATTTGTCAAATTAATGGACACTAACAATTTTATTACTAATAGTTTTCATTTTGCCCTATTATTTTCTGATATTTCACAGAAGATTATTGGATACTATGTGAAAAAAAGCCTGAAAGGCACATATGGGGCTGGATTTTACATTGGGCAGACGGGAGCTGGCCACCAATGTAAAAGTAGGCTTCCACCTAGCCTGGGGAGCCGTCCCTTATTTTACCGGTCCCCAGGCTTTAATTGTTCTGAGGCAGGACTTCCAGCATTTGAGGAAGGAAGTCCCGCCTCATTGAGCTGCTGCCAATCAGCGGGCTGGCAGCTCTTAATCCCAGCAGCGCCAACAGGAGCGGTGGCCACTGCTGGGACTGCAGCCCAGCTGAGGTCATGGAGCCAGGGGTCCAAATTAGTTTGGGTTGCCTCACTGGGGATAATCAGTTGGGCCCCAGCAAGACAAGGGTGGTTGTCTGGGGGGAAGGGGGGGGCATCTTGGATCCTGGGGGTGGTTGGGGAAGTGGGGGCGGCCCTCAATCAGGCGCCCTATGCCCAATTGTCACGGCCGACCCCCGGGGCGCTGAGAGGCCGCCAGCTTTTACCGGGCAGCCTTTCCTGGCTCCAGGACGAGGCGGCATCCTTTAAACTCAGTGGGGTGCCTGCAATTAGCAGCCGCCGCAGAGCCCCACGATATTTCGCGCAGGGGCTCATCAGCATCACTGCACCGAGCTGCCCCCCATGTTACGTGGGGAAAGGCAGGACATTTGGCACAGTGCGAGACATTTTGACAGCTGTTGAGCAGGTACTGGGGCCCTATTTAAAGCACCCCAGCACCTGCTTCCTGACAACTGTCAAAGAAATACTTACCTGACTGCTGAAGAGTGGGGCTGCTGTCAATCTGGCAGCAAAGCAGAAAGTGCTGCAGAAATCCAGCAGGTCAGGCAGCATCTGTAGAGAGAGAAGCAGAGTTAATTTGACCAAGTTCACAGACCTGAAAGTTAACTCTGCTTCTCTCTCCACAGATGCTGCCTGACCTGCTGAGTTTCCCCAGCACTTTCTGCTTTGCTGCCACATACTTACCCTGCTGTGACCCAGTGTCCTGTGAAGTTGCGATCCTCTTCTTCCACTCAAGTGTAACATTCCTTCATGTAGGCGTGCTGCACCTAGGTGAATAATCTTAATTTTGCACATTCCAGGACATGAGACTTAAATATACTATAAAAGGCAAATACACAACAGAAATAAAACCATAATTGAAGAATAATTACCTACTATGAGCATCTAATCAACTGACTGTGAAAAGCCACAGACTGAAATGCATTTGGAATCTGTATTCATTTCTCTGCTAACCGTTATGTGAAAATACATGTAACTGCAATTATACAATCTTTGTTAAAATACCAGGAAAATATGTTCATATTCTAGCTGCACTGCCAACTAGAAATATTACACCAATAAATATGATCAGCTGCTGTAGAAGCAAAATGTTCGTGAACATGTGTCGATGTATAATAGTTGAAAAACCATGACAACAACACAGATTTCCCCACCAGTCCTGCATTGGTTTTCAAATATGTGCAAGACAAACCTTGCAGCCAGAAGTTAGAGCTGTTACATGGTGGAGTCACCTTTGCATTTAAAGGACCACACCAAAAGCCGGGTATGGCAGATGGGTACTCTAGAGAGGTCCCACAGTTCAGCGATGCCTCCCTGCTCACTCTCCTCCAGGCTGTGCGGGCAAGGTGGGAGGTCCTTTTCACCAGTGATGGTAAGAAGTGGCTGTCCCGCTTGAACAAGGCAGTCTCGCTGGAGATGGCAGAGGAGGTGAGTAGCCGTGGGGTCATCCGACGTCAATGGGTCCAATGCTGGAAGGGGATGAACGAGCACTCCCCCAGCCAGCCAGGGCTCGCTAGGCCTCGTGTGCACTGGGTATGAGTACCAAAGTCATCCACAGCCAAAAGGCAATCAGATCAGCAGCCTTCCTCCAGTCAGGCTGCTTGCGCAGAGGTTGCACCAAGAAGGGGCAACCTCTCCGTTTACAGAGAACCCACTGACACAAATGGGAATGCATGGGTGTCACAGCAATGTAAATACGTCTTTCACTAAATGTTCCTCACCAACATGTGTGTCCTTTTCTCTGTGTGAATGATGTGTGCCAGCATGTAGCGCCAATGTCACATCCCTTTGCACAGTTGGCCCTTCAGGAGAGCCAACGTATGCAATATCATTGCCATGCCACCATTACACATGAGCGTCTCCACGGATGCAGTGACACGGACATTGGCTCAGACAGCTTCTGCCTCTAATGGTTTACACAGGGATGCTGCAGATGTGGATTGGTGCACAGCAGGTGAGCGAAGGTGATGTGTGGCTTGCAGAACTCATGTCGGTTCCTATGGACCAGACAGCCTTTGTCTGATAAGCCACTGCCGTACATCCCTAGCTCACTGATAGCCCTGCGTGCAAAGCCTGGGTGCCATCTGCCCTCCCATGCATCTTTCATGTAGGTCTTCAACGCCCTCATAGTCAGAGGAGGAATCCTGTTGACGTCTCGCTTCATCATTCCAGGCCTGGCCCTTATTGGGTGCATAGTTGTGCAGAGCAGCAAAGAAAGGAGCTGGCCTTTCCAGCCCATCGTACAGGGCATCACCCTATCCATACAAGCATTGGAGGCGTTCTTTCAGCATGCCGATCTCCTGCTCAATGGTGGCTCTTGTAGCTCAGTGGCTGGCGTTGTATCTCTCTGCAACAGTGGTGGAATCTCTCACTGGTGTCGGGAGCCATGTCTGCAAGGAATAGCCCTTATCTCCAAGAAGCCACCCCTCCATCTGAGCCACTTCAGTGAACAGCAATGGCAGCCGGACTGGCGCAGGTCCCAGGAGTCATGGCAGCTGCCTGAGAAGTGGTCACAGATTTCCATGAAGCTTCTGCAGTGATCACAAACCAGCTTTACCTAGATTGAGAGGATTCCTTTAATATTGACGTCTGCAGACGGTAGCCTGGCAGGAGGCCTGATGGCCACATGAGTGCCGTCTATGAACATTACAGCCTGTGGTTCTCTGGCAATGGTGTCGAAACCGATGGCCCACTAGGCCTGGCTGCGGGAGTGCGTCCTGAAGCGAACATACTCACTGACCCTCCGGTGCAGGGCATTGGTGACCTGCTTGATGCAGCAGTGCACTGCTGACTGTGTGACCCTACAAAAGTCTCCGGTGGGCCCCTGACAAGCTGCATAGGCATCAAGCTTGAAAAATGCTGCCACTTTGAGGAACAGAGGCATAGGATGTGCACTGGAGCCCATGGGTTGCAGGTCATCTTTGAGCAGGGCACAGAGATGTGTCACCACCCTCTCTACATGCGCAATTGCCTCTGACACTGGTGCTCTGACATCCGATGGTATGTCATGAGCGGCCTGTAGGTGCACAGCAACCGTAATGGTGAGGTCCCCTTGGGGGCTACTACTCACGCCCGGGGGCCTCTACATGGATCACACCTGCCTGTTAATTTTGCCTCTGGCGCATATGGATCCCTAGGAGCATGGATGAGCCATACCTATTTCCATGTGATAAATAAAGTTGAACCCTTCATGTATTCGAAGGTTCTTAACAAGGCAGGGATTGGTGTTGACGGGTACATCAGCTGCTTTCTTGGATCAACTGTGTGGCGTGCCATGGCATTGCCCATCTTGGCCAACACTCAGAGTGGCACAGCATGACCACATCAAGATCCTACCAGCTGAATCGATTGCCCCCACCATCCATGCAACAATGCTCCTGCCCTTTCTGGCACCCTCCCCACACACACAGGGTGACTAGAGTGCCATTGCTCCTTCACAAACACAGACAAATGCACAGTGTACACTGTTTATGGAGGGAGGGTACACAGTACCTCCCTTCATGCCTGCAGAACTTTCCCTCCAGTAATCCCGGACCCCCTGCCTCCTCACTTAAAGAGTGCAGAGCTGCAACCCCTGTAAACACCTCTCCTCCCTTCCAGTATGCAAAGTGAGACTCCTGAGTATCCGCTCCCCCGCAGTATGCAGAGTGGGACCCCTGTAATCCCCCCTTCTCTCCTCCCTTTCAGAATGCAGAGTGAGACCCCTGAAAACGGAATTTACCTTCTGTCATAAAACCTTCTGCCTCCGATGACCCGTCGGCTTTCCTAATCGTGAACAGGCTGACACGTGACAGCTTCCTGTTCAAAGTAAAATCAAGAAGTGTCCGTGGAAAGGCATCGGGCTGCATAATCTGCACAGGTAAGTACCGTTTAACATATTCTAATTGGTGTGCCGCCGCCCTGCGGCAGAGGGGCCGCACCGAGGTCGCCCCTCCGCCGGTAATTCTCGGCTGGCCCTTCTCGACGTCACTGGGTCAAGGCAGCCTCTCCCCGCAGAATTTTACCAGCCCCCCCCCGCACCACTACCCGCGGCGTCGAAGGGCCGGTAAAATTCAGCCCAAGTACACATCCCACTCAGGCGAGATATGCAATTGGCTGTCAGTGTCAGTAGACTCTGAATATAGCAAGGTGGCACAGTGGTGCAGTGGCTAGCACCACAGCTCCAGCAACCTGGGTTCGATTCTGGGTACTGCCTGCGTGGAGTTTGCAAGTTCTCCCTGTGACCATGTGGGTTTCTACCAGGTGCTCCAGTTTCCTCCCGCAGCCAAAGACCTGCAGATTGATAGGTAGCTTGGCCATTGTAAATTGCCCCTAGTGTAGGTAGGTGGTAGGAGAATTGTGGGTATGTGGTAGGGAATATGGGATTAATGTAGGTTAGTATAAAATGGGTGGTTGATGGTCAGCATAGACTCGGTGGGCCGAAGGGCCTGTTTCAATGCTATATCTCTAAATAAATGGATAAACCAGTGTCTTCAGAGTCCAAAAAGAGAAAAATTATATATAGATATTTTCCTATCATGTAAAATATATTTAGATACTTGCATTTAGTTTTAAGCTTGCAAATGTTAAAAAGTTTTGGGCTTGCAAACAGTCACTTTTTGTATTGAGAACCATAGGGTAATGCGGTCTTTAACGTTAAAAGCTTAATGAAAAATCTATTTGAATTGGAATATATTAGTCTTCCACTCAGAGAATAGCTGCTGGACACGTTGTACATTTGCCAAGTATTACCCTGCCCCATCTCGTTTGTGGTTGTGTCGATGCATAAAGTCTCTGTAGAAGGAATAGTTGCATTATCCAATGGCTCTTTGAATTTCATGAGGAGATGGAGTCATGTAAATGTCTCCTCCAATGCTGTATGGTTTGAAACCTCCTGGCACACTGACTGAATGCAACTGCAGATTAGCCACTTGGTACTGAATAAGCAACAACATTTCAAATATCAGCATTGCATATATTTTATTAAAAAATCAATTGATAATTATCCATCTCAATTTCAGTTTGAATATAATGAATTTTACAGAAAACCCACAATAGAACATATGACTTTTATTGTAACAAGAACTGCACTGCTATTGATACTTGCTGCAATATGAATTATAACAGCAGCATGTTGGCGACCCAGTTACCCAGGTTTCTATGACAACTGCTCTTGAATGTCTTCCTTTAATATTTAACTTCATATTGAATCATCAGTCTGAGCAGCTGTTACTGAGTAATACTTTCAGTTTGTCTGCTCCCCCTTTCTGAGTTTTGCCATGATGTTTCCATGCATAGGAGGTGCATAACAATTTAAATCTTTTATAAAAACAGAACGTGCTGGAAACACTCAGCAGGTCTGGCAGCATCAGTGGAGAGAGAAGCAGAGTTAACGTTTCAGGTCAGTGACCTTTCATCAGAACTGGCAAAGGTTAGAAATGTAATAGGTTTTATGCAAATAAAACTGGGGTGGGGCAAAAGAGAACAAAAGGGAAAGTGTTGATAGGACAGGGGTCACAGAGAATAACTGACAAGGTGGTCATGGGGCAAAGGCAAAGTGTGTTAATGGTGTAGTGAAAGACAAAGCTGTTCCTTGCGTTGGTGTTCACTGGAAGTTCGAGGAACAGCACCTCATTTACCGATTAAGCATGCTAAGCCTACCGGACTGAACATTGAGTTCAATAATTTCAGAGCATGACTGGCCCCGCTTTTTTATTTTTATTTTTTATTTTTATTTTATTTTATTTTAGTTGGTTTCAAAATTCAATTTTTTTTACCATGTGCCTGCCCAGTTTTTTTCATGTTTGCTTTTGGCTAGGGCTTTCATTATTCTGTCATTTAACACCCTCTCTGCACTAACACTTTGTCTTTCACTACACCATTAACACACTTTGCCTTTGCCCCGTGACCACCTTGTCAGTTATTCTCTCTGACTCTCTGTCCTATCAATACCTTCCATTTTATTCTCTTTTGCCCTACCCCTGCCTTATTTGCTTAAAACCTATTACATTTCTAACCTTTGCCAGTTCTGATGAAAGGTCACTGACCTGAAACGTTAACTCTGCTTCTCTCTCCACAGATGCTGCCAGACCTGCTGAGTATTTCCAGCACTTATTGTTTTTATTTCAGATTTCCAGCATCTGCAGTATTTTGCTTTAATTTAAATCTTTTTCTCCCCCTCTCCAACTTTCTGCTCTCCCCTCCCCTCCTGACGGAATGTGGCTGGGCTACAGCATCAAGAATGTCAGGTGCCCTCCAGTACCACTTAAAATGATGATTATTTGTATATGAACCATGACAGTACATTCCAGCAAACCATTCAGCTGTGGAAGATACCACAGTTCAGCCCATTCTTGACCTCAGGTGTACATGCACACTTCCACAGGGGTCATCAGAATGCTAGTCAGTGCAGATGATTGTTGGACAAATGCAGACCGTGCTCAATTGTAAGGCCCTTCAACATCAGTATTATTGTCAGCAAAATTTGAACCTAATACTGAGGCCGAATTTAAGCCTAATCAGACTGGGTTAAGAAAACACACGTGGTTTTAACTTTGGGCACACAATCAGTTTGTGACAGGATGTCTGCCCAATGAAATGTATGAGATGCTTGCACTACTTGGATCTCTAACTCCTAATAAGAAACATGATATACTTGTAGACATTCTTACCTACTCCAAGACCCAGTCCTCCACTATTTGTACTCTAATAATGGTAAAGGGTGATTAGATTCAGTCATCAGTGAGCTGTGGCAGGTGTATTAAAAGTGATGAATTCAGTTTTGCATTATTAATGATTCCAGTTAATATTCTATGAACGGCCCAGCTTCACGATTAGAATGACATGTATTCCCTTAGAAAATCACTACGTCAGCCAAGGGGCTATTGCAAATGCAATTCAATTCATTTAGAGATGAAAGCAAGGGCACAAAAGGCAGAATGAAAAGAACAGAATATAGGTAGAAGAAGCAATATAAAAGCTTCCACCGATAAGAGGTTAGTTAAATGCTGCAACATGGTTCATTTTGAAGAGTTGTTCCAATTAAATTAATATACAGTCTTTGAGCTTTCATCATTGGAAAACATTCTCCACTAATTAAATCCCATTACATATTACTGAACAATACTTATTTATTAGATTTTTTAATGTTCTTCAACAAAAAACATCTTTTTACTTTATCTACTCAAGAGTAATTTATGCTAAAATCTTTCTTTGATCAGAAATATTTTTTTTTGATTTTGGTTAATCATTGTGCTTATCCTGGTTAGGGATGTCAATGCTGGGAAACAGCTCACTTTCTACTTTTGACACCAACATCCCGATTTTGCAATGGCCTGCATGGCTGGAAGTGGTCTCGCAAACAGCATGTGGTGGTCAGAAAATTAGATGCAGGAGTTCCTGCCTCTGATTCTCGGCACACACAATTTTCACACTGCAATTCTGGGGGGAGGGGAGGACAGGGCGTACGTGAAAGGAGGCCGCGCTTGCGGACACGAGGGAGACTCATTTTAATGCCTGATAAATTTACAACAGACCCCACGCCAAAGTTCACGTTCGGGTGAAGCTCCAACCAGAGCTTTCGGCTCATCTAGAAACCGCGATGCATAAATTCTGAGGCTCACCTGCTTAGGCGGTTGACTAGGTTGTAATGAAAATCCTTTTTGACTGGGAGCGTTTTGCAGCCTGTGTCATGAACATTTTCAGAAGATCTGAAATAAAAACAGAAAATTCTGGAAATACTCTGAAGTTCTGGCAGGATCTTTAGAGAGAGAGCTTTTATATTTTCAAAAGCTCATTTTCTTCCCTGGTATTGCCTTTTGCACATTTGTTGCTTTTTATATGTTGCATTTGCATTTAAAGCAAATGCTTTAGGACACATTGAACCTAAGGAGGTTGGGATAAAGCTTGCTGTGCGCGATTCACCTCTCATTGATGGGTTAGCAGAAGTGCAGGACAACACCAGCTGTTCGGACTCCTTCTGTGAACTGCTGGAATTTCTTCCAGTCTCCATTTGCTTTGCAGGATGGATTTGGGGATGTAATACTGTCTCTGATAGAAAAATAAGAAGAGCTTTCTTTTATTCTTTGATTGTTCTTTGTCGCCTGGAAGTTCCAGAATTTATTGCCCATCCTTCGTTGCCCTTGAAAAAGTGGTAGTAGGTCTTCTTCAATTGCTGGAATCCGTGTGGTGAACTTGCTCCTACAACAGTCTTAGGCAGGATATTTCAGGATTTTGACCCAGCAACAATGAAGGAACTTCGATATATATCCAAGTGTATCATTTGGAGTTGAGGTTGTTCCCTTGCCACTGCTGCCCTTGTCCTAGTTGGAGGAGATCTCAGGTTTGGGAGGGAAGCTGAAGAAGCTTTGGTGATTTGTTGCATTCCATCCTGTAGATTTGTGTGATTTAAATTCTCTTCATGGTGCAGTTTAGTGTGCTGTATTTTAAACTGTCTATTCTAAGCCTTTGATTCTCTTTTCTAGCAATTTGCTTGTCATTCTCAGGTTAGATTGACATATTCAGAAGAGCCAACCTGTGATCTGTGTGTGCACTCAACTATCATTAAACAGTTGACTGCAATATAAAGGCTTAGATATTTTAGCAAAATGATAGTTTTGCTTAAGTGTAATGTTATTATAATAATACAGATTAATAGTGTCCCTGAATACCCAGCTGACATGACTAACACTCTTTTCATAATTTTTTATAAAGCAAATTGCCAAGATATTTTGTTTTGCTCAAGGAGGTAAAATCGTATTTCTTTGCAGTCTTTTACAGTAAGAGCACACTTTAAGAACCAAGTAATGATAGTCGTGGATGAGCTTTCCGGACGTCGATGGTGGGCACTGAGGAAATGGCTTATTACCTGCACCAGCTTCCCCCCCCCCTCCCCCCCCCTTTACCCCCCTTCCACCCACCCCCCCCCGTCCCCTTCCCTGCTCCACCCTCTCAGCTCACCCCCTCACAACCCTGTCCCAGCCCGCCCCCCCTCGCACCATCTTCACCCCGCACCCCCTTCCCCTGCAACCCCCCCCCCACCCCCTCCCTCTACCCCTCCCCCTTGCATCCCCTCCTCCCACCGGCACCATCCTACACCTGTGTAGGGGCCCCAACAACCCCACTGCCTTGTGGGCGTCTCGGGAGAGACCAAGGCTAAGGGAGTAAACCCTAACAGATAATCCGGAGCGGAACCCCGTAGGCGGTCATGTGTCACCTTTGGCATGTTTCCGGCAGTTCCTGCAGCCATACTGGAGCCAAACGTCGTGTCCTGCACTCCTTTGGACCCCACCAGAAAGGCCGAGAGGGGGGTTTTGACGACTGGGCAACTCTCAACCTCCATAAATTTGCCCAGGCATGCGCCATGGAGAGGTCACTCCATAGTTGCCTCACAGCGACTAAAACAACACGGAAAGCAGCAGTTACGGGTTATAAGTCCAGATAAATTGGCGTAGAAACTGGGCGCCACGGGTTGCCTTTGTCGGTGGGAGAGGTCATTGCACCTCACTGGACAGCTACCGCCCGCCTCAAACCGGGCAGCCCCCGGTCAATAAGGTTCTGTCCCGCCACAGTCTGCCTGCTTCAATGGGTGCTTGGAGCTCAGGGTCATTGCCCGAAAGGTGGACTGATACACCGCACCAAACAACATGAAAAAAGGAAAGAAGGTACCAGCCTTCTTTGCAAGCTGGAACGTCAGAACTATGTGTCCTGGCCTGTCGGAAGACCTTACACAAATCAACGATTCTCGGAAGACCGCCATCATTAACAACGAGCTCAGTAGATTCAATGTGGACATTGCAGCACTTCAGGAGACTCACCTCCCCGCGAGTGGCTCTCTAGCAGAGCAAGACTACACCTTCTTCTGGCAGGGCAGGGATCCTGAAGAACCAAGACAGCATGGAGTGGGCTTCGCCATCAGAAACTCCTTGCTCAGCATGACAGAGCCTCCCTCAAATGGCTCAGAACGCATACTGTCCATCCGACTGCTCACCACCTCTGGTCCAGTACACCTACTCAGCATCTATGCTCCAACACTCTGCTCCCCACCTGAAGCTAAAGACCAGTTCTATGAACAACTCCATAACATCATTAGCAGCATCCCCAACACCGAACACCTATTCCTGCTGGAGGACTTTAATGCCAGGGTTGGGGCCGACCATGACTCATGGCCTTCCTGCCTTGGGCGCTATGGCGTTGGAAGGATCAATGAGAACGGGCAGAGACTACTTGAGTTGTGTACCTATCATAACCTCTGCATCACCAACTCGTTCTTTCACACTAAACCCTGTCACCAGGTTTCATGGAGGCACCCAAGATCACGTCGTTGGCACCAGCTAGACCTCATTGTCACAAGGCGAGCCGCCTTAAACAGTGTTCAAATCACACGCATCTTCCACAGTGCGGACTGCGACACCGACCACTCCCTGGTGTGCAGCAAGGTTAGCCTCAGACCAAAGAAGTTGCATCATTCCAAGCAGAAGGGCCACCCGCGCATCAACACGAGCAGAATTTCTCACCCACAGCTGTTACAAAAATTTCTAAATTCACTTGTAACAGCCCTTCAAAACACTCCCACAGGGGATGCTGAGACCAAGTGGGCCCACATCAGAGACGCCATCTATGAGTCAGCTTTGACCACCTACGGCAAAAGTGCGAAGAGAAATGCAGACTGGTTTCAATCTCATAATGAAGAGCTGGAACCTGTCATAGCCGCTAAGCGCATTGCACTGTTGAACTACAAGAAAGCCCCCAGCGAGTTAACATCCGCAGCACTTAAAGCAGCCAGAAGTACTGCACAAAGAACAGCTAGGCGTTGCGCAAACAACTACTGGCAACACCTATGCAGTCATATTCAGCTGGCCTCAGACACCGGAAACATCAGAGGAATGTATGATGGCATGAAGAGAGCTCTTGGGCCAACCATCAAGAAGATCGCCCCCCTCAAATCTAAATCGGGGGACATAATCACTGACCAACGCAAACAGATGGACCGCTGGGTTGAGCACTACCTAGAACTGTACTCCAGGGAGAATGCTGTCACTGAGACTGCCCTCAATGCCTCTACCAGTCATGGATGAGCTGGACATACAGCCAACCAAATCGGAACTCAGTGATGCCATTGATTCTCTAGCCAGCGGAAAAGCCCCTGGGAAGGACAGCATTACCCCTGAAATAATCAAGAGTGCCAAGCCTGCTATACTCTCAGCACTACATGAACTGCTATGCCTGTGCTGGGACGAGGGAGCAGTACCCCAGGACATGCGCGATGCCAATATCATCACCCTCTATAAAAACAAAGGTGACCGCGGTGACTGCAACAACGACCGTGGAATCTCCCTGCTCAGCATAGTGGGGAAAGTCTTTGCTCGAGTCGCTCTGAACAGGCTCCAGAAGCTGGCCGAGCGCGTCTACCCTGAGGCACAGTGTGGCTTTCGTGCAGAGAGATCGACCGTTGACATGTTGTTCTCCCTTCGTCAGATACAGGAGAAATGCCGTGAACAACAGATGCCCCTCTACATTGCTTTCATTGATCTCACCAAAGCCTTTGACCTCGTCAGCAGACGTGGTCTCTTTCGACTACTAGAAAAGATCGGATGTCCACCAAAGCTACTAAGTATCATCACCTCATTCCATGACAATATGAAAGGCACAATTCAACATGGTGGCTCCTCATCAGAGCCCTTTCCTATCCTGAGTGGTGTGAAACAGGGCTGTGTTCTCGCACCCACACTTTTTGGGATTTTCTTCTCCCTGCTGCTTTCACATGCGTTCAAATCCTCTGAAGAAGGAAATTTCCTCCACACAAGATCAGGGGGCAGGTTGTTCAACCTTGCCCGTCTAAGAGCGAAGTCCAAAGTACGAAAAGTCCTCATCAGAGAACTCCTCTTTGCTGACGATGCTGCTTTAACATCTCACACTGAAGTGTGCCTGCAGAGTCTCATCGACAGGTTTGCGGCTGCCTGCAATGAATTTGGCCTAACCATCAGCCTCAAGAAAACGAACATCATGGGGCAGGACGTCAGAAATGCTCCATCCATCAATATTGGCGACCACGCTCTGGAAGTGGTTCAAGAGTTCACCTACCTAGGCTCAACTATCACCAGTAACCTGTCTCTAGATGCAGAAATCAACAAGCGCATGGGTAAGGCTTCCACTACTATGTCCAGACTGGCCAAGAGAGTGTGGGAAAATGGCGCACTGACACGGAACACAAAAGTCCGAGTGTATCAGGCCTGTGTCCTCAGTACCTTGCTCTACGGCAGCGAGGCCTGGACAACGTATGCCAGCCAAGAGCGACGTCTCAATTCATTCCATCTTCGCTGCCTTCGGAGAATACTTGGCATCAGGTGGCAGGACTATATCTCCAACACAGAAGTCCTTGAAGCGGCCAACACCCCCAGCTTATACACACTACTGAGTCAGCGGCGCTTGAGATGGCTTGGCCATGTGAGCCGCATGGAAGATGGCAGGATCCCCAAAGACACATTGTACAGCGAGCTCGCACTGGTATCAGACCCACCGGCCGTCCATGTCTCCGCTATAAAGACGTCTGCAAACGCGACATGAAATCGTGTGACATTGATCCCAAGTCGTGGGAGTCAGTTGCCAGCATTCGCCAGAGCTGGCGGGCAGCCATAAAGACAGAGCTAAATTGTGGCGAGTCGAAGAGACTTAGTAGTTGGCAGGAAAAAAGACAGAGGCGCAAGGGGAGAGCCAACTGTGCAACAGCCCCGACAAACAAATTTATCTGCAGCACCTGTGGAAGAGCCTGTCACTCCAGAATTGGCCTTTATAGCCACTCCAGGCGCTGCTTCACAAACCACTGACCACCTCCAGGCGCATATCCATTGTCTCTCGAGATAAGGAGGTCCAAAAGAAGAAAAGAAAAGAATGATAGTCATGTGAAATTCAAAATGTGATCATTTTTAAGCAGAATGGAGAACTCCAGTGCAATGACGCTAAAGTTGTCAATCTGTTAATTTTTTTCTAATATTTTGGCACTGCAGAATTTTAAATAAATATGAGCCCAAAATTTATGATGTTGGTAAAGGTGGAGCAGTGCTCAATTGTGTAATGCTTGTGAGCTTCTGCTGTTAGTGAGGAGTGTTGGCCTCACCAAACTTTATAAGACTAGGCCCTTCTCATTTTAATAAGCTTTCTGTAAATGGAAACAGACATACGGAGCTTAATCAGCAGCACAGGTAGCTGGGTATGGCAGGAAATTTGATGAAGTAGCAGCTCCTAAGAGACTACTGCTTGCCATTAAAGAGAATGGAGTTTCTGTTGTGGTGTAAATTGCAGTTGCTGGAACAGATGTGACCAGCTACAGGCAAAGTCGCCAGAGGTGCATACAAAATGTCAGGAAGCAGGAATGTGGGAGAAACACTCCTTTTACAGAGGAAGCCTTTGAGTGGCAGCAAAGGAAGATGGGTCTGCTTTGTCAAGTCAGTGGTCCAAGTTGTTTGGATAGAAAAAACCAAGAGAGTGAATGGAGTTTGCCAGGTCCAAGTAAGAGCAAATGAGAACTTCTCTAGTGACCACCTTTGAAAGGATCACCTCCCCTATTAGAGTTGCAGCCTGCCTTAAGTTGCAACCATCCGACCTGATTTCCTGTCCTCCCAATCACTGAGCTGTCTACAAGGGCTCTGATTAGCCTGTTGTATTTAAATGACGCTTGACCAACGCCATCTGTCTGATACGCATATCACGTAAAAATCGACTCCCTCTAGTCCAGTATATTGATATTACATCAAATAGTGTCATGCAGCAGAAGATTTACTAAATTGTTGTAAACAGTTTGACCTGAGGTGGCATAGCATAGCATGTTCAATATTTTATATTATTAAGCAAAGACATAGGGCTGAATTTTCACTTGGGAATCGGGACCCCAACGTTGAAACCCTTTCTGGGTCCCGACCCCATTCTGAGTCCGCATCTGACCGCTGATGCATGAGGTGAGTGTATCTGTGCTGGTGGAGGGTGAGCTTGACTGATGTGATGGCGCTAGCTCGTTTGCTTCTTCCTGCACTGAAGACGACAACAATGTTGCACTGGCATGCTGAGGCTCCCCCTCCACAACTGGCCCTGTGGTAAACATAAGAATGTGGTTAGGAAAACTTGCCTCTGTCAGCAGCTGCTTCTGCAGAACTGCAGCAGGCCATTAGAACTTATATATTAGCATGGAGGAAACCGAGGAGGAGGGAGTTCCATCCCAGCCACCTGGAGATGGTAGGAGCATTTTGCCCTGTCTCGGACAGATTCCTATCTCGCCATCGCCAACTTCCTGATGTGCGGACACCCTGACAATGTGAAGGGCCTCCTCCTCCATAGATGTAAGAATACCTCGATTACAGACTCCACCACCTGAACAAGCCCTTTCTCTGGAGTTATATGCTCTTTTCTCTTGCGAGGTAAAGAGCAAAAGAATTAAGATCATGGCACTCTCCTTCACCATGTCTAGTGGGTCAAACATATGAGATTTCAATGCCTTCAGTATTGCCTCCTCCACAAGTGCTTGCGGTATAAGCTTTGCCATCAGCTCAGTGGTGTTCCAGGGCAATCATATTATTCATGTCCTGGGGCACTATGAGCCCTCAGGCATGCTCAGCTCATGGTTGTGCTGGTCACCAGAGAACTGGAGGCCTTTCATCTGGGTGCCACGTTGCACTCATCTTGTGACTCCTCAGAAGATCATTGAAGCGCTTCCGGTACTGCATCCAAGTCCCGCTGACAATGCTGTGGCTGCTTACTTCATGAGCCTTCCCCATGACAGACGTCAAGCTAACTGGCCTATAGTTACCTGTTTTCTACCTTCCCCCCCACCCCACCCCCTTCTTGAATAGAGGGATTATATTTGCTACTTTCCAGTCTGATGGACCCTTTCCAGAACCTCGCGAATTAAAAAAAATTAACACCAATGCATGTACGACCTCATTAGCCACCTCTTTTAAGACACTAGGATGACTTGTCAGCCAGCAGCTCTGTTAGTTTGCTGTGTACCGCTTCCCTGTTGATTGTAATTTCACCAAGTTCCTCTCCTCCTTCCACCTCCCGATTTACATCTATTATTGGAATGTTTTTTTGTATCCTCTATAGTGACGAGAGAAGCAAAATTTTGTTAATTTCATCCGCCATTTCCTTATTATTTACTATTAACTTCCCATTCTCAATCTCTAAAGGACGAACACTCACTTTACCTACTCTTTTCCTTTTTAAATACCTGTGAAAACTCTTGCTATCCATTTTTACATTTCTAGCTAGCTTCCTCTCATACTCTAATTTCTTTCACTTGATTAACCTTTTAGTCATTCTGTGCCGTTCGTTATTTTTTTTTTAGATTAGAGATACAGCACTGAAACAGGCCCTTCGGCCCACCGAGTCTGTGCCGAACATCAACCACCCATTTATACTAATCCTACATTAATCCTACACTAATCCCATATTCCTACCAAACATCCCCACCTGTCCCTATATTTCCCTACCACCTACCTACACTGGTGACAATTCATAATGGCCAATTTACCTATCAACCTGCAAGTCTTTTGGCTTGTGGGAGGAAACCGGAGCACCCGGAGAAAACCCACGCAGACACAGGGAGAACTTGCAAACTCCACACAGGCAGTTCCTGGAATCGAACCCGGGTCCCTGGAGCTGTGAGGCTGCGGTGCTAACCACTGCGCCGCTGACCAATATTCTGACCAATCATCTGACCTGCCACTCATCTTTGCACAATCATATGCTTTTTCCTTAAGTTCGATGCTTTCCGTAACTTCTTTAGTTAACCACAGATGGTGGGTCCTCCCCTTAGAATTTTTCTTTGTAGTAGGAATATACTTATTCTGAGTATTCTGAACTATCCCCTTAAATGTCTGCCACTGCTTCTCTATTGATATATCTCCTAGCCTAGTAACTCAGTTCACTTCAGCTAGCTCAGCTTTCATGCCCACATAGTTGTCCATATTTAATTTTAAAATACTAGACTTAGACCCACTCCTCTCTCTTTCAAACTGGATGTAAAATTCATTCATATTGTGCTCGCTGCTACCTAGAGGTGTCTTTACTCTGAGGTCATTAATTAATCCTGTCATATTACACAATATCAAGTCTAATATAACCTGCTCTCTGGTTGGTTCCAGAACGTGCTACTCTAAGAAACTAACTCAAAAGCATTCTATGAACTCCTCATCCAGGTTACTATTGCCAATCTGATTTTTCCAGTTTATATGTAGATTAAAATCACCTATGATTGTTGCCGTCCCTTTATCACAAGCATCCAATATTTCTTCTTGGATACTTCGTCCTACATTTTGGTTACTGTTAGGCGCCCTGTAGACCACTCCCATGAGTGACTTCTTTCCCCTACTATTCCTCTTCTACACCCAAACTGATTCTACATCCTGATCTCCTGAACCAAGGTCATCTCTAACTACTGCACCAATGCCATCCTTGATTAACAGTGCTACCCCTCCACCTTTACCTAGCTTCCTATTCTTCTTGAATGTCATATACCCCTCAATATTCAGGACCCAATCCTTGTCATCCAGCAGCTACGTCCCTGTAATGACTATCAGATCATATTTATTTACTTCAATGTGCACTATTAGTTCGTCTACTTTGTTATGAATGCTATGTGCATTAGGAAACAAAGCCTTTACTTTTGTATTTTTGTGACCTTTGTAATATCTAGTCTTGACTGTTGGTGTGTTCTTAGGTTTTTTTCTCTCTGTCCATTCCTGCTATTCTCTGAGCTTCATTTCCCATATTACTATTCTGTTCTCCTGCCTTGACTCTACCCCTTGATTTGCTACATCTATCCAAGCTTTAACCCTCACTCCCCCTTGTTTAGTTTAAAGCTCTCTCTACTTTCCTAGTTATATGATTTGCCAGAACACTGGCCCCAGCATATGTCAGGTGCAGACCATCCCAACGGTACAGCTCCCACTTTCCCCAGTACTGGTGTCAGTGCTCCATGAACTGAAACCCACTTCTCCCATACCATGATCTGTACCCATACTTTGATCCATGTCTTCATTTCATTAATCTTATGTGCCCTTTTCCAATTGGCACATGGCTCAGGTAATAATCCAGAGATTATTGCCCTTGAGGTTCTGCTCTTCAATTTGGTGCCCAGCTACTCATAGAAAATAGGAGCAGGAGTAGACCACTTGGCCCTTTGAGCCTGCTCCGCCATTCATTATGATCATGGCTGATCATCCAACTCAGTAACCTGATCCGGCTTTCGCCCCATACCCTTTGATCCCTTTAGACCCAAGAGCTATATCTAACTCCTTTTTGAAAACATTCAATGTTTTGGCCTCAACTACTTTCTGTGATAGTGAATTCCACAGGCTCACCACTCTCTAAGTGAAGAAATTTCTCCTCATCTCAGTCCTAAAAGGTTTACCCCGTATCCTTAGACTACGACCCCTGGTTCCGGACTCCCCCACCATCAGGAACATCCTTCCTGCATCTACCCTGTCAAGTCATATTAGAATTTTATAGGTTTCTATGAGACCCCCCATTCACTCTTCTGAATTCCAGCGAATATAATCCTAACCGACTCAATCTCTCCTCATATGTCAGTCCCGCCATCCCAGGAATCTGTCTGGTAAACCTTCGCTGCACTCCCTCTATAGCAAGAACATCTCCCTCAGATAAGGAGACCAAAACTGCACACAATATTCCAGGTGTGGCCTCACCAAGGCCCTGTATAATTGTAGCAAGACATCCCTGCTCCTGTACTCGAATCCTCTCACTATGAAGGCCAACATACCATTTGCCTTTTTTTACCGCCTGTGGCACCTGCATGCTTACCTTCAGCGACTGGTGTACGAGAACAGCCAGGTCTCGCTGCATATTCCCCTCTCTCAGTTTATAGCCATTCAGATAATAATCTGCCTTCCTGTTTTTGCTACCAAAGTGGATAACCTCACATTTATCCACATTATACTGCATCTGCCATGCATTAGCCCACTCACTCAACTTGTCCAAATCACCCTGAAGCCTCTCTGCATCCTCCTCACAACTCACCCTCCCACCCAGTTTTGTCTCATCTGCAAATTTGGAGATATTACATTTAGTTTCCTCATCTAAATCATTAATATGAATAGCTGGGGTCCTAGCACCGATCCCTGCGAGACCCCACTAGTCATTGCCTGCCATTTGGAAAAAGACCCATTTTTCCCTACTCTTTGTTTCCTGTCCGCCAACCAATTTTCTAACCATCGCAATGCACTACCCCCAATCCCATACGCTTTAACTTTACATGCTAATCTCTTATGTGGGACTTTGTCGAAAGCCTTCTGAAAGTCCAAATAAACCACATCCACTGGCTCCCCCTCATCAACTCTCCTAGGTACATCCTCGAAGAATTCTAGTAGATTTGTCAAGCATGATTTCCCTTTCATAAATCCATGCTGATTATGTCCGATTCTACCACTGTTCTCCAAGTGCTCTGCTATAAAATCTTTGATAATGGAGTCTAGAATTTTCCCCACTACAGACGTCAGGCTGACTGGTCTATAATTCCCTGCTTTCTCTCTACCTCCCTTTTTAACTAGTGGGGTTACGTTAGCTACCCTACAATCTACAGGAACTGTTCCAGAGGCTATAGAATCTTGGAAGATGACTACTGAAGACTGGCCTCTGTGATGCTGGGGACTTCAAGAGGAGGCCAAGATGGATCATCCACTCGGCACTTCTGGCTGAAGATTGTTGAAAATGCTTCAGCTTTATCTTTTGTACTGATGTGCTGGGCTCCCCCATCATTAAGGATGGGGATATTTGTGAAGCTACCGCCTCCTGTTAATTGTTTAATTGTCCACCACCATTCACGACTGGATGTGGCAGGACTGCAGAGCTTAGATCTGATCCTTTGGTTGTGGGATCGCTTAGCTCTGTCTATAGCATGCTGCTCCCCCTGTTTGGCACATAAGTAGTCCTGAATTGTAGCTTCACCAGGTAGACCTCGCTTTCGTCTACACAAGTTGAGAGCACCTCAAAACTGTTTGACAATTGCAAAGTCTGAGGCTCCTCCACTACTGTCTGCTCGGTCCCATAACCTGCCTCACTCACAGTCACATCCTCCTGTTCTTCACTGCAGACCAAAACAGATGACCCTGTTCTAAGAGGTTAAGGGAGTGGAAGTCCTTCCTATTTATGTGCCGCTGGCTGCCTTGATGGCCACATGGATGCAGTCGACAACCCCCTGCACCTGAGGGAATCCAGCAATCGAGGCACATCCCACTGCCCTCTGTGCCTGTGTGGCCCGATAAGTGGTGAACTCAATGTAATCTAATGTCCATTCAAACTGGCATCTGTTACCTGCTTTATGCTGTTTTGGGAAGCTACTTGCAAGATGTCAGTCACTGCCACTCCTTGAAAGGACCTACAGGCATATAAGTTCAGTGCCAATGTGACTTTAATGGCTACTGGCAGGGCATGACCATGCAAGCAGCGAGATGTGAGGAGTGAGTTGCTCCTCCACGAGTGCACCCAATTCTGTCACCAGTTGCCTCGATCGGTGCATTGATACTCTGTCATGTCCGGGAAGCTCATATTCTTTGTCAGTATATCCTATGATGGGGGCATTGCCTTTGTACCCTCCCTGACCCTGTGCATCATCTCTGTGTGTCTCAGGACTACTGGGCTGCTTTTGCAATTGGCGCACCTGCTCCTCATCACTGCTCGTCTCCAACGTGGAGTAGCTCAGCCCCATATCCAAGGATGGCCTTTTTTGACAGCAAATGCATGCTTACAGCTTCCTGGATGCCCCTGCTCTGCCCCATTAGCCCTTGGACGTTTACTCCCCCCACAAATTGGTCCGTATGCCAACATCAAATTCTCTACGACTGCTACACTCTCAATGGCCATTGAGTGCCATTGAATGAAGAACTCTCTGATCCTTTCACCTTTAATGGATGCCCTGAAATTGCAGACTCACCTGCCTCCTTTTCTGCCTCCTCAGCCCAATGAAGATCCAGCCATAGGTATCCAGTCTAGATCACAAAGGAACGCTGATACACTTTCTGGTTTTAACTGTAGCCTATTCTAATGTGCACCTCTCAAATAAACATCCTAATATGTTTAAATGTCCTTGTAATCTGTGTCAAGTTAATTAATCAAATTGTCACATAAAATATTTCTCTGATTTTGACAGTTGTAATTTATATAGAAGAATCAACTAGAGTATATAAAGAAAAATTTTTCTTTTTCTCTCTATTTTCCTAACTGTAATAAAATTCTTATTCATCATTTAGTTTTTAGCTTTAATAAATGGTACACAACCAAAATATAAAAACGTCAGTTGTCTTTTCAGATTTTTGTTTTATTAATTCACGGAATGTGGGTGTCGCTGGCAAGGCTAGCATTTATTTTCCATCCTTAATTGGTGGTAAGTCATCTTCTTGAATTCAACTGAATGGTTTGCTAGGCCATATCAGAGGGCAGTTAAGAATCAACCACAAGCTGAATTTTATGGGTCACTTGAGATGGGTTCAGAGGTGGGGGGGGGTCATAGAATTGCGACAAGAGGCCGGGGAGGGGGCGGGGGCAGAGGACCGGTCACCTCTTCATGGCAATCCAATTTTGTCAGGGGCAGGATAGGCCAAAGACGGCCTTCCTGCCCAGAGACCAATTGCGGCCATTAGTGACCTATTAATGACATTCAGGGAGTAAAACGAGGTGACCTCCCTGCAGGCTTGGCGAGGGGGGCCCTCCTCTTTAGGCAATCTGTGGCCCACGGAGGACCCTGCTGGGAAAACTTGCACTTCCCTAAACCATCCTCCCCCTGCACTAAACACCCTCCTCCCCACTCCCCCTCACTGGGGCCTGCTGGTCTTGCCCTGGCGACCCTGCCTCACTCACATTGGATCCGGGCTCCAGTGCTGGCCCTGAGTCCAAGGTCTCTTGCTGCACTGGCAGTGGCCATTACTCACAGTCACAGGGAGGAGGCGGTTGAGAAGGACTCTTGCGTTGACCTTCCCTGTAGCGGACAGCTGGGATACTCCTCTGTATCCCTCTGACAAGACCACAGTTGATCTTGTCGCCTTTTTTTGAAGATGGTCACAATTACGGTGTCTCAGAAATTGCCTGGCATGTTCTCCTCCTTCCATCTGTGTCAAGAGTGCCTTTAGAAATTTTAGAATTTCGGCGGGAATTCCGTCTATGCCGGCGGCCTTATTGGTTTTTTAGCTATCGGATGGCCTTTTAAATCTCATGTCGAGCTGTGATTGTGCTGAGGTCATGGCGGATAGCATGCTGTGAAATGTGATCAAGGACTGAGTCGCAATTGAGGAGATCTTTGAAGTGCTCCTTCCAATGAGTACTGACTGCCTCTCTGTCCTTGTTCAGTACCTCTCCATTCTTCGCTGTCTGTGGGGTAGGTCTTTGGGTGCTTGAGCCGTAAATGGTCTTCACTGCGCTGAAGAAACCATACGTCATGGCTGTTGACGAATTGCTGTACTTCCTGCGCTCTTTCAGCCCACCAGCTGTTCTCCAGGTCATGAGGTTTTTGTTGGACCTTGGCCTTCAATTGTCTGTATACCTGCTTTTATTCCCTCGAATTTTGGTGATGCTTCCAGTCCAGGAATGCCTTGCGCGTGTGATCTAGTAGCTCCTGGATCTCCTGGTTGTTCTCATCAAACCAGTCTTGATGTTTCCTGGTTGAAAAACCAAGAGTATCTTCGCAAGAGCTGGTTATGGTAGCTTTGAAGGCAGACCAGGCGTTGTGGACATTCTGTGGTTCCTGTTTGTTGAGCGTCGCCAAATTGCTTGTAAGACGCTGCCTGAGTAGATCTTCCTTCACAGAGTCCTTGATACCATTGACATTGATTTTCCTGCGGCAGTGCTTCTGCTGGCACTGCCGTTTTTGGACTGGGTTTCTGGAGATAGTAGCTTGGATTAGGCAATGGTCGGTCCAGCGGTCAGCAGCTCCTATCATGGCACGGGTGATGCAAACATCCTTATGGTCCCTCACTTGGACAATGAAATAGTCAAGCAAATGCCAATGCCTGGAGCGAGGGTGCTGCCATGAGGTCTTGTATTTGTCTCTCTGACGAAATAGGGTGTTTGTTATGATCAGGCCATGTTCAAGGCATTTTGTCAGAAGAAGGACTCTGTTGGTGTTAGCCCTTCCAACACCTTCCTTGCCAATCACACCTTTCCAAAGGTTTGTGTCCCTCCCAACTCTGGCATTGAAGTCTCCGAGGAGAATCAGCTTGTCTTCCTTGGGAGCATGAGACAGCAAGTGATCAAGGCTGGAGTAGAATTCCTCTTTGGCCTCATCTGTTGCTTCTAGGGTTGGGACGTATGCGCTGACGACTGTGGCGTGCTGTTTCTGGGCTAGGGTGAGTCAGAGGGTCATGAGACGTTCATTCACTCCACAAGGGGGCTCACTGAGGCGGTCGGCAAGTCCATTTGTTATGGCAAAGCCAACCCTGTGGAGTCGGCGCTCTTCTTCTGGTTTACCTTTCCAGAAGAATGTGTATCCATCACCTTGTTTCTTGAGCTGGCCTTCTCCTGCTTGCCATGTCTCACTCAGGGCAGCGATATCAATGTTGTAGCGGTGCAGTTCGCAGACTATGATAGCGGTGCGACGTTCAGGTCTGTTGCTGCTGGGTTGTCCATAAGAGTCCTGATATTCCAGATCCCGAAGTTCATTTTGAGGAGTTGGAAGATGCCTGTGCTTGAGTTCTTTTAATGTGGGGTGGCCGTTGCACACCAACTACCACACAGTCCAAGCGAAGCAAGGTCTGTGTCCAATGGCAGGGATGGCCAAGACGATTGGAGACCAGGCTCCGCTACATGAATGGGGACTAATACATACATATCGTCAGCATGTCCAGCTAGCGAGCCCGGATGCAGGCTGTGTAGATCTGTGTCAGGGTGTTCTTGAAGGAGTAGCAGAAAGCCTCAACCAAGTCTACCAGCTCCATGAGGGGTCCTGGGGAACCCTCATCCTATTTAACCTACTTCAACTATTTAACCTACGCCGCCTCCAGTCCAGAACCAAGGTTACCCCAGCCTCTGTCATCGAGCTGCAGTCCGCTGACGATGCTTGCCTATGCGCACTCAGAGGCCAAGCTTCAAACTCTCATCGATGCAGTCACAGAGGAGTATGAAAGAATGGGCCTTAAGCTAAACATCCAGAAGACAAAGGTCCTCTACCAGCCTGCTCCCGCAGCACAACACTGCTCCCCAACTATCAAGATCCACGGTGAACCACTGGGCAATATGGATCACTTCTCATACTTTGGGAGCCTCCTCTCAGCAAGGGCAGACATCAACGATGAAACTCAGTATCGCCTCCAGTGTGCCAGCACTGCCTTTGGTCGTCTGAGGAAAAGAATGCTTGACGACAAAGACCTCAAACCTGGCACCAAGCTCATAGTCTACAAGGCCACAGTGTTACCTGCCCTCCCGTATGTGTCGGAAATGTGGACACTGTACAGTAGACATCTCAAAGCCCTGGAGAGATATCACCAGCGGTGCCTCTGCAAGATCCTGTCGCAGGATCAAGTGCTCCAATATCAGTGTCCTCTCTCAGGCCAACACCCCCACTATCGAGACACTGGTCATGGTTAGACAATTACGTTGGGTGGGCCACTTCGTCCGCATGAATGACAAAAGATTCCCAAAGCAAGTTTTCTACTCCGAGCTCTGTCATGGCAAGATGTTACCAGGAGGGCAGAGGAAATGCTACAAGGATGTCTTTAAAGCCTCCCTGAAAAAATATGACATCTCCATTGATTCATGGGAATCTCTTCCTGAGACCACCCAAAATGGAGAAGAAGTATCCACAAAGGAGCCAGCCAGTTCGAACAACGTTGACATGCCCAGGCAGCAACCAAGTGCAAACAGCGGAAGGAGCGTTCGGAAAGTCAAGCATCCCATTCACTCGCCTTATCAAACACCACCTGCCCTACCTGTGGTAGAGTGTGCAGATCCCGAATTGGACTATTCAGTCACCGAAGGACCCGCAACCCTGGAATGGAAGAAGGTCATCCTTGTTCCTGAGGGACAGCCTGAGAAGAAGATTGCTCACGGTGGTGCTGCCGATATTGCTGAGCTGCTTGCCCTCTAATTGTCTGGCAGATCTTGGTGGTGGGATCCCCATCTTTAAAGGGATGGGGATCCCAGCGCCACGCTGCTAATTGTCCCGGTGACATAGAATTGCTCCAGGGGTTGGGGAGGGGTGCTCCAGCTGGCCGAGATGGGACTCCACCCTCCGCCCGCCTTTTTGTCCCAGCGCTGGGAGCCCCGCTGTGGGCGCAAAATTCTGCCCCATATTGCTGTGAGTCTGGAGTCACATATAGCCAGATCAGGTAAGGACAGCAGATTTCCTTCTCTAAAGGAGACTAGTAAATCAGATGGGTTTTGATGACAATCTGGTAGTTTCATGACCACTACTACTGATATTAGCTTTTATTCTAGATTTATTAAATCAACTTAATTTAAGTTCCCCATCTATCATGGTTGGATTTGAACTCGTATCAACAGATCATTATTTTCAGGCGTCTGGATTTCTAGTCCAATAATGTAACCACTAAACTTTCATACCCCTATGCTCACGGAGCTAATCTATATTTCCAGAATTTTCTGTTTTATTTTCTATCAAAGAATAAGTGCACCTCCCCTACAATAAATCACTAAGTCATTGGCTGAAGTAATTAACACTGCATCTGTCCTGTGAGCCATGTTTTAGCAAAATAGCTTACATAACACTATGTATGCTTCAGTATTTAAGTCTAATAGAACATGCACACTAACAGCTAATATGCACATTTACAAATCTAAAATACCTCACCATATGTATCTAATTTGCTGAAACTTTAAAAGCCCTTGAAAAGTGTTTTAATAATAGTCACTGGCTTCACACTATTGAACCAGTCTTCAGTGATTTTCACTGGCTGACGTCAAAAGACCAGACTGATGTAGAATTAATAGAACGCTGAGAATGACTTCCTTGGAGATAGAGTAGGGGGAATGAAACTGTGCCTGAGCCTTTGTCTGGATTTTACAGCCCTAAGTGCTTTTGGATGAGGTTATCTTCAGATTATCTCCTGTAACTACAAGCCTTACGTCCCCATAATGGCAGTGATTTCTTAAGTTGTTAAATTACATTGGTCATAAAAATGCCTTAAGCTGCAATTTATATGGTTACTTACCTTATCTTGCTCAATGTCCCTTTATTTATGAGAGAAAAAAATGTTTAAAAAGTGCCATGTGCATTAGTGCCTTGACAGCCTCCCTAGAAACAGGGAATATTAAATGGTGTTTTTACAAATGGCAAGCTGATTGCACAATGCACCAGCAATAAAGAGTTTTGCTAATGTTTCTGAAAGGGTGGCAATGCACTGATACTTGGCTACGGTACTTTTTATATCAAATAAGTGTCAAACATAGCTATTTTCAGGCATTATTTTATTAAAGATTAATATAACGTATGGGTACTTGCTTGCAGGGAGGTAAAGCACCACTATCTGAAACCATCCTCTGAGTCAGTGCTACATTTCAAATGGCTAAATGAGCCATCTTTACAAATGACTGATATGGCACCAATCAAGTAGCTGCTGATGTCTCTCAACATTCCTGTTTAATCAGAATATCCTGGCCCCAACCAGTGTCAACTGAGCAAAGCAGCATAGAAACATTGAATCATAGAATGGTTACAGCACAGAAGGAGGCCATTCAGCCTGTCATGAGCAACTCAGCTAGTCCCACTCCCCTTTTCCTGTAGCCCTGCAAGTTTTTTCTTTTCAGGTTCCTATCGGGTTCCCTTTTGAAAGCCCTGATTGAATCTGACTCCACCACACTCCCAGGTAGTGTATTCCAGATCCTAACCATTCACTCCATAAAAAGTTTGTCTTCATCTTGCCATTGGTTCTTTTGCCATTCCACTTATATTGGTGTCCTCTGGTTATCGACCCTTCCACCAATGGGAACAGTTTCCCTTCATCTACTCTGCCTAGATCCCTCATGATTTTGATACATATCATGTATTAAAGGTGGTGTCGAAACCAATTTTGCTATGTCCCACACCGCCTGCTTAACAACACCACCCAACAGTTCAGACCTTTGTCAGACTTTCAAAATATATATATATGTATTAAAGTCTCTCAAAAGGGAGAACTAGCAAGAGCATATTATAAATCCGGACATGGGGATGGAAGCAGATTGTCTGGATTAGAGACAGTAATGCGAAGCAGCGAAGAGAAGTAAAACTGATAGGAACAGAATACAAGTAATGGAGATGCTTTATCTCTACTTGACCTCTGCAGCCATTGATCACACAATCCTCCTCCAACATATCTCCCCATTATCTAGCTCGCTGAGATAGACCTACTTGGTTGCACTCTTACCTGACTATCATTAAATCATTTCAGCCAATGGCTTGTCTTCCCACTTCCACATCACTAACTCATTATTAACACGGATTCCCCAAGAATCCATCTTTGGCCCCTCTTCTTCATGCTTCCCCTTGTTGACATAATCTGCAAACATGGTGGCACCTTCCACATGTACGTCCACAACTCCTAGATCCACCTCTCCATCCCTCCACTGCCCTTGTTGTTACGGATAGAAGAGAGATGATAGGGATGGCTCCCCTTTTCACCTCTCGACTGACTGAAGACAGCATGCTTTAAGAAAAAAGTGTTTTATTTCCTGAGTGCTTTAATTGTCAAGAACAGACAAATGACAGGCTTTCTCATGAGTTTTAAAAAGAAAGAAAAATGTTTATTGTTCAACACCCGATATACGCAACTACGCCCACTCTCACACTCATACAGATACACACACACTCAAGAAAAGATTGCAATTATAAAAGTAGCATGCATTTAGGTCTTATGATTTCAAGAGTTCTCTGTTACACTTGCTTTTCCCCCAGCGTGAAGACTTGGAATGATGCTGGCCTGTAATCCATTTTGTCCACTGACAAAAAGGTCTGAAGGTTTAGGAGGATGGAGTCAATGTTATTTTATGTTCACAATAGCAGATTTCACTTGTTATACTCCAATCAAGGTTATGGCAAAGTTTTGGTTTGGTTCCTCAGGTGGAGAATTCAGGGGTCAACTCGAGTCTCTGGCTATATGTGGCTTAAAAGCTGGTGGTCTTAGGCTGAGTCTTTTCTGTTTGTTGGCATAGATGTTTTCCTTCCTCTGTCTGCCCAGAATATCCCTTATTTAAACTCCTTATCAGAAACCTAGTGCCCAGAGAATCCCTTTACATTGTCCTCATAAATAGCTTCTGATGGTTAGGCTATTGGCAGACAATGGAATCTGGGTGTCACTCATCCACATACCATCTTAATAAAATACAGCTTTACACACATTTTCTGGATTTCAAGTTTGGAGCTGCAACAGTATTGTGAACCCAGTTGTTTTTTAATTAGTTGGAGAAAGGCAGCCATGACCACAGGAAGGGTCATTTACATTTTAATGACTTCACCAAGACTTGTCCAGACACGAAAATTAGATTGGAGTTCTTGCAGTTGCATGTGTATTGGCAAGAAAGAAAAGATCACCTGATCTCTCAACTCCATTTTGTTTTATAGGAAGTTGCCCGTTTTAGATTTATACTTCATAAGTTCATATTTATAGTTCATAAGGTCATATTGCGTGAGCATGGCAGTGTTGTCAGACTTGACCAACATCCAGTTTTGGATAAGCTGCATTTTCCTCTAAGTAAACACCAGGAAGAACAAAGCTATCGTCTTTAGGTCGTGCACTGCTTTTGTTGCTAAGCTAATAATCAGTGGCACGCAAGACTTCTAAACCAGCCATATCCAATGATTTGCTGGTCCACAGAAACCCATGCCACCCTGTCCAAGCACTAACCCAAATCCCACCGTTTTACCATATGACAGACTAAGGAGTGTGCTGTTACTTTCATTATTTCCTGTCATACAATTCATGTTCCATTTTGTGCTACATAAATTCACTGCTGCTGTCGTGTAACTGAGTGCAGGGCTACTTTTTGAACGTTTTTTAGATTAAAATTATTGTCCAACTAGATGGAAACACATAAAACTTAAACAGGGTGAAAAAACTCTATAGTCAAGGTAAAAGTTGCTTTGCTTGTTTGGACCTTCCAAAAATTGCAATTTTAGTGTTTTAGAATACAATTGCTGGTTTATAATGTATGGTGTAGAAATTCACCTTGGTCGGTAGCACAAAGCAGATGGTATCGCATTGGCTGCATATTATTTGCCTCACCCAATATTCAGTTCTATTGAAGTCGTTGAAGGCTGATGCAATACCGCCTGTAATATGCTACCATGTAAGATGAATTTCTACACCCCCATGTCAGCCATAGCTCAGTAGTAGCACTCTCATCTGAGTCAGAAGGTCATAGGTTCAAGTTCCACTCCAGAGATTTGAGCACACTACTGCATTGGCTGGGGTACTGTCTTTCAGATCAGACGTTAAACTGAGACCCCAATTTCCCTCTCAGACAAATGTAAATTGCACTACTCAAAGAAGAGTGTAGGAGTTCTCCTAGTATTCTGGCCAATGTTTATCTCTTAACCAACATCACTAAAACAGATTATCTGGTCATTTATCTCATTGCTGTTTTTGAGACCTTGCTACGTGCAATTTGGTTGCCACATTTCCTATATAAGAACAGTGACTATGCTTCAATGGCTGGTAATCACTTTTGGATACCCTGAGGTCATGATAGGCACAATATAAATGCAAGTTCTTTCTTTTATATACGAGTGTCAAAGGGTAATGGTTCTGGATTATCGTGGAGGATTTACCCCAGAAGTATTTTGCTAAAAATCAACTCATATCCACCATTCACTTAATGAATATCTCCTTTGTGTTGTACAAGAGCAGGATCAAGCCTGGGGTTACCCAATGAGTGTGCAGGTCTTGGTACTGCACCATCTCCTTAGGCTGTGTTTGCAGTACAACATCAGTAGCATTGGCACAACACAGTTTCTCTTGACAACAATGCCAAACTGTTCTGGTTTGAATCTGAAGTAAGCATTTAAACTGACTGCTCCAAGGAGTCTCATTCTGTTTCAGTCTGCAGTCAGCTGGGCACTGCCGGGTTTTACATCACAACTTTAGCACTTTTTTTTATTCGTTCATGGGATGTGGGCGTCGCTGGCTAGGCCAGCATTTATGCCCATACCTACTTGCCCTTGAGAAGGTGGTGGTAAGCTGCATTCTTGAACTGCTGCAGTCCTTGGGTGTAGGTACACCCACAGTATGTTAGGAGGGGAGTTCCAGGACTTTGACCCAGCAACAGCGAAGGAACGGCGATATAGTTCCAAGTCAGGATGGTCTGTGGCTTGGAGGGGAGCTTGAAGGAGGTGGTGTTCCCATGCATCTGCTGACCTTGTCCTTCCAGGTGGGAGAGGTCGCGGGTTTGAAAAGTGCTATCAAAGGAGCCTTGGTGAGTTGCTGCAGTGCATCTTGTAGATGGTACACACTGCTGCCACGGTGCATCGGTGGTGAAGGGAGTGAATGTTGAAGGTGGTGGATGGGGTGCCAATCAAGTAGGCTGCTTTGTCCTGGATGGTGTCAAGCTTCTTGAGTGTTGTTGGAGCTGCACCCATCCAGGCAAGTGGAAAGTATTCCATCACACTTCTGACTTGTGCCTTGTAGATGGTGGACAGGCTTTGGGGAATCGGGAGGTGAGTTACACGCCACAGAATTCTCAGCCTCTGACCTGCTCTTGTAGCCATAGTATTTATGTGGGTGGTCCAGTTCAGTTTCTGGTGAATGGTAGCCCCCAGGATGTTGATAGTGTGGGATTCAGTGATGGTACTGCCATTGAACATCAAGGGTAGATGGTTAGATTCTCTCTTGTTGGAGATGGTCATTGCATGGCACTTGTGTGGTGCGAATGTTACTTGCCACTTATCAGCCCAAGCCTGGATATTATCCAGGTCTTGCTGCATAAGGACAGGGGCTGCTTCAGTATCTGAGGACTCGCAAATGGTGCTGAATATCCCCACATCTGACCTAATGATGGAGGGAAGGTCATTGATGAAACAGCTGAAGATGGTTGGGCCTAGGACACTACCCTGAGGAACTCCTGCAGTGATGGCCTGGAGCTGAGATGATTGACCTCCAACAACCACAACCATCATCCTTTGTGCTAGGTATGACTCCAACAAGTGGAGAGTTTTCCCCCTGAATCCCATTGACTCCAGTTTTGCTAGGGCTCCCTGATGCCATTATTGGTCAACTGCTGCCTTGATGTCAAGAGCAGTCATTCTCACCTCAGCTCTGGAGTCTTTTGTTCATTTTTGAACCAAGGCTGTAATAAAGTCAGGAGCTGAGTGGTCCTGGCGGAACCCAAATTGAGTGTCACTGAGCAAGTTATTGCTAAGCAAGTGCTGTTTGACAGCACTGTCAATGACACCTTCCATCACTTTACTGATGATTGAGAGTAGACTGATCGGGCGGCAATTGGCCGGGTTGGATTTGTTCTGCTTTTTATGTACCGGACATCTTGGGCAATTTTCCACATTGCTGGGTAGATGCCAGTTTTGTAGCTGTACTGGAACAGCTTGGCTAGGAGCGGGGCAAGTTCTGGAGCACAGGTCTTCAGTACTATTGCCGGAATGTTGTCAGGGCCCATAGCCTTTGTCGGATCCAGTGCCTTCAGTCGTTTCTTGATATCACGTGGCGTGAATCAGATTGGCTGAGGACTGGCCTCTGTGATGCTGGGGACTTCAAGAGCAGGCCGAGATGGATCATCCACTTGGCACTTCTGGCTGAAGATTGTTGAAAATGCTTCAGCTTATCTTTTGCACTGATGTGCTGGGCTCCCCCATCATTGTTGTTTAATTGTCCACCACCATTCACGACTGGATGTGGCAGGACTGCAGAGCTTAGATCTGATCCGTTGGCTGTGGGATTGCTTAGCTCTATCGCATGCTGCTCCCCCTGTTTGACATGAAAGTAGTCCTGAGTTGTAGCTTCACCAGGTTGACACCTCTTTTTGAGGTATGCCTGGTGCTGTTCCTGGCATGCTCTCTTGCACTCTTCATTCAACCAGGGTTGATCCCTTGGCTTGATGGTAATGGTAGAGTGGGGGATATGCTGGGCCATGAGGTTACATAGAGTCATAGAGTTATACAGCACAGAAACAGACCCTTCGGCCCATCGTGTCTGAGCCAGCCATTAAGCACCTAACTATTCTAATCCCATTTTCCAGCACTTGGCACTTAGCCTTGTATGCTATGGCGTTTCAAGTGCTCATCTAAATACTTCTTAAATGGTGTGAGGGTTCCTGCCTCTACCACCTCTTCAGGCAGTGCGTTCCAGATTCCAACCACCCTCTGAGTCAAATTTTTTTTCCTCAAATCCACTCTAAACCTCCTGCCTCTTATTTTAAATCTATGCCCCCTGGTTATTGACCCCTCCGCTAAGGGAAAAAGTTTCTTCCTATCTAACCTATCAATGCCCCTCATAATTTTGTATACCTCAGTCATATCCCCCCTCAGCCTTCTCTGCTCGAAGGAAAACAACCCTAGCCTTTTCAGTCTCTCTTCATAGCTGAAACGTTCCAGCCCAGGCAACATCCTGGTGAATCTCCTCTGCACCCTCTCCAGGGCAATCACATCCTTCCTATAGTGTGGTGTCTAGAACTGTATACAGTACTCCAGCTGTAGCCTAACTAGCGTTTTATACAGCTCCATCATAACCTCCCTGCTCTTATATTCTATGCCTCGGCTGATAAAGACAAGTATCCCATATGCCTTCCTAACCACCTTATCTATCTGTGCTGCTGCCTTCAGTGATCTATGGACAAGTACACCAAGGTCCCTCTGACCCTCTGTACTTCCTAGGGTCCGACCATCCATTGAATATTCCCTTGCCTTGTTAGTCCTCCCAAAATGCATCACCTCACACTTATCAGGATTAAATTCCATTTGCCACAGCTCCGCCCATCTTACCAGCCCATCTATATCATCCTGTAATCTAAGGCTTTCCTCCTCACTGTTTATGACACCACCAATTTTCGTGTTACAGATTGTGGTTGAGTGCAATTCTGCTGTTGCTGATTGTCCACAGCGCCTCATGGAGCCCAGTTTTGAATTTCTGGATCTGTTCGAAATCTATCCCATTTAGCATGGTGGTAGTGCGACACAACACGATGGAGGGTATCCTCAATGTGAAGGCGGGACTTCGTCTCCACAAGGACTGTGTGGTGGTCACTTCTACCAATACTGTCATGGACAGATGCATCTGCGGCAGGCAGATTGGTGAGGATGAGGTCAAGTATGTTTTTCCTTCTTGTTAGTTCCCTCACCACCTGCTGCAGACCCAGTCTAGCAGCTATGTCCTTTAGGACTCGGCCAGCTCGGTCAGTAGTGGTGCTACCGAGCCACTCTTGGTGATGGATGTTAAGTCCCCCACCCAGAGTACATTCTGTACCCTCGCCACCCTCAGTGCTTCCTCCAATAGTGTTCAACATGGAAGAGTACTGACTCATCAGCTGAGGGGTTGGGGGGGGTGGGGGTGGGGTGGTGTGCGGCGGTAAGTGATAATCAGCAGGAGGTTTCCTTGCCTATGTTTGACCTGATGCCATGAGACTTTATGGGGTCCGGAGTCGATGTTGAGGACTCCCAGGGAAACTCCCTCCTGTTTATATACCGCTATGCCACCACCTCTGCTGGGTCTGTCCTGCTGGTGGAACAGTACATACCCAGGAATGGTGATGGTCGTGTCTGGGACATTGTCTGTAAGGTATGATTCGGGGAGTATGACTATGTCAGGCTGTTGCTTGACTAGTCTGTGGGACAGACCTCCCAACTTTGGCACAAGCCTCCAGATGTTAGTAAGGAGGACTTCGCAGGGTCGACAGGGCTGGGTTTGCCATTGTCATTTCTGGTGCCTAGGTCGATGCCCGGTGGTTCGTCTGGTTTCATTCCTTATTGACTTTTTAGCAGTTGGGTACAACTGATTGGCTGGCTAGGCCATTTCACATGGCATTTAAGAGTCAACCACGTTGCTGTGGCTCTGGAGTCACAAAATACGATGGCCACTTAATCCCTTCTGCTGGGAAATGGCATGATCTTTCCTTCAGAGAGTGCAGTGAATGCAAGGGTGTTAGTGAATGGTATCAGATGGTGGTGTATGCCATACCTTTATATTGGGTGCACTTGGAGTGTGACCTGGTTTCAGGACCAGTAACTGTAGGGATTGTCCCTAGTTTACCTGTGGATGGAATCGACCTGCTCCTGGGTAATGATCTGGCGGGGGCAAAGATGGCAGCCTCCCAAGTGGTTTTAGAGAGACAAGAAAAGGTCAGGGAGACAAAACGGCTGCAGGAGAAGGTCTCTAGCATTTTCCCTGATTGTGTGGTGACCCAGTCCATGGCCAAACAAGGTCCCTCAGAGGAGGCTGAACTGGCACTGCAGACAGATGACCCTACTGTCTGGTTATCTGGAACCTTCTTTAGGAAGTCTGAGGACCCAAAGGATGGGTTAGACAGATCTTCCCTAGTTGAGGCTCAGCAAGCCGACCCAGTATTACAGAAGTTAGCACAGGCTGCCCAAATCGAAACAGAAGCAGAGGGAGTCCCAGAGTGCTACTATTTAAAGAATGAGGTGTTGATGAGGAAGTGGAGACCTCCTCACAAACCTGCAGATGAAGAATGGATAGTGGTTCACCAGACAGTGATGCCACCAAGGTACTGTAAAGAAATGCTAAGAATGGCCTACGAATTTCCAATGGCTGGACATGTTAGTGTACGAAAAACCCAAGCCGCATAAGACAGCATTTTGACTGGCCACAACTCCACAAAGATGTGGTGGAGTTCTGTAAAACTTGCCACATGTGCCAGGTTGTGGGGAAGCCCCAACCTGCAATAAAACCTGCACCCCTAATTCCCATACTGACTGTTGGGGAACCCTTCAGTGGAGTGCTGGTGGACTGTGTGGGACCTCTGCCAAAATCAAAAGGGGACAGACAAGCACAGGTCTGTCAGACAGTTAGGTAGGAAGGGGATGAAAAGGACAGTGAGGACAGGTTAGAGGAGGATTCCCAAATGGGACCCCCTACTGTCCAGTTAGCCAACCCTGAAATGTTGGAAACATTGGACCCCACACTCTCGCACATAAATGCAGGCCAAATAGGAACTCTACAAAGCCTGCTAACAGTACTTACAGAAACCTGCAGGGACAATGAAAGTTTCCAAAAACGCAAATCAACAATGAGGGCATGCCTCACCTAGTTGAAGTGCCGCAGAGGCGTGCAGTGAAAGCTGGACAGATACCTGTGAGCAAGAATGTCCCAGAGGAGATGGGGCAGATTAGCGAAGAGACCCACCACACAGTAAAGGTAAAAGTGAAGGAAAAATGCCCTGAAGTAAACAGCACTTGCATAACTCACCAGAAAACTAAAAGTGAGGTCATTGTGGATCTACCCACTGAAGAACCTGATGATCAGATCCCAAACTTTAAAGCTAACAAAACCCAGCAATTTCAATTCAGAATTCAGCAAGGCCAAGGGCCCAGAGGAAATCTCAGACACCTCACAGGGGCTAAAAAACCAATTTATCATCCACTACCACTATAGGCAGAAAAATTATCAAGATACTGGAACCTGAATGGTTAAAGCCACCTGTTGCAAAAACAGCAGTTGAGGAGTTAAAGCTTGTACATACTGGAGAACTTGCCTTCAGCAATAATGGAAATTTGCAGACCCCAAGTTTCACCAACAACCACATGTTTACTGAGATGCACATCCCCAGGGTATTACAAATTGATACTAGAGAAACTTTAACCCCATTTGACAACACATAACCTTCCCAGACAAACTCCAAAAAAATTAAATCAGCATTGCTGTTGCAGACGAAGCCAGCTGCAGAAGTTCAAAGATTATTGAGTGAATTTGAGGAATCAGTGAGAATCAATGTGTTATCTTCTTTTTCTTTTCAACCCCCTTTAATGAAAAATTCCTATAGTCACATTTCATTCTGTGTGGACCGGGGGTGTCAAGAAAACCCCATATGCCAAATGAGAAATACTAATTTCATCAGTTGAAAACTTACATTAGACTTTTAATGGGAAAAATATTACAGTTAACTTTTAAAAGACTGGCAGCCAAGATGGCCAATGCAATTTGCTTCTGAAATACCAAGAGATTGAACTAGAGACAAAAGTCTAACAAGAAGCCTAGCCAGAAGAATGCTTTGGCTAACTGAGTAGATTATGCAGATCAATCTCGTTAGCGGGATAGTCAAATAGTTGAGGCATTCATATGTGGAGACATCCCTCCAGGGAATAAACAACCCCAGCGAAGAGAGGTTTTGTGTTTTAGTTTTTGGACCTCATTAAAAACAAAGAGGATTGAGAGAAACATGTGACCGTCTGTCCATCTCTGAAAAACTGGGAGTTTTGTTACACTCACAGAAGACAAGCAGTAACTGAGTGTGCAGCAGCAGAGAAGGCTGCGTGCTTCCCTTTCTCTCTCTCACTTGCTCTCTCCAGAAAACATCAAGTTTGAAAACCGTCTGCAACTGTGGACCCTCCAAACCTACAGGGGAAGAGAGCTACCTACCAGTTTGCCTTCAAGAAAACCCTGAGCAAAGTAGACCAACCACAAAGTGCACTTTGACCAGCCAAGGACTTCAAGAATACAGCTTCAGCTGGAGGACTACCGGGTCATCCACTTCACAGACTGTGTGTTTAAGTTCCATTTATTCTGGACTTTAATCCAACCACCAAATCTATTTTCCCTCTGTAATCTATTTGTGTGTGTGATTCTCATGTGAATGTGTGCATGAATGTATAGCGTATTTTTTATTATTTTAAATCGGGGTTAGATTGTTATGTATAATAAACTAACCTCTTTCTTGTTTAAACTCAAGAAAACCTGTCCGATTGGTTCTTTCAAGATCACAGCAAAGGAAAAAGGTAAAACACTCACAGAGGTAGTAAGCACAACCACAGTTTAAAAGGAATAAACCCTGTTGTGGTCAAATAAGAGGAAGGGCAAGAGTGAAGCCTGAAACACCCCTCCTCACCTGGCCATAACAAGGCGACACCTCACTTTTAGGTATGCCTGGTGCTGCTCCTGGCATACCCTCCTGCACTCTTCATTGAACTAGGGTTGGTTCCCCCGGCTTGATGGTAATGGTAGAGTGAGGGATATGCCGGGCCTTGAGGTTACTGATTGTGATTGAAAATAACTCTGCTGCTGATGGCCCACAGTGCCTCATCGATGCCCAGTTTTGAGTTGCTAGTTTTGAAATCTATCCCATTTAGCCTGGTGGTAGTGCCACACAACATGATGGTGGGTATCCTCAATGTGAAAATGGGAGTGGTGGGAAAGAAACTGCTTCTTCCTAATGCTGCAGTTGCAGTGTAAATGTCTTAAGATCCTATAGGGAGCAGGTGGTGCTGAAACCAATTTTGCTATGTCCCGCACCATCTGCTGTGCAATTCCACCCAAAAGTGTAGGTCTTTGTCAGACTTTCAATGTATATATCTTCAACTACCACATAATGGGTTGGAAAGGCACAATGAACCCAGAAGTCAGGATTCCCCCGCACACCTTGTAGATTTATCTCGACAGTGTGTGTGTGACGTCACCGATCAGTTCTCCTCCCAGAAGCCTGCCTGATTAACAAGCTTGGCTTCCCCAAGCTCACCCCTCTTGCCCCAAAAAGGCTGTCTGAAAATTGTGTGTGCTAAAAATCTGGGGCTCGAATTCCTGCATCTAATTTTCTGACCCCCACTTGCTGCTTACAAGACCACTGCCAGTAGTGCAAGTCATTGCAAAATCAGGTTGCTGGGTGTCAAAATTAGAACGTGAGCTGTTTCCCAACATTTTCAAACCTAACCACGATAAGCACAAAGATCTGGCAAGCTCTCGCCTGGTTGTAGCTGCACAGTTTCTTGAGGCTTGAGAAACCTGGCCGTCCATAGTTAAATTTGAAAAGCAGAGTAACAATGAGACTCAGAGCCTCATGTTAATATTAAAAGTGTTGGTTGCCCACCCATCTTCCTGCCTCAGTTAAAGCCGGAAGTGGGTGGGCTGGAGGCAGGTTTGGGTCGGAAACTGAATATTAAAACTTTAACACCAACCACCCCCCCACCCCCCATACCCCCAAACAGCCATCCGACTCAAACCCACCCTTTTTTGGTTAAAATTCCCCCGTAACACAGCAAAGCAGGCCTCCTTGTTTCATCTGTATGAATTTTGTATACCTCAAAAAATAGATATCCTGTCCTAAATAAAATGATCAAATTGTGGTATCTGTACTGATAAAATAAATAAAAATACTGATAAAACATTCCTTTCATGACAAGTCATTTGATTTTCCTAAAATGAATGAACAAACCACTCACGGTTCTGTTGTAAAATAATTTTAATCAACATACACAATCATTTAACATTACTGATGAGAGCTAAAAATGTAGAAACATAAAAATAAACTGTTCAACAGAACTGTTACACAATCTTACTGAATTACAGAAACAATAGAATACACAACAGAATTGTTGTTAGTTTTCAGAGAACAGATAACATACAAAGGATTTTTTTTCTATCTAAAAACATCACAGAACTGTACCAGGTACAAAAAAGAGCTCTATACCACAAAATACTTTAGTTTTTTTTACAACTACAAAAGGCCAACATTGAAAAAGACAGGCACTAATAATGTGTCTGAAACTACAGCTGGTCTCATTGAACTGAAAGCACAACACCATAGTCCATCATGTTCTACCTAGATTGAATGTTAATAACATAGAGGGACCCTCTTGTACCGAATTCTTATTTACTACAAGGAAAAAATCGGACTAATAATGTGACTTCAACTGAATTCTATAGCCTTATGTGATGTTACATCTAAAATAAAGAAAAAGCTGTCACAGAGCCTTGTGCTTCTCTGAGCCTACTTGCCAATAACTATTACTGGCCAAATGTGGCAAAAGCTGAGAATCTTGCAAAAAAGGTATAGTGCCAGTCATTGTGTTACTTTGGAAAAGGTTCATATTTTCAAAAACAGGGCATACAGAGACCAAATTGGAATGACAATGCAATGACACGGGCTAGAGCATCTCAGCTATGAAGAGAGACTGAAAAGGCTAGGGTTGTTTTCCTTGGAGCAGAGAAGGTTGAGGGGGGACATGATTGAGGTGTACAAGATTATGAGGGGCATTGATAGGTTAGATAGGAAGAAACTTTTTTCCTTCGCGGAGGGGTCAAGAACCAGGGAACGTAGATTTAGGGTAAGGGGCAGGAGGTTTAGAGGGGATGTGAGGAAAAACTTTTTCACCCAGAGGGTGGTTGGAATCTGGAACGCAGTGCCTGAAGAGGTGGTGGAGGCAGGAACCCTCACAACATTTAAGAAGTATTTAGATTAGCACTTGAAATGCCATAGCATACAAGGCTATGGGCCAAGTGCAGGAATATGGGATTAAAATAGTTGGGTGCTGGATAGCCTGCACAGACATGATGGGCCGAAGGGCCTGTTTCTGTGCTGTATAACTCTATGACTCTATGACACATTTGGTACAGTCAGAAGCCAAAGGTATTGTTTAAATCAGAGCATAAGTAAGTCTCAAGGCTGGATTTTACCTTAGGTGGACGGGATTTCCCCACCGACGTGAAAGTTGGTGGCGAACTTGCTTCCGCCCAGCCCGGGGATCCATCCCGTATTTTACGGGTCCCCGGGCTTTAATTGTCCTGAGGCGAGGCTTCCACCCACTCGAGGGAGGAGGTCCCGCCTCAGTGAGCTGCTGGCCAATCAGCGGGCCGACAGCACTCAGTCCCAGTAGCGCCACCAGGAACAGTGGCAACTGCTGGGACTGCAGCTCAGCCAAAGCCATGGATCCAGGAGGGAAGGTAAGTAAGGGCATACTCACCAGGGGGATCAGACCTTTCTTGGTGAGGCTGGAGTGGTCGTTTGGCGGGGCGGGGGGACGTCTTGGGTCCCGGGAGTGGGTTGGTGTGCCTGATTGGCATGGCATCCCCTGGGTCGCGGAAAGTCTGGCAGCTATCGCTGGGCGGCCATTCATGTCCCCAGCATGCCCACTTGCCACAGGTAAAATACCTGTAGAGGCGGGCGAGGGCCCTTAAATGGCCATTACATGGCCACTTAAGGGTCTTGATTCGCCTTGGGCAGGCGGGCCGTTTCCCACTCCCTGCCTGATGCCGTAAACTTGGCCGGAGGCGGAAATGGGGCGGGTAGGCCTCCTGGAGCCTCCCGCTCAAATTTACGCCACCTCCACGCCACCATCTGACCCGCTGGGGCGGCGTAAAATTCAGCCCTCAGTCTTTTTCCCAAGATATTAGATTTGTCAAAAAGCTAGGATGCAAATTAGTATCAACCAACAAATTGAACCAAAATATCACACACCTTATATAAATCTTATAGTTACCAAACAATGGAAATAAAAGCTTTTGCAAACTGACCACACTTAACATTGCCAATAAACCAAACTTGGAAGTATACTATATTTACTGCAGTGGGAAACCTATACATAAAAACAGGCATGGGATCACAATGTATGATTAGCTGGCCTGTTGTTTGAAATTCAGGCTGCATGCCATCTTTGTGCTGCCTGCTTATTAGCATGATTTCTGCATGCAGCCAGTGCTAACCACCCTGTTCATGGGTTGCACGCATAAATAGGGAGCTTAAAATTGTAACTCCCTCGCACTTCCTAGAGCTAGTCTGCGCTGCTTAAAGCTAACCTGTACCTCTTAAAGGGAAAGTGCATTGTGGCTACAGCGTGTGCTGGCAGTCATGCAAGATGTGATGGCAAAACATGGGAGAGAGAGAGCGGGCTCCATGTTTTTCCAATACCTCACTGGAGGTCTTGGTGAAGGAGGTGGAAAAGAGATGTCCTGTATCCACAGGTGGCCAAGAGGCCCTTCAGACATGGTCAATAGGCAGTGGGAGCAGATAGCTGTGGTGGTCAATATCAGAAGTCTAGTCCTGAGGACTTGGAATGCAGTGGTACAAAAAGTTAAATGACCTTGCACAAGTTGTCAAGGTCCATGAATGCATCTTCAAATACCATTCTGACCAACTGCACCACTAGCCTGATCCACTCCTCAATTCACCACACCCCCATCACTCACCTACCAACAATCTCTGTCAATTAGGATCCATACCTAACATTCATATGCTCCATCACACCCACACACACTTAGCACTGCTGCAAGCCTCACACCCACATCTCACAGATTGCACACACTGTAAGCTATTCAAGCTTGACAGCCACATTACTCAGATTTCATGACACTCATCAATACATTTTCCTCTTTCTTGCAGGACCAGGTGCAACACAACCGGAGGCAGCAGGAAGTAACCACAGGGGGACAGGCATACCTGCATGACCTAACCCCATGGAGGAGACGGTGCTGGCCATTATTGGAATAGCCATTGCTGAGGCTACGGTTGGCAGCAAGGCTGAAATCATCAAAGATGGCAGTACCTAATCTTCCATTACCCCTTCATCCCACAAGCTGCAGATGATGTAAAGAACGTGCTTCTTACTGTCATTTTTTCTCTTTGTTTGTGAGGGACTACAAATATTCTAAGTTGAAAGATGTTTCAGCCAGAGCTGGGGTAACAAAGAACCCATGATAAGCGATGTGATAACTGAGTTTATTAAATTGGGATACAGTAGCATAGTGGTTATGTTATTGGACTAGTAATTCAGAGGCCTGGAATAAATGATCTGGAGCCATGAGTTCAAATCACACCACAGCAGCTGGAGAACTTAAATCTGGAATAAAAAGCTAGTATTAGTAATGGTGACCAGTAAACTACCAGATCATCATAAAAACCTATCGGGTTCACTAATACCCTTTAGGGAAGGAAATCTGCCGTCCTTACCCAATCTGGCCTATGTGTGACTCCAGACCAATAGCAATGTGGTTGACCCTTAACAGTCCTCTGAAATGGCCCAGCGAGCCTGTCAGTTGTATCAAACTGCTACAGAAAAGTATCCTAAAGATAAAATTAAATGGACTACCTTGCATCAACCTAAGAACCGGATTCAGACAAAACAAAGGCACACACTGCCCGGTCAATCCTGCAAAGTCCTCCTCACTAACATTTGCGGACTTGTGCCAAAGTTGGGAGACCAGTCCCACAGACTACTTAAGCAACAATCTGACATAGTCATACTCACAGAATCATGCCTTTCAGCCAATGTGCCAGATTCCTTCATCAACATCCCTGTGTATGTCCTGTCCCACCAGCAGAACAAACCTACCAGAGGTGGCAACATAGTGGTACACAGTTGGGAGGAAGTGGCCCTGGGAGTCCTCAACATTGACTTCAGACCCCATGAAGTCTCATGGCATCAACTCAAACATGAGCAAGAAAACCTCCAGCTGATTACCACCGACCTCACTCCCTCAGCTGATGAATCAGTACTCCTCCATGTTGAACACCAGTTGGAAGAAGCACTGAAAGTAGTAAGGGCATAGAATGTACTCCGGGTGGGGGAACTTCAATGTCTATCACCAAGAGTGGCTCAGTTGTACCATTACTGGTTGAGTCCTGAAGGACATAACTGCCAGACCAGACCTGCAACAGGTAGTGACAAAACCAACATTAGGGAAAAACCTACCTGACTTCATCCGCACCAATCTACCTGTCTTAGATGCATCTATCCATGATGGTATTGGTAGAAGTGACCACTGCACAGTCTTTGTGTAGACAAAGTCTTCACACTAAGGACACCCTCCATTGTGTTTTGTGGCTCCAGCTTCGTGCTAAATGGGATAAATTCAGAACAGATCTAGCAGCTCAAAACTGGGCATCCATGAAATGCTGTGGGCCATCATCAGCAGCAGAGTTTTATTCAACCAGAATTTCTAACTTCATGATCCAGCATATACCTCACTTACCATTACCATCAAGCCAGAGGATAAATCTAGTTCAATAGGAGAGTCGGACAGCATACCAGGAGTAGTACCAGGTATACCTAAAAATGAGGTGCCAACCCGATGAAGCTACAACACAGGACTACATGTATGCTAAGCAGTGGAAGAAGCATGCTATAGACAGAACTAAGTGATCCCACAATCAACGGATCAAATCAAAGCTCTGCAGTAATGTCATATCCAGTAGTGAATGGTGATGGACAGTTAAAACAACTTATGGGATCAGGAGGTTTCATGAACATCCTCATCTTCAATGATGGCAGAGCCCAGCACATGAGTGTGAAAGATAAGGCTGAAGCATTTACAGCCAAAAGTGCTGAGTGGACAATCCATCTCGGCCTCCTCCTGAGATCCCCAGCATCACAGATGCCAGTCTTCAGCCAATTTGATTCACTCCGTATAGTATCAAGACTTGACTGAGCTCACTAGATACAGCAAAGGTTACAGGCCCCAACGATATCCTAGCTAGCTGTTTTGCTGAAGACTTGTGCTCCAGAACTAACCTTGCCTCTAGTCAAGCTGTTTCAGTTGAGCTACAGCACTGGAATCTACCTAACAAAGTAGAGAAGTGCCCAGAAATGTCCTGGCCACAAAAAGCAGGACAAATCCAATCTGACCAATTATCACACTATCAGTCTACACTCAATCATCAGCAAAGTAATGGAAGGTGTTGTTGACAGTGCTATCAAGCAGCACTTATTGATCAATAATCTGTTCACCTATGCTCAGTTTGGGTTCCACCAGGACCACTCAACTCCAGACCTCATTACAACCTTCATCCAAACATGAACAAAAGAGCTGATTTCCAGAGGTGAGATGAGAGTGACTGTCTTTGACATTAGGACAGCATTTGTCTAAGTGTGGCACCAAGGAGCCTTAGCAAAACTGAAGTTAACAGGAATCAGGCGGAAATCTTTCTTCTGACTGGAGTCATATCTAGCACAAAGGGAAATGGTTATTGTTGCTGGAGAGCCAATCATCGCAGCCCCAGAACATTGTTGCAGGAGTTCCTCAGGTTAGTGTCCTCGGCCCAACCATCTTCAGCTGCTTCATCAATGACCTTCACTCCACCGTAAGGTCAGAAATGGGGATTTTCACTGATGATTGCAGTGTCTATTTCCATTTGCAACTCCTCAGATAAAGAAACAATCTGTGCCCACATGCAGCAAGACCTGGACAACATCCAGGCTTGGGATGATAAATGGCAAGTAGTATTTGTGCCACAAAAGTGCCAGGCAATGACCATCATCAACAAAAAAGAATCTAATCACCTCCCCTTGACATTCAATGGCATTACCGTCACCGAATCTCCCACCATCAACATCCTGGGGGGGAGTGGTGGTGGGGGGGGTGGTCACCATTGACCAGCCATGTAAATATTGCTGCTATAACAGCAGGTCACAGGCTGGGTATTTTGTGGCAAATAACTCATCTCCTGACTGCGCAAAGCCTCTCCACCATCTACAAGGCACAAGTCAGGAGTGTGATGGAATATTCTCCACTTGCAACTCCAACAACACTCAAGAAGTTCAACACCATCCAGAACAAAGCAGCCTGCTTGATTGGCACCCCATCCACCACCTTAAACATTCACTCCCTCCACCATCGCCACACCGTGTTTTCAGTGTGTACCATCTACAAGATGTACTGCAGCAGCTCGCCAAGGTTCTTTCGACAGCACTTTCCAAACCTGAGACATCTACCGCCTAGAACAAGCGTTGTCAACCCACGGCTCCAGAGTTGGATGCAGCTCCCAACCTTTTCCAGTTGGATTGCATTACCATGGAAAAAGCCTGACAAAAAAGGCAGGCAAATGACCAATCAAAGAACGAGGCAGCAACATAATTATCCTTATTGCGTTATTGATTTGCTTAATCAAAAATTTAGTTTCTATGTTGTTGGATCCAAAACAGCATTTCTAGGGATTATTTTGGAAAATATATTGTAACTGTGGTCTTAAAAGGATAAATTAAAAGTTCAAACCGCCCTCAATAGCGTAGTCTCCTAGTTGTTTTAATTCATAGATGTTAAAGAATTTAGCATTCACTATTTACTAAATTATATAAATGATATCAGAAGAAATATCTCATTTGCTGAGATGACTAGATTTTGTTTTGCTACCAAGCCAAATTGGACTTATGTATGTCTGATATGGCATGAAATGTTTCATGTTGACAAAAAATCAAGTTCTGCCCAGCAATTGTTAGCAAATCTCAAAACCTTTGCCAAAAAAGATCCACCTACCAGTGGAAGAAGATGTGCCGTTATGATTCTCCAGGAAAAAGTTGATAAAGCCAAAGACAAATTTAGGTAGCATCAAGATTCAACTTTGAAAACAAAAATAATGTTTTTACCTGTTCCTGGGATGTAGAAACTGAATTTTTGCCTGATCTATATACAAAATTAAAATTACGTGAAATTCAGTAGTAACTGCGATCATTCTTATAATCATCAGAGAAAAGTTAAAGCAAATGATGTTTTACAGCATTAAATAAATGCCTAATGTCCCTTAGATTTTTGATAAACAATTTTCCCCTCTTAATGTATGCTTATGCCTTTACTCCATTCTTCAATTTTTTGTCTTGCGGCTCCGAATAGTTTTTATTTTAGGCAATTTTTTTAATGGCTCTTCAGGTAAAAAAGGTTGCAGACCCTGGCTGAGAAAGACAGCAGGTACATGGAAACACCACTACGCACAAGCTCTCCTCTAATTTACGCACCGTCCCGTCTTGGAAATATATCGCTGTCCTTCATCATCGCTGGATCAAATTCCCAGAACTCCCTACCTAACGGCACAGTGGGAGTACCCACACGGACTGCACTGATGCTCAGTTTGGGTTCCGCCAGGGCCACTCTGCTCCTAACCTCATTACAGCCTTGGTCCAAACATGGACAAAAGAGCTGAACTCAAGAGGTGAGACAAGGGTGATTGCCCTGGATATCAAGGCAGAATTTGACTGAGTGTGGCACCAAGGAGCCCTAGTTAAACTGAAGTCAATGAGAATCAAGGGGAAAACTCTCCACTGCTAGGAGTCATACCTAGCACAAAGGAAGATGGAGGTCAATCATCTCAGCCCCAGAACATCACTGCAGGAGTTTCTCAGGGTAGTATCCTAGGCCCAACTATCTTTAGCTGCTTCATCAATGACCTTCCCTCCATCATAAGGTCATAAGTGGGGATGTTCGCTGATGATTGTACGATGTTCAGTACCATTCGCGACTCCTCATATACTGAAGCAGTCCGTGTCCATACGCAGCAAAACGTGGACAACATTCAGGCTTGGGCTGATAAGTGGTAACATTCAGGCCAGTCAAGTGCCAGGCAATGACAATCTCCAATAAGAAAGAATCTAACCATCTCCCCTTGACATTCAGTGGCATTACCATTGCTGCATCCCCCACTATCAACATCCTGGGGGGGGTCACCATTGACCAGACCATGAACAGGAGCAGCCACAAAAGTACCGTGGTTACAAGAGCAGGTCAGAGGCTGGGAATTCTGTGACAAGTAACCAGGGATAGGCACCAACATGTTGCACCACGGACATTTGACAAAATTATTGACTCAGCTACAGACATGGAGGCAATTAATTTGTATATAAAGTGTATAGCCAACCTAATGCCATCAAACACACTCTGATTTAAAATGCATATCTCCCTATTTAGTAGTACCTGGCTCCACCAGATTCATCAATACCTATTCTAATTGGGGAGGTCATGTATATTGTTCTGATTAATGCCAGGATGATTCAAAATTAGCCCATCTTAAAAATACAAATACTCAATGGCCAATCATCCCCTCAATGCAGAAATATAAGAAAATCTTTCAACATTTCTAACATTTCAGTCTGTATGTGACATTATTTTGCTTTGGTCAGATTTCTCTTTCTCTCTCCCCCCCCCTCCCCCTCTCTCTCTTTCCGCCTCTCTCCCTCTCCTCTCTTCCTCCCCCCCTCGTCCTCCCCCTCTCTCCCTCCCCCTCTCTCCACTTTCCTGGATGAGTGTGGATCCAACAACACTCAGGAAGCTCGACACCATCCAGGACAAAGCAGCCCTCTTGATCAGTACGCCATCCACCACCTTAAACATTCACTCCATCCACCGATGCACAGTGGCAGCAGTGTGCACCATCTACAAGATGTACTGCAGTAACTCACCACACTTACTTTGACAGCACCTTCCAAACACGCAATCTCTTCCACCTAGAAGAACAAGGACAGCAGGTGCATGGGAACACCATCACCTGCAAGTTCCCCTCCAAGTCACACACCATCCTGACTCCCTCCATAACAGCACTGTGTGTGTACCTGCACCAGATGGACTGCAGCGGTTCAAGAAGGCAGCTCACTACCACCTTCTCAAGGGCAATTAGGAATGGGCAACAAATGCTGGCCTTGCCAGTGATGCCCACATCTCATGAAAGAATAAAAGAAAAGGTGGCGGCTCACCACCATCTTCTCAAGAGCATTTAGGTACGGGCAATAAATTCTGGCCTTATCAATGATACCCACATCCCATGAACAAATTAAAAATAAAAACAAAAGTTTAACTGCAATCTGCTAAAACATGGATTCTTTTATTGAAAGCTGGTGTCTTTGAATGTATTTGCACATTTTTTTCAAAGCATCTTGTGTCAGGAACTCCCCCATCAAGAAGACAAGTCAGATTATCAAATATTGAAATCCACCAGACTCATCAACACCTATTCTAATTGGGAAGGTCATGTATATGGTTCTGATTCAAAATTAGCCCATCTTAAAAACACTGGCCAATCATCCCCTTAATACAGAAATATAAGAAAATCATTCAACATTTCTATCATTTCAGTCTGTATGTGCCATTATTTTGCTATGGTCAGATTTACAATGAATATATTAAAAAGCGTCATTATTTAAACCTTTTGCTTTTTTCTTTCGTATGTTCTGACAATATGTACGTGTAGTTCCTCATTTACTTCTCTGCACTTAAACCCAGCATTCTCCTGCCCACTTTCTACTTTGTAATTTTTCCTTTCACTTTCCTACTTCCATCAGAAAGCAGAGAGAAAATTGACTTCCTGTTTTTATTGAGAGTTAAGATCATAAAAAGGCATAGATGAAAAAAAATTCATCCCTATAGTAGCCTAACAAGTATTGCACTTCTTTGCAACATTCAACTGATATGCTGCTCCTTGATAAAATCTGGACTTAGAACCATAGAAATCATAGCAAGTTTAAGGCACAGAAAGAGGCCACTTGTTCCATCGTGTCTGTGCCAGCCGAAAAACGATCCACCTATTCTAATCCCACCTTCCAGCATTTGGTCCGTAGCCCTGCAGCTTATGGCACTTGAGGTGCATATACAGACTCCTTTTGAATGAGTTGAGGGTCACTGCCTCAACTACCCTTTCAGGCAGTGAGTTCCAGACCACCCCCCTACCCCCACCCTCTGGGTGAAAAGGTTTTTCCTCATCTCCCCTCTAATTTTTCTACCAATCACTTTAAGTCTATGCCCCCTCGTCACTGACTTCTCTGCTAAGGTGAATAGACCCTTCACCTCCACTCTGTCCAGGCCCTTCAAAATTTTGTACATTTCAATCAGATCTCCCCTCAGCCTTCTCTGTTCCAAGGAGAACAACCCCAGCCTGTCCAATCTTTCCTCATAGCTGCATTTTACAGTCCTGGCGACAACCTTGTAAATCTCCTCTGTACCCTCTCTAGTGCAATCCTTTCTGTAATGAGATGACCAGAACTGCACACAGTACTCAAGCAACCAATGAGTTATACTGTTCCAACCTCCCTGCTCTTGTATTCTATACCTCAGCTAATAAAGGAAAGGATTCCATATGCTTTCTTAACCACCTTTTCGACCTGTCCTGCTACCTTCAGGAATCTGTGGACATTCACTCCAAGGTCCCTCAATTCCTCTACACTCCTCAGTACTTTCCCATTAATCGTGTATCCTTTGCCTTGTTTGACCTCCCCAAATGCATCACCTCACACTTCTCCAAATTGAATTCCATTTGCCACATTTCTGCCCATCTGACAAGACCATCAATATCTTCCTGCAGCCTACAGCTATCCTCCCCGCTATCTACCGCATGGCCAATCTTTGTGTCATCCGCAAACATCTTGATCATGCCCCCTACATTTACATCCAAATTGTTAATATACACCCCAAAAATCAGGGGACCCAGTACTGAGCCACTGGAAACAATTCTCCAGTCACTAAAACAGCCGTCAACAATTATCCTTTGTTTCCTGCCACTGAGCCAATTTTGTATTCACGTTGCTGCATTTCCCTGGATCCCACGGGATTTTATTTTTTTAACCAGTCTGCCATGTGGGACCTTGTCAAAATCCTTGATAAAATCTATGTAGACTGCATCAACTGCACTATTCTTATCTATCTTCCTTGTTACTTCTTCAAAAAATTTGATCAAGTTGGTCATACAAGATCTTCCCTTAACAAATCCATGCTGACTATCCTTGATTAACCTGTGCCTTTCTAAGTGACAGTTTATCCTGTCTCTCAGAATAGATTCTAATAATTTGACCACTACTCAGGTTAGACTAACTGGCCTGTAATTATTTGGTCTATCCTTCGCTCCCTTTTTAAACAGCGGTACAATGTTAGCAATTCTCCAATCCTCCGGCATCACACCTGTATCCAGTGAGGACTGGAAAATGATGGTCAGACCCCCTTCTATTTCCTCTCTTGCTTCTTTTAACAGCCTAGGGTACATTTCATCTGGCCCTGATGATTTATCAACTTTCAAGGATGCTAATCCCATTAATACTTCCTCTCTCCCTATGTTAATCACATCCAATACTTCACACCCTTCCTCCTTAACTACAATATCTGCATCATCCCCCTGTTTTGTGAAGACAGACGCAAAGTATGCCAACAATTGTTCTATGACTCTGTACATACTTTGTAAGATTCATCATTTAGCAAGTACAGATAACTAGTTTTGTATAGATCATACAAAAAAAGCCTTATTTTGAAAGCAGAAAATGCTTTTCAATGCTCAGGGCGTGGAATTCCACACAAGTGTAGTTCTCACATGTGTAACTTAGATGGCACTTACACTCATAACTAGTGTCTCAAAACTTCACAAAATATACAAGTGTAAAGTTATTCACAATCTATTTGTTGTACTGTAGACAATATCAAATGCCTATAATATATAAACATAGGCATTAAGTCAGAGACTACAGCAGATCTTACTGTACAGAGATACAACACCAGAATCACAAGTCTGAGTAGGATTAGTAAAGTTAGTCTCTCACTTTCACACAGTGCACAGGTAAATAAAGGCTAACCCACAGAACAGAACATTAATATTATTTTGTAAAATTAAAATAAATCCAACATTTTTAAACAAAGCCCAGGAAAATATTATTTGTGTAATTAATGTTATACCCTGTATGCAAATACTAAATAATCAAAACTGGACTTATATGATAAATTAAATGCTCGGGAAATTCAGAAGCCAAAGTGTTAATTCTGGACAGTTGTGCTGCAGAAAAGCAAGGTGAGTAGGCTGGGGTTAGAGAAGCAGTGTACCGTATGTTGGGTCATATTTGTGCACTAACCACTGATAAGCATCTTTGTAATCGACTGTTCAGTTCTGCCATTCATTTCAGCATCAGTTTTCATCTGTACTTTGTGGAGAGATGAATTTAGAAAGACAGTAATTCATTATTTTAAAGAACAAAAACACAAGTATCTTTTCTTTAAAAAATATTGCCGAAACAGTAAGTGTTTCAAATTAGTGCAGTAATAGTAATGCCATTTCACACCAAGCACATCTACAAGTGTTCTTTCTGCATTAAGCATGCTTGCTTTTGATAAGCAACTCTATGTGTTCCTTCCTGCATCTGGCATGTTCCCCTTGTACTCTTCCTACATTAAGGACATCTATGTGAACCCTCCCAATCTTAGCACATTGCTCAGATCCATCCCAAAATAAACATTACCACGTGTGCCATTTCACAACATTAACTTGCAGGGTGCAACATCCAACTTTCCTGCTTTTCATGGTCAGCTTCTTTCTTTCCATTAGTGAAACCATTAACAGGGTGAACAGGGCAGTTTTTCCAGCAGGAGGGAGGAATGGTCAGAGCTAATGGTACCTTGTAACATTTCTCCAACTTGTATCACTGCTGCTGCAGTAGGGGCTTATCACCAGCTTGTTCTTCTTCAATGTGCACATTTCTCTCACAAAGTCAAGACTTTTGTACATTCTTTCATCACTGTGTTGTTACTCAATTAGGTCAAGTCCTATTCAAATGGCAACACTACTCCCATATACTTGCATACTGGATTGTTAACAATTATCTTACATATAAAATTCATAAACATATAAAATAATTTGTGCAGTGTAGCATAGGTGCAGGAAATCATTTTCATTACACTTACCAGTCTTCAGTGTTGCCATTACGTAGAAATGGAATCTCCTCTTTTTCCTTCTCTCCAAGGATTAAATATTGCTTTTCCATGTCAATGATGCACTAAGGAAAAAATAGAGCAGACATTACTGAAGGTCTGAAGGCAAAAATAGGCCACAAAGGGCGGAATTTTCCCTTCCCTGGGATGGCGGGCTTGGAGGTGGGGGGGGACCAGGAAAATAGTGGCGAACCACATTGGGACAGCTCCCCGATGCATTCCCACTGATGGGGACGTTTCCTAGTGGTGGGCAGGGAAATGGATCAGCTGCCGTTGAATGGAGGCAGGCAGCCAATATGCATGCTTAAGGCCCCAAATAAGGGAAATTTAGAGGCCCCACCCACATCCTGCCTGTAGCAGAGCTGCCCTCTGCTGCGTGTGGAGACCACCAGCTTAGTAGAGGAAGACTCCATGCGGCAGTCTGGGAAGCCACTGGAGCCAGAAGCTTCATGCCCCAAAGAGGGGGCCATGGGTAGGAAAGGCAGCCTCTGCAGTCCCAATGAGTCATTCGGAGGAATTTCCCCTCCAATCTGATAGCCTGCTGGCATGACCCCTCTGAGAGTTTAGGCAGGATTTTCCAGCAGATTTCAGGACCCTGACATCGGGACAAAATAGGGTTCCCAACCTTGCATTTGCTGAGAACCAGACTGGGGAAGTTACTTTCTCCTAATTGGCTGCCTCTGCACTCGCTGTCTTTATGGCCTCCCAATGCTGCAGACCCAATCACAGGGCCAGCCGCTCTAGAACCTCTGCAGCCCCACTGAGAGAGGTGGGATCTGCTGAGGCAGGTCTGAGAATGTGAGGACACCTCAAAATGGAGGCACCCTTGGAGGTGCACAACTAATTCTTTATAGGGAGGAAGGCAGCAGGCCCCATGGAACAGAGGGGAAATCCCTCTGGGGGTTCATCAGAGCAGTGGGTGGTCTTTCCTTCTGCAGCCTCCAGTTCTGACAGTCCTCCAGGCTGCCGCAGGGAGGCTGCCTCCATTGAGGTGGCAGCCTCCGCAGGCGGAGAGGAGCCACTCCATCACCGACAAAATGCCAGCGGACCCTCTAAATTGCCCCTAATCGGGTCTTAATTATTTAAATTGGTTGCCCGCTCTGTTCAGCAGGCAGCCAATGTGCATCTTGGCCGGCCTCTGGGAAACCTCCCCGGCAGTGGGAATGTGTCGGTGAGCCATTCTGACACTGCTCCCCAATGTTTTCTTGTCCCCCCCATCCCCAAGCCCACCACCCCATGACTAGGAAATGTTACACTTTATCTTAAGCTCACTCCCTCTGAGGGCGCCTCCATGTTGAGTCACCCTCCATCCCCAACCTGCCTCAGCAGTGCCCACCTCTCCCGGTTGGGCTGCCAAGGCTTCAGAGCTGCTGGCCTCTGATTAGTAGGCTGCCTCCAGGAAAACAAGTCCGCCGGTTTGGCTGCCAGAAAGTGCAGGCTTGGGACCCCCATTTGGTCCCAACGTTGGGGTCCCAAAGCCTGTGGGAAAATCCTGCCCAAAATGTCTCTTCCAAAATCTGATTATATAAACACACAAGAAAATGATTTCTCACATTCTACCTTCAAAGACCTCAATGTTTGCAGCCCAAGGGAAAGAGTTTTTTCAACATCATCTGCCAAGGAAGAAAATAATTCAATGTGAAACCTTTCAGCAACATTAAAACAATTGACTATGAGTATCCCTAATTATAACAATTCCTACCAATGGTATCACAATCTGACTTCTTTTTCAACTGAAAATTAATACTGCTCAGTAAACCAAAGAGGGGTAGGATTCTGTGTTCTTTAAAATGAAGTGTATAGTAAAAAGAAATGCGTAGCATTTAATTTGAACCAATAACTTGTATTAAATTAATTCTTCATGCTTGTTTTTAGACGTGGAAGGTGATTTCTGTAGTATGTTTCAGTATTGTAGTGAAAGGCTGAGGTGGTTAAAAGAAGGCATTGATTATAATGTTTTCCTCTCTAACTACCTCTCACTATCCTTCCTTTCCAGAAAGTAACATTTCACGAATGCTGGTGACCATCCAATACCTGACATAAGTGGCCATTTTTCACTTGTGAGACTAGTTTGTGAGTGGTTAGGAGTATCATATCCAACCCCTATCTTCCCTAATTAACATCCACATGTAAACATTTCCAGCAGGAGTCACTGATCAATAGCGAGAACCTTTGCCAATCCCACCTCCCATCACAGCCACAACGTTCAAGTCAATTGCAACATACCCACTGTTAACCTAGTTACAATAAGTTACTTCAGTACAAACCAAGAATGGACACTGGGAGTTTCTTGGTCTATATGGCTCTGTACCACACCATTGACACTTCAGGGAAATGTGAATTTAATTTTTAACTTCAAATTCAGCCTGAGCAGAATATTGCAGGTTTTTTCCTGTAATGCTAATTTATTTTATATTGTTTGCTTGCTTTAGTGTTCTTTGAATCAGCTGAGCATCTGAGTTGAAGAGAAACCAATCCCCATGCACAGAAATTACTAAGAAATCCACATAAGTAATTTCTGTTTACTTATTAAGCAGTCATGTCCCACCTGGCTCTGCTCAGAGAATGTAGCCAAGGCTTAATGACTCCCAAGTATATCTAAGGGCTTAGGTGGAATTTTGCCTACTAAAACCATGCATTTTAATAGCATAGAGCACTACTGAGCTTCCCTTAGATTGTCTGGCATGAAGTCCTTGACTTGTGAGGTGATTACTTTGCAGGGTTACCTGGAGCCAATTGAAGAGAATTCCAATTCCCAGTAACGTGTCTACTCCTCCAGGTTCTCAGTGAGCTTGGCTGAGTTGTCAATTCCCTGGAGTACTACAGACCTAGCTGAGTCAGGTATCAGAATACCAAATTTGTCAAAAAGATTGACCAATTTCCATTAATTTGTCCACTGAAACCCCACTTGGCATGCTACCCAAAAGAGCATAAGAACATAAGAAATAGGAGCAGGAGTTGGCCATTCAGCCCCTCAAACCTGCCCCGCCATTCAATAAGATCATGGCTGATCTGCCCCAGACCTCAACTCCTCTTTCGTGCCAGCTCCTCATAGCCCTCAACTCCCCGATATTTCAAAAATCTATCTACCTCCTCTTTAAATACTTTCAGTGATCTAGCCTCCACAACTCTCTGAGGTAGAGAATTCCAGACATTCACTACCCTCTGAGAGAAGAAATTCCTTTGCATCTCAGTTTTACATGAGTGTCCCCTTATTCTGTAACTATGCCCCCTAGTTCAAGATTCCCCCACTAGTGGAAACATCTTCTCAACATCTACCCTGTCAACCCCCCTCAGAATCATGTATGTTTCAATAAGATCACCCCTCATTCTTCTAAACCCTAATGAATGAAGACCTAACCTCTTTAGCTGTTCTTGATAAGTCAATGCCTTCAGCCCAGGAATCAGCCTAGTGAATCCCTTTTGAACAGCCTCCAATGCCAGTATATCCTTTCTTAAATACGGGGACCAAAACTGTACACAATACTCCAGGTGAGGCCTCACCAACACCCTGTTGTACAGTTGTAACAAGACTTCCCTATTTTTAATCTCCAACCCCCGAACAATAAAGGCCAAAATTCCATTTGCCTTCTTATTTACTTGCTGCACCTGCATGCTAACTTGTTGTGTTTCATGCACAAGAACACCCAGATGTGCTGCACTTTTTTGGAGTCTCTCTCCATTTAAATAATAGTCTGCCTTTTGATTCTTCCTACCAAAGTGCATGACCTCACACTTTCCTACATTAAATTCCATCTGCCAAGTTTTTTCGCACTCACTCAACCTATCTATATCCCCTTGCAGATTCCTTATGTCCTCATCACAATATGCCCTCCCACCTACTTTTGTATTGTCAGCAAATTTGGATATATTCCACTCTTCTCCCTCCTCCAAGTCATTAATATAGATAGTAAATAATTGAGGCCCTAGGACTGATCCTTGTCACACTCTACTAGTTACGTCTTTCCAACCTGAAAAAGACCCATTAATCCTGACTCTCTGTCATCTGTGTGTTAACCAATCCTCAATCCATGCTAATACATTACCCCCAATACCGTGAGCTTCTACCTTGTACAATAAAAGAATATATGCTTATCTTAGTAACTTGTGCTCATTAAGATGCAGGATGTACATGTCGGGGAATAGAAAATTTATTAGCACCCTCTGGTCAAGTAGATGAATACTCAACCTGAAAGTGTACATCAATTCTAATCGAATATTTATGTTATTGTTATCCAAGTTGTCTTGAAATGACATTGTTAATTTTGCCTCAATTGGCACCAATTTTGTGCTAAGTATCCACATCCACTAGAATCTTAGGTCATAGGTGTAAAAGGACAATCAGTTCACTACAAATCTAAAATAAAACCAAGCAGTAAAAAATATATAATTATTTAAGAAATTACAATTTTATTAAGTTTGAAAACTTACCCACTACAGCTGCTGAACACTCAATATTGAGCTGTCCTATAGCAATTGCAATATTTTCTATTTGGCCATTAATCTTTGAAATAAATGGCATACCCATTTTTTCAGTTTCATCCTTGTCTGTTTTCACAAGTTCCTTCAACCTATAAAAGTAAGGTATTTTTGGTTTGATCTTGAATTAATAATTTTGAAGATTGGAGTTAGATAACGCTTACAGAACACAGTGAATTGTCAATACTATACGAGGCATCATTTAAAAATATTCAGAGCAAACAGATCTATGGCCGATCAGTTTCAAGAGACTGAATCTGTAATAGGATGCCATATTTTCAATATGACTGCAATGCTACACGGATGACTGTGATTGCTTTTTGTCAAAATCTCCATCGGAAATGTGAAACATCGCCCGTGATTCCCCATATGTTACATTACCAATTTCAATTGTGTCAATGTGAGCAGAACAAGAGTTTTGGACCCACCCCCACGCCCCACAAATATGGTTAGGCATGGGGGCTTATCCACTGCCTGCCCTTTTCCACAGTACCCAAACTTTTCTTTAAAAAAAACTTGCTTTAATCTTACTTTTGTTTTTAGCACTATGTTGTACACATAGTATGAAGTGTTCAAGATAATTAAAACAACCAACCCAAATAAGAGCTCTGTGGCTTTCCCAGGCGACCTTGTGTCTGCTATTCATGTACTTTTGACAGCAAGAGAGGTCATAATCCTTCTTCAGAGCCACCTACTCACTGGAGTTGCCCTTTTAAGGAAGGATTTCTAGGCAGCCTTCCTTTCTTATACCAGCTAATCTTTTAAAATTTTAGATAAGGATGAGAGACACGATATGGGCAACTGTTATAGATTACCAGGCCAGAAGGAGGGATTGGACCAAGAAATTTATGATTAAAATGGTTTCAGCCTGTAATATTATATGCAATCGTGGTTATTGTACTGTAGCAAAAATATCCAAGCAAGCACAAAAATCAAGGCTGACACTCCAGTTCAGTACTGAGGGAGTGCTGCACTGTTGGCAGTGCCATCTTTCAGATGAGATGTTAAATTGAGCCCCCGTCTGCCTCTCATGTGGGTGTAAAAGATCCCATAGCATTATTTCAAAGAAGAGCAGGGGAGTGTCCCCGGTGTCCTGGCCAATATTTATTCTTCAATCAACATCTCAAAGAATTTTATCTGGTCATCATTGCATTGCTGTTTGTTGGAGCTTGTTGTGCACAAATGGGCTGCTGTGTTTCCTAAATTACAACAGCGACTACATATTAGAAATACTTCATTGGCTGTAAAACACTTTGAGATGTCCGGTGGCCTTGAAAAGTGCAAGAAAATGCATATCTTTTTTTCTTTTCTTTGGAGGCAGTGCAGAAAACTACAACCAAGCTGATACATAAGGCAATGAATAAAAGCAAAATACTGCAGATGCTGGGAATCTGAAATAAAAACAAGAAATGCTGGAAATACTCAGCAGATGTGGCAGCATTTGTGGAGAGAGAAGCAGAGTTAACGTTTCAGGTCAGTGACCCTTCATCAGAACATAAGGCATCCGAGCTATGAAGGGAAGCTAAAGAACCTGGGGTTCTTTACTCTGGCAAAGCGAAGGCTTGCAAGAAACAAATTTCAAGATTCTTAAGGGAACAGACAAATTGAATACAATAATATGTTTAATATTGTGACAAATAGAACCAACAAACAGGACCACAAGCTTAGAAGTCTGAAGATGCACAAATAGTTTAGATTTAACTACTTGACACAGATAGTGGGAACCTGCTTTGGATCTGAATAAATAAAGCAATGGGGGCAGCTGGCATGGAAAGATTTAAGGGACAACTGGGAAAATATTTGAGGGAATGGGAGATTGAAAGGTTTTAAGTTTTTGGGACCAGCCAGATAGATTGTAGATAATTTATTTAGAATAGTCCTGTAGTTTCCTATGGTCCAAGATTGGCACCACCTAGATAGTTGATTTCTGGTTGATTACATCTCTTTTACTCTTACCAAATTTGGTTGCAGCCTATTTTATGAACCTTGGCCATTCAACTTAATGTCTGAATTTTTTTTAGAATACTGCTAAGGTACTTTATTCACATGAGAACATGAACTTAAAGTACAGAACTCGCATACTATTGTGGAATATTCAGATCCAAAGCAGGTTCCCACTCCATACGCTAACCAACAGATTCCACTTTAATTTAGTTTTAGATTAATTAAAATAGTTGTCATGTCGAAATGTTAATTTTCTAATAAATTCAGCTCATGAAAAAACAGAAATAACCTATGGCAAAATTCTGCTATGCTGGTCACTTAATTAAAATTTGTGCTGCAGCAGATAGCTGCCTGCTTCCATTCATTTTTCCCCCAGTGTTTGTGATAAATGTTTTCTTTTTTTTTGTAAATATTATTGCACCACAGAAATTTATCATGCATTCTACAATGTCATCTTGTACAAGGTTAGCAAATGTGGAAAATTATCTTTGAGACACTATAGATGGCATTACTCCTTTAAATGTATTTTGAAGGATGTATTTCTGCTTGAGTTGTTTACAAATCCCAGTAGGTCTTCAGCCAGAACATCTCATTATTCCAACCATCTGTGGTGATGTCTGTAAATTCACACTAGAGCTATTCTCATCCTATCATGTGAAAAGAAACACAGTTTTGTCCAATAAACCACCCTGTTTCTTGGCTGCAACCTGAAACAGCACTGCCATTGGATCAGGGAAATACAAGAAAAAGAACTGTCAAATAAAGTCCTGCAGGATTACCTACCCTAGTTTATCCACACAGGCAGATGAAATGAAATTATATCGAGAACCAGTGTCAATCCGTACTTTCATCTTTATTCCAGCGCACTTAAAAAATGAAAACAGACTTAGAACCATCCAATGTATATTGAAAAATCATATGTATTACTGTGGAACTACAATAGTATTTTTCAGACTTAGGACTACAACAGAGATCAGCAGTCCAGTGAGTAAAAAACATTAAATGCATTATAGAAATCATTGGTAAATTGTAGATTAGGAGTGTTCAACCTTTTAGGGGAGGGGGTGGATCCATCAGCCACAACTTGTAAGTGGATCATGTATGATTCAGTTTTTGGTCAGGCAGAATTCTAATTAGAATTCAAACACCATGGGAATTGAGAGTGTTGGCAACACTGAATGCATTATGTTCCATTGTTACTCATATATATCATTTTTACTCTTTGAGTTCTCTTCCCTAATCCCTCCTGTCTTAAAGGTGATTACTTACACTAGGTAGGGCTCTATAGATGTCTCACTGACACAATCAACCTGACTTGAAAACAATCTATGCAATAATTTATACAGTGAGGATTGGATGGATAGGTGCTTAGAATCAGAACTTTATTATATACACAAGGATCAATGATGCAATGGTGGCACCACATCAAAACATGCAAATACATCAACAGCTCTGCAACAGAAGAAATTCAAGCATTCATTTAAATAAATGACTGTAGTGTGTTTTTTCTGCTTATCCTTACATTTTGATATAGCTTAAACAGAACTGTAATTATTTCCATAGATGGGATAATATAGCCAGCTGACTTTAGCCATTTTGGTTGGTCAGTTATAACATACCTTTTGTAAGGAACCGGCAATTACCTTGCAACACACAAATATCAGGTCATCTTCATGTGTTATTTTGTGAAGTTCCTGTTTAGATTGACAGGTTTTGTTCTGCACTGGAAATGAATTATTAGAAGACCATGTCCCTCGATTGTTGGCTCGAAATTTTGACAAGTTGGTTTCTAGTAAACGTCTCTGCAAAATATTATGTGGTTGCTAAAAAGAAAATTAAAAAAAATACAATAAGATTATATAGGAACAATGGGCTCAACATCCGTAGCATTTACCTAGAATTATCAAGTGTTCTTTATTTATCATTTTGCTGCATTGAAAGGGGATTTCATACATTCAACTGTGGAAGATACCAGTTCAATCTATTCTTTCACTTAGAATAAACCATCACCAGAAAACAGGCTAAAATGGTACCAATCCTAATTGTCACTTTTCACAAGTAAGGAGGGAAAAAAGTAAAAGTTTTTGAGATAAATATTGGTCCAGATTTTGCATTAATAATAACAGACTAACAGTGTTCACTATTATTATGGAGTAAATCAGATAGCAACTTCTGGTGTCCACACATGCACAGTTATACATGGAAATCTGGGAGTTGCTGTCAGAGATAACCTCTCTTCCAGAGGGTGCACTGTAGCAGTTCTCACCGATATACTCGGCATTGAAGACATGCAATGGTATGAACTTGTCCTATAGTCCCCCATTAAAGACACCAGAAAGTTAGGGCTGGTGCATTCAGGAGCAAATGAAATTTTAATCAAGTGACAATTGATAATCATTGCCAAACAACCTCTCTGGCCCTGAAAATCTAGCTTTACAAATGTGGAGTCTCATTCCTACATAAGTTAATTAGTTTTGGAATTTTTTTAAAAGTTAAAAGAATATTTTTCTTTTACTTTTTCTGTCTGTCTCTTATATCTCTTTCTTTCTTACTCCCATCGGTCCTTCACAATCTTTATTCCACTTTCTGCACATGACTTAAATCTAATTTATACTTCCTGCTTTATACTTCCTGGTTTAGACTGTACGTGCCTCAGTGAGGGTTCTTCAGTTTGATTAGTTGAAGAGCCTTGTTGTTGCTTGTCCTGCTCACACATGCCAGAGATACCTTGGAGAGGCATCGTGCTGGATCAGACACTGGATTAGAGCAAATCTCTGCTCTAAAGCCCAAAGAAACTTTGTGGGCAGCTGCAAGGAAGTGAACAGAAAGTACCATTCCTTTGCCATTGATCTGCAAAATTGGAACTATTAAATACCATGCAATTATAGACAAACAGGGTTTGTCTGGTTCAGAAACAATGTGAGATGTTTTCATAAAATGTTATAGGAAAGAAACAAGCCATTCAGCTCATCGAGTCACTGAGGGAGATTTCATCCACATGAGTCATGTAATCTAATTCTACTATCCTAGTTGCCCTTCATTCCATTTGAAGTTCTTTACCCAGTGTCTAATTAATTCCACTTTAATAAAAAATTATAGACTCTACTTCAACAATGATTGTGGCAGAGAATTACATATTCTAGCCACCCTCTCTGAAGGAGTTTTTTCTAACCTTCGCTTTTTGTGATTGTATTAAATTTGTGCCCATTCCCACTTCATCAACTAGTAGAAACAATAACTAATTATCTTATCTTAATTGCTTCATAACCATTAAGACACCTATAAGGTCACCCCTCAGCCTTCTCAGCTCTTGTGAAAAAAGCTCTAACTTTTCAAATTTGTCTTCATAACTGGTAACTTTATCCCTGGTAATATCCAAGTCTATGCTGCATCCTTTCCATTAGTTTATGCCATTCATTTTAATTATGTCCCCAAAACAGCACATAATATTCCAACTGTGGCCAATATAAGTTTTTGTACAAACTCAGAATTACCACCCTCCTTTTGAAATCTATCCTCTGATAATAAACTGTAGATTCCATTTTTCTTTTAGATAGCCTTATTGATTTGTGCTAACTCCTTTAATGACCCATCTTTCTGCACACGGAGGTCCTAATGCTCATCTATTCTATGTACAAATCTTAACATTTAAATGTGTTTCCTTTCCCTATTCTTAATCAAAACATATTACTGCACAGTTTTCTACATTAAACGTCATCTGTGATCATATGAAAAAAGCAGGAAAAGACCATCAGACTTATTAAGCCCAACCCAACCAGCATGGTGCAACCATGTATACTACCACTAACCCATCCATAACCATGCAATCGCTGGGGAAGCCAAAAATAACTTATGGCCAATTCATAAAATGCTCTTTAGAATTCCTCTTCAATTCCCTAAGGCAATCATGAGAGGTTACAGAAGACCTTGCAGCCTGTAATTTGTCATAACTCCAACTAACTGGCATCTTGCTGTTCATAACTTGAAATATCCTGTTCTCTCAGAAATATGCAATGGGTAAAGAATTGCTATGCTCCATTTAATGGACTGCAGCAACTCCTTACCCACGGCAAGTTGTGGTAGTATATTCAGTAGGGTGATGACTCTATGTGAAAATAAATATTTCCTAACAGATAACCTAGCTCCTTGCCTTTGGATTTTAAGTGCATGATAAAGCAATTGATAGAGTAAAAACTGAGAGGGAGGAGATACTGGAAAGGCTGGCTATGCTTAGGGTAGATCAATCACCTGGTCCAGATGGCTTGCATCACAGGTTGCTGAAGGAAGTGGGAGTAAAGATAATGAAAAGGCTTGCCATAATCTTCCAATCTTCCCTAGATTTAGGGGAGGTGCCAAAGGATTGGAGAATGGAAAATGTGACATCCTTATTCAAGAAAGGATGCAAAGACAGTCCTAGCAACTACAGGACAGCTAGTTTAATATCAGTGGTGGGTAAAGTTTTAGAAAAATAATCGTGGGGAGCTGGAAATCAATAGGCAATTGGAGAGTTTGAGTTAAATAAGGATAGCCAGCACAGGTTTTTTAAAGGCAGATCATGCTTGTCCAATCTAATTGAATTTTTGATGAAGTAACAGAGAAGGTTGATGAAGAGAATGTAATGGATGTTGTCTATATGGATTTTAAGAAAGCATTTGATAAAGTACCACATAAAGGGCTAGTTAACAAAATTGAGACTCATGAAATATGAGGGTCAGTGTCCAATTGGATAAAAAAAAATTGGCTCAAGGACAAAAAACAGCAAGTCATAGTAAATGGTTATTTTTCAGACTGGAGGATGGTAGACTTTGGTGTTCCCCAAGGGTCAGTGTTAGGACCACTTTTTTTGTTATATATAAATGACTTAGATCTTGGAATACAGAGTAGAATTGATGATACCAAACTTGGAGGAGTGGCCAACGGTGAGGATGATACGAATCACCTGCAACAGGACATAGGTAGGCTAGCAGAATGGGCAGACAAGTATCAGATGGAATTTAATACTGATAAGTGTGAGGTGATGCATTTTGGCAGAAGGGATAGAGTGAGGCAATATAGACTTGATGTCACAGTTCTAAAGAGTGTCAAAAAACAAAGGGACCCGGGGGTGCATGTGCATTGATCTTTGAAGGTGGCAAGACATTTTGAGAGAGTGCTGAGCAAAGCCTATGGGATTTCAGGCTTCATAAATAGAGACATTGAGTACAAAAGCAGGGAAGTTATGCTGAACCTTTATAAAACTCTGGTTAGGCCCCAACTAGAGTACTGCATCCAGTTGTGGTCATCACACCTTCAGAAGGAAGTGAGGGTCCTTGAGAGGGTGCAGAGGAGATTTACCAGAATGGTTCCAGTGATGGGGGATTTTAGATACAAGGTTAGGTTGGAACAGCTGGGGTTGTTCTCCTTAGAACAATAGAAATTGAGGGAGATTTGATAGGGGTGTACAAGATTATGACAGGCTTAGATAAGTTAGACACAGAAAAACTTTCCCATTAACTGATGGTACAGGGACTAGGGGACACAGATTGAAGGTTTTGGGCAAGAGCTGCAGGGGGAATGTGAGGAAACACATTTTTTATACAATGGGTGGTAATGACCTGGAACTCACTGCCCACGAGGGTGGTGCAAGCTGAAACAATTAATGATTTCAAAAGGAAATTGGATGGGCACTTGAAGAAAATAAACTTGCAGGGCTATGGGGATCGAGCGGGGGAGTGGTACTGACTGCATTGCTCTGTGAAGAGCTTGCATGGACTTGATGGGTCAAATGGCCTCCTGTACTGTAAATGACTCAAAATCTCTAGTACTACCATTTTTAGCCCTCTAAATACCTATCCAGCCAGGTTAAATCAAAGCACTTTATTTTACAAACCTCAACCATAATTCCTTTAAGCCTTAATTTCTCCAGAGTAGATATCCTTAATGCTCAGAAGCGATCATTAAAACTAAGACTATCTGCCATCTATCTGCCCACCCAACCAATTTCATGCTGAAGTCTTTCAACCTCACCATTTCCACATCTGCAAATGTGGTGTCGTTGGCACATTTCAATATTGTTCCCTTGGTTTTGGGTTCAAGTAATATCCTTGATTTTATTTAGAAGTTGGGGCAAATCATTTTCCATAAAATGATCTTTAATGTATCATTGGGTGTTGGTGTGTGGAATGGAAGTTAGTCGAATGGGTGGATTGGGAGATATGGATGCATAGTGTGTGTGTTCTGAAACTATATGGACTAGAATTCCCAACTGCCATTATTATAATATTGCAGTTAACCTGTTTAAAATAAATGAATTAATGAAACTGAAATGTAAATTATTTGTTGTGACTCAATCATTAAAATTAGTTCAGCTTTATAAACAGGTAGGTTATAGGTTCTAAAAAGTTAAAATTTATCCAAAATTAACTAGTCAAACCACACATACGTAAATGAGTTTTCAAAATGAAATGGCATTACTAATTTGTTATGAAATCAGAGTTAAAATTTTAAGAGTAATCTGAATTCGTCTCTAGGTTCCAGTGTACATTGGTCACATATTAACGTGAAATACTAACTTCTAGTTCCAATTTTCCTCACGATACTAACGTTTAAAGATTAACACTTTAAAAGGTACATTTATTTTAGAGTGGGTATTTTCTTGTTCTGAAGACGCTTCTCACGCTTCCCCCTCATACAAGCTGACCGCTGCAGTATCGGGAGAGTAATGTCTGGTGTCTGCCGATAAATGTCCTGATATCTTGTTCAGATCAAATCCGATTAGATCAATTCCAATACATATTGGGATAATTTTAACTTTTGACGTTAACGTAAACCTGCCAATATCGAAGCCGCCGCCCGCTTTAAACCTCTCCCTATTTTTGTTCTGAATTTCAGCACTGGACAGCGGCTGAACTCATCCAAAGTCTCCCATCGCATTTAATAAACTATGGGTATATCCAGTGCTGTTAGTATCTCTAGAATTATCAAAATAAACTATTAAACAATTAGTATATCGATAGACCAACTAATATTTAATTTAATCCCGAAGGAAGGGATCCTCATACTTTAAAAATGATAACGTTTCCAAATGGAGAAAGATATCCAATTGCTGCTGAATTGGGTGTTTCAAAGTTTAGTTGCATACTAAATGATGGATTCTCCCTCAAAGATCGGTGGGTGAAATGATTTGGTGAAACTGACGGTAACTGGGAATTTTCTAAAGGACTCAAATGATGAAACTACAAGAACAGTCTTAAAGATTGGGATTTCATGAAGATCCACATTTAATAATATGTCAGCAGCACACAGGACTACGTGTGAATCCTCCGCCCGGCGAAATATAGGGAAATCCCCGTTTAGGCCATTCCGAGTGCTGATGGAGTGCCTTAGTCCTTTCCAAATCATCGACATAATGTGGAAAATACCAGATACACGATGACCACAGATGACCAATAACGTTGCCTCACTGATGACCAGGCTAACTGCTGCTTTCTTAACGTTAGACAGTCACTTACGGTTTCTTTGGAGGTTCCCAGTTTTTTGAGTCCATCCAAGGGCAGTAGATCCGCCGAGTCCTTGTGGATGAACTGAACAGTTTGTTTCATCCGCCTCTGCTGGCGAAGAGAGGCAGCCTCTTGGATATCCATTTGCTGGCGTCGGTTTTCTCTCAGAACGTCCGAGTAAAACATTCTCTGCCGCCAAGAAAATCGTCGGCACCAAATAACTAGGAGGTGAAAGGAAAACCCAAATTGTTGCCCCAGATTATTAAAACCTCCCGATCGAAATGAGATGCTCTCTTGCGGCAGCCTGCTTTTAAAGGGACACACCTTCGCGTTCAGTGATTGACAGACACGTTCCAGCCCCCACAGATTATAGGGCACGGTGTTCCAGAAACACCTTTACCCAACCAGCATACCTGCCCCTGAGTTTTACTCCACAGAACATGCAGTTAGCATTGCCGATGAGCCTACACCGCCGTTCTTGCAAGGTCCCGGCAATACAGAAACCACCATGTTCCACACAGCTCTAGATGCCGTCAATCCACACGGATACACCAATGCTGCTTGACATGTGAGGCAAAAACAATTACTTTCTCATTTCAAATCTTGCTTGAAGCTTGCTAATTTTGAGAAAGAAGGAATTTGCACTTATGCATCGCTTTTCATGACCTCAGAATGTGTCAAAGCACTTCACAAAGAAGTCGATTTTAAGTGTGGTAACTGTTGGAACAAATGCTGCCGCCAATTTGCACATAGCAAGGTTCCATAGCAATGAGCAAATAACCAGATAATCTGTTTAGGTTGAATGATAAATGTTGGCCTGGAGACTGGGAAATTTCCCCTGCTCTGCTTTCAGTAATGCCATGGGGTCTTGAACCTGAGAGAGCAGGCAGGGCCTCGGTTTAATGTGTTATCCAAAAGATGGCACTGAAGTGTCATCCTGGATTTTAGGCTGAAGTCTCTAGATCGGAGCTTGATACCCATAACTTTCTGATTGTACTGGTGTTCTGTAATGCTATACACAACAAAAAAGAACAGCCTGCTTAAATGATGGATATTGATTTTTATATATGGGATAATTTGTACTTCAAAATATCAAATCATTTCATATAAACTGATCTCTATTTTCATTGAGCACATGGTACAAATGTATCATAGATATGGTCAAAATGTTGCATATATAATGTACTGAACTCTTATTTAGTAATTCTCAATTCCCTATAATGCTGTTATACATTGAACAGAATAGAAATAAATGGGAAAACTCTGGCTTTTGAATCCAGAATATGTTGGAAAGGAGTGTGTTAAAAGAGGAGTGAGAGCTACAGAGGTGAAGGGGTTGAGGGGAGGAATTCCGGAGTTCAGGGCTTGGCAGTTGAAGGCATGGCCACCATTGGTGGTGCAATTAAAATTGGGGATGTGCCAGCACTGAAAGAGTGCAGATATCTTGGAAGGTTATAAGGCTAGAGGAGATTACAGAGATAGGGAGGGATGAGGCCATAGCAGAATTTGAAAACAAGGGGTTGAATTTTACAAGTACACCGCCATTTGTGGAGGTGCACTCTGATTGTGGCGCGCATCCTGCGTGATACACCGTCCCTGAGCCCCGGTGATATTATGCGTGGGGGCTCATTTAAACAGAGGGGGTGGAGTAGCCGCCCGCAATGATGTAGAGGGGGCGGTGGCCATGTCCCCGGCAATGGCGTCCAGCGCCACTGCACAGGCGCTGGCACCACTTTTAAAGGGCTTTAAGCCCTTAACACAGATTTAAATTTATAAAGGAACATTAGTGCTGATTTTTATTAAATTAACACATGTTATAGAAGCCCTTCCCCAACCCCCCTCCCCCCACCCCCCATGGTCTTTTAATTGGCCCTGATCGACAAAAAAGACTTTATTCCCTACCCGAACATTCCCCCTTCCAAACATTCACACAACCAATAAAAATTGATCTCCCTGCTCCCTTCCTGCCCTGAGAATTATATTCCTCCCCACTCCCCACCAGGTTCTCGCCTTGGAACTCCATACGGAGTCCCGAAGGTGCATGAGGGACGATTGGTGGCCAATAAATCAGCGTGAGATGGCCGCCATCTGCAGGTAAATTTATTAGCATCTTATTTAGATTCATTTGAATATGCAGATGTGGGGGCCCACCGCCAGGCAGCAGGGGCATCGCACCGAGGTCCCCCTGCCGCTGGTAATATGCGAAGGGCCCTTCTTAATATCACAGGTCGAGGCGGGCCTGTGCCCATAGAATTTTACTGGCCCCTGCGCTGTGACCCGCAGTGTCAAGGGGCCAGTAAAATTCAGCCCAAGGAGTGGGAGAGAGGCAGAGGTAGTCAGAAAGGGAAAACAAAAGCAAAATAGTGCAGATGCTGCAAATCTGAAATAAAAACAGCAAATGCTATAAATACGCAGCAGGTCAGGCAGCATCTGTGAAGGGAGAAACAGAATTGGCATTTCAGGTCAATGACCTTTCATCAGATGAAAGGCTCCTGTTCTTATGACCTGCTGAATATTTCCAGAAATTTCTGTCTTTATTTATGTAGTCATACAGGGGGCTGGAGCAGAGAAGTAAGGAACAGGGAAACATTGGAGAGGTTTGTTCCAAGAGCTTTGGATGGGCTTTGAGACAATGTGGATGACTGTTCTGGGAAAGTAAATTGGCAGAACCTCAACAGGCACTGTGGAGAATGCCAAAAGCAGGAGTAATGGCAGTGTTGGCCTCATTTTCTTGCAACTTTCTTCCATCTCTGGTTCTTTTGATCCTTCTCTTGGTTGTCTTTCTAGTTTCATTTGTGAGTCCACCATATCTGGCAAAGTACACAAATCTGAGCCACTTAAAAATGCTTCATATCTGAAAATGAAATCTGGAATGCACTGCCTGAGAGTGTGGTGGAGGCAGGTTCAATCGAGACATTCAAAAGGGGATTTAGACTGTTATCTGAAAAGGAAGAATGTGCAGGGTTACAGGGAGAAGGCGGGGGAATGGCATTAGGTGAATTGTTCATTCAGAGAGCTGGTGGAGACATGATGGGCTGAATGACCTCCTTCTGCGCTGTAACAATTCTGTGATTCTGTGAAGTTCTTAAGTGCCCTTTTCTACTCAGGTGTCAAGTCTCACATAAAAAATGATGTCACAAGGGTGGAATAAGGAGGAGGCAATAAAATAAAAAAGATATAAAATAATGATGAAGTAGACGACACTAAAATTGGTGGAGTAGCAGATAGTGAAGGGGACTGTCAGAGAATACAGCAGAATATAGATAGATTGGAGAGTTGGGCAGAGAAATGGCAGATGGAGTTCAATCCGGGCAAATGCGAAGTGATGCATTTTGGAAGATCCAATTCAAGAGTGAACTATACAATAAATGGAAAAGTCCTGGGGAAAATTGATGTACAGAGAGATTTGGGTGTTCAGGTCCATTGTTCCCTGAAGGTGGCAACGCAGGTCAATAGAGTGGTCAAGAAGGCATACGGCATGCTTTCCTTCATCGGACGGGGTATTGAGTACAAGAGTTGGCAGGTCATGTTACAGTTGTATAAGACTTTGGTTCGGCCATACTTGGAATACTGCGTGCAGTTCTGGTCGCCACATTACCAAAAGGATGTAGATGCTTTGGAGAGGGTGCAGAGGAGGTTCACCAGGATGTTGCCTGGTATGGAGGGCGCTAGCTATGAAGAGAGGTTGAGTAGATTAGGATTATTTTCATTAGAAAGACGGAGGTTGAGGGGGGACCTGATTGAGGTGTAAAAATCATGAGAGGTATAGACAGGGTGGATAGCAAGAAGCTTTTTCCCAGAGTGGGGGATTCAATTACTAGGGGTCACGAGTTCAAAGTGAGAGGGGAAAAGTTTAGGGATGATATGCGTGGAAAGGTCTTTACGCAGAGGGTGGTGTGTGCCTGGAACGCGTTGCCAGCGGAGGTGGTAGACGCGGGCACGATAGCGTCTTTTAAGATGTATCTAGACAGATACATGAATGGGCAGGAAGCAAAAAGATACAGACCCTTAGAAAATAGGCGACAGGTTTAGATAGAGGATCTGGATCGGCGCAGGCTTGGAGGGCCGAAGGGCCTGTTCCTGTGCTGTAATTTTCTTTGTTCTTTTGTTCTTTGTTCTATGCAAGCTTCACTCCCACAGTTTGTCAAGTTGTTACTGCCATCCCATTTTCTACCGAGTAGTCACCAGTTTCTTTGACATGAAACAGAGAATTCTTCCATAGCACCATTAGATTACATCAGCACCATTGTCAAGTTTAAATTCAAACAATCAGTAGGCAAGTCTTGACATGACTTTTGAATCGTTAAGTACTTCATGGTTCATGATACAGAAACAAAATAATTAAAGAAAAAACAGACTTAAGAGGAGATTGTCCTCCTACTGGCATGATTAGGCTTTTATGCCATTTTGCTACAGCAGCCAACTGACTGCCCCAATTTTCCACTTCAGCTCATTTGAATCATTATTCATAACTGCCCATGCAGCTTTGGCCTTGTGCAGGGAGAAAACCTAATGTGGGAAGTTGAAAATCTGGCCAGCAATCCAAATGAAAGGAATTTGCACATTTAAAGGGCATGTTCCTGTATATGGGAACAAATATTTGCTTCAGCTTTTATCAGTCTTCAAAATTAATTTTAAATATTTATCAGCATTGGCGAGGCTGGGAGAAGTGATAGATGTAAATGAAAGAAAAGAAAATTTCATGTGGAATCTCAAGCCAAGTGAAGGAGTTGTACAGCATCTGACCCCCATTTGATGGATGGCCAAATGGATGTGCAAAGGCATGCGGTGGGTGTGAGGAAGGTTATCCTATTTAGTACATCAGGGGCCAGCAAAACACTAATTTTGGCTGTAGGTGATAACTAATAGGCTCAATACTGAGTACACTGCCTGTGGACTTTGAAACAATACCAAGATTACATACCTTGAATGTTGTCATATTTACAGTTCATCATGGTAAACCTTCATATAACCTTACAGCTCTTTCATTGCAATGTATGGCACATCTACAAAATGGAAAATTGAATTAAAAACTTTGCCAAACATACGCCTTCCAATGCTATAACCTTTCAAGTCTTCGTAAAATAGCCTAGCTGCTTGATGCAGTTACTTATCAACCCTTAGGTTAGTATACAGATAGTCTATTACTGTGAATGCGCTCCTTATACTTTAAGTATCTCAAGGGTGCTTACTTATTTGTACAAAAAGATGACGTCTTGAAGGTAGAACTCCAACCAGGGAAAAGGACTCCCTGGTCAAGTGCCATGTATCCTTTACAATGCCCAAAGTCGCTCTGGTAGGGCCTGTGTAACACCTCTCAGCTACTTCCTCCTGTTCATTCTTTTGGAATTCTTCCTTGTCTTCTAGGTACCTGATGGGAAGAGGAACTATAAAAGGAATACCGATCCTCTCAAATGGGACTGCTGCAAATCACAGCAAATGCCGTTGACTGGGAGATAGCAAAAATACAAGTTTTTTTTAAAGTAGAAAGCAAAAATACGCGAAAGACATTCCAAAAAGGTAAAAACATCACCAAACTAAGGGGGAGACAACATTAAGACGACGAGGTAGTTACTTCTCTTGGCTGTGTTCTGTTTCACTGATGCTGTTGCACCGGTGGTGTTAACCGCTGAACGTGCGGGAAAGCGAACTAAATAATTTTTCTCACTCCATTGAAACTTCTGCACTTTTCGCATCAGGAGTCTCCTGCTCCCTCAGCGCTGTCCAATCAAATACCGGACAGCACACTCCCAGTGCATTTTTAAGGCTCAGCTTCCAGTCTGAGTTTTAACGCTTCACCCACCTGGCCTGTATGAGAGCAGAGATTCTCCCTTTAAAATGCTCCGTTTATATGGCAACTGAGTACAGAAATAAGAAACCTTAATGCAAAGCGCATTTTATTGGATGTTGATGGCGTTAGAATGTAATACATGTTAACTAACATGACAATATTCCATTTGACTTTTTACTTTTTCCTTTTCGCACTTCTTGATTTAGTTTAAAGCTCCTCCATACACAAACGCGCCAGGGATGAAGTTGGAAATGATCTAGGATTTTATTATATTCGGCTTCTTTCAGGTTCTGTCACCGTGCAGAGGCAATCGGCAAACAGAATACCGCCCTATATTGCTAAATGAACAGAGTGGAAATTGGAGGTCATCGCTTTACATTTACTATTGCCTCCAGTGTTAGTCCTCAGGACGTAAGTGAAAGCAACACAGCAAAGACAACACGAGGCCGGTCCCTAAATGTCAGAATTGAATTATGAAGACTTGCTAAAACTTGCAGCTTTGAAAGGAAGCCGCCGAGAGAGGGCCTTATAAGATATTAAAATGGTACAGAAAGGGGGGACAGAGCTAATCCAGGTAATTACAAGCCAGTTAGTTCAACGACGGTGATAGAGAAATATTTAAAAACTTTAATCAAGGAGGCATAACCCGTCTCCTGCTTGCGCAACCTGGCGAAATGCTGGGGCAGGATGTGAGAGCAATTACGTGGCCTCATTAATATCTTCTAGTGGCAGAATACAGGAACAGTATCGTACTTTAACTTTTCTCTCAGGATATTTAAGCACAACAGTTTAAATATTCATTTTTAAAATCTCAATGTAGTTACATTATGTAGGTTTAGTATCCCAATAAAAATGATGCATCTATAATCTGGCACAGGATGGTTTTATGTCCAGATTGCATGTGCATGTGGCTCAAAGGAGCTGCTCCCATTCACAAACATGCATTTTCTGTTCTCAGTGTTAGGTCTTCTTAGCAAGACTACCAGATAAAACGTGTCTAATTTTATTCCACCTGCATGGAAAAATAGGACAGCATTTTTCCAGATTTATGTAAATTCATCCTTTATGATCAATTGGTCAACAAACCATCTATATATATATATATAAAGGAGCATTGATTTACCAGTCAATAAATCGCATACTTGATAAGTAACAAAAGTAGTGTTATAAGGCCACCTCACAAGTGAGACACTCACCTGGATTTTTATACAATGCATAGGTTTAGTTTCATAAATAATGATGTTTCAGAAAAATGCGAAAAAAAATACGGCTGAGATGTGCAATGAGTTCGCGCACTCTCCGTTCACTTTTGGTTCCTGGTTTAAATCCTTCCCATACTGATGGGGTGAAACTCTCGCCTGTCTGTAAAGGTCTTAAATGGGGCTGTTTGAAGCAGTGTCAATCCAGTTCTAGCCGGATATGGGTTACACATACAATTCCTTAAGTTAGCACGCATTGAGGGTAATTTTCAATTTTGGCTATGTGTGAAATGGGATATATCGAATCTGCCACTCTTAATTCACCGCGTCTGGTCTGACAAGCAGTCGATCTGCTATCAGCAACAAATAACATAAAAAATCCTTTGACTCTCAAGAATGCGAAATGGAAAATTCATACTATTTAAGCTAAATCAATCTTCTGAGATGTGTTAAAACACCTTTCTGAGGTGTGCCATATTTGAACTTGGAGTACTGGGTGCTGAACGAGAAAATACTCCATTCTACAAAACGAGCATCCGCCACCTCCATAACCCCAGGATCAATCACTGCCTTAAAATGGGTTACGGGAGAACATCAGTGGAGAAAATAAAGATTGCTGGTTTCTCTTTGCTTTGAGTACTTACAAATTCCCACAAAATTAAACAGAGGGTAACCACTCTCATGAATGTTGAGAGTTGAATTGGACATTTGACTCAGTTATTCCGTAGATTTGAAGGACATGGAGTGAGATCATCTTCTGAGGTGAATTTGGATAATACCAACCGGAGCATTAAATGTGTCCCAAACTATAGAAATCATTTTCCTCTTTGACAGAACTGCATTCTGGAACAGTAATCCCCTTGACTCCTGTTTGTGAAAACATTTTGGTATTTGCAGTGCAGGCTTGACATCGTCAAAACCTTATTCGTTATTCTAATTTAGCACCATACATCACAATTTTTTAAAACTCATTTTATCACTCCTCATTGGTCTAGTCAGAAATCGTTCTTTTCCAAACTTGTAATCTTTGAAGATTTTCTGTGGACTAAACAACACACTAAAAACTCTAAGATGCAAAATATGAAAAATAACAATAGGTTGTGTTGGTACTTGGCTCATTACACACGCTGGGAACAAATTTATACTTGATAATCTTGCCCAGAATTTCCTGTAAAGATTTGACATAATTCCAGCCTACGATTTGCATTGTTTTTCCCCCCCAAGAAGATTCACACAGCTGATTTTTGCCGGCTCTATGCGGTTACATCACTACACGTGAGTTTCCTCAATCATTTGCACTGCTCCCAAATTATGTCCGCCAACACCGAGTTAGCCTATTAGCTTTACCTCCCGGCAAAAGATCAGAGACTATGGGTTTCTTACTCTTACACCAGTTTTGAAAGGGTGTAAATTTATGGCCAAAATATTAGGCTCAGCAGGGCCCAATATCACTCATTCTGGTATTCTATAGCAATTTCTTTTTCTCCATACTGAGACCTGCACTGTACTTTCGATATCTTTGAATGTTTTAATATGGCATTACAATGTGTTACATTAAAAAGAGTTTTGCTGCAATTCCATTTTTAAACATGCTTAAATGATAGCTTGATGGCTTCAAATTTTAATTTTCATAACACACAAAGAGGGACCTAAAGAAGAAAGATGGAGTATGTTCCACACTTTCCTTGAGTCCTGATCGTTTAGACAGATTTTCACCTGCTTTATGCTGATTTTTATGTTCAGGCTTACGCTGATGAGATTCTCAGGAAACTTGAGTTAAGTTGCCATTGGCAAAATTGACATAGAAACCCCATAAATTTCAATGCAAGTCAGATGGAAGAAATTCCAGCCCAACATACTTCAATGTTCTGCAATATATTTCTTGTACTATAACCTTAATTATCAAATTGCATCCATTACTGTGATCAATGACAGACCTGTAACCACCAGCAAGTATTCCTCTTCATAACATAAAATTCGCTAATTATTATCCATATTTGGAAGGATAAAATCAAGCATGATGTTTCTACACAGTTCCAATGGACTCAAATCAATAACCTCAAATGCCCACCCATTAAACTTCACTGAAATTCTAGAGACACTGATAAAATGACTGTATAATTGAAGTTAGCACTAAAAAGAGACCTGGCATTTTCAAACAAACATAAATACAGCATATAATAATCACCAATGCAACAGTTTCAAGGTAAAAATTTGTATTTCCAGTGAGTCAATATTAAACTTTGTAGGACAAACATTTGACAACTTTATACATAATTTACAGTAACAGTTTAAAAGCATAAGAAGGCTGCAGCATCTGTTCCAAACTAGAGCTGATTAAACAATGTGTAGAGCACAAACTTCAAAATAAGTCACTGAAAAGATGGAATCAATCTCACATTGTTTAGTACAATGCATTTTCTTAAATCAGTATTAGATAGTTTTACCTATGGTATTTGAGCATTAAACTAGTGACGTGACCTCTTGAAACCTTTATAAGCAGAACTTTTTGTAGAAACCAGGGCTGTCTTTCACAGCTGTAACGGCTGGTCCACTGTGACTCAATAAATATGCTGCAGTTTCCAAACAAATAATCCAAATTCAATTTCTTTCTTCAGCAAAGTAACACAGTGAGCTGCTGATGGTCTTGTGCATTCTGGATTTCCATTGTTCCACCACTGATGGTCATGCTAGGCCCTAAGTTCTGGAATTCCATCCCTAAACCTCTCAGCCTTTCTCTCTCCCAAGAGGGTCCTTAAAACTTACCTCTTTGACAAAGCTTTTGGTCCCCTGTCCTAATGTCTGCCTCTTTGGCTCAGTGTCAGTTTTTTGGTCTGAAAACACTCCTGTGAAGTCCCATTGGACTTTTTAACTGCTTTAAAGGCACAATATAAATGTAAGTTGTTGTTTTTGGAGGAGGGGTTGGAAAAGAAAAGGCTCTGAGGTGCTGCTTGACAATTGTGTACTACGTGTACACACAACCTCTCTTCCTTTTGCATTGTGAATAGTACACTCTCTAGAATTTATAGGTTGTTTATGGAATTCCCTCCCTAAATCTCTCTGCTTCTCTACCTCTCTCTTTTTAAAGACAATCCTTAAAACCTACATCTTGGAGCAAGCTTCTGGTCACATCTCCTATGTGGCTCGATGTCAAATTTTGTTTGAGAACACTCCTGTAAAATGGCTTGCGACATTTTACTATCTTAAAGGTGCTACATAAATGCAAGTTCTGTTGTTGTAAAAACACTTTTTAAACTGTGGAGTGGTTTTAGAGTAGGAATTGGATTGCAAAAATAAAGCAACAAGTACAACACGGTACTTTCTATTATCTGCTCAGGTAACAAAACATGTAGATCACAAATATTTTTAATCACACTTCCTTTTAGAGGTTTGGCAGATAAAAAAAATTCTTTCTTCTTCACAAATAGTCTACGTGACTTGACCAGGAACACTTATTTTTCCATGTGACTATGTTACAAAAGCAATTGAGACATGTATAATTCTCTCACTGAAAATGGGAACACTAGTAAACTTATGAATGGCAACCTGACTGGGCCAGATTAATTTTCCTGCAATTCTCACATGTTCATAGTTTCATGGTGGGAATGTCCACTAGGTTGTGAATTCCGTTTTAATGGTTCAGTCTAACTTATATCTGCTGAGATCACTTTTTTTTTTGAAGGGGCAGTGGTGGTGGAAGACCAGAGTACCAAGCTTTAACAAATAGATTCAAGGCAACCAACGCTGAACTCTGAAAAGAACTATATACCAGATAATACAATACAATACACAAGAACAATACTAAGTAGAAAAGAACTCTCCTTAGAAACATTGTGAAATATAAACAATGAAAGTACAAGTGCAAACATATTCATTGCCACAAGTAAGCATAACTACATAGAGACCATTGTGACCTCCAAGTGGCTGAATTGATATACCATGTTCAACAAACATTGAAATGCAGAAATTAGGTATTTGTAACTTACAAAAAGCTGCACAACACTGACTGAGATTGACCACAATCTCATTTTACTGTTTTAACAGCAGAGGTTAAAATTAACAATAGTTCACTAGAATAAGACCATTAAATTTAACAAAGGACAAGTGGCTGTGACAGTGTGACAATGCTGGATCAGACAATGCAGGCTCTCTGCAGTTGATTAGCACATAAGTCAAGCTTCTTATTGTACGTTTTACATGTCACTTCCAATAAACAACTCTGTTTATGCAAGGTATAGTTAGTCCGAAAAATTGTAATTCTACTCATGATCAACTAGTGCATTTTTGTTATTGGGATTCAATGATGTTTGCCAGCCATTGGTCCAATTGTTGATGGTCCTACAGCATTTATTCTTAGCTCTGCAACAGTATTATTTTGCCAATAAAATGGCAAGCATGTGTAGTTAGGATCATTTTGTTGCTTAATATAAGGAAAATGGATATTGTCTTTTTTCCCCAACTGACCATATTATTTATATTCCACCATGAATGATTTTCAGTGTTCAATGTTTTGGATACTTAACAGAGTGCAATGATGTGGGACATCCAGACTTTATGTTCCTATATAAAGGAGTTCATACAAACTGCAGGTGAACAGATTAAATGAAACATTTTAAGTTTTTCTAACGAAATTCCAAATTGTTCAAAGGTGTCCGAAATTCTCAACTATTTGTATGGCCGTAGAAATCTGGAAACTTTTGAGCGCAATAGTCGAATAAATGACTTTGGAAACATTTCTCTGGATTCTTGTGCTGTGTACTTAAAGTAATTTTGTGGATGTGCTAACACGTCAAACAGAGCCTTGATGAGTTTCTTGTCCTGAAAAAAAATGCATAAGCATCAATCGAAATCCAAGTTTTGTAATCGATAATAGATAAAATAAAAAAGGGCCAATATGGTATCCAAAACGCAATTCTGATTTTAATAAAACTTGGGATTACACACTTTGACTGTGCAATTTTAGTTCTTGGTTATGTTTTTGCAGCAAGTTTATCAAAAGTATATTTTTCTTAGAGTTCCTGGGCTATGAATAGGAAAAGGTAATCAGTATCCCCACAGCTGATTGGTAACTAGTGACCTCTATAGGAAAGTGCATGTGTATGGGTAATGAGTAAAGATAGGATCAGTAGTAGGCTGCCATTATCAATGGAACTTGCTCCAATCTAAAAGATCGCTGTCAGAAAAGTTAGGAAAAACGAAAAAAGAAAAAGGACATTTGAGAGGTTGGGAAAGCAATATTGTAATGAATTGATAATTTTGCATAATCAAAAATATCAATAAAGGGTCAAATCTTCCTGGAAAAATAATGGCGCATTAACAAAGCACACTGTTATTAATGCACAAATCAGCCAGTAAGTCCGGCGGGATGAAGAGATACGCCTTGAGTTGCGAATCTCCTGAACCTGCTGGTCAATTTACACTACTCTACCATTCTATCCACTCCAACTAGGCCCCGCATAATTTTGTACACCTCAATTAAATATCCCTTCAGCCTCCTTTGTTCCAAAGAATACAACCTCAGCCTATCCAATCTTTCCTCATAGTTAAAATTCTCCATTTCTGGCAACATCCTCATAAATCTCTTTTGTACCCTCTCTGGTGCAATCACATCTTCCTCTACTGTGGTGATCAGAACTCTAATTGTGGCATGATTGTGAGAGATAATTTAAGTGCCAATCAGATTAATACTGCACACTTCTGAATATTTACTGATACATCACCTGTCTTGGGATATTTTACAATGTTAAAGGTGCTATATAAATGTATGATGTCATTGCTGTTTATGAAATTAGACAATGCTTAGTCAGCAGAACTGAATTAGGCATATGCTATTTAATTTTAAAAAAATTTTACCAGGAGCTCTGCAAAAGCACAATAAAGAACCCCCTCTTCCCCTAAATTGACATTATAATGTTTGAGGAACTCAGCTCCAAACTCTACTAGCTATATTATCAACTGTTATTCACTATAGCAATGGGATTCATTGTAGCATGCAGGATATTCAGTTCCCAAGAACTATGTTATATGCAAGTTAAATATCTCTCATCAATAACCACAGGGAAATTAAAACAGAAATAAGAGCAGCAAAGAGAAAGTACTAGAAGAGACTGGCAGCTGACCGAAAAGGGAATCCAAAAGGCATCGATAGGCATATGAAGGTAAAAGGGTAGCAAAAGGAGGAGTGGGACTAATTAGGGACTAAAAAGGAGATATACGCATGGAGGCAGAGGGCATGGCTGTGGTACTAAATGAGTACTTTACATCTGTCTTTACCAAAGAAGATGCTGCCAAAGTCAAAGAGGAGGTAGTTAAGACACTGGATGAGCTAAAAATTGATAAACAGGAGGTATTAGAAAGGCTGACTGTACTTACAGTTGATAAGTCACCAGGACCAGATCAGATGTATCTGGGGATACTGAGAGAAGTAAGAATGGAAATTGTGGAGGTCCTGGCCATAATCACAAAAAAACCAAGAATCGTAGCAAATCAAGGTGCACAAGGGAGGGAGGAGCTTAAGGCAGTTACTATCACTAGAGAAAAAGTACTAGGAAAACTAATAGTACTAAAGGCTGACAAGTCCCCTGGCCCTGATAGCCTGCATTCTTGGGTCTTAAAAGAAGTGGCTGCAGAGATAGTAGATGCATTGGTTGTAATCTTCCAAAATTCCCTAGATTCTGGTAAGGTTCCAGCAGATTGGAAAATCACAAATGTAACATCGCTATTCAAAAAAGACAGAAAGCAGGAAACTATAGACCAATTAGCCTAACATCTGTCATTGGGAAATTGCTGGAATCCATTATTAGGGAAGTAGTAGAAGGACATTTAGAAAATCATAATAGAAACAAGCAGTGTCAATATGGTTTTATGAAAGGAAAATTGTATTTGACAAATTCATTAGAGTTTTCTGAGGATGTAACAAGCAGGGTGGATAAATGGGAACTAGTAGTTGGATTAGATAAGGTGCCACATAAAAGGTTACTGCACAAGATAAGAGTTCATGGTGTTGGGGGTAAACATTAGCATAGTTAGAGGATTGGCTCACTAATAGGAAACAGCCGAGATAAATGGGTCATTGGCAAACTGTAACTAGTGGTGTGCCACTGGGATCAGTAATGGGGCCTCAACTATTTGCGATCTATATTAATGACTTGGATGAAGGGACTGAGTGTGTTGTAGCCAAATTTGCTGACTGTACAAAGGTAGGTCAGAAAGCAAGTTGTGAGGAGAACACAGAGTCTGCAAAGGGATATAGATAGGTTAAGCGAGTGGGAAAAATTTGGCAGATGGAGTATAATGTGGGAAAATGTGAGGTTGCCCACTTTGATGATAAAAATAGAAAAGTAGAATAGCATTTACATGGAGAGAGACTGCAGAATGCTGCAATACAGAGTGATCTGGGTGTGCTCATACATGAATTACAAAATGTTAGCATGCAGGTACAGCAAGTAATGTTGGCCTTTATTGCAAGGGGGATGGAGTATAAAAGTAGGGAAGTCTTCCTACAACTGTACAGGGCATTGGTGAGACCGTACCTAGAGTACTGCATACAATTTTGGTCTCCCTATTTAAGGAGGGATACACTTGCATTGGAGGCAGTTTAGAAAAGGTTCACTAGGTTGATTCCTGGATGAAGAGGTTGCCTTATGAGGAAAGGTTGAACAGGTTGGGCCTGTACTCATTAGAGTTTAGAAGAATGAGAGGTGATCTTATTGAAACATAAGATTTTGAGCTGGTTTGACAGGGTAGATGCTGAAAGAATGTTTCCCCTCATGGGGGAATCTATAACTAAGGGGCACAGTTTCAAAATAAGGGGTCTCCCATTTAATACAGAGATGAGGAGGATTTCTTCTCTCGGAGGATTTCTTCTCTCAGAGGTTGTTCATCTTTGAAATTCTTTATTCCTGAGAGCAGTGGAGGCTGGGTCATTGTCTAGCTCAGCCTTGAATATATTCAGAGTTTTGATCTGAAAGGGAGTAAAGGGTTATGGGGGACAAGCAGGATAGCGGAATTAAGGCCACAATCAGATCGGCCATGATCTTGTTGAATGGCGGAGCAGTCTCGAGGGGTGGAGTGACCTACTTCTGCTATTATTTCTAATGTTCTTCGGTTCCAATCCTCCTTAGTTACAGGGGTGATGCCAGAGGACTGGAGGATTACAAATCTTGTGCAAAAAGGATCTAAGGATAAACCCAGCAACAACAGGCCAGTCAGTTTAACCTCAATGATGGGAAAGCTTTTAGCAACAATAATCCAGGACAAAATTAACAGTCACTTGGACAAATGTGGTTTAATAAAGGAAAGCCAGCATGAATTTGTTAAGGGCATATCATGTTTAACTAATTTTTGAGTTTTTCGATGAAGTAACAGAAAGGGTTGATGAGGGTAATGTGGCTCAAGTGGTGTACATGGACTTCCAAAAGGCATTTGATGAAGTGCCACATAACAGACTTTTCATCAAAGTTGAAGCCCACGGAATAAAAGGGACAGTGGCTAAGTGACAGGAAACGGAGAGTAGCGGTGAACAGTTGTTTTTCAGACTGGAGGAAAGTATACAGTGAGGTTCCCCAGGGGTCAGTATTACAACGATTGCTTTTCTTGATATATATTAATGACCTAGACCTGGGTATACAGTATAGGGCACAATTTCAAAATTTGCAGATGACACAAAATGTGGAAGTATTGTGAACTGTGAGGAGGATAGTGATAGGCTTTATGAGGACATAGACAGGCTGGCAGAACGGGCGGACACGTGGCAGATAAAATTTAATGCAGAGAAGTGTGAAGTGATACATGTTGGGAGGAAAAATGAGGAGAGACAATATAAAATATAGAGTACAGTTCTAAAGGGGGTACAGGAGCAGAGGGACCTGGGGGTGTATGTGTTCAAATCATTGATGATGACAGGGCAGGTTGAGAAACCAGTTAACAAGGCATAAAGTATCCTGGGCTTTATAAATAGAAGCATACAGCACAAAGCAAGGAAGTTATGGTGAACCTTTATAAAACACTGGTTTGGCTCAGCAGGACTATTATCCCTAATTCTGGACACCACACTTTAGGAAGGATGAGAAGGCACTGGAGAGAGTGCAGAAAAGATTTACACAATGGTTCCAGGGATGATAGACTTCAGTTACAAGGATAGATTAGCCAAGCTGGGGCTGTTCTCTTTACAGAAGAGAAGGTTGAGAGGAGATTTGATAGAGGTGTTCAAAATCATGAGGGGTCTGGACAGAGTAGATAGGAAGGAACCGTTCCCACTGATGGAAGGCTTGAGAACCAGAGGACACCTATTTAAGGTAATTGGCAACAGAACCAGAGGCAACATGAGAAATTTTTTTTTTTAAACGCAGGATCTGGCGAAGACAGATTCAATTGTGGCTTTCAAAAGGGAATTGGGCAATTATTTAAAGAGAAAAATTCGCAGGGCTACTGGGAAAAGGCAGGGGAGTGGGACTAGCTCTTAGAGAGCCAGCATAGACATGATGGGCCAAAAGGAGGCCATTCTATGATATAGTGCCATGGGATCTTTTACATTCACCTGTGAGGGCATACAGGGTCTCAGTTTAACGTCTTATACAAAAGACAGCACCTCCAACAGTGCAGCTCTCCACTGGAGGGTCAGCCTTGATTTTTGGGCTCATGTCCTGAAGTGGGACTTGAAACTAGAACCTTGTGACTCAGAGGCAAGAGTGGTACCAAATGAGCCATAGCTGACACATAGTGATCTATCCTACTTGTTTCAGAAATTAAGATTTAGCCACATGCTGTTCCTAGCCTTGAAAGTATTTTCTAGTGCACAAGATTGAGAAAATGGACAGAATTCAGAGTGAAAAAAGTTATGACAGAAAATATAAATGATTACTTATCATGATTCTGCTTAACAAAGGATGCTGTTAAATATGAATTTTTGTGTATCAATAAAAATTGCGAAAACACTACAGTCAAATGCATCTTGCTCCAATATTTGTTCTTTGTGATCTACCTTCAGTATTTCTTGATGGTTCTCAGATGCATACAATCGACCATCTCGAACTATATCCTCAATCAACTCTTGGTAATCCTCTGTAACAGAAAAAAAAAGATCAAGTTTTATTTTGATGGTTTGGATATGTACAATTGCACAAAGGCTTCTAAATGAAGCTGATGTGACTGGAAAACAGAACATTTACTCTTTTTTTCTCTTTCATTCACTGAAAGTTTTCTTGCTTTGGTAAAGAATTTACCTTTTTCCCTAAACCAGCTTAGTTACTTTCTACTACCACTTTTTCTCAGTTCTACTGTTCTCTGTTCTATTAATATTCCTTTTACACTTGATCTAAGTTGTGATGTATTAGAATGTTATAGAGTCCACTTCATCATACAGACCACAAATAATGTTCCGAGTCATGATATCTCCCCAACATAACTACAACTGCCTTCAGCAACCATGAGTGGGAGGGAAGAAGGGGAAAAATAATCAGTCGGGACCCCTGACTTCAGCGGCCCCTCTTGGAAGGGAAAATGTAAGATGTCAGGTAATGACAGGATAGAATAAAAACAGAAAATGTGAGAAATGCTCTGCAAATCAGGCAGCATCTGTGGAGACTGAAACAGAGTTAACCCTTCAGGTTGATGACCTTTCATCAGAACTAGGAATAGGGATGTAACAGGTGGTAAACAAGTGAAATGAGGGGGGAGGGGAAAAGAAAAAAAGTGAAGGTCTATGATAGAGTGGAACGCGAGAGAGATTGAATGACAAAAAGGCCAAAGGGAATGGTATTGGGACAAGTCAAGAAACAAAGGTATGTCTAGAGGAGGTCTGAATGGAAAAATCATGAAGAGCTGCTGTCTGAAAGCAAAAAAAGGTAATAAAAACAATCAAGAGAGAATATCAAAACCAGCAAAGAGAAAGGAAACAAAATGGGGGAGAAGGTTACGATCTAAAACAGTTAACCTCAATGTTGGATTCAGAAAGCTGTATAGTGCCCAGTCACAAAATGAGGTGCTGTTCCTCAAGCTTGCATTGAGCTTCGTTGGAAGGAGGCCGAGGACAGAAAGGTCAGAGTGGGAGTAAGGTGGGGAATTGAAATGACAGGCGACTGGAAGTTTAGGGTCCCACAAAGCCATCACCCAATCTACGTTTGGTCTCTCCAGTCATGAGCAGTTAATACAGTAAGCTAAATTGAAAGGAGTACAAGTAAATCGCTGTTTCACATGGAAAGTATGTTTGGGACCTTGGACAGGGAGAAGAGAGGAGGTAAAAGGGCAGATGTTACATCTCCTGTGCTTGCTAGGAAAGGTGCCGTGGGGAGGGAAGAGGTTGACTGAGGAGTGGACCAAGGTATCATGGAGGGAACGGTCCCTTCAGAATGGTGAAAGGGGAGGGGAAGGGAAGATGTGTTTGGTGGTGGTATCACCCTGGAGGTGGTGGAAATGGCAGAGGATAATCCATTGAATGAGGAGGTAGGTGGTGTGGAGGGGGAACCCTATCGTGGTTCTGAAAGGGCAGGAATGGGTGAGAACAGAAGAGCATGAAATGGACTAGACAGGATTGAGGGGTCCCGTCATCCACAGTGGGGGAAAATCCTTGGTTGAGGAAAAGGACATACCAGAAGCAGTAGTATGGAATGTTGCTTCATCAAAACAGATGCAATGGAGACAAAGAAACTGGGAGAATGGATTGCAGTCCTCACAAGAAGCAGGCTGTGAGGAAGTGTAGTCAAGGTAGCTGTGGGAGTCAGTGAGCTTCTAGTGAAGATTGGTATATTGTCTCCATTTCTGGGAATACTCGAGAAGTCGAGGTAGGGAGGGGAAGAGTCAGAGATGGACCATGTGAAGGCGAGAGAAGGATAGAAATTGGAAATATAGTTGATGAAATTTTCCAGTTCAGGGTGAGAACAGGAAATGACAGCAGTACAGTCGTACAATTTAAAAGTTTTATCAAGGAGGCATCTGTATTTACCATCATACGTTACGTAAGGAACCTGAAATCCTTTGTCACTATTCCCTTCATTGGACTTGAATTGAATCCATAATTTTCTTGATCTTGAGGTGAATGCTATGGGCCGTTCATAGGTCTGACAGGTTTCATAGGTTGTCACTGAATTAGACAATGCTGGTCAATTACACAACAAGAACAGATTTAGTCATTGATATTGATAATTTTTGAATGCAAATCAGTTCATCCAAAACTCAGACCAAATTCTATTACTAAGCAGCTCTGTACTATTAATATTACTATAGCTAGTGTCAGTGGATTAATTGAAACAACTATCATTAAAGAAATGCTAGGTATGCAACATTTTAAACATCACATCCAACATTGTTCTGTTTAATTCAAAGCTCTCAATCAACTGGAGGATGCAAAATCTAACATTTTTTCTTCTGGAAAGTCTGTGTGTTTGAAATTTCATTCTGCTAGATTTACAATACATTGTCACATGAAGCATTAACCCATCTCCTTTATTTTAACAAACTATGCATTTCACACAAAAGAAATTCAACCCTTCCATGAAATTACAATGTCTTGTAAATTACTGTTGATCAGATGCCTCACTATAAGTATATAATTTCTTAGTAATCAAATGCATATTATTTATCAATAATGAGATCATAATCAAAACTGCATTTGTGTGGGCATCATCATATCTTAAGGAGATGAAGTGCACCGAAAGCTAACATGCACATTGATGACATGGGGAAGGATATCAGGCAGAGATTTTAAGTTGAAAACCTATCACTGAAATGCATAGGACAGTTTGAATCTGCTCATGTTGCACTCTGTCAGCCAGCTTTCCCCAGAAACCTCAATGGTGAAATGTACCTTGTGACATAGTACTGAGCTATACATAACTGGAAGGTTTCAGGTTTGATCCCTGATCTCTGCTGAGTTATCTGATCTAAGCTGAGATGGCAATGGGAGAGTGGGAAGAGAGGGACTACAATTGTGGGGGATAGAAAACTGGTCAGGGTTTCTGCTTCTCTGACTAACCAGTAACCTCTCTGCTATGTGTCTACTCATATGTGTATACAGCACACTGCATGAGCCCAGACTGAGTGTTTGTGTAATGTCTGACTGATGATGGTTATGTATTATAGAGTCGAAGAGACTTAGCAGTTGGCAGGAAAAAAGACAGAAGCGCAAGGGGAGAGCCAACTGTGTAACAGCCTCGACAAACAAATTTTTCTGCAGCACCTGTGGAAGAGCCTGTCACTCTAGAATTGGCCTTTATAGCCACTCCAGGCGCTGCTCCACACACCACTGACCACCCCCAGGTGCTTACCCATTGTCTCCGAGATAAGGAGGCCAAAGAAGAAGATGATTGTAGGGCTGCAATTACCTGTGGAACCATCTTCCCACATGAATCTATCACCACTTTCAACATAGGAGGGTAATAAACTGGGAGTTGAGATTCAAAGGTATCGATTCTTATAAAGTAAGCAGATAGGTATAAAATCTAATTGAGAAACATTATAAAATAATGAAGTTTATTACTATTCTGACTTACAGCTTTTTCTCATGACTAAGTAGTCACCACACTCATCATCAATCGGTAGGAATATTTCTGGGACAACAATGAGAATGCGCCGTTTTGGAGGTGGACTTAAGTTCCAAGTACATTCAACATTTGCAGGGTAGTCCCCAGGGTAATTTGGAGACTCAATATATCCAGTATACTCTCCAAGTTGTCCTCCACATTGTCTGTCTGATACACAATAACCACAAAAAAGTTAATTAAGAACTGCTAAATGCTTTTAGAAGCCATGTCAAGCTACAGAGTCAGCAGGAGTTCTAAAACACAGGCATTCAAATACAGGAGCTCTGATGTTAATATACCAAGATGATACACAGTTCTTTGGGTGATTAAGAACATGAACCCATTCCTACCTTCCCTTATCTGGACTGCTGGAAAACAAATGCATACTCATTCTAAGACTGCTGATTATTCAGATTTCTCAGGTGTTTATTTATATTTAATCATTTCCTAGTGCACTTCCCTTGTCTGATGTCAAATGTTCAACATGGCCAAATAATGTATTGAACTGCCACAATTGTGACACAGATAGAAAATAATAAATACTGATTGTTAAGGGTTTCTTAAATATTTCCAACCACAACTCACTTTTAACATGGTAAAACACTCCAATGCACTTCGCAGGAGTGGTAGCAAACAAAACAAGCCACATAAGATGATATTAGGGCAGATATGAACATACGAACAGACGTATGATACGGATAACATACAGATGACCAAAAGCTTGGTCAAAGAGGTAGATTTTAAGGAGTGTTTTAAAGGCGGAGATAGAGATAGAGAGGTGGAGAGGTTTAGGGAGCGAGTTCAAAAGCTTAGGGCCCAGGCACCTTAAGACACAGCCACCAATGGTGGAGAAATTAAGATTGGAGATGCTCAAGAGGACAGAATTAGAGGAACGCAGATAACTCAGAGGATTGTTAGGCTGGAGGAAATTACAGAGAGAGAGGGACAAGGCCATGGAGAGATTTGAAAACAAGGAGGTGAATTTTAAAATCAAGGCATTACAAAACCAGAAGCCAATGTAGGTCAGCAAGCATAAGGGATGATGATGAATGGGACGTGGTTTGAGTTAGGACATGGCAGCAGTTAGTTATTATTCATGGTTAATTTACATTAACACATACAATTAAAGTTTAAAAACATCAGTAAAGTAAAAATATTTGAAGTTCATGGCCCAATCATCATTTCACATGCTGCTTATGGGACAGATATGACAAGTTGTGCATCACTGTTCTGGAGGGTTTGCTGAAAGGAAATCTGAAAAATTGGTTTAAAGATTGCTTCAAAGTGATGAGGTTAGATTATATAACAAAAATTATACATCACAGCAAATGCTAGAAAAACAAATTAAATAATGCAGTATATATGATATAGCTCCATGTAATCACTCTTCTCTTTTTTGGCCTCCTTGTCTCAAGAGACAATGGGTAAGCACCTAGAGGTGGTCAGTGGTTTGTGAAGCAGCGCCTGGAGTGGCTATAAAGGTCAATTCTAGAGTGACAGATTCTTCCACAGGTGCTGCAGATAAAATTGGTTGTTGGGACTGTTACACAGTTGGCTCTCTCCTTGCGCTTCTGTCTTTTTTCCTGCCAACTGTTAAGTCTCTTCGACTCGCCACTCTTTAGAACCGACTTTATGGCTGTCAGCAAGCTTTGGCGATCACTGGCAACTGACTCCCACGACTTGTGATCAATGTCACAGGACTTCACGTCGCGTTTGCAGTCATCTTTAAAGTGGGGACATGGATGGCCGGTGATCTGATGCCAGTGACGAGCTCGCTCTACAATGCGTCCTTAGGGATCCTGCCATCTTCCATGCGGCTCACTTGGCCAAGCCATCTCGAGCGCCGCTGGCTCAGTAGGGTGTATATGCTGGGGATGTTGGCCGCCTCGAGGACTTCTGCATTGGAGATACAGTCCTGCCACCTGATGCCAAGGATTCTCCGGAGGCAGCGAAGATGGAATGAGTTGAGATGTCGCTCTTGGCTGACATATGTTGTCCAGGCCTCGCTGCCGTAGAGCAAGGTACTGAGGACACAGGCATGATACACTCAGACTTTTGTGTTCCATGTCAGTGCACTATTTTCCCACACTCTCTTGGCCAGTCTGGACATAGCAGAGGAAGCCTTTCCCATGCGCTTGTTGAATTCTGCATCGAGAGACAGGTTACTGGTGATAGTTGAGCCTAGGTAAGTGAACTCTTGAACCACTTCCAGAGCGTGGTCGTCGATATTGATGGATGGAGCATTTCTGACATCCTGTCCCATGGTGATCATTTTCTTGAGGCTGATGGTTAGGCCAAATTTGTTGCAGGCAGCTTCAATCCTGTCGATGAGTCTCTGCAGACACTCCTCTGTGTGGGATGTTAATGCAGCATCGTCAGCAAAGAGGAGTTCCCTGATGAGGACTTTCCGTACTTTGGTCTTCGCTGTAAGACGGGCAAGGTTGAACAACCTGCCATCTGATCGTGTGTGGAGGAAACTTCCTTCTTCTGAAGACTTGAACGCATGTGAGAGCAGCAGGGAGAAGAAGATCCCAAAGAGTGTAGGTGCGAGAACACAGCCCTGTTTCACGCCACTCAGGATCGGAAAGGGGTCTGATAAGGCACCGCTATGCTGAATTGTGCCTTTCATATTGTCATGGAATGAGGTGATGATACTTAGTAGCTTTGGTGGACATCCGATCTTTGCTAGTAGTCTAAAGAGTCCACGTCTGCTGACGAGGTCAAAGGCTTTGGTGAGATCAATGAAAGCAACATAGAGGGGAATCTGTTGTTTGCGGCATTTCTACTGTAGCTGGCAAAGGGAGAACAGCATGTCAATGGCGGATCTCTCTGCTCGAAAACCACACTGTGCCTCAGGGTAGACATGCTCAGCCAGCTTCTGGAGTCTGTTTAAAATGACTCGAGTGATTCCACAGTAGTTGTTGCAGTCACTGTGGTCACCCTTGTTCTTATAGAGGGTGATGATATTGGCATCACGCATGTCCTGTGGTACTGCTCCCTCATCCCAGCACGGGCAAAGCAGTGCATTGAGTGCTGACAGTATAGCAGGCTTGGCACTCTTGATTATTTCAGGGGTAATGCTGTCCTTTCCAGGGGCTTTTCCACTGGCTAGAGAATCAATGGCATCACTGAGTTTCGATTTTGTTGGCTGTTCGTCCAGCTCATCCATGACTGGCAGAGACTTTGCTGCATTGAGGGCAGTATCAGTAACAACATTTTCCCTGGAGTACAGTTCTAGGTAGTGCTCCACCCAGCGGTCCATTTGATTGCATTGGTCAGTGATCGTTTCCCCTGATTTAGACTTGAGGGGGGGGTGCGATCTTCTTGATGGTTGGCCCAAAAGCTCTCTTAATGCCATCATACATTCCTCTAATGTTTCCGGTGTCAGAGGCCAGCTGAATATGACTGCATAGGTGTTGCCAGTAGTTATTTGCACAGCGCCTGACTGTTCTTTGTGCAGTGCTTCTGGCTACTTTCAGTGCTACGGATGTTAATTCGCTGGGGGCTTTCTTGTAGTTCAACAGTGCAGTGCGCTTAGCAGCTATGACAGGTTCCAGCTCTTTAAAGTGAGATTGAAACCAGTCTGCATTCTGCTTCTCACGTTTGCCATAGGTGATCATTGCTGAGTCATAGATGGCGTCTCTGATGTGGGCCCACTTGTAATCACTATGGCAGAATAATGGCCCACATTTTGCAGTCAGTGGCGAAGCAACGGTGCTCGCTGCTGACCTTGAAAAAAGCTGCCCACAAAGATCTAGCGATCTCTGTGGCATGGATTTCTCCTTTCCTGAAGTCAATTTGAATCCACGTTAAGGGAATCTACAGGCGTCCAGCAACAGCGATGTCATCAAGCTGGGTAAGCAACCAATCATACTGAAATATTCTCACAGACAGCAATCCAGGAAGTAAAATGCACTAAATTTTCCACTTTTAATTTTCAAATTTTACAGAGAGTGAAATAAATTATTGGGACACATACATGTGCTTAAAATAGCAAATATCATAAACCTTTAAGAAAAAATTAAAAATATGAATTTTATCATAATGGAGAAATTTCACATTCCACAAATATAAAATTCGTTTTACACAGCCTGTGACACTGTTCAGCAGTAATTATGAACTTAGTACACCGTTTAAAACTCAGTTACACCTCATTCAACAAAGTAACTTTTTCAAGGGTTTTTACAATGAAATTAATAACATAAAAGTGGATATTTTTGCTAGTTCAGTGATCTCTACCTGATTGCAGTCTGGGGGTGTTCAACAGTGCACCCTATGGGGAAGCATAAAATAACTGACAACAACTTTTGGATTTCTGCATTTAACTGTCTCTGGAGTTTAGAAGAATGAGAGGTGATCTAATTGAGACATACAAGATTCTGAAAGACCTTGATATGATAGAAGCTGAGAGATTGTTTCCACTGGTCGGGGAATCCAGAATGCGGGGGCACAGTCTCAGGATAAGGGGTCAATCATTTAGGACTGAGATGAGGAGAAATTACTTCACTCAAAGGATTGTGAATCTTTGGAGTTCTCTACCCCAGAGGGTTGTGGATGCTCTATCATTGAATACATTTAAAGCTGGAATAGATAGATTTTTGGTCTTTCAGGGAATCAAAGGATATGGTGAGCGGGCAGGAAGTGGAATTGAAGCCCAAGATCAACCATGATCGTACTGAATGGTGGAGCAGGTTCTACGGGCCATATGGTCTACTTCTGCTCCTATTTCTTGTGTTCTTGTCAGCTTCAGAAGAGTAATGACAGTGAATGCTGATTGCAATGATGACAAAACTACCACAAAATCTGGGCCATAATGGGTTTCACTGATTGATACAATGTTCAGCAAAGTTATGAAGTAGGGTTAACCAATCACTACCACAGAATTATCATTGTAAGAAGATTAGCTCCTTCACATTGATTAGATATTGCACTGACCCATTGATGAAAATGATCACGATAATAGTTCTTAGATAAATGGAATTTCAAATATATAATATAGATTAGCACATAGACTACATGGAGTATGCTAGTTGGCAGTAGAACTAGGCTGAGATATCATTAATAATAAGCCCTAATTTCAAGCAATTTACCAATATAATTTCAACCACAGTAGTTGCTAGTCCTTGAAACCCAAGTTATTATATGCTATGGTGTTTGTTATAACACATACATACAGCTGTTGAAATCCATTTCCTTCCTTTCATGGCAAGGTTTTTTTACTCAGCAGTCACAGATGTCAGGTTCCCACTATTGAATCATGTAATTTGAAGGGAGTTGCTATTATACTGGACAATTTGAACTGAAATGCTACTGCACTGAGTGACCTGAATTTCTGTAAACAACCTGACATGACAGTTTGTCACATTCATATGGGAAGAAATCTGTCACACCTGATTTATGGGTGAAAAATAAGAGTTGAAGGAATCAATTACTGGGTACAGTCTGTTCTTTTCCAACTTCCAATGCTCTCTTTACAAACCACTGGTTAGGCCAACATGGACCTGAGTGCCTGCTCCATGCAGTATTTGCCAAATTTGGTTTTGGGATCCTGAAACAGGTGTTAGGCCATTAATTAGTCTATTCAAGATTCCTAAGACCTATTTCTTGTGGGAGCTACAAGAACGGAGTTTAGCAGATAGTGCGTTTCCATGAGGTGGTTGGGGGGGCTGTGGTGGGGGTGGGCGGGGTGGGGGGGGGGGAGGAGATCAGGTGCAGGACATGTATCCGGTCCAGTTTACATGAGGATGCAATCATTACATCCCCAAGTATGCTTCCATATAAATAGAAACAGGGCAAACGGAGTCAGCTCCTATAAAAGTAAAACAATTAGACAACTGAAGGGAATGACTGGCACTACTGAATCGAGAAGGTATTTACCAAACTTGTTAGGGAGATGTTACTCTGCATAATGTCATTTATGTACTCGTTATACAAAATGGTACTAATGGAAGAGTTAAATATAAAAAGCTTATCTTAAGAATACTTCAATTCCAGCATTGCTGCATTCTTTTGCACAGTGCCTGTACCAAGTGAGCTAGTACAATACAGCTGGCTTCAGCAGATATTGGCAGTTCAGTTGTGAGATCACTTTGAAGAGGACAAAATGAACTTGAAAAACTGACATTGGTGCCAGAGTTTATTTCACAACAATGCTGGAATCAGCATGGATCTGGAGAACTGTCTTTAGGTTTAAAAGGTAGGAAAGCTTTGACTGTCCCACCATTTGTTTTTCTATTGCTGAACAGAGCTCTAAGCATTTGCCTATATATGCCATAATTCTGAAAAGTTCCTGATACCACACCAAAGGAATATTGGAACAGGAATATTAGACCCTTGAGCCTGTTCTGCCATTCAATGAGTTCATGGCTGATCTAGGACCTAACTCCACATATCTACCTTTGCCCTATATCCCTGAATACCTTTGGTCAAGAAAAATCTCAGTCTCAGATTTAAAATTAAGGTTGATCTAGCATCAACTACTGTTTGTGGAAGAGTTCCAAACTTTTACTACTCTTTGTGTGTAGAAGTGATTCCTAATTTCACTACTGAAAGACCCAGCTCTACTAGCCCTAGAGTCCCCAAACAGTGGGAATAGCTTCTTACTATCTACCCTATCAGTTCCCCCTAATATCTAGAAAACCTCAATCAAGTCCATCAATAACCATCTAGGTTCCAGGTGATATAACTCTAGTTTGCATAATCTCTCCTCATAATTTAACCCTTGTGGTCCAGGTATCATTCTGGTAAATCTACGCTGCACTCTCTCCAAGGCCAATATATCCTTCCCAAGGTGTGATGCCCATAACTACTCACTGTACTCGAAGTGTGGCCTAGATAGAGCTTTGTATAGCTGTAACATAACTTCTACTGCTTATATTCTAGTCATCTAGATAAAATAACAGCATTCCATTCACCTTTTTGATTATTTTCTGTACATTTAATGATATATGTACTTGGACCCCAAACTCTCTTTGGACCTCCACTGTTTCTAGTTTTTCACTATTTGGAAAGCACTCTATTCTATCCCTTTTAGGTTCAATATAAATGGGACAATAAATAATTTTTCATGTATAAGTTCCACCAAAGCAGATGCCTACAGATAATAGATATGTATTCTGTGTATGATACAGAAATAAAACACCTACTTTTACACTGAGTAATATTAGTCGATCCATCAAAATCTGTTGTAGTATTTCCAGGACAAGCAACACAGTGATTCTGTCCAAACTCAGACTGATATAACCCCACTAGACATCGTATGCACCTGTGCGTGTTTGTATCATAAAAATGACCTGGTGAGCACTGAACTGTGGAAATAGAATGGAAGATCAAAACAAAATAGTATACATTTAACAAATGCAAAATTCTGTGACACTGAATTTGAGTGTTTCACTGAACTCACATCATAACTCTAGCAGGAATCTGGCAGAACCCACTGGAAAACCCACACCAGGAGTTCCCAGTTGCCCCACTCCGCTGCCTATAAAAGGCCAATGGCACTAAGGGGACAGAATTCCTGCTTCCTTGGCTCAGGAGGGAGGCCAAAACACGGAGATGAGGGTTGGCGACTTCCAAATGCGTGTAAGTGGGCCTCACCATGGCGGTCCAGGCTAGGCAAGCAGTGTGAAGCCTCCAAAACGTTTGAATATTAAAAAAAAAATTTGTGATTACCTTTTTTACACAGAGGGTCAAGGAGGAGCTGAATGGCGAGCCTGAGGGGCAAGGGCCTGGTGTGAGCTAAGTCAGCACTGGAAGACACTGATTGGGGTAAGGGTCAAAGAACAGTACAGCACAGGAACAGGCCATTCGGCCCTCCAAGCCTGGGCCAAAGGTCAAGTTCACGGCCTGTGGAGATTCGGGGAGATTCTGTTCCAGATTATCCAATAATAAAAATCTAGCAATCTTTTAAGATGAGAAAACATTCTTAACAGCACAGAACATGATCTGGAACATGGTTTGAAAAAAAGCAATTGAAAAGAAATGATTTCCATGCCCAATCGTTTCACTGGTCTGAAAATGAAAGAAGGAATAGAGTCATACATGAATTTTCACACACAGGATAGTAAAAATCTGGAATTCTCACCCCGAAAAGTCTGTGGATGCCAGCACAATTGGAGCTTTCAAGACTGAGATCGATAGATTCATTTTAACTTGTGGCTTTTTATATAGCTTCAGACCACCTAAAATTCACTGAGCACAAAGCTAAAGGGGAAATCAAATTTCAGGATTTCAACCCTGTTGGTCATCAGTGCGAACAGGGCAAATTGATTTGGCTTCCAATTTCCCCAGAGATTAAATACAGAAAAAATTGCTCCACCAGTCCACTTCAATGCAGCCAATAATGCTCCTTAGAGCAGAGAAGATTAAAGGGAAACTTAATAGGTGTTCAAAATCATGAAGGGTTTTGATAGAGTAAATGAGAAACTGTTTCTACTGGCAGAATGATTGCCAACCAGATGACACAGATTTAAGGTAATCGACAAAGACCCAGAGATGAGATGAGGAAAACTTGTTTTACACAGCGAGGTATTACGATCTGGGATGCACTGCCTGAAAGGATGGTGGAAACAGATTTAATGGTAACTTTCAAAAGGGAATTGAACAAATACTTGAAGAGGAGAAAACTGCAGTGTTACAGGAAAATAACAGGCCATGGGAATAATTGGATAGCTCTTTCAAAGAGTTGGCACAAGCATGATTGTCCAATGGCCTCTTTCTGAACTGTAAGATCTTATGATTCTAAAATGTGATTCAAAAATAAAAATAAAAATATCAGTTGCACCAAACACAAAGCTATTAATGTATCTGTAATCATATCATTGTGCTTCACTGTGAATTAATAACAAGGCAAAACCCTTGACAATGGCATTGTTCTGATAACCTTATACAAGTGCAGCATAACCTTTCCATATAAAATTCTATTTCTCACATCCAAAAAGAAAAACATGCCAAACCTCAAGCTTCTGACTGGAACATTCAGCAATCTCATCAGTGTTAGAAGACATAGTTTACAAAATGATCTTGCCTTTAGTTTCACAATCCTGAAACGATGCTGCTCCCTCATGTTTCGTTGTTAAACCTCCACCACAAGAAAAGCATGAAGTCCGCCCAACCTCTGGCTGGTATGTTCCAAAAGGACATTGTTGGCATGGCCTGAATCCATCAGAAGAAAACTCTCCATCAAGACACTGCCCTGAAACCAAATACAAGAATGAACTATTTCAAATTAAAAATGGGTGTGAATCTAAGGCCATTTCACTTACCAAATTACACAATATTATTTCATGCAATTAAATTGCCTCGGAAGCTTAACTTCTAGGACACATTCTTATTTTTTGTTTCTTTATGCAAGAGTACAGATTGTCCTCATGTAAAGAAATCAAATTCTGCTGAAACAATCTGAAATTGCCATACTTTTGTAAATGCAGCCCAAGTTCTGTGTTTTTTTAAAAAAGGGAAGAAAAGCTGCCCCCAAAGGAATGAATGAGATTGGGCACCACATGGATATTTACTTTGATTGATAATGTGAAGTTGAAGAATTCCTAATGGGGGTGATTTTTTGCAATAGTGGACCTGCCCTGATAAAATGAGTGATGAAACTGCACTGTTTTATGATGCCATGTGAATGACTTATATAAAAAAAAGACAAGAAAACATCTTTACGACTTCTATAAAAGATGATAGGAAAAATAAAGTATCTGATGGATATTATTCATGATTATACACAAAAATAGTGTAAAACTATTTCCTGAAGAAAAGTACCTTTATGTCCAGCCTTCAGTGAACAATAATGTCTGCTTGAACAAAGCCTACTGCATACAATTAATAAAAATTAGTTTACCTATGAGTGAGAGAGAACAGCAACAGTTTATGCCACTTTAAAAATAAAGATTACAAGCAGAGTAGTAATTTTGTTCCTCCTGACTGTAAATAAGTAAACAGGATAATTGTTACAGGTGACATTTGCACAACAGATTGACACAGGGTAATAAGTAATATTTTATCAAAGTGACTCCCGACAACGCAGAGCATGCATAGAGTGATCGCGAACGTCATCAGTACGTGCATACATTTGCCAGCTTGCCAGTATGAATGCGCGCATATGCGCACATGACATCAGCACGCAATGACGTCCTCAACCCTCAATAGCCGCCTCCATTTCCCCAAACAGTACCCCGCTCCCTCCCGCCATCCCTGCTGCAATCACCGCTTCCCCCCCTCATCCGCTCATTCTCCTCCACGGACGCTTCCCCCACTCAGCCACTCACTTCCACCCTCACCACTCCCCCCGCCCCCAGTCACATACTCCAAGCTTTGCTGCTCCCCACCCCCACCACCACACCGTCCCCCGGCCTCAACGCTCCCCCCCCCTCCCCTCGTCCAATCATTCCCTGCCATGCCATCCGAAGAAGAAGAGGCAGGGAACAAGCTGACGAATTGCAAGGCGGGGAGCAAGGGGCGACTGGGTGACGCGGGAGTGAGTGGTCGAGAGGAGGGAAGTGGTGTGGTCTGGAGTGAGCGGCTGAGTGGGGAGAAGCAGGGAGTGAGCTGCCGGAGTGAGGGGGGCTGAAGCAGGGAGCGAGAGGCTGAGGAGGGGCAACGGGGAGGCCGGGAGCGAGTGGCTGAGAGAAGGCAGCAGGGAGTGAGTGGCGAGAAGACAGGTGCAGGAGGGAGGGGCAAAGAGAAGCGCGATGGCAGGAGGCAGCGGGGCACTGTAGGGGATGGGATAGAGGCGGCGATCACAATCTTTGAGGGGATTTGGGTTTAATTTGTTTTTTGTGATAAATTGAGCAGTGCTATCTTTATTACTGGCAGCTGCTTGAGAAGTCGGAACAGTGACGTTTCAGTAGATGAGGCTGCATTTGTGCATGTCCTAGTACTGCGCCACCTAGTGGTCGAAATGCCAACAAACACAGTCATATTTTATAAATATTTAATGCACTAAAATCAACTTCAATTGTCGCAAAGATTATTCCTTTTTCAAATTTCAAGTCTTTAGCAATTCTGAAACTAGATTTAATCTTGGATAGGAAGGGTCAATTTTAACATGGCAAAATCAGCACTAAAGAGGCAGTAATGGCCTTGAAATGTTGACTTACTGCCTCATATATGCAACGCTCAGCCCACTGCCATTTTTAAAGGAGCTTACTACTGGGCAGCCAAAGTGTCTGTCTGTTTCAAACAGTGAGCCCCCTTCTAATATAATGGCAGTTCTCAGCCAGACTGCTAGGTGGAGCATTTCACCTTGCAGAGAAGCTGATACTTGCAGCCCAGCCCTGTGGCCAAGTACTTTCCCTGCAAACTGACACAACAGTCACCATCTGAACATTAGAAGCAATGGTGAAATCCAAGAACCCATTTCCAGCCCTCCAAACTGAAGACGGTGAATGTGGAGGAAAGCACCAGTGATAATAATATAGAAATTAATGAAAATAAATTCAAAATAAATCAGTGTGCACTTAAAAGAATTCGTACAAATAATCTGTTCAATATCATAATTTATGTAACATGAAGATGGATATTATAAAAACTGTCTATGCATTAATGAAATATCCGTTTCCAGTTTCCTTTACAGGGCATGTCAGCCATTTCGACCCTGCAAAGTCCTCCTTACTAAGCTGGGGGCTTGTGCCAAAGTTGGAAGAGCTGTCCCACAGACTAGTCAAGCAACAGTCTGACATAGTCATACTCATGGATTCATACCTTACAAACAATGTCCCAGACACTGCCATCACAATACCTGGCTATGTCCTGTCCCACCGGCAGGCAAGACCCAGTAGAGGTAGCGGCACAGTACCCTGGGAGTCCTCAACAACGACTCGGGACTCCATAAAGTCTCAAGGCATCAGGTCAAACACGGGCAAGGAAAGCTCCTAATTACCACCTACGGCCCTCCCTCAGCCGATGAATCAGTACTCCTCCATGTTGAACAGCACTTAGAGGAAGCACAGAGAATGGCAAAGGCACAGAATGTACTCTGAGTAGGGGACTTCAATGTCCATCACCAAGAGTGGCTTGGTAGCACCACTACTGACCGAGCTGGCCGAGTCCTAAAGTACATAGCTGCTAGACTGGGTCTGCGGCAGGTGGTGAGGGAATCAACAAGAGGGAAAAACATACTTGACCTCGTTCTCACCTATCTGCCTGCCGCAGATGCATCTGTCCATGACAGTATTTGTAGGAGTGACCACCACACAGTCCTTGTGGAGACGAAGTCCCGCCGTCATATTGAGGATACCCTCCATCGTGTTGTGTGGCACTATCACCATGCTAAATGGGATAGATTTCGAACAGATCTAACAATGCTAAACTGGGCATCCATGAGGCGCTGTGGGCCAACAGCAGCAGCAGAATTGTACTCAACCACAATCTGTAACTTCATGGCCTGGCATATCTCCCACTCTACCATTACCATCAAGACAGGAGACCAAACCTGGTTCAATGAAGAGTGCAGGAGGGCATGCCAGGAGCAGCACCAGGCATACCTCAAAATGAGGTGTCAACCTGGTGAAGCTACAACCTATGACTACTTGGGTGCCAAACTGCATAAGCAGCATGCAAAAGACAGAGCTAAGCGATCCTATAACCAACAGATCAGATCTAAGCTCTGCAGTCCGGTCACATCCAGTCATGAACAGTGATGGACAATTAAATAACTAACTGAGGAGGTGGCTCCACAAATATACCCATCCTCAATGATGGGGGAGCCCAGCACATCAGTGCAAAAGATAAGACTGAAGCATTTGCAACAATCTTCAGCCAGAAGTGCCGAGTGGATGATCCCTCTCGCCCTTCTCCTGAAGTCCCCAGCATCACAGATGCCAGTTTTCAGCCAATTCGATTCACTCCGCATGATATCAAGAAACAACTGAAGGCACTGGATACTGCAAAGGCTATGGGCCCTGACAATATTCCAGCAATAGTACTGAAGACCTGTGCTCCAGAACCTGCTACACCCCTAGCCAAGCAGTTCCAGTACAGCTACAACACGGGCATCTATCCCACAATGGGGCGGCACAGTGGCGCAGTGGTTAGCACTGCAGCCTCACAGCTCCAGGGACCCGGGTTCGATTCTGGGTACTGCCTGTGTGGAGTTTGCAAGTTCTCCCTGTGTCTGCGTGGGTTTTCTCCGGGTGCTCCGGTTTCCTCCCACAAGCCAAAAGACTTGCAGGTTGATAGGTAAATTGGCCATTATAAATTGTCACTAGTATAGGTAGGTGGTAGGGAAATATAGGGACAGGTGGCGATGTTTGGAAGGAATATGGGATTAGTGTAGGATTAGTATAAATGGGTGGTTGATGGTCGGCACAGACTCGGTGGGCCGAAGGGCCTGTTTCAGTGCTGTATCTCTAATCTAATCTAATCTAATGTGGAAAATTGCCCAGGTATGTCCCATACACAAAAAGCAGGACAAGTCCAACCTGACCAATTAGCGCCCCATCAGTCTATTCTCAAACATAAGTAAAGTGATGGAAGGAGTCGTTGACAGTGCTATCAAGCAGCACTTGCTTAGCAATAACCTACTCAGTGACGCTCAGTTTTGGTTCCGCCACGGCCACTCAGCTCCTGACCTCATTACAGCCTTAGTTCAAGCATGAACAAAAGAGCTGAACTCAAGAGGTGAGGTGAGAGTAACTGTCATTGACATCAAGGCAGCATTTGATCGAGTATGGCATCAAAGAGCCCTTGCAAAACTGACGTCAATGGGAATCAGGGGGAAAACTCTCCGCTGGTTGTAATCATACCTAGTGCAAAGGTTGTGGTTATTGGAGGAGTTCCTCAGGGTAGTGTCCTAGGCGCAACCATCTTCAGCTGCTTCATCAATGACCTTCCTTCAATAATAAGGTCAGAAGTGAGGATGTTTGCTGATGATTGCACAATATTCAGCAGCATTTGCGATGCCTCAGATTCTGAAGCAGTCTGTGTAGAAATGCAGCAAGACCTGGACAATATCCAGGCTTGGGCTGATAAGTAACATTCGCGCCACAATGACCATCTCCAACAAGAGAGAATCTAACCATCTCCCCTTGACATTCAATGGCATTACCATCGCTGAATCCCCCACTATCAACATCCTAGGGGCTACCATTGACCAGAAACTGAATTGGAGTAGCTATATAAATACCGTGGCTACAAGAGCAGGTCAGAGGTTAGGAATCCTGAGGCGAGTAACTCATCTCCTGACTCCCCAAAGCCTGTCCACCATCTACAAGGCACAAGTCAGGAGTGTGATGGAATACTCTCCACTTGCCTGGATGGGTGCAGCTCCAAGAATCAAGAAGCTTGACACCATCCAGGACAAAGCAGCCCACTTGATTGGCACCCCATCCTCAAACATTCACTCCCTCCACTACCAACGCACAGTGGCAGCAGTGTGTACCCTCTACAAGATGCACTGCAGCAATGCACCAAGACTCCTTAGACAGCACCTTCCAAACCCACGACCTCTGCCAACTAGAAGGACAAGGGCAGCAAATGCATGGGAACACTGCCACCTTTCGCTGTACCTTTCCCTGACCATGGAGGCAAGGCTGCAGTGGCAAGGCAAGAGGGGGACAGGGGACATCGAGTGACCACCAGGGCATCTGTCCTCCCAGGTCAGCAGGGAGGCAGAAGTCTGCCTTGATAGGGAGGAGAAGTGAATGCTTCCTGCAGCTCGGGGGCCCTCTCAGGGTGATACTGGTGTGGGCAACAGTTCCTCTGCCAGTATTGCCAATTCATCCAACATCTCAACCGAAAGAGGGCAGTACTACTTCTTTGTAGGAGATCCATAGCATCCTGAGGATGGCCGCCAAGGTTATCTGTAGCCACAGGGCACTAAATTCAGTAGGCAGCCTCCACCTCAGCTGACAGTGCAGGGGCTGCACTGCATAGAAGTTCATTGTAAGTGAATTAAGAAGTGCTTAGAATCACTGGGTTTTCACGGGTGAGCATTTGTCTATCGTTATACTGTCCACCTCCATTATGATTGTAAATAATTCTTTACTGCTAGGCATGGACTCCCTCCCTTTTTCCTCCATCAAGGGCATGACCCTTCACTGCATTCCAACCTCTAGTAAGAAGCTGCAGGCAATTACTGATGCTGCGAAGGCTCAACTCTAGAGCCTCACCAGATCAGCTATGCGTGAATGTTCAATAAGACAATGCATCGTTAAGGAAGGATCAAATGAAACACTAACATGTAAGAGCATTGCGAGCCTCCCTTGCAAGTTTCTCATGTCCAATATCATGTTGCTCCTGGGGTTCTTCATCTGGCCGAGCTTGCCCATCTTCCCACTCCACATCCTCATCATCTGAGGAGGCAGTCCGCTCCTCACTTTCCTCATTGCTCATCAGCTCCTCCCCCTGCAGGGCAAGACTGTGCAGAGTACAGGAAACCACAACGTTACGGGAGACCCTCACTGGGGCATACTGCAGGGCTCCTTCTGAACTGATCTAGGCCCCTGAATCTCATCTTCAGCAGACCAATGGCCTGCTCAATGGTAGCTCGCGTTGTACCGTGGCAGGCGTTGTACCTCTCCTCTGCATCTATGCGTGGGTTCCTCACAGGCATCAGCAGCCATGGCCTCAGTGGGTTGCCCTTGTCTCCAAGGATCCATTCATGAAAGCTGGAGGGAGGGTGGGAAAGTTCAGGAACCTGGGACTGCCTCAAAATGTATGCATCATGGCAACTTCCCAGGAAAGGTGCACAGACCTACAGGATTTATTTATGGTGGTCACACACCAGTTTAACACTGAGGGAGTGGAAGCCCTGCCTGTTGATGAAGGCCGCTGGCTGGTGTTCCGGAGCCTTGATGGTCACATGCATGCAGTTGATGACTCCCTGCACCTGGGGGAATCCACCAAAACCAATGGCCCTCTCTGCTTGTGAGTTGGGATCTGTGCAGAAGCACACATAATCTCTGGTCCTCCTGAACAGGGCAGGACATTGGTGACCTCCTTGATTCACCGATGTGCCCTGGACTGCGAGATTCCACAAATGGCCCCTGTGGATCCCTGGAATCATCCGGTGGCATAGAAGTTCAGCACCACAGTGACCTTCATGGCCACTGACATTGGATTTCCACCTAGTCTCCTGAGGCACAGCTCAATATGCATCATTGCATACAGATCAGTGATGGCCTCCCTGGAGAGCCGTAGTCTTCAGTGGCACTGCCCCTTGGACATCTACAGGTAGTTGAGTCTCGACCTGTACACACTTTCTGGAGTGTATCTCCTTCTGCGCCACCCACCTCCATCGCACTCTCCTCTTCATCTTTCTGCTGCGTCTGGAGGCCACTCCTGTGAGTTCATAGTCCGCTGTGGTGCTGCTGAAGGTGCCTTGCCCTCATTCCCGCTCAGATGCACTTCTTCAACGGGGTCCCGAATCCTGGGGAATGAGGCCCATGATAAATGGCCTCTCCCTTAAAGGCAGTCTTCCCTTGCCAGTGTCCCCCACTCATGACCCTTGCCCATGTGTCATTTGCCTGTTGCCCTCTTGAATTGGCCCACCTGCAGTGCAGCCAACCTTCCCCTCACTCCTGACACACTAAGCTCAGCCTTCCCTTCGTTGCCCTTCCAGGCCCTCAATGTTTGCCTTTCTGATAGCCTCCCCTTCCAGGCAGGCATGAGTAGCACGAGACCCATGTGCCATTTATAAAATTGCATCAAACACACAAAATCGCTTTCAATTGGCGATTTAACTAATTGAATTACCTGCACTCCACACCACCATCAGCTTTCATGTTTGCTGCCATGGACAAAATTGGGATGGAATGTCTCGAAGTCGGACTTTCTGTCCGACATGTCCCATCCCGATTTTATGTGCCCCCACACCTCCATACCTGTCCACATTGTTCCCTTAAAATTCAGCCCATTGTAGGAAGGGTCATACAATTCAAATAAGAAAGAATAAACTTGCTTTATATAGCTTCACGAACTCAGGCTGCCTCAAAGCATTTTACAGTCAATTAAATACTTTTGAGTTTAGCCAATGTTATAATGTAGGGAAATGAGCCAACCAATTTGCACACTGCAAGATTCCCCAAAGAGTAATGAGACAAATGACCAGCTAATCTGGGAATTAAATTCAACACTGTTATCACATTTGGCACTTTGGTCTGAAATGTGGTTTCATAGCAGCTTCTGAGTTTACATTAATTTGTCATTGATTTAGAAGTTGACAATTGAGATCAACGGGGAAGGCAATGTACTATTTAGACATGGCAAACTGGGCATTGATAACCTGCTTAATGTAGTTGTGTACTGGAAACAGGGATATGCATGATATTTCCCTTTTAGTATACTGGAAGAAGCCACTGGAAAAGCATGAAGCCTTGGTGCAGCAAGTGGCAGGTTTATTTGCAGGGGACTGCAGAGATCTGAAACAGCCTACTTGAAGGGAAGCTTCCTGATGCACTGCTTTTCAGATAGTTCCAAGAAAGCCTGCACTCCCTCGTACTGGGTACAGTCTCCTACGAGCAGCCTCACCTGCTGTCTTTTAATATTCCCAGCTGCCTCTGCTGCTCTTTTTCCTCCACCTGTTCCTCCATATAAGTTAAACTGGCAATATTAGCACCAATGATCAGCAGAAAGAGCTTAGTAATGCAATAAAGTCCGAGAAAGAAGCAATCGGGAAGTTGGAAGTTCAAACAACACAATACCACAGAGATCCTGTGTTCCAATTACCTGCAGCTGAGTGCCTTGTTAAAGTAAATGGATAAGTGCATTCCCTAGTGGCTGCTTTTGCTGTTTCTTCACTGCAAAATGGATTTTGGTCAGAAATGGGACACAAGCAGGTCCCCAGGTTTTCTGAAGCCTCACTGGTGGAGCTTGGAGAGAAATGAGGGCAATGAGTGGACTCCTGTTCCCCAGCAGTGCCAGGAGGGTTGCTAAGTACTCTGTCCACCAGGCATGGAGAGATTTGCAGAGGTCATCAACTCTAGGACCTGGATACAGCGCAAGAAATGCTTCAATGAGCTCATGAGAGGAACAATGGTGAGTACTGAATTCCTCTCTGTCTCCACAACACATGGGTACTGTCATTCACCCACCCCTTTATTATTCCCAACAATACCCTTCCTGCCATTACTTCCTTCAACAGCTAGCACAAAGCCATACTACACCAATTAGGAAGGCAAATGGTATGTTGGCTTTTATTGCAAGAGGATTTGAGTAAAGACATCTTGCTGCAATTATACAGAGCCTTGGTGAGACCGCACCTGGAGTATTGTGTACAGTTTTGGCCTCCTTACCTAAGGAAGGATATACTTGCCTTGGAGGGAGTGCAACAAAGGTTCACCAGACTGATTCCTGGGATGGCAGAATCGTCCTATGAGGAGAGATTGAAGAGACTGGGTCTGTATTCTCCAAAGTTAAGAAGAACGAGAGGTGATCTCATTGAAGCATACAGAATTCTTACAGGGTGGATGCAGGAAGGATGTTTCCCCCGGCTGGGGGCTCTGGAAGCAGGAGACACAGTCTCAGAATAAGGACTGAGATGAGGAGGAATTTCTTCACTCGGAAGGTGGTGAATCTTTGGAATTCTCTAACCCAGACGGCTATGGAAACTCAGTCGTTGAGTATATTCAAGACAGAGATCAACCGATTTTTAGATATTAAAGATCTCAAGGGATATGGGGACATTACGGGAAAATGGCATTGAGGTAGAAGATCAGCCATGATTTAGCTGAATGGCAGAGCAGGATGGCCTTCTCCTGCTTCCATTTCCTATGTTCCACCTCTTATTCCCAATTAACAACACACATACAATTTTCTTTTGCCCTTTACATCAGCAACAATCACCATTCTCCTCTCACTTGGCAGCCTTTGCACAATCATCAACTGCTCTCAGGAATCCTTTTTTTATTTATTTTATTTTTATTTAGAGATACAGCACTGAAACAGGCCCTTCGGCCCACCAAGTCTGTGCCGACCAACAACCACCCATTTATACTAACCCTACAGTAATCCCATATTCCCTACCACCTACCTACACTGGGGGCAATTTACAATGGCCAATTTACCTATCAACCTGCAAGGCTGTGGGAGGAAACCAGAGCACCTGGCGAAAACCCACGTGGTCACAGGGAGAACTTGCAAACTCCGCACAGGCAGTACCCAGAATCGAACCCAGGTCCCTGGAGCTGTGAGGCTGCAGTGCTAACCACTGCGCCGCTGTGCCGCTTCCTCACTTCACTCTTCAGCCACTTGATTCTTATTCAATACACGCTTATCCTGCGTGCATATTACCTCTTCGCCCTCTCAGCATATGCTTTTACACAGCCACTCTGCTTAATTTGCATATGTAGAAGCTTTAAGTGATTAAACAGGATCATCCCTTCTAGATGCAGACAATCCCTTGACCAGAAAACCAAAATAAACAATGAAAGAATTAAAAAGAATTTCGAGAGAAGCCAAAAAAGTCTCTTTTATTATGGAAGATGGTATACTCAATAAAAAATTAATTGAATCCCAAAATTTAATTAACAGGAAATGCAAAGGAAATGAATAAGGAGTTTAAGTTAGGACAGGAAGCGAATCCTGGGAAGCACAATAGAAGCTTTCTACAGGGAATAACAACCTGTAGCTGTAACACACGGCATTAAGTATGACAACTGAGCAGAGTGGCTGTATAAAGCCACCCTTTACTGATGATGGGAAGCAGTAGAAGAAAGAAAAGCAGGGAAAATAAAAGCTGTTACAAGCAATATTTTTCAAAGTGGCTCTTGAAAGAAAAACTAACTCAATTATTAACACCATCTGGTCTAAATATTTACTTTCTCATAAAAATTCCTTAGAGGCATCCACTGCCAATATAATAAACCCCAAAATTGGAACTGGACAACACTGACTCTCAAAAAGCAGCAGTGAAGGAAACTTCGTCACTCAATCAGCAATACTGTTCATTTGAATAGATAAAAGGGAAATTTGGAATTCCTAAATCACAATTTTTCCAGCACTTGCAAATAGGACAGCACTTAAGAGCATTTGAGCCCTAAACAGATTAAACCCAGCAGATCAGATTTCAAGGAATGGATTCAGACCACAAAGGACAGGAAGAAGCAGGTCTTCTAACTTTTGCATTCCTCATTATCAAAAAGCGTCCAGAACAAAAATATTTTTTAAGGTAGCTTGGGAAAAGGAGTTAGATTACTAGCACAGCAGATGTCCAACAGAATGGACAAGAAGCTCTGACCCAATCTAAAATAGTCCAAGTAGCTTTCCTTCATAAAACAACAGAAATGACACTGATAATTCCTGGTGGTGAACCACATTAATATATATATTGAGGACATGGTTCCAGTGAAGGGTACACTCGAAAATATTCCAGTATGTGGGATCTAGTATGGAAGATAATGAAGCAGAATCTCTAGCTTTCAAATGAATGAGTTGGATTTCTGGGTCAGTTTCACAATCTGAGTGAGAAAACATAAAACAGAAGCAATAACAGCAGAATGTAAGGGTTCCCATAGAGGTTATCCCAAGGAGACACACTTCAATTCAGTATGGAACGTCACTGTAAAGATAAAGGGCTTCCAAAACAAAAACAGAGGTCAAATGATATGATTATAGTCAGTGGAAAATAAAAAATCCAATAAAAATGTTAATTGAAAACTTTTTTTCTCTGCATTTTCTTTTTTACTCCTCTTCTGAAGGTGACGACTTGTGCTGAGAGTTATGATTTTGTGGATATTAAGAAGTTTCCAGTGCCTAATACAAATATATATCCTTTTTGTGTGAGGCTTCAACTGTTGCTAGGCAATTCAATTATTGATGTGGAGGGTTGGAGAAAGGGAAAAGGATGATCCTCATCAACTTTGATTCTGTCACCATATGTGCACAATCTAGAAAGGGTCACAAAACAGTCATTGACAGAAGAGATCTCTGGTTAATCTTTGTCCTCTCTAGCCCTGGGACACAGAAGCCAACTGCAATACCCCACCACTGACTGAAAATAGGAAACAACGTGCCTTGGATTATAACTGCGATCTTCCCGTTCTCAAGCTCAATGAGATACTACATAGCACATTTACAAACGGAACCACAAAAAATAATTTCTATCATTATTTTTCTGTTTTTTCTTTCACACCTGTTGTGGCCTGTGTACAACACACCTGCCAACTCATTTTTGATTTAAAAACAGCTGCTTTGTCAATGCCATTTGGAAGAACAAGCCCAGCTCCATATGGTTAAAGAGTTTGCATCCATGTCAGTCTTGTTGACCACAAATATGATTGAAAACGATTTCGCAGTGTTGACAGTTCTGATACTGTTGCAGTGGCATTATAATGGCTTGAATGTTGCCTGTAGAGGATGCAAATAGATCAACTTTTATGCTGACTTGTAATCTGCTTCAGCTCATTTGAATATTCATAGCTTCCCATGCAGCTGTGCCCTTTTGGAGGGGCTATTTCCAACAGGGGAACTAGAAACTCTCACCCAGGCCCAGATCAAAAGAATGTACACGCTTCTCTCTACAGACAGGCACAACTTATTACACCATCCTTTATCAAGCTTCAAAAGTCATTTTCAGAGATTTTTCAGCATTGGCCAAGGCTGTGGAGGGTCATGGGGGAGAAGAGGCAGGGTTAAATGAAGGGGAAGGAAATCTAATGAGGAAGCATAAAACAGAAGTTAAGGAGTAACATAGCACCCAACCCCATTTGATGATGACTATTTAGGCAGGCAGTTTAAGTGAGCATGAGGAGGGTTGCTCAATTTGGGACTTCAGGGCACTGCCCAGAGGCCAACAATGCACCATGTCTGGAGCAGGTGGTTAGCAACCTCAACACCATGTATATTACCTGCAGGACCTGGGAGCAGATGCAGAAAAAAAAATGGCGGGCTTAAAGGAATTTGGAAACGAATGGTTGACACAAAGATTGCTTTCTGCAACATGTTTCACAAGTACTCCTCACCCACACAAAGCCCTCACACAGCCTTGCAGCTTATTCTTTGCATCTCCTGTATACCCTTACCTTAGGAGATGCAATGTAGAATCATAAACCTTACTATGCTCACATCTTTCTAGACTTTAACACCTCAAATCCTTTTAGAACAATCAAGCCAGAGAAGTATAAGGTAATGCATCTGGGGAGGGCAAACAAAGCAAGGGAATACACAATAAACAGGAGGATATTTAGAGGGGTAGAGGAAGTGAGAGACCTTGGAGTGTATGTCCACAGGTCGCTGAAGGTGGCAGGACAGGTAGATAAAGTGGTGAAGAAAGCATATGGAATGCTTTCCTTTATTGGCTGAGGTATAGAATACAAAAGCAAGAATGTATAAAACTGGTTAGGCCACAGAAAGGACATAATTGCTCTGGAGAGAGTACAGAGGAGATTTACAAGAATGTTGCCAGGACTGGAAAATTGCAGCTATGAGGAAAGATTGGATCGGCTAGGGTTGTTTTCCCTAGAACAGAGGAGGCTGAGGGATGGCTTAATTGGGGTGTACAAAATTATGAGGGGCCTAGATACAGTAGACAAGAAGGACCTGTTTCCCCTAGCGGAGGGGTCAATTACAAGGGGGTACAGATTTAAGGTGATTGGTAGAAGGATTAGAGGGGACAGGAGGAAAAACCTTTTCACCCTGAGTGTGGTGGGTGTCTGGAATTCACTATCCGGATCGGTGGTGGAGGAAGAAACCCTCAACTCATTTAAGAGGTACCTGGACCTGGACCTGCACCTGAAGTGCTGTAACCTGCAAGGCTGTGGACCAGGTGCTTGGACGGTGGGATTAGAATGGGCGGCTGGATTTTTCAGCCAGCGCAGACACGATGGGCTGGATGGCCTCTTTCTGTGCCGTACCTTTTCTATGGTTCTATGATACAGAGTTTGGCATCCCTGTTACATGCAGGTTGTGTGCATGTCTATCACTGCATCTATGCTCCTTTAGCTTCCAAACACAACATGCTGTGGGTGCAACAACATCTACCATAAGGCCACAAATCCAACATGCAGAAAGGTCTCAATGGTCAAACGTAATTGCCAAAGGCATTTCTCTGCTGACGTGCAAGGAACTCTGATGCAGTCTGTGGACCCACCTACATCGGTGCCCATCTTAGGTAATGATAGACCTCCTTGTAATGAATCCTCTGGAAATCCTTGTAGTTTTCTAGCGCTTAGGATAAAAGGAATTTCAAAAGGTGTTTCCATGCTATCCAGATGGGACTGCAATCGATCTTAGGAAAACTGCTTCCTCAGCACTGTCCAAGCGCAAAACCCTAAGCACTATGCTTTAAGTTCAAATTGTGCTCAAGGCATCTTCCCCAGTTCTGCTCTCCACCTCAGCCTGGTGTGTGCCTGCACCAATGGCACACTTCAATGGAATTTCAGGTCCTACCTTTATAATATGTACTACGCATTATCTCGAGCATGTGGTCAAATATAAACTATTTAGCTTAAATTGTTTTTCCCCAAGTGATAGCTCTGAGAGCTACCAGTTGAAATTATTCACAAACAGCATCAATAAAATTACATTAAAAATGTAAAGAAAGAAATAACTTGCATTTATCCAAACATCATTCAAGTCCTCAGTACATCCATCCCAAAATACTTCACAGTCAATGAAGCACTTTTAAAATGTAGTCACTGTTATTATGTAGACAGTGAAGTAGACAATGAAGTAGACAATTTGTGCAAAGCAAGGTCTCAGAAACAGCAATGAGATAATTGAGTGGATAATCTGTTTTTGGCTATGTTGTTGAGGGGTTAAAGATGACAAGGGAAAGTTCCCTGCTCTTCTTTGAATCGTATCATAGGAGCTTTTACACTACCTGAACAGGAAAATGGGATCTAGCTTTAATGTCTCAACGAACAAATGACACCTCCACCAATGTGGAACTTCCTCAATACTGCATCGATGTGTCAAACGAAGTTACATACTTTGATTCTGTAGCAGGGCTTGAATCTTCAATTTTCTAGCTCTCGAAGCTCGAGCTTCACTCTCATGGCATTTGAAAGAATGGCTTTTGAGCTCCAATGAACGTTACACTTGTCTTAAATATTGAGAAGACTGAAGCCATTGTCTTCGATCCCCTCTCCAAATTCCACTCCCTAGTTCCCAACTCCATCCCTCTCCCTGCAACTGCATGAGACTAAACCTGACCATTTACAACTTTGGTGTCATATTTGACCCCGAGATGAGCTTCCGACCACATATCCACGCCATCACTAAGACCACCCATTTCTACCTTCGCCCCTGCCTCAGTTCATCTGCTGTTATAACCCTCATTCGTGCCTTCATTACCTCTAGACTTGACTATTCCAAATCACTCCTGGTTGGCCTCCCATATTCTACCATCTGTAAATTTGAGGTCATCCTAAACTCTGCTGCCTGTGTCTTTATATTTATTTATTTAGAGATACAGCACTGAAACAGGCCCTTCGGCCCACCGAGTCTGTGCCGACCAACAACCACCCATTTATACTAACCCTACAGTAATCCCATATGCCCTACCACCTACCTACACTAGGGGCAATTTTTTAAAACAGCAAATTTACCTATCACATGCAAGTCTTTTGGCGGTGGGAGGAAACCGGAGCACCCGGAGGAAACCCACGCAGACACAGAGAGAACTTGCAAACTCCACACAGGCAGTACCCAGAATTGAACCCGGATCCCTGGAGTTGTGAGGCTGCGGTGCTAACCACTGCGCCGCCCTATAATCATACCAAGTCCTGATCACATGTTCACTCCTGTGCTCGCTGACCTAAATTGGCTCCCAGTCAAGTTAGGCCTCGATTTTAAAATGCTCATCCTTGTTTTCAAATCCCTCCATGGCCTCGCACCTCCATATTTCTGTAGCCTCCTCCAGCCCCACAACCCTCTGAGATAACTGCGCTCATCTAATTCTGGCCTCTTGAGCATCCCTGATTTTAACTGCTCCACCATTGGTGATTGTGTCTTGAGCTGCCGAGGAATTCCCTTCCTAAATCTCTCCACTTTTCTACCTCTCTTACTTCCTTTAAAGACATTTTATAACACCCTCTTTGACCAAGCTTTTGTCCATCTGTTCTAATATTGTGATACGTGGCTTAGTATTTAATTTTGCTTTCTGATGCTCCTGTAAAATCGCCTTGGAATATTTTATTACATTAAAAGTTCTATATAAATACAAGTTGTTGTTGTTCAGAAACCGAGAGACCTGCTGTGCATTTCTAACAATTTAATTGTACCATTTCATCACTATTCCATTTGTATCAGCTTGTCAAGATGCCTCACCTCCACATTCTGAAACATTACGTGCACCAGTTGACCTTTGGCTCCCTTGGTTCTCAGAGTTTGGGCAGGGCTCACACGAAAGCTGTCCTTCTTCATCCTGATATGTGCCACTAGGACATAAAATGCACTTCTCCTGTTCGCCATCATAGTACGTGCCGACACTACAACTAACTAACAACAGAAATCAGAAGGAGCAGTCACTATATAGATGGAAGAGAATACATTTTTCAGAATTGACAAGATAATCTTCGCACTTTGTACTGACTTGTTGAAAAACATAAAAATTGCTTTTTATGGAGCTATGTAAAAAATGCTGAAAGATAACTAAAGCAGACTGCGAGACACCAATAAATGTAATTGCAAACAGATTTAAATCTGCTTCGTGTAAAATGTCAAAAGCACATCTGACCTTTCATGTTGATTTTGAATTTGCTTTTATCTTAATGTAGCATTAACGCTTATGTTATTACATGGCGAATGCTTGTATTACAGTGATATGCTTCTATGATTTAATTTGTATGAGTTGTGCATGAACTACTAACATTTGGCATAGGCTTAGATTATAACAGATAATATCTTATTTTAAATAATCAAACGATTAATTATCCCAGCTACACTGTGATGTGAATTGTTTACAGCACATTGTGGAACCCAGGTTCTTCCTGATGCTATTTATACTTAATTTTTATAGATTTATTTTCAAGTAGCCTGAACTGGTAATATTTTTAGTACTCCAAAGACTATACAATGAAAACATGTGGCAATGCCTACCCAAGGGATCCTGCAAACTTCAATGCAAAGATATCAAATGCAATACATATTTTTCACAACATTTTTTGATGTGGGAAACTTTTGATCTAAGACATTCAACTGCATTTATATGTTGCTCCTCAGCAGAAAGAAAAACTTATGTTTTGACTTTTCTTTTTATAAGTGACATGCTCACTTTTCCTCATTGTCTTATATGCCCTGGAATATCAGTATTGCAAATGCATCTCATGGCATGTTGTTATATTAATTGTATTCTAAAGAAAATAAATTGTTAAATCTCCTTCTTTGGCCTCCTTATCTCGAGAGACAATGGGTAAGCGCCTGGAGGTGGTCAGTGGCATGTGGAGCATTTGTAGTTCTACATTTAGTATGTATGCCCTTTTTGCATGGCTCCCAAAGACAGTGTTGGAAAATATTACTCTTCTATTTTGTAGACCCAAGTGGCCTTTTTATTAAAAGAATTATTTAAAGATTTTGCAAAGTATTTATTATAAACAAATGCATCCCTAAGATAATGCATAGTCCTATAAATATATCTGGGTGTACTTCCGTCTAACCATTCAGATTAGTTAGCAAAGGAATGCAGTCCAATGGGTCATCTTGTGATGATGTGAATCAGAGTGTGGAATACTATAGTTGAATTGGATTTGATTTTTTTTCTCCTCTTGCCGCATTTCTAATACAAAAACACTCTGAACGTGACATCATTAAGGTTACTGAACTTCAATTTGATTCCACATAATAAATACAATTGAGCTGGTACAGTACATTGATGTTTACGTGCTAAGCTGTGCTACAAAGTAACATGATGTGAAATCACACCCACAAATACCCATGTACCGAGTTCCTGTGATCTTTGACAAATTGACAACCAAGAGACACCAATCATACTCAGCACTTCTTCACAAGGGTGAAGGAAAGGAAGGAAAACTAAAGGGTGAGAAACACTGGATGATTTTTGTGCAATTCATAGTTGTTGACTCATGTGACATTGGTGAAAGCCAAGGAGGAGGTTATCCGTGTGAAAAAACAACAAATGGGGCTAAAAAGGACATTTATAATTTATGTTTCTACTTTTTTTGTTTAACAAGTGGCATGTTCACTTTTCCTCATTGTCTATCTTCTATGCCCTGGAATATCAGTGTTGCAAATTTGCATTTCCTTTTATTAATTGTATTCTAAAGAAAATAGATTATTAAATCATCCAGAATAACAAACAGCAATAATCAATTTTGCACATCATTGACCTTGCGTGATACCAGTTGATTTAATGCTCTTCCCAGCCAATGTGGTTGCTGTGAAATGGTATGGCCAAAATAATTAGCTTGTGCTGTTGATGTTATGAGTTTGGTGTAAAACCGGCATCAGTATTGGTATAAATTCAGTACCATATTATTTTTTCCTTCGTTCTTTTTCTGAAAATGTTCTTCCTTTGCCACTTTTCCTCCCCTAAAAGTGTTTATAGAGGCAACAAGTACTCTCCAGTGTCTCACTTAAGTAAACTTTATGTGTTAGCAGGCTGGTCAACCTGCCTTTTTGGCCAGTAAACCATGTGTGAGCTTCATTCTTTTGCATTAATATGTAGTAATGTCGTGGAAACCAGTGCATGGAAATCAATGTGCAATTCCTCAATTTTTGCACAGAAATTCAGTTTGTCCACAGAGAACTGGCTGGACTGACGGAAAGTTAATGTTGAAAGAGGGATCAAGTATTTGGAATATATACTATCAACTTTTGGTTTGCAAGAGTTACATTTTTCAATACTTTTTGGGCACTTTTGTTTGAGACTTTTGTCCCTGATTTTTAAGGGAATGAAAAATCTGAATATTATAACTCCAAGGGGTATTACTCTCCTGTGTTATTTGGAAGAGGAAGAAAAATATGAAAGGAGAGATGTGCAGTTGGCTCATCTGTACTAGAACCATGAAATTATATTTTATGCCCTTCTAAGAGGTTTGACATCTCATCTGCAAGACAGCAACTCCAAGAGTGCGGCACTCCATCAGTGCTGCATTGCAACGTCAGCCTAGATTATGTGCTCAAGTCCCTGAAGTGAGGCTTGAACCCATGACCTTCAATAGACAGGGTACTATCACTGAGCCAAGGTTGACAATTATCCATCCTTACACATCCATACCCACACAGCTGCCCACATGGACCCTGGCGCACCTACCTCTCTGTCCAATCCTTCAGTATATTGAAGCTGAACAAATCAGACTTCTGAAGACTGAAACCCAGGGCCTCCATGTCAGCAGTGTGAGCATTCACAAAAGATTCTTCCATTATGTAAAGGACCTGCTTCTCTCTAAGCTCTCATTCAGATGTCACTGGACTTCATGCATTTGAACTAGGTAATAATGCATGTCGGCCGACATTGGACTCCTACATAGCCATTGGCAAATCTTACATAATTTTTGACACCATCTCTAATATTACTAATATAGCATCCTTCTTTTAAATGCTGGCCCCATGAAATCCAAATTTCCATGCTCTGCAGGTTGCGAATTGACTTTCTGACCACTTTCTTCTTGGTCCTCCATTGCCAGAAGCATATGCTTCAGATAACAAAATTACTGAGGAACATGATGTTCATGCGCCATTGGCAAATATTTATATTTTGCATTGCTGGTACTCAGAAATTAACCTCCTACCAAAGAGAATTTGGATGCCTCTGACAGCACTTTGGTTACTTTACAGGGCTGCCTTCAACAGTGCTCCTATCATTGGAGGCAACTTGTAAAATAAATAGAATATTATAGCCTGGTTCAGACCCCTGAACTGTGCTGAAAAAGAATTTCTAATCAGTCCAGACCTTTTCAAAATTATACAGTTTACCTTCTTATTATTCCTTCTAGATAACCACAATAATTTCCCCCTGTTCTAGTTCCTCAAACAGCTGTTTGTTAACATTTATCCATGTTATATAAAAACAAAATCTACTTGGCACAATTAAGGATTACAAAAATAATTAACAAAGAATATTTTCTCCCTTTTTGAGCACTTTGGCCTGTCCATCTGATGATATAGCCATATGCTGTGGCATCACACTGAATAGGGGATGAATCAAATCAAAGAGGTCATGGTCTCACATTTTACCACTTTCTTAATAGGAATCACACCTAGACGTGTCAAGGAAAATCACAAACAACTGATTCAGATTATTGCACACAGTGTCATCAGAGTCAGCCCATCAGAACAGTTCACACGCTGAGGGCATGCTGTGTAACCATGTGTACAATGCATCAATCACAAACTAGCATGAATGCAGAAGCATGAGATTTTAACATGGGCAATAAAAAGAATATATATCACATTTAACCTTCATTTCCAACTAATTACAAGACTGGAAGGCTTTCGAGAGTACAGGAATTCTCAATGAACAGCCACCACTATATTTAGAATAAATGCTGACATGATCGCTATTTGATTCAATGATTAAATCCAAATAGACTGATCACAACTTGAAATTAATTATGTATAATAATGATTGGCATATTATTACATTTAATGTTTGCAAAATTAAGTACTTAAAATATAAATGTTTTTGCATAAACCACAATCTTTTAAAGGAATGGGCCATTGCATTGGTTTATGTATTAAATGTATGCACACATCTGTATTTTATGGAATTGAACCAACATTGGAAGCCCTCTGTAGTCTATTATCACAGTTCTTCATTCATAGATAAACAAACATGGATGAAAAAACAAGCATACCAAAAGCTACTGGAGACAATTTCTTCCACATTATTAGTACCTTGGGAAAAAGCTGCTACCACTCCCGAGGCTTGTAAAACAAACCTAAGCTCTCAGATGTTGTAAAGCTAAATATCAATCAACCTGATCGAAAACATATCCAAAGTAAAGTTGTTTTAAATTCAGTTCCTGATGGGTTGGCACACACTGTCTGATAAATCAGTTACTCGTAGAATGGTTACAGGACAGAAGGAGGCCATTCAGTCCATTGTGTCTATATCGGCTCCAGGAACATAGGAAATAGGAGCAGTAGGCCATTCGGCCCCTTGAGCCTGCTCCGCCATTCTTATACCCCAAAGCCATTTTCCCGCAGTATCCCCATATCCCTTGATATCTTTAAAATCTTGAAATTTATCTTTCTGTCTAGAATATACTCGATGACTGAGCCTCCTTAGCCCTTTTGGGAAGGGAATTCCAAAGATTCACCACACTCTAAATGAAGAAATTCCTCCTCATCTCGGTCCTAAATGGCCTACTTCTTATTCTGAGACCGTGTCCACTGGTTCTTGATCCCCCAGCCAGGGGAAACTTGCATCAGCCTTGTAAGAATTTTGTAAGCTTCAATGAGATCACCTCTCATTCTTCCAAACTCTACAGAATACAGGCCCAGTCTCCTCAATCTCTTCTTATAGGGCAATCCCGCCATCCCAGGGATCAGTCTGGTGAACCTTTGTTGCACTCCCTCGAGGGTAAGTATATCCTTCCTTAGGTAAGGAGACCAAATCTGTACACAATAGTCCAGAGTGGTCTCACCAAGGCTCTCTGCAATAGCAAATCAGCTAATCCCATCCCCGTCCTTTCCCCATAGCCCTGCACATTTGCAAACTTGTAGCATAATATCCAAATAAAAATTAATTTCTTAAAACTGAATTGTTGTATCTTTTGATTCTTTCTAGAATTACCGTGGTGATTGTCAATATCTGTCAATATCTTAAACCATAATAAATGCAAACCACTTGGTAATTATAGATTAAAACAGATGATGGAGCCTAATAATAGTATCTCAGCTCATCAACGTGTTAGTCTTTTGCAACATACTCCAAAGTGCATAACTGCATATGTAACATATACAAATGTAGTGATTTCTTCTTTTCTCTGTCTTTTCCCCTTTTAGCAGAGTGCTATTGGGGGACAGCTGGAGTTTGTGATCAAATTATAAGCTGGCAAAACAATGACATTATATCACATGACAGCAATGAACTTATTGTAAAACTTCAATATCATAAGTAGACCAACTGATGTGTTATATCCTGTAAACTATTACACTTATCACTATAACACTCAATTTGGTGCCAAAGTATTGCAATTTTATATTAAAAGTCCTAGAGGCCATGAAAATATCTGAGTGATATAACATCACTTACACTAATAATGAATTTATAAGTGGCTACATAGCTTTCAGCACCACAGCAGAAAACATCTTCCTGTATCACTAGGTCTTAACAAGAATAAAAAGTATACATCAAGAAAACACTGCAGAGACCACCACCTTCTTTCATATATCAAAAAAATGTGGTATAAAGTCTCGATACGTTTGGAATGCTGCATCTCTCACTGCCCCATCCCCTGCCCTCCCCATGATGGCTCAGTGTGTAACAGCATCACCCACATTACACACAGGTCAGAGATGTCCCAAGTATGATCCTTGATCTGTGCTGAGTTAGCTGATCTCAGCCAGAATTTCAGTGTCCCCAAAATAGAGATGGAAGAAAAAAAATTAGCCAGAGTTCTTTTTCTGGATCTCAATGTGACTCACGGCCTTCAGGAGTAAAGAGGAAAAAATATAGAATCATAGAATGGTTACAGCACAGAAGGAGGCCATTATGCCCATCATGTCCATGCTGGCTCTCTGCAAGAGCACTCAGCTGGTCCCAATCCCCTGCCCTTTCCCTGTGGCTCTGCAAATCTTTTCTCCTCAAACAATTATCCAATTCCCTTTTGAAAGTCACGCTTGAATCTGCCTCCACCACACTCTCAGGCAGTGCATTCCTAACCACTTGCTGCGTAAAATAGCTTTTCCTCATGTTGCCTTTGGCTCTTTTGCCATATACCCTAAATCGGTGTCCTCTGACTCTCGATCCTTCCGCCAATGGAAACAATTTCTCTCTATCTACTTTGTCCAGACCACTCATGATTTTGAACACCTCTATCAAACTTCCTTTCAATCTTCTCTTCTCTAAGGAGAACAGCCTCAGTTTCTCCAAACTATCCATGCAACTGAAATCCTCATCCCTGCAACCATTCTCGTGAATCTTTTCTGCACCCTCTCTAATACCTTCATATCCTTCCTAAAGTGTGGTGCCCAGAATTGGACACAATACTCCAGTTGAGGTCAAACCATTATAAAGATTCACCATAACTTCCTTGCTTTAGTATTCGATGGAAAATAAAATAAATAAAAATGATATTCAGCATGCAAAAAGTTAAATGTGCATAGCTCACCCAATGGCAACACTGAATTTGTTGCAAATTTGAACTACTTTTTGGTGCAATATGTGGGAAGGGGGAGGGTGATTTTAACCCATTCCACCTGTCAGCAGCAGGACAGCAACGCAGTTAAAAGCATGAAAACTTACTCCTGCAGGTCTCACTCAATTACTTCCCACACACATTTTTACGTGACCGAGGCAGCAACCAGAAGCAGGCAGGTCTCATGAATACTTGCAAAGGGTCCATGATGTCATTTTTAACCCAATTTTAACTGACTCAAAACCCATTCATTTTCATCAAATCGGGACCTAATCAGTTTCAGAGGACCATTGGTAGCACTATTTAGAGGATACTCGGGTGCAGATGCTCAGACCATGGAGCTCAGAGCACTAATGTTTTTTTGGATTTTCGATGGATTTTTGAGCTTGGAGATTGCTTGTTTCTGATTTTTTTTTTTGTTTTACTCACCCTGACTCTGCACACATTTGATCATGGGTGCCTTTCTTTCTTCTCTGTTTTGGATGGAGCAGCAACAGCAACAGCTTCAACAACCACGTGGAATAGCCAGTGAGCCTGTTAGAAGACACCAGGCATGGTGGACTGCTCGTAGAAGATCTTACCCAACCCACAGGCTCTGTAGGCCAAGAGTATTTTGGATTTCTGTGAGGAACAAGACCTGCTGCCTGCTGGGCCAGGTGGCCATCCTTAGTCAGTGGTTGTGAAAGTCATGAACATATTTACATTTTTTGCTTCAGGTTCCCTCCAGGTTCCCCTTCAGGAGGCATCCCGGCAATTCCCTGTCTGCATTGCACAACCGCATTAAGCAGGTCATCAATGTCCTATTTGTCAGGGACAACTAATGGTGAGGGAACGGCTGTGTTGACATCCTGAGAGGGGGCATCATACGATGCTCCCATGGGGCAGTGGCTCATCACTCCCACTGATCTGCAGGAGAGTGCAGGAGATAAGTGATGCCTTGACAGCTGTTTTCCATGTGGCCCACCAAACTCTTCAAGGTGGAACATGCATTGGAGCCCAGAGTCTGAGTGGCAGCTAATTGAGCTTCCATCAAAGCTACAAAAGCTGGTCAGACAGGTTTCTGGTGTGAGGGCCACGCTGCCGCATCCTTGAAGGTGGCCACACACTCCAAGGTAGACTGCAGAGTGATGATACCATTCGACAGAACACCACCCAAGCTGGAAGTGGACTCCTCCATACTTGCAGTCATAGTGTGGAAACACGCAGGCAGATCTTCTAATTCCTTGTATATTCGCTTGTGTGACACATGTATTTTTCATCTTATTGCTGGGCTCCTGAAGTCCACATCACTGTCCTGTTCAGCAGAGTTGGGAGACAACCTTGCCCTTCGGTGAGCTGTCTCCTGGACTGTCCCTGCCACCACTGCCTGCTCCTGTTCATTCATGTACATTGCTTTATTAAGTGCAGACCCCTCTAACTCACTGACTAGCTTAGGCAGGATGCAAATCTCTGTGCTGGTGCTTGAGGGACTTGGGCACAGAAATATTCTTGTCCTCAGAGGTGTATTCTTCAGAGTCTTTCTGCAGAGAAGGACCTAAAGGAAAGAGAAATGGGACAAAAGTTATCGTAGCACTGATGGGCTGGACAGTCATAGACATCAGGCTTCACAATGCAGGTTAAAGTTGTCAAGGTGTGTAAATGTGCAATTTTTTGAAGGGGTACAAGTAATAGACAGACAGCCCGTCTGCTAACTTCGCCATCTCCAATGTGCATCACTCTTGAATGGCCACTGATTTCCACAGATTTGTGCTCCATCTGGATGAGGGTCATAATGATAAATGGTTCCCCCCAGTCCTATTCCTCACCTTTGTATTATGCCTGCAGCAAGAGATGACGAGAGTTAGCGATTGGCTACTGAAAAGGAAAGTAAACATGCATGGGGTTTCTGCATGTAGTGCATATACTAAGAGGGAGAAGTAGCAAGGTACAAGATGAGGCTATGTTGAATGGAAAGCAAATGGCTGGAGTTTGAAATAAGGATGGAGTTATGAGAGAGGTTCCTGGTTCTATAATTGCTGCCATGTCAGAACAAAATGCTATTAGTGGCTGTTGTGAAGGTAACATGCAAGATGTGAGTGTTTGGAATGAGCAGTAGAGGTGCCCTTGTGATTGGTGATGAAGGATACAATGCAGGAGAGGGAATTATTCAGCTGTTGCTATGAGTAGAAATGTTTCTAGGTGTTACTAAGAGAGATAAAGAAACAGAAAGTTGTACTCATCTTGCTACTCCTGTCAGGTCACTGATACATTTCCTACATTGAATCCAGGTCCTGGGAGTGATTCTCCTAGAAATGACCATCTCTGTCACATCTCTTCGAGCCTGGTGTATGTAGGTTTTAAGAATCTTCTTTCCACAACTGGGAAACAGACAAACCTCCTTGATTTCACCTCTTGCACTAAGACTTCCAGGGAGACATCAGAGAGCATTGCATCCAAATTATCTACTTTCCACACATTTAATACAAGTTCCTGTTCAAAACTCAAAAGAAGTATGGTGAAATGGTATTATTATAGAGTCTGCATTAGCATGCTGTACAACATCCGTAATTTCCTCAGCTAGTCTTATTGCTGAACAGATTTTCTACTTATTGGTATGAAGAGGTAGAACAGTACATTAAGAATACTGAAAATCTGCAACAACAACAAAAACTTTGGTGGGATTTAATTCAAACATTCAAAATTATTTTCTGAAAATACTAAAATGTAAATTTTCAAAAATTACTGCAACCTCTACCTGTGCACAACACAATGTGCTTAGTGACCTTTAAATTTGCTCTTTTTAAGCCAGTATAACATCGCTAGCCAAAAATTAAAACATTCACTTTTCACCAACTGTAAAAATACTGGTCAAAATAACAGTGAGGCGAATGGCATTCACCATGATTTACGCGCAAATTTACTGCAACTTCAGACAAGCGGCAATTCTGTGGTTAAGCTTAATACTTCCAAAAACTGCTGTCTGAGTTGCATCACTTCACCGTTAGCTTCATGAATACGGCACCTCATCATTTACCTCACAATTGAAATGCATTGAATATCATGAAGTTGCTGCATTTGTGTGGTAGATATGAACGGAACTCGCTACAGAAAAGTAAATCTTCTCCATTCCAGGCAAAGTATCCTTTAACAATGTGTTAAGTATCAATTACTGCCAAACAACCCTGTTGGCACTGAAAATTAACTATTACAAGTATGGAGCCTCATTCTTTCAGATTTTAATTATTGTTGGATATTTTAAAAATTAATGATTATTTTTTATTTTATTTTTCCTTTCTGCGTCCTCTCTCTCTTCATTCCATCTTGTTTATTTCTCAATCTTCAATTTGATTAGGAGATACCCTGTTGCTTGCCCTGTTCACTCAGGTCCCAGATGCCCTGTTTCCCTTGCTGCGCAGTTATAAGCTCACACCCTCAGCAACTTGCCATGCAAAAAATTTAAAAATCTAAATGTGCAAGGGCAAATCTAAGCAACAGCAGATGCTGTTAGATGCCCTGCTTTGGCAAAATGTGGCTCATCAAATCTCGTCTATAACACAAAGACAACTTTGTGTATGCAATTAATAAATATAAGCAGTGTGGTAAAAGGTTGTATGAGCTTCAAATAAAAAAATTGCATAAATTTTCCATGCATAAGTCAAAGTTGATTAAAACAGTAAATATACATAAAGACAGAATATAAAAGTCAAAATAACCATAATTCCGAGCATTGTTTGGTTTAGTGATAGTGATAATGCTTCAATATTTCAAAAAGCTACTTCAGTTATATTATGAATCTTAGATCATGGTTTCCCTCCTCTGTGCTGACCATGAATTTCAAACCTTTTTAATGAATGGACAAAAAATTGTGAAGTCGCAAGTGCGGAAGCAGAAAGACCAGACCCTCGAGTTTTGTACCCACCACATCTGTTGTTCTGAAGAATCTGACCAGTTCCACATGGTTCCTGTAAATCCACTGTTTTTACTCTTTTCTTAGCAACCTCATAGTCCGCTCCAGCTACGTGCAGGTAGAACTGTTCCCTGTTGATTGATTTCCTCAATGTTCTTGTTGTTTTTCGAAGCCTTTTCTCAGTCTTTCTTCGTATGCATCCAAAATCACAGGTTTCTACAAGAATTCAACAGAGCCAATCATACAATTACATGAAATAATATCAGTCTACTAGACAGAATCTCTGAGAACCTCGAGAGGAAGCACCAATTCACCACTATACCGCTGACTATGTAAACATGCTTTACTTCCATCACTAAGTCATTCAAAATACAAGTTATAAGTACAGACCAACCAGCACCATAGAAATCAGTTTTACACAACATGGAAATGGAGATGTTTCCTTCAGATGTATGAAGCCAAGTTAATGGTCCTCATCTAAATTTTTTTTAATATTGTGCCCAAATTAATATTGCACATATGAAACCTTTATTTAGCCAGGCAAGATCAATTGTTAAATGAATGTTAGTTTTTTTTGCTTTCAGCTGCTTCCAAGTTGAAGGCCACATCCCTTCCAACCAAAAATCATTGACTTCTAAAAACAGGAGATACTTTTGTTAAGAACAGATAACAGGGAAGAGAGATGAGAGAAAATAAACAATGATCACAGGAAGAAATATGTAAATTCACCTTCTGAATTCTTCAAACCAACCTGTCACCTCCTCTGGTTTCATTTCAACCTCAAATATAGCAGAAATGGTTGATCCCTCACTTGTCATTGCCTTGTGATTCCAATCGTCATGACTTTTCTTGGAGGAGCTGCACTTCACATTTACAAAGTTCAGCTGACAGTTCTTTGAACTAGGAAAATTAGGCTTTTCTGTGTGTTGACATAAACACAAATGAACCTGATTAGTAACTGGAAAGGGCTTTAATTTATTATCTGATCCATACTTAAGCAAGGTGGATTGGTTTGGAGGAAGTGTAAATGAATTGCCTGTGATGGATATATGCTGCTAGCACATTTAGGTAGGTATTTAAAAATACCCATTGTATTTTTTTGGGGTACATTTGTAGCTCAGTAATCATCATCAGTTTACAGGAGCATTTCGATATAATTTTCTTTAATCTTGCACAGTGGAGCCGGAGAGGTGAGGAGATAGTACACTGAATATAACTGGGTTATAGATTATAATACAAATAGGTACTGACAGCTGCTGGGTTTGGTTCCGCTCAAGAGTACCAGTCACCTTCCAGTACCTTGCCAAGCTGCCTTTCTTCATGTATGAGCCCAGACAGTTGGTGTTGACAAGTTATCTGCCCTCAGGGTAAATTAGCCAAGCCTGAGCCTGTACTCACCTAGTGTCTACATACAGAAGAGATCACTGGGTGAGCAAAACAATCAGCTAGTTTTTTCCCCCTCCCTACATGAGGAAGACTGAAGCCAGTTGCTGTGCCCCAGTTTACCCAGAGATCACCTAACTCAGCACAACCCTGGAACTTTCTTTCCTGTATGGCTGTTAACTGAGGCATCAAGAAAGTTAAGGGACATGTTAATTAATTTGCTGTTCTGCTATTATCTGAGTAATCTATACAGCTAAATATGTGAAAATTGAATGTATTTGGTTTTGAGTGAAGTGAGTTTTAATTTGATGGACGATTAGTGAAGGCAATGATGAAAGACATGGCATGGTTAATTTCACTTCATGAGTAAACAGCTGCATAGAGCAGAATAACACCACAAATGATCCAAGCTTTAATTATTTTTTGACTCACTTTGTCAATTGTGCAGATGGAGCAGTAATACTCTGAACAATTATTTTCTGGTTTGATCTTTAAGAAAGGCTGAGCTAGCAGCCTAAGTGACTCACATTCCTTAGAAATGCAGCTATATACCTGAAGAGACCTGCTTTAGACTCCGTTTAAGCTTCTCTTTGATTCGTCTTAACTCACATCTTCCTGTGTTGATTTTAAAAGTTGCTGTTGTCTTTACTGTTAGCAGGTTTGTAGCATTGAACCCTGGAAAGAAAAAGGGCAACATTCCTTAAACAGGTAAGTACTGACAGAAATTTTAGTATACAGCAGACTGCAACAGGAGCTCCAGGTGTGCACCAAATAGTGAATAATGACTTCATGCTTAAAGAACTCATTTTATAAAGTGTTTGCTTGCACTGGAATTCAAAGGTTTTATACTTATTCACACTGTTTCATTGTGAGAATATTCAAACAACTAAATAGCTAATTGAGGCAATTAATGGCCTGGAATTTGAGTAGAAATAATGATGAGGCAATAAATATTCATCATTATTGAGCAGTAAATCGAACAGCACTTCTGGCATGCACACGAGTAGTTAAGTGCAGATTTCAGGAAGTTGTTGCCCGAGTTGCCCTGCTCCTTCAAAAGCTTCAGTATAACAATATCTCACCAAAAGACTCGGCATTCACATACACATACCTGGAAGGTGTGAATTTGGGGCTCCTTTAGACTAGATACCCACTAAACACACCAGAAAAAGTTAAGACTTTTTCATTCAAGTGTAAGTGAATTTTTAACAACTGCCAAACAACCTCTCTGGCACTGAAAATTAATTTTTATAAGTGTGGAGTTTCATTCCTTCAGATTTTAATTATTGTTGAAATGTTTTTAAATTAAAAAGTTAAAATAAAAACTTAATTTATTAACATTTTCCTTCTTTCTTGTTTATCTTTCTCTTAATCCCATCTTTCTTACCCTCTCTATTTCACTATCTGTGCATAATTTACATGATTGAATTAAATATTCGAATTTATTGGCTGGAATTTTACGCCGCCCCAGTGACGTGGGAGCGGCGTAAAATTGAGCAAAAGGCTCAGAGAGGCCTACCCGCCCCAATTCCGGCTCAGACCAAGTTTACGGAGGTCCGGCGAGGGGGGCGGGGGGTGGGAAACGGCCCACCTGCCCGCGGCCAATCGACCCTTAAATGGCCACTTAACGGCCCTCACCCGCCTCCACGGGTATTTTACCCGTGGCAAGCGGGTGTGCCGGGGATGTGAAAGGCCACCCAGCTATAGCTGCCGGCCTTTCTGCACCCCGGGGTGGCGGGGGGGGGGGAAGGAAGTCGGGCACAGGGTGCCCGATTGAGGGCCACCCCCACCTCCCAACCCAGCCCTGGGATCCAAGACGCCCCCCTCTCCCCAAACGACCACCCTAGCCTCATCAGGGCATGACCAATTCCCCTGGTGAGGCAACCCAAACTTACCTTCAGTCCCGGCTCCTTGGTATCCTCCTCGGTCGGCTGAGCTGCAGTCCCAGCAGTGGCCACCGCTCCCGGGCGGTAGTCCCGCCTCGGGCCAATTAAAGCCTGGGGACCCATAAAATACAGGACGGATCCCCAGGCTGGGCGGAAGCAGGTTCGCCACCGGCATTTACGTCGGAGTCCAGCTCCTGTCTGCCCACTGTAAAATTTCGGCCACTATTTCTGGTTTAGACTGCATGTCACAGTAAGTATTGCTCAATCTGGTTGGCTAAGGAGAAATACAGTTGCTTGCTAAAATCTGGAATGCTAGAATCTATTATTAGGGACGAGATAACAGGGCACTTAGAAAATGATAATATGATTATGCAGAGTCAAAATGGATTTATAAAAGGAAAATCATGTTTGACAAATCTGGAAGAGTTTTTTGAGGATCTAACTCGTAAGATGGATAAGGGGGAACCTATGGATATCTTGTGTTCGGATTTTCAAAAAAGCATTCAATAATATGGCACATAAGAGGTTAATATATAAAATTAGGACAAGAAATTGGGGATAATATATTAGCATGGATTGAGGATTGTCTAATGTACAGAAAACAGAGAGTAGGAATAAACAGGACATCTTGGGGTTGGCAAGCTGTAACTAATGGGGTACCGCACGGATCAGTACATCGGCCTCAGCCATTTACAATCTATATTAATGACTTAGATGAGGCGACTGTGTATAATGTATCCAAGTTTGTTGACAATACAAAGTTAGGTGGGAAGGTAAAAAGTGAGGAGGATGCAAAGAAGCTGCAGAGGGATATAGACAGTTTGGGTGAGTGGGCAGAAACATGGCAGATGGAATACGATGTGGTGAAGTGTGAAGTTGACCAATTTGGTAGGACAAATGAAAAAGGCAGAATTTTTTTGAATGGTGAAAGACTGGGAAATGTTTTCATTCAGAGAGACCTTGGTGACCTTATACATGAATCACAGAAAGTTAACAGGCAGGTACAGCAAGCAATTAGGAAGACAAGAGCTTTTGTTACAGAGGGATTGGAGTATACGAGTTACAATGTCTTCCTACAAGTGAGTCCAGATCTGGAGTACTGTGTGCAGTTTTGGTCTTGTACCTAAGGAAGGACATACTTGCCTTAGAGGGAGTGCAACGAAGGTTCACTAGACTGATTCTGGAGATGAGGGAATGTCCTATGAGGAGAGAGATTGAATAGACTACTAATTGAAATATATATATTCTTATGCAGCTTTACAGGGTAGATACCAAGCAAATGGCTAGCATTTTATGTCAGTGGCAGGAGACGACCTCGCTTTGGAGGTCAGCGGGACCCAGGGCCGCATTTTGCCAGTGGCAGCCAATTAAGTGGCTGCTGCCGGGGCTGCCATCCTTATTAAGGATGGCGGCATGCCCCAACAGCTGCCAGTGCAATCAGAGGGCTGGCAGCTTGGCATGCTCATCAGCACTACTACTAGCAGTGGCCATGCTGGGGCTACACCTGCAGGATGAGGGCACATCGATGGCCATGCCAGTCAGTCAGGTAAGTGGGGTCTGGGGAGGGCCTCAGTAGTGGAGGGCAGACAGTGTTGCTGCCACAGGGGTGGCCACTGCTGTCAGGGGGCCCCTCCATGTGCCAAAGAGTGCCCGAAAAGGAGGACCCCCACAACATTGGAGCATACCGGGAGTCTGCCAGGTTTCGCTGAACGGTCTCCCCATGTGGTAGAGAGTCCCCCAAAAGCTGGTAAAATTCCAGTGGAGGCAGTAAGAGGCCCTTAATTGGCCACTTAAGTGGCTCAATTGGGCTTTGGGTGGGTGGGCTGTATGTCACCTTTCCCACCAGTGGCAAAATGACATGGCAGCAGGATCGGCACAGTACCAGATGCCTTCCTGCACTACTTTGCCAGCCTTCCCGCCTCCCAGCTTGTCCCCAAAGGGTTAGTAAAATCAGGCCCAATGTTTCCCTTGGCTGGGGAATCTAGAAAATGGGGTCGCCATCTCAGAATAAGGGTTTAGCCATTTAGAACTGGGATGAGGAGAATTTCTTCACTCAAAATGTTGTGAATCTTTGAAATTCTCTACCCCCAGAGAGCTCTACAGTTCAACAGATTTTTGGATACTATGCGAATTATGAGATATGGGGATAATACAGGAGGTGGAGTTGAGATAGAAGATCAGCCATGATAATGTTGAATGGCGGAGCAGCCTCGATGGGCAAAATGGCCTACTCCAGCTCCCGTTTCTTATGTTCTTATCCTGTTCACACAGATCCCAGATCCCCTACAGAGAGCGCCGCACTGTTTTGGATTTCCAATCACAACAAGTCACTGTGTGAAAGTCTGTGGGCAAGTGTAAGTGCAGTGAATGCCTAGCGCCATTCATTTGTTGCTGACCTTAAAATCCAGACCAATGTGTTATGCCCTATCCCTGATTTGTGCTGAATTATCTAATTTCAGACTGGGCTTCCACGGGCTGCTACAATTAACCATAGAGTGCCTCAGCTAGGAGTGGGCTCCAGCTCCTGGCCACTGTACACTGGAAAGTGTGCACATTCAGATGCTGGTTGAGGCATGACAGGATCAGACCTTGCTCTGATAACCCCCTGGTCAAACAACCTGCCAACACTCATTGCCTAGGTTCACTTGAAGAATGCGGTATTTAAGAGAGATACCAGAGGCAGCCAGCAATTTATAATTGAAACGCATCTGTGCAAATTATCCTTTGGCGGTATTTTATATCAAAGATTTGTGTTTGTAGATAAAAGAAGAGAGGAAACAAAAAGAGTCAACCAAAGAACAAGCACAGATTTCTAAATGCAATGTTTATTGGAGCTACAAAAAAGTAAAAGATTACATTTTGCAATTAAAGTTTGAAGATTAGGAACAATTTTCTTCAATGTGACAAATGTAATTTTGCCACTTAAGCAATGGTATGTTGTGTAAATCTCTGCATTTATATTGAGCATTCATGAAGGATTATAATTAAGTGACCGCCCCTAATGTTCAAAGTGAATGTATCTGTTTTTCGTGACAATCTGATATTCTTTAACTTTGTTGTCTGAAGACATTTCTGCTGGTTTGCATTTTCTTTCTGAATTGCAAAGAAATCAGTTTTCTCTGTCATCTCAAGGGCAAATTAATCATTAGCACGTGACAGCTGGGGTCATGTTAGGCATTAATAAAATGCAAGTGACTTAAGATATTAGCTGTTCAGCCTTTTGATTAGTCAGCCTCGCATCTGAGCTGCAACGGTCACAATTCAGAAATGAAGGTTTGAGACCTGAATTGGTGCTATATGTCGAGTGAAGCTCATACAGACGCGCGTATTTGTCGAAGGAGACTTTTATTTGATTAGCACTGCAATGCCAATACTGTCAGTTGGTTGTTCTACAAAACAGCTGTTTAACAAGTCACAATTCCCAAATTTTACAGGTCTCACTGATATTTAAATCTCTGATCATTGCACGGCTGTGCATTAGTGCTGATATTTTACTTTCCATGATATAAATACAATAGTGACATCCAATATGTCAGTCTTCGCCACGTCTGGATAATTGGGACTCCAGATTTGGCTAATTGCATTTTCAATTAGAAAATAATTAGCAACAGATGCCGTCATTGTGCATGTGATCTCACTGCTCATTCAAAGAATATGCGCATGTAAAGTTTAACCTTATTGTACGTTTGCTGTTAAAATACTATGATGAAAAGCCAAGTGTGTAACTGTTTTTTAATCACCGTGTGCGCGCTTCACTTCCTTGGTTACTGCCTGTTGCCATCTGCTAAAATAGTGTACGACGCAGGAGAAAACGTCAGACTTGTGCAGCAGGAAACACCAGCAACATTGTATGGAGAGGGGATCAATCAGAATATCTACTTCTGGCAAGCAGAGGAACGAAGAAGCGCAGCCCCCACAGGGCACGTCATGGCAACGAACATACAGCATTGAACTCCGTTCTGGCTGGAGAGCAGATGTACTAAGTCTTGATGTGCGAGCCAACTTGTCAGCAATTACTCTGATGAAGTTGAAGTATCGCTCGCAACTGCCAGACCAAAAACTTAGAAGCTGCACTAAGGTGTGATGATAAACTCATGCCAGAATTATGAACATTGGTGAAAGAGAAAGACTGCAAAGTTTCACACCAAATTGTAGTAGATGTTAAAGTGAATAATAGGTAAAGTACTTTTACCTGTATTGTGTGAATGGCATTTTATACTACTACTATTACTCTGCAATTACTATTACTCTCTCACTCTCCAATTAAAATTGATTAAAAGATGGTCAACAAAGATGGTTGATATCTATATTGAAAATATAAAAAAATAAAAAAATGTGCATTTCATTCAATGAACATCATTTTCCTGTGGCTGTCAACTGACTGAATAGTAAAATATTTATTAATCTATTACTAATTTTAAGTCACTTCAAAAAGTAGGATCAAGTTAATACAGACTAGCAGATCTCCCACACCATTGCTCCTGGATAGTCTGAGGCACAATTGTGATATTTAGCTGCTGAGTTAGTGCTGCATTTAATCCTGATTTCCCCCTTTACAACCACTGCTCAAGTAGTCCCTGAGGGGAAGTGATCTAAATGGGTGCACCATGTTATTGTAGCTGTTTGTAAACTCTGTGGGTCAATATCCGTACAATACCACAGTGGTGATGTTACTGGACTAATGATCCAGGATATGAGTTGAAATCTCACCATGGCAGCTAGGGGATTTAAGTTCAGTTAGTTAAATAAATCTGGAATAAAAAGCTAGTATCAGTAATGGTGGCCATGAAACTACCAGATTGTCCTAAAAACCCATCTGGTTTACTGAAGGAAATCTGCTGTCCTTACCTGGTCTGGCCTATATATGACTCTAGAACCATAGCAATGTGGGTGACTCTGATCCTCTGAAAAGACTTAGCAAGCCACAGTTGCATCAAACCATGACTAAAAGGCACAGTAAGCATAAAATTGGATGGACCACCTGCAACAAACTAGGTGCAGGACACAATGAAGGCATACCCAGCCTAATTAAACCTGCAAAGACCTCCTTACTAACATCTGTGGACTTGTGCCAAAATTGGGAGAACAGTACCACAGACCAGTAAAGCCTGACACAGTCATACTCACAGAATCATACCTTCCAGCAAACGTCCCAGACTCCTCCATCACCATCCCTGGGTAGGTCCTGTCCACCAGCAGTGACAGCACAGTGGAGTACAAGGGCAAGGACCTCTTGCTGCAATTATACAGGGCCTTGGTGAGACCAGCCTGGAGAACTGTGCACCGTTTTGGTGTGCTTATCTCAGGAAGAATATGTTTGCCTTGAAGGCAGTACAGTGAAGGTTCACTAGACTGATTCCTGGGAGGAGCAGAAGAGAGGAGAGGGTTGTCCTATGATGAGGTGTTCAGTAAAATGGGCCTATACTCTTCGCTTTAGAAGAATGAGAGGTGATCTCATTGAAAGGTATAAGAATCTAAAAAGGCTTGACAAGGTAGATGCTGAGAGGTTGTTTCCCCTGGCTGGATGATCTAGTATCGGGGACGTATTCTCAGGATAAGGGGTTGACCATTTAAGACAGAGATGAGAAGGAATTTCTTTACTTAGAGGTTCAGTATATTCAAAGCTGAGATAGATTTTTGGACCCTAGGGCAATCAAGGAAATCATAGGGATTGGGAGGGAAAGTGGAGTTGAAATCAACGATCAGCCATGATCTCAGGTGCTACTGTGGCTCTTAAAGTCCTCAACATTAGCTCTGGACCCCATGAAGTCTCATGGCATCAGGTCAAACATGGGCAAGGAAACCTCCTGCTGATTACCAACTATTGTCTTCCCTCAGCTGATGAAAAAGTACTCCTCCATCTTGAACACCACATGGAAGAAGCATTGAGGGTAGCAAGGGCAGAGAAAGTAATCTGGGTGGGGAATGCCAATGTCCATCACCAAAGAGTGACTCAGTAGCACCACTACTGACAGCATAGGCCAAGTCCTGCGGCTGGATTTTGAGTTGGAGGTGGGGATCCTGGCATCGGGCTGAAATGTTAGGGGGGTTCCCTGCCACGGCACCTTTTCAGGCCCCCGGAGCAATCCTCCGGTCTTTGGCCGTCAAAATTGAAGGAGGCGGGATCCCGTCTCTTTAAACACTTAACAGGAATGGGGATTCCACTCCCATAAGGTACCGACCAATCACAGGGCCAGCAGCTGAACAATATCAGCAGCGTCACCAGGAGCAGTGGCCACTACTGGTACTACAGAGGCCTCGTATCCAGGCCCAGCGTTAGAGCTCCGGACCCGAGGTAGATGAAGTGGGTCTCTGGGGCCGGTCTGGAAGGCCCAGGCGACAGCGGGTACAGGATGGGCGGGGCGGGGTGGGGGGTGTCCCGGAAAGTACAGTGGTTCCCAGAGGGTGGTCCTCTGTGGGTCACGAATTGCCCACGAAGGAGGGACCACACCCCAAAGCCGGCAGGGAGGGTGCCTCGTTTTTCAAGGCATCCAAACCGTATGGCAGAGGCACCCAGTGGCGGTGGGAAGAGGCCCTTAATTGGCCATCAATTAGGCCACTTAAGGGCCCCAATTGGCCTCTGGGCTTGAAGGCCGACGGAAGCCTTTCCCGCCACTGGGAAGATCGGGTCTGGCAATCCAGCCGCGGGTTCTGTGGCGGCCGCTGCTGCTCCAATTCTCCGGAATCTACCCTCCCAGCCACGTAACTCGACATCAGGCTGGGAACAAAATCCAGCCCCTGAAAGATATAGCTGTCAGACTGCGATGACATCAGGTGCTGAGAGAACCAACAAGAGGAAAAAATCTACATGACCTCGTTCTCACAAATCTACCTGTTGCAGCTGCATCTGTCCTTGACAATATTGGTTGGAGTGACCACTGCACAATCCTTGTGGAGACAAAGTCCCATCTGCACACTGAGGACACCTTCTATCATGTTGTGTGGCACTACCACCATGCTAAATGGGAATCAGAACAGATCTGACAGCTAAAAAGTGGGTGTTCATGAGGCACTATGGGCCATCAACAGCAGCACCAGAATGTAACATTATGGTCCAGCATATCCTCACTCTACCATTACCATCAAGCGTGATATCAAGAAACGACTGAAGACACTGGATACGGCAAAGGCTATGGGCTCTGACAATATTCCGGCAAAAGTACTGACGACCTGTGCTCCAGAACGTGCCGCGCCCCTAGCCAAGCTGCTCCAGTACAGCTACAAGTCCAACCCGGCCAATTACTGTCCCATCAGTCTACTCTCAATCATCAGTAAAGTTATGGAAGGTTTCACCGACAGTGCTATCAAGCAGCATTTGCTTAGCAATAACCTGCTCAGTGATGCTCAGTTTGGGTTGCACTAGAGCCATTCAGTTCCTGGCCTCATTACAGCCTTGGTTCAAAGATGGACAAAAGAGCTGAATTCAAGAGGTGAGGTGAGAGTGACTGCCCTTGACATCAAGGCAGCATTTGACTGAGTATGGCATCAAGGAGCCCCAGAAAAACTGAAGTCAATGGGAATCAGGGGGAAAACTCTCTGCTGGCTGGAGTCATACCGAGTGCAAAGAAAGATGGTTGTGGTTGTTGGAGGTCAATCATCTGAGCTCCAGGACATCACTGCAGGAGTTCCTCAGGGTAGTGTCCTAGGCCCAACCAGCTTCAGCTGCTTCATCAATGACCTTCCTTCAATCATATGGTCAGAAGTGGGGATGTTCACTGATGATTACACAATGTTCACCACATTCGTGACTCCTCAGATACTGAAGCAGTCCATGTAGAAATGCAGCAAGACCTGGACAATATCCAGGGTTGGGCTGATAAGTGGCAAATAACATTTGGGCCACACAAGTGCCAGGCAATGACCATCTCCAACAAGAGAGAATATAACCATCTCCCCTTGACATTAAATGGCATTACGATCGCTGAATCCGCCACTATAAACATCCTGGGGGTTACCATTGACCAGAAACTGAACTCGAGTAGCCATATAAATACTGGGCAGGTCAGAGGCCAGGAATCCTGTGGAGAATAACTCACCTCCTAACTCCCCAAAGCCTGTCCACCATCTACAAGGCACAAGTCAAGTGTGTGATGGAATACTCTCCAATTGCCTGGTTGGGTGCAGCTCCAACAGCATTCAAGAAACTCACCACCATCCAGGACAAAGCAGCCCGCTTGATTGGCACCCCATCTACAAACATTCACTCCCTCTACCACCAATGCACAATGGCAGCAGTGTGTGCCATCTACAAGATGCACTGTAGCAATGCACCAAGGCTTCTTAGACAGCACCTTCCAAACCCGCGACCTCTACCAACTAGAAGGACAAGGGCAGCAAATGAATGGGAACACCATCACCTGCAAGATCCCCCCAAGTCACACACCATCCTGACTTGGAACTATATCGCCGTTCCTTCACTGTCGCTGACTCAAAATCCTGGAGTTCCCTTCCGAATAGCACTCTGGGTGTACCTACCTCACATGGACTGCAGCGGTTCAAAAAGGCGGCTCACCGCCACCTTCTCAAGGGCAATTAGGGATGGGCAATAAATGCTGGCTTATCCAGCGACGCCCACATCCCATGAATTAATATAAAAAAGCGAGAGCACCAACCTGGTTCAATGAAGCGTGCAGGAAGGCATTCTAGGAGCAGCACCAGGCAAACCTAAAAATAAGCTGTCAACCTGGTGGAGGCACAATACAGGATCACATGCATGCTAAACAGTGGAAGCAGCATGCTATAGACATAGCTAAGTGATTCCACAACCGATTGATCAGATCAAAGCTCTGCAATCCTGCCACATCCAGTGTTGGGCAATTAAACAACTAACAGGTAGAGGAGGGTTCATGAACAACCCCATCCTCAATAATGGCAAAGCCAAGCACATCAGTGTAAAAGACAAGGCTAAAACATTTACAACCAACTTCAGCCAGAAGCACTGAGTGGATGATTCATCTCAGCCTCTTCCTTGGGTCCCCACCATCACAGAAGCCAATCTTCAGCCAAATAGATTCATTCCCCATAAGATTGAGAAATGGCTGAACGCTCTGGATACAGCTAAGGCTATGGGCCCCGACAACATCCTAGCGGTCGTGCTGAAGACTTGTGCTCCAAAACTTCCTGCACCCCTAGCCAAGCTGTTCTAGTACAGCTACAACACTGGCATCTACCTGACAAAATGGAAAATTGCCCAGCCAAGTCCTGTCCACAAAATACGAGACAAATTCAACATGGTGAATTACCACCCCATCAGTTTAATCTCAATCACCTGCAAAGTGATGAAAACTGTTGCCAACAGTGCTATCAAGCAGCACTTACTCAGCAATAGCCTGCTCACTGATATTCAGCTCATTACACCTCATTACAGCCTTGGTCCAAACATGAACAAAGGAGTTGAATTCCAGAGGTGAGGTGAGAGTGACTGCTCTTGACATCAATGAAGCGTTTGTCTGAGAAGTGGCATCAAGGAGCCCTAGTAAAATTGAAGTCAATGGGAATTGGGGGGAGAACTTTCCACCAGCTTGAGTCATACCTAGCACAAAGGAAGATGTTATGGTTATTGGAGGCCAACAATCTCAGCAGGAGTACCTCAGGGCAGTGTCCTCTGACCAACCATCTTCAGGTGCTTCACCAATGGCCTTCCTTCCCTCATAAGTCAGGGGTGGGGATGTGCGCTGATAATTGCACACTGTTCAATTCCATTCTGAAGTCCTCAGATAATGAACCAGTCCATGCCCACATGGAACAAGACATGGTCTGGGGCTAATAAGTGGCAAGTAACATTCGCATCACTCAAGTGCCAGGCAATGATCATCTCCAACAAGAAAGGGTCTAACCAGCTCCATTACCATTGCTGAATCCCCTCCATCAATATCCTGGGGGTTACCATTGACCAGAAACTGAACTGGACCAGCCACATAAATATTGTGGCTACAAGAGCAAGTCAAAGGCTAGGAATTCTCCAGCAAGTGACTCACCTCCTCCCAAAGCCTTTCCACCATTTATAAGGCACAAGTAAGGAGTGTGATGGAATATTCTCCACTTACCTGGATGAGTGCAGCTCCAACAACACTCAAGAAGCTCGACATCATCCAGGACAAAGCCGCCTGCTTGATTGGCACCCCATCCACCACCATAAATATTCACTCCCTCCACCACCAGCGCACCATGGCAGCAGTGTGTACCATCTACAAAATGCTCTGCAGCAAATTGCCAAGGCTTCTTCGACAGCATCCCCCCCATATCCACGACCTCTACCTTCTGAAAGGACAAAGGCAGCAGGTGCATGGGAACAGCATGACCTGCAAGTTCTCCTCCAAGTACTGCACCATCCTGACTTGGAAATATATCACCTTTCTTTAATCATTGCTTGGTCAAATTCCTGACACTCGCTCCCTAACAGCACTGTGGGTGTACCTACACCACACAGCTGGCAGCGGTTCAAGAAGGCGACTCACCACCACCTTCTCAAAGTGTCACACTTTGTAAGGTGCTGGACACAAAAATAGATGTTCATACGGGGAAAAAAAAATCAAATCACTGACCTTCAGATAGCTACTTAAAAATATGTTTAATCTCAAATTTAAAAATAATATAAAACCAATTTTCTTAAACCTCCATTGCCAAATCCAAATATATTCCTGCTTAGAAGGCATTTCTGGGGTCTCCACCAATCTTCTGCCAAAGCTACAGCAATCAATCTAACAGCTACGGGAGAACCAGTGAGGAAATTCTTGACAATCATCAGTTAAATCTTATAATAAGCAATGTCAAAATAGGTCTTCAAAGGAACAAACAGTAACCACAAGCAAATCCTCCTTTTACTTACCTGTACAATATGTAACATTTTTTATGTTCTGGCCAAAGTGTTGACATTGAGAAGACACGCCACATCTAATTGTGTAAGAATCTTCAGACTCTGCCAAATATAGCACATTAAAGAATAATTAATTCAATTGACAAAACTCTCTTCTAGTACGAGTAACAACTTCATAACTTAAGACCAATAGGAGATCCTTGACATTTATATTTACATATATTTTAAAACATTTAAATATTAGCTATTTAATACCTAAAAATAATAATCAGAACATGTTAACCGGAACATGATCAAAATTTGGCTTTAATCATGGAGAAACATCTGTTGAGTGGCACTATAAAAATCCCAAATTGAAAGGAACTACAGACACAGAAAAATTGGCTTGATTATCATCTTTGGCATATGCCCGGCGGGCAATGGGTGGAGTGATCGTAACACATGCCTGATGTCGCCAGCAAAAGGCTCAAACCATTCTGATGGTCAGGCCTCATTTCCATTCAGCTGGTGAGGTGGCAGTGCATGACAGCTTGGTGTTTTAAGGGGATGTGGGGAGAATTCAGCCAGTCGTCCACACATCACAACCTTGCAGCAAGGGACTAAAGTGGAGCCCCGGCCCAATCAGTGAGTGGGAGTGGAGAACAATAACACAGAGCATTATTGAAGAGAAGGGGTTAGCAGTAAGGTGCAGGGGGAGCAATTATGCTCAGCCTATTGCCCCCAAAAATGGCAAATAAATGCTTTTTTGTTGTTCCAAAGCTACTTCCAGCAATCTCTTTAAGGGACTCTGGTTCTGTCCATTTCTTGTTCTGGGTTCCATCAGTAGGTGCTACACTTAACTGCTCAAAAGTGGCACTGGTGTTGTAGAATCATCACTGAATTTGATTTGTTTTGAATAATAAAGTTTCCACCTGTTCCCAGCAGGAAAGCTGACCGCTCAAAAATGGCAGCAGGCCGGAAGTCAGCGCTAAGTTTATTTTTACTTCTTGGTTTTGTAAAGCATTTGGATATCTCTAGTATTTTTTTGTTATGCTGTGAGGCATTTGCTAATATCTCCTGAATATCTGTTCATAAGTAAAATGTAATCAGTTGTGTTGTGGACCAGCGTGTGGAAAGAATATGGAGGCGGAAGATATCAGGATGAAGGGAGAAGAATTCTGACCAAAGACATCATCACTGGAGTTCATATTGGACTTTTTTTTAAATAAAAGAAGCATAACTGAACAAGGACCTCCACATGTACACACACAGATAGACAAGTCAGGATATGCCACTGATGTGGTAACCTGGGCTGTTAGAAAATCAAACAGCCTGTCTACAACCCACTCTCATGGACAATGACCTTTAGAAATATGTGTGAATGGTTTCCTTCTTGGCTTATCAAGATGCAGATATCACATCCATGGGTGGTATGCACCTAAAACCCCCCGGCTCAGAAAGTGTAACAGAAAATAAAATAAACTATTATGTTCTTTCGATTAAAAAGTATTCCTTAATGTATTTAAGGGTGGTAACCTGGTGCAGTGTTAGTAATACAGCTGAAATGGGTTTATCACTAAAAATCAGCATTTTTAATAAGGGTGTCCAGTCCTACCCCTGAGTAACCTGATTTAAAATCATTGAAAATGACTTAAAAAAAACTATGCTGAGCCATTTAATAGTTTTGTTGTTGCATACTAGTCAGTTACTTAATAAATAGACAAAGTGATTCCTGACAACGCTGGCCGCCACTGACGTCATCAAGCTGCACATGCGCAGACAGGCTCCTGCTCTCTGTGCATGCGCTGCGTTCCGGGTTGTCAGGACTGGTTAGCGCATGTGCCGATGACGTCATCGCGTGACGTGTGCATCTTCGGGCAACGCGCCTGGTCGGCCTCTGCGCATGCGCTTTATGCAACGCCAGCGGGTATTCACGCATGCGTCAACCTTCGGATATTCACGCATGCGTCAACCTTCGGCACGAGTTTCTGAAAGTGGAAGGAGGAGAGGTTTCGTCGGGCATTTTCTCGCTTTTTATCGCAATTATTTAGTCATTTTGGAGATTTCAGTCTGCTTCATTTTTATTAGAAAAAGGAGATTGCTCTGAAGTTGCTCTGAAAACATTTCCATTGCCTGGGGCACAGCATGTGCTCCAGTCCACTGCACTGCACTGCACTAAAGTCCTTTCCATTATCTGGGGCTGTGTGCAGGCAGTACATGTGCTCCAGTCCCTGTTGTAAGTTGCTCTGTTCCTGCACCCATTAGTCATGCACATGGACACACAGCCACCTGTTTCCCCATCCGCCCTTGAAACAACCATGCAGAGCCTTGTGAGACTCCGCAATTGCCAGCTGCTGCCTGTCAAGCAGAGAGGGCGTCCAAAGCGGTCAAGCACTTGGGGAACATTCAACAAGAGACTGAGCACTAAAAGAAAAAAGCATGCCGTGTCCAGTGGTAGCACAAATGTGAATGCTCTTGCTGTGTACACAACTGGCGAGGTGGGAGTGCAGCCACACCGTTCTCCATCCTCAGTGTTGCTTTAAGGCAAAGGTAGATAAGAACGAAAGAAATGGAAGGTGATGCTGACAGCAGTAGGCAGGATTAAATGGGAGCGAATGGGAAGGCGCAGGAGTAACATAACCACTAGCAGGGAACAGCTGGGCTAAATGGCCTCCTTTATGTTCATAGTCCAAAAGAAATGTGCTTTTTTTTCCAGCACCCTCACATCATTCATGTTTTCCCTGAGAGCAGCATTGAACCATCACGAGATAGGGGCAGTAACATCATCCTGACTCCTACAGCTGAGTTGGGTACTAAGTGATTCATTGGCGGTGTTATCAGTACATGCCTTTGCTGCAGAACATAAAGCATGCTCAACAGTAATTTCATTGGAGGGGGGAAGCTCTGACACTGATGTTCTTTCCTTATTTCTTTTCACGTAAAACATGCCGTCGAGAAAACAATCCTTGAGACTTAAGGTCAGCATTCAAGCAACGAAGGCAACTGGATCATGCTGCGGAGCTTGTCATGATGTGGAAAGGAACCTTGCATTTATGGATGAAGTGGGAGCGCACATTGGGATGCGTTTGGGGAACATTCACCAAGAATAGACTGAGTTCAGACTCTTGTGACTTTGCCTTCTTCACATGGACAATTCAGTAGTGGAATAGAGAGCCACGCATTCATTCACCACAAGGCTCTCCAGGAACAATCTCTTTAGTTCTGCATAGCAGAGACTCGGCCTGTCTGTTTCACAGGAATGCTGGTGACACAACACTCATGTATCCATGCACAGCAGTGCCTCGAATGTTTAATGCACTTAATAAAATTTCTCAATAATTAAACCTGGAATTGTTGAGGTTTTTGTTGCTATTTTCCTGACTTTGCAACTGCACTTCAGATATTCAACTGTGGTGTGGTCCTTGGGAGGGGGGATGGGGAGTTTCGAGGGGGGTGGGGGAGAGGGGGTGTAGAGGGGAGTGGGGGGGAGAGGGGTTAGAGGGGAGTGGGGGGGAGAGGAGGAGTGGGGGGGAGAGGGGGAGGGGGGAGAGGGGGAGGGGGAGGGGGGTGGAGGTTTGGGGGAGGGGGGTGGAGGTTTGGGGGAGGGGGGTTGAGAGGGAGGGGGAGGTGGGGGGAGAGGGGGAGGGTGTGAGGCGTTGGGGGGAGAGGGGGGAGCTGGAGGGGGGTGGGGGAGAGGGGGGATGTAGGGGGGTGAGAGATAGAGACGGGGAGGGGGGAGGGAGAGGGGGGGGAGTGGTAGAGAGGGGGTGGGGGGAGAGGTGGGGTGGGGGTGCAGTGGGAGGGAGTTAAATTCAGAAGTGCCTGAAGAGGGGGGGATGCAAAAGGCAGGGACCAGACAGCTGCAATGCCTGAAGTACAGTTGCGAAGTAGGGGAGAAAGCGGCTGGATGGGGGATCTGCAGCTGGAGGGAACGGCTGGATGGAGAGGGCCGGAAGCGAGAAGCCGTAGAGAGCCACAGGGAGCGAGCAGCCGAAGACCTTGGTGTCTCCGGGTGTGAGGACCGGCCAGTACGTCTTTTGCTGTTGCAGGTTTATGGCGCATGCACAGAAAAACGCACTCCTCCTCCCTCCCCCCCCTCTCTCCAGCCGCTCTGCTCCCCCCCTGCTCCACTCCTCCCCACCCCACTGCTGCTCTCTCCGGCCGCTCCGCTCACGCCCCCCCCCCCCCACTTGCTGCTCTCTCTGGCTGCTCCACTCCCCCCCGTACCCGGCCCGTTTGCTCGCCCACTCGCCGGCTGCTCTGCTCCCCACCCCGGCCCACTCCGCTCCCCGCCCCGGCCCGCTCCGCTCCCCACCCCGGTCCGCTCCGCTCCCCACCCCGGCCCACTCCGCTCCCCACCCCCCCGGCCCGCTCGTTCGCTCTCTCACTCCGGCCATTCTGTGCTGACGTGTTGGTTAGGTTGCCTCCGCGTGATTATTTGAGCAGCGCCATCTTTAGTCCTGGCAGCTGCCTGAAGTTGCAGACTGTGACGTTTTAGTGGCACATGCTGCATTTGCGCATGTTCCACAGCAGCACCACCTAGCGGTAGCATTGTCAGCAAATGCAGCCACAAATAAAATCTTCTTTAAAATGAAAGAACTTTTAAATTGTGCCTGTGCATCTTAGAAAATGAAAACAATTTGAAGACCCTTCCATAATCAATGCAATCGGCAGATTTGTACAATTTTGACCTGGAGGTTTTAAGCTTGAAGGGTGGGGTCTGATCCAGCATTATGAATTTTAAACCAGGGTAAAAGATTGCAGAAAACACAAATGCTAGTGGTTTTGGGCATAACTCATGTTTATAATTTCCCGATTCTTTGCACTGGTTCAGCCAATCCTGCCAGATTGTGCCAATATTATCAATGGTACCAAGTAGAAGCTCTACCCCTGGTCTTCAACTCTGGTTATTGCTATTTATATGACTATTATTCTGGAGATGTGAAATCTTAGGAACTGCTTTCTGTATAACAATATAACCCTCAGTACCCATCTGCCCTCAGTAGTCAGTAGACTATACAATTTAAACATATTTCTAAAAGTAGAAATATGTTGTACTACAGCTATATTGACTAGTAACAGGAACCTTTGTAACACCTCATTAATAAACTCACCAGCAGCAAAGTACACATTTGATTGGCACCTCAAAGAGCACATATCAGCTCCACCTCTTTTACTGCAGTTAAGCAGGGCTTTGGCTGACACTTTAGTTGGTAGGAGCTTCTCTGCTTCTAAAGAGGATAAAAATATGACACACTCATGGGAAAAATTAATTGCACGGTTACGACAATTAGCTTTCAAGACAACTTTTACATTGCGTCCAAATTACATTCAAATCCCATCACCACGAAAGGCAGTAAAGGTGGCAAAATTCATCTTATGTCAACCATCTTCTGCCGCCCAGTAAAGGAAAGCCAACAAAAAGCAAAGGTAAACTGTGGAAATTATAAAATTATGATGAACACAAACAAATGGTCCAACACATATTATAGAGGGAAAATAACAATGCTAAAGAGAGAGAAAAATCACTTAAGATCATTGCTGAGAAAAGAAAAATCACAAAGAAATTAATGAAAAGTATCTCCTGTTCTCTATTTGCTACAATAACTAAATGGGTAATAAACAAATTACATTAAAAGTAAACATGTTCACATAGGTAAAACTGAGGATCCATGAACTGGAGGAATAGGTATGACTGTTTACCCAGATAGAACCCATCAGTGGCTTCCAAATTTAAAGATTTGGCAAATGAAAGGGCACAGCAATAATCAGCTCCAGTTTCTTACCAACACAGTCTTTCTTGTTCCAATGTAATTTGTAGCCAGGATGACAATGGCACTCGTAGCCTCCCACTGAGTTTACACATCTGTGTTCACAACCTCCATTGTTGATGCTACACTCGTCGATGTCTAAAAATCAAGAACAATGTATTTTCAAACAAAAGGGGAAAACTATGTTTTCACAATTACAAAATGTAACTTTATACTGGTTCTCTTGGTGGCTCATGGTGAAGTTACCATAGTGCTTAGTGAGGCATAAAGAACAGGCTATATGCTTTGATCTCAACTGGAGTGGAGGTGCAATAATTGGACTCAGTATTCCTGGGAATAATGATTAGTCCATGGTCCTGCAATTCATTTTTATTCAATGTCCATAGCTACAAAATGCTCATGTATGAACATTAGATGACAGGATGGAGATTTAGTTGTGCTGTTGAAATGTCCTTTAAAATGTCCTTTATCACTGCATAGCCAGCCATAGATATCCAAAGAAGAGGACCACTTGCACGAGGGCCTGTGCCTATGGCCGAGTATGGGTTATCAAAACCAGTACAGGAGCAAAGAAACTGGAAAGGGAAAAGAACAGTTGCTCATATTGAAATTAAGTGGCACAGCAAGTTGGTGATCCAAACAGTGCTATGGAGTGATATAACACAGGTTCATACCTGTAACTCACCACACAAAGAATAAATTATCTCAACTGAGTCACCAAAAGGAGGTATCAAGCTGGAGAGGGATGGGTGCTTTCCCAGCACAAAGAGAAAATCTGAGTGATGATTACTCCTACTAACTCTTGTACATTTAAAATCGAGTTATAGAGCACCATTTGTGAAACAACTTTACAGTCCATTCTCAGCCAGAGAAAATGCATAGCACAGTAGACTTCAGGCGTGTAAAGGGGGCAAGATAGCAATTTTAATATAAACAATCATGTCACAAACCATGTCTTTTCTGCAAACTTTTTTCCCTAATATGTACTCTAATCGTTGACATGGTGTAAATTACTGAAATAAAAATATGTACTCTGAAGAATATCTTATGTAACACACATCTTGACGTACCTCCACAATGAGTCAGCCCATACAGGGTATATCCTTTTTTACAAACACACTCAAAATATCCTGGGTGGTTAAGACAAATGTGATCACATGCTCTTTCGAAGAAGCATTCATTAATATCTACAATTGAAAAGATACATACTGTGACAATAAAGGAGCAATCAATTACAATTGAAACACAGAAACTACTAGACAACAGAACAGAAACTCCAGCTCCCCAGATAGCATAGTCAGTAAATGCATCATATGGCATGATGCTGTGCAATGTCAACCAAAGAAGTCCCTGTTCTGATACCCACTATACTCTGATCACAATTTAAGGTGGCAGGAAGTTGCTAGAATTAGTCCCAACACCTCTGGGCTGGGAAAGGGATTTTTTAAAAATCAACCTTCAGATTGCTAACTAGTGACTCCTGCTGCAATGTGACTGTGTTTGGGCTTAATTTCTCCTGTTTTAAACCTTCTGATTTAGCTTGGCTATGAAACACTACACGGATAAGAAAAAAAATCAAACATTCGAGAGGAAATTAGAAAGAAAAAGATATCACCAAATATGTTGAAATTAACCTGCTCAATAGCTTGAATATGAAAAACAACAAAATGCCTTTACCAACCTTTCTATCCAATCATTTTTGTTACTTGAAATATAATTTCACAAAGTGAATAATTGAGGATGATCTCCTAAGAAATGGCATAACCATCTTGCCAAACAAGAACTTGGGTCTCTCACCATTCCACATCATAAACATGAATATAATAAAATATTACCAGATCACATATGTTTCCATCAAGTGCTCAAAAACCGTGTACTGATTCTGTCAGGTTCCTTTTTCCCCATTTCTCCTGAACGTGACAGCTCATGCTGGGGTACAGGTCTGAGTGTATTCATAAGTGGCTTTAGACATGTTCAAACAAGGATCTTACTGGTCTGCACAGCTCAGCAAAACACCAAGGGGGTGAAACTGGTCTTGGGTAGCAAAGCAAAAGGAATGATACAGAATTGGCTGCCCATTTCACAGCATGCCTAATTTTCTTATCCAATGACTTGACTTTACATGTCATGTAAAACAGGTTGCCAATACGCTTTCATACATTTTGCGCTAACACCCAAGACCAATTTCATCACTGAGAGTCCATTGACTGAATAAGCCATTGGCTGACTTCAGCAAACAAACTTTTACCCTAATTTTACCAATTACAACTCCCCATACATGCCACAGTATTTTTTTAAAAATAAGCAAAACCTTGTTCGTCGTCTGGACTAAACCCTGAGCAAATTATAAGCCCTAAAACAAGGTGGCTGTGAGTTACTACCCACCTCGTCTATTGTACATACAGTTCAGCTTTTAAATTATATTTGCAGCCTATTAATAAATAACTATATTGTCAGTGGTTAATACTTGTTGCCATTAAGTTTACTTTCACATAATTGGGATTTTTATAACTGACTTTATGTAGCTTTGATTTTTTTTGTAGGCAATCCTTATGCTTGCAGGTAAGATGAAAAACTGAAGTGCTCTGTAATTAATTTCCAAGATTGAAAAATGTAGGCTAACTCAACAAGTAGAGATTAACTGAATCCAAATTTGGGTTTTAAAGCTTAAACCCAAGCTTAGCTTTTATATATCAATTCTTAAACATTAATCATCATATGCCACATAACTGCATAAAGAGCTTGGGCTAAAAATTTATTCATGCAGCACCACTTGAGAATTGTGCTACATAGACTATCTTGATTCCCCGAGGGCAGACTGCACTGCGACTGCTACTTGTGTGGCCGGCGTGGCATTCATCATTGATATCAATGGAGAATCCCGCGCAGGTAGCAGCCTGCAGCGCAATCTGCCCCTGGGGAATCATAGGAACATAGAAGCAGGCGTAGGCCATTCAGCCTGTTGAGCCTGCTCCGCCATTCAATTAGATCATGGCTGATCATTTACCTCAAAGAGACTTTCCCGCGCTATCCCCATATCCTTTGATGTTATTGGTGCCCAGATATCTATCGATTTCTGTCTCGAACATGCTCATTGATTGAACTTCCAGAACCCTCTGAGGCAGAGAATTCCACAGATGCACCACCCTCTGAGTGAAGAAATTCCTCCTTATCTCAGTCTTAAATGGCCTACCCCTCATTCTGGGACTATGTCTCCCGGTTCTAGACTCACCAGCCAGGGAAAACATCCTATCTACATCCACCCTGTCACACCCTCTAAAAATTAAGTTTCAGTGACATCACCTTTCATTCTTTGAAATTCTAAAGAATACAGGTCCAATTTCCTCAATCTCTCCTCATAAGACAATCCCGCCATCTCAGGAATTAGTCTGGTGAACCTCCATTGCACTCCCCTCTATGGCAAGTATATCCTTCCTTAAATGAGAAAACCAAAACTGTACACAATACTGCAGGTGCAGTCGCATCAAGGCTCTATATAATTGCAGCAAGACTTCTTTACACTGTACTCAAAACCCCTTGCAATGAAGACCAACATATCATTTGCCTTCCTAATTGCTTGCTGCACCTGCATGCTAGCTTTTACTGACTTATGAACAAGGACACCCAGGTCCCTTTGGACATCAACATTTCCCAACCTCTCACCATTTAAGAAATACTCTGGGCTGCATTTTAAAAGCCTGCCGACGAAATAGGCAGCGGACAAAAATATGTGCAGCCCCCACACATGGGGCCCACGTCACGGAGCCGCCGCAATTCCAAACACGGCGACTCATTAGCATAGCCAGGGGGGCTGCCGTCCCCCACTCCCCTCCGCTGGCAGTATCACTGCGGCCTGCATATTAGTTAAAGGTAAGTACCTATTTGCATATTATAATGTGGGTCCCATTGCCGAGTGGTGGGGGGCCGCCACAAGGTCTTGCGGCTGCCGCCGAGATTGGGATGGGGGCCTGCCAGCGTCAGGGTCGGTGGCGGGCCTCATCTGTTGCTATCTTCATTCCCCCCCCCACCACCACCACCGTTCCCAGCATCGGAGCGCCTTTAAAATCCAGCCCTCTGTCTTTCTGTTTTTTCTACCAACATGGATAACGTCACATTTATTCACATTATATTCCATCTGCCATGGTCTTGCTCATTCACTTAGCCTGTCCAAGTTCCCCTGAAGCCTCCTTGCATCCTCCTCACAACTTACATTCCCACCTAGTTTTGTGTCATCAGCAAATGTGGAAATATTACAATTGGTTCCCGCATCCAAATCATTTATATAGATTGTGAACAGCTGTGGCCCCAGCACTGATCCTTACGGTACCCCACTAGTAACAGCCTGCCATCCTGAGAATGACCCGTTTATTCCTACTCTCTGTTTTCAGTCTGTTAACCAATTCACAATTCATACCAGTATATTGCCCCCAATCACATGTGCTCTAAGTTTGGTTACTAACCTCCTGGGCTGAACTTTACCAGCCCCTCGACGCCGCAGGTCACGGCACGGGGGCCAGCAAAATGTAGCGGGGAGAGTCCCGCCTCGACCCGCGACGTCGAGAAGAGCCCGCCGTATATTACCGGCGGCAGCGGGAACTCGGTGCGGCCCCCGCCCGCCGCACCGTGGCGGCACCACAATCTGGTAATATAAAAGCAAAATACTGCGGATGCTGGAAATCTGAAACCAAAACAAGAAACGCTGGAAATACTCAGCAGGTCTGACAGCATCCGTGGAGAGAGAAGCAGAGTTAACGTTTCAGGTCAGTGACCCTTCTTCAGAACATATGGTAATGATTACTTACCTATGCTGATTATGCAGCCCTCTTCACCGACACTGCCAGATTTTTCGTCGAACAGGCGGCTATCACATGCCGTCCCGTTCACGATCTGAAAAGGCGGTGGGTCCTTGCTCTGTATTCTGGAAGGGAGGTAGGAGGGGGGATACACAAGGGTCTAACTCTGCATTCTGGAAGGGAGGATGTCTGGGATTACTGGAAGGAAAGCTGTGAGTTACCGTGTACATCCCTCCATTAACAGTGTACGCTCTGTGTTAGTGAGAGGGCAATGGCACACTAGGCACCCTGTGTGTAGGGAGGGTGCCAGAAAGGGCAGGAGCATTAAGGTTTTATGGATGGTGGGGACAATCGATTCAGCTGGTAGGATCTTGCTGTGGTCATGCTGTGCCACTCTGAGTATTGGCCAAAATGGGCAATGCCATGGCACGCCACATACTTGATCCAGGAAAACAGTTGATGTACCCGTCAACACCAATCCATGCCCTGTTAGGAACCTTTGAATACATGCAGGGTTCAACTTTATTTATCACATGGAAATAGGTATGGCTCATCCTACATTGTGTGATCCTCTGCACGTGAGGATCTGTATGTGCCAGAGGCAATACCAACAGGCAGGTGCGATCCACATAGAGGCCCCCGGTCATGAGCAGCAGCCCCCAAGGGGAGCTCACCATTATGGTTGCCGTGCATCTACAGGCCCCACATCAGATACCATCGGATGTCAGAGCACCAGTGTCAAAGGGGATTGCGCATATAGTGAGGTTGGTGACACGTTTCTGTGCCCTGCTCAAGGATGACCTGCAGCTCCTGGGCTCCGGTGGACATGCCATGCCTTTGTTCCTCATCGTGGTAGCTGTTCTCAAGCCTGATGTCTCTGCAGCCTTTTAGGGGCCCACCAAAGACCTTTGTGGGGGTCACACAGTCAGTAGTGCACTGCTGCATCAGGGAGGTCACCAATGCCTTGCACCGGAGAGCCAATGAGTATGTCCGCTTCAGGACGGACTCTCACAGCCATGCCCAGAGGGCCATTGGTTCTGGCACCATTGCCAGAGAACCATAGGTTGTAATATTCATAGACTGCATTCATGTGGCCATCAGGCCTACTGCCAGGCTACCACCTGCAGGTGTCACCATTAAAGAAGCCCTCTCAATCTAGGTGAAGCTGATATGTGAACACCGCAGATGCTTGCAGCGAATGTGTGACCGCTTCTGAGGCAGCTGCCATGACACCTGGGTCTTGCTCCAGCCCCGGCTGCCACCGCTGTTCACTGAACTGGCTCAGATGGAGGGGTGGCTTCTTGGAGATAAGGGCCATCCTTTGCAGACATGGCTTCCGACACCGGTGAGAGACTCCACCACTGCTGCAGAGGAGAGATGCAACGCCAGCTACTGAGCTACATGAGCCACGATTGAGCAGGAGAATGGCATGCTGAAAGAATGCCTGGATAGATAGGGTGCCCTGTACTACGGGCCAGAAAGGACAGCTCCTTTCTTTGTTGCTCTGTATAACTACGCACCCAATAGGCGCCAGGCCTGGCATAATGAGGAGAGACGTCAACAGGACTCCTCCTCGGACTATGAGGACACTGAAGAACTACAACATGAAAGACACATGGGAGGGCAGATAGCACCCAGGCTCTGCACGCAGGGCTAGCAGTGAGGTAGGGATGTACGGAAGTGGCTTATCAGACAGAGGCTTGGAACCGACATGGGCTCTGCAAGTCACACATCACCCTCACTCACCTGCTATGCACCAGTCCACATCTGCAGCATCCCTGTGTAAACCATTAGAGGCAGCAGCTGACTGAGCCAGTGTCCATGTCACTGCATCCGTGGAGACGCTCATGTGTAATGGTGGCATGGCAATGATATTGCATACATTGGCTCTTCTGAAGGGCCAACGGTGCAAAGGGATGTGACATTGGCACTACAGGCTGGCACACATCATTCGCACAGAGAAAAGGACATACATGTTGGCGAGGAACATTTAGTGAAAGACTTATTTACATTGCTGTGACACCCAAGCATTCCCATTTGTGTCAGTGTGTTCTCTGTAATACTTTTTATTGTCTATTTAAGTCTCACATCCTGGAATGTGCAAATTTAAGATTATTCGCCCAGGTACAGCACGCCTACAAGAAGGAATGTTACACTAGAGTGGAAGAAGAGGATCGCAACTTCACAGGGCACTGGGACACAGCAGGGTAAGTCTGTGGCAGCAAAGCGGAAAGTGCTGGGGTCACTCAGCAGGTCAAACAGCATCTGTGGAGAGAGAAGCAGAGTTAACTTTCAGGGGAGTGAACTTGGACAAGTTAACTCTGCTTCTCTCTCCACAGATGCTGCCTGACCTGCTGGATTTCTGCAGCACTTTCTGCTTTGCTGCCAGATTGACAGCAGCCCCACTCTTCAGCAATCAGGTAAGTATTCTTTGACAGCTGTCAGGAAGCAGGTGATGGAGCACTTAAAATAGGGCCCCAGCACCTGCTGCACAGCTGTCAAAGACTCTCTCACTGCGCTGAATGTCCCACCTCACCCCCCGTAATATGGGGAGGGGGGCTCGGTGCAGTGATGCTAATGAGCCCCTACGCATAATATCACGGGGGCTCTGCTGCCGCCGCTAAATGCAGGCACCGCGCTGAGTTGGAAGGGCGCCGCCGCACAGTGCAGTGCCCAAATAATATTCAGCCCCCTGTGTGGGAACTTATCAAAAGCCTTCTGAAAATCCAAATACACCACATCCACTGGTTGTTCTTTATCTATGCTACAAGTAACATCCTCAAAAGCCTCCAACAGGTTTGTCAAAAAGGTTTCCTTTTCACATGTTGACTCTGTCCAATCACGTCATTATTTTCTAAGTGTCTACTTATCACACCCTTTATAATAATTCTTGCATTTTCCCTACTATTGACATCAAACTAACAGGTCTGTAGTTCCCCATTTTCTCTCTTCCTCCTTTCTTAAACAGTGGGGTTACATTTGCTACTTTCCTGTCTGCAGGAACCTTTCCAGAATCTATAGAATTTTGAAAGATAACCACCAATGCATCCACTATCTCTATAGTCACTTCCTTCAATACTCTGGGATGGAGCTCATCTGGTCCAGAATATTTATCAACCTTCAATCCAGTTAATTTTTTGTGTACTACCTCTTTATTAATACTAATTTCTTTCAGTTCCTCATTTTCACAAATCCCTTGGTTCCCTGGTATTTCTAGAAGATTTTCTGTACCTTCCTCTGTAAAGACAGACACAAAGTAATTGTTTTGTATCTCCACCATTTCCCTATTTTCCATTATAAATTTTCCTGTCTCCACCTGTAATGGACCCACATTTGTCCTTGCTAATCTTTTCCTTTTCACTTACTTGAAAAAGTTTGCATTCATATTCTCTTTTCCCTTTCTTTATCAATTTCTTGGTCATCCTTTGCTGGATTCTAAATTGCTCTCAATCCTCGGGCTTACCATTTCTTCTGGCAACCTTATAAGCCACTTCATTTGATCTAATGCAATCTTTAACTTCTTATGTTAGCCACAGTTGATTCATCTTTCCTGTTAGGTTTTTGTGTCTTAGAGGAATGTATATTTGTTGTAGACAAATACTAGCCATTGCCTGTCCACCGTCAAATCTTTTAGTGTATTTTCCCAATCCACCATAGCCAACTTGCCCCTCATACCTTCATAGTTTCCTTTATTCAGATTTAAGACCCTAGTATCAGAATGAAATATATCACTTTCAAACTTAGTGTAAAATAATATTATGGTCACTATTTCCCGAAGGCTCTTTTACAGCCTCTTCTCATTACATAATACTAAATCTGAAATAGCCTGATCCCTAGTTGGTTCTTCAATGTACTGCTCCAGAAACACATCCTCCACAGCATTAGTGCTGATTAGGTTTACCCAGTCTATATGTAAATTGAAGTCGTCCATTATTACTGTAGTAACCATGTTACATGTACCTCTAATTTCTTGATTTATACAATGCCCAACATTACTACTACTGTTTGGTGGTCTATAAATAATTCCTAGAAATGTTTGTTGTCCTTGCTGTTTCTTAGCTCCGCCCAACTGATTCTGCATCTTGAGCTTTCGATCTAAGATCCTCTCTCACTAATGTATTCAATGTACTAATGATCTCAATGCAGTCTATGTAGCACGACTTTGAAGCAGCACTACGTGAACTAATTTTTAATCCCCTAGTCTTTGATAGGTATCTCTAGACACATACCCTTGGGCTGTAAAGCCTAGGAGACAGATCATTTGAATAATCCTAAACATTTTTAAACAAACCTTGGCAAGCTCTTTCATCCGTTAAAAGTTTGTAGCCTTTCTTGCAGCTGCAGTCAAAGCTGCCAATAGAATTCTTACAGAAGTGATCACAATCACCATTATTGATCAGGCATTCGTCAATGTCTGTAAGATAATTGAAGACAATAAGTATTTTTACATTTAACATCTTTAAGTTATTGGAGAAAAGCCATTTAAAGTGATGCATTTTGGAAGGATGAATGGGAAAGGATATATAGACTGAATGGAGTGGAACAGGAGGGACACTTAAGGGTTCAGATATACAATTATTTAAAAGTGGGAGGATACATTGATTAAGGTTTTTTTTTTCTAAAAAGCATTTGGGGTCCTAGGTTTTGTAAGGGGAGGTATAGAAAACAAAAGCAAAGGGATAACAGAAAACCTATATAAGAGGGTGCAGAAGAGATTCACTAAGATAATACAAGGGATCAGAGGCTTTATTTATGAGAACAGACTGGAGAAACTGAGGCTCTTTCCATTAGAACAGAGAAGATTAAAAGGAGATCCAATAGATAGGTTTGAAATTATGAGTTTTCATATGTCTGAATCACTGAGTCGATAACCAGAGGGCATGAATATATTATCAAAGGTACATAACAACATAGGAACTGAAGAAGGCCGAAGTGGATTCTCACACTTCCCCACATTGAACTCCATCTGTCATTCATTTGCCTACTCATTGAGTCTGTCTATGTCCCTTTGTGACTTTCTCTTCCCATCTGCACAACTTACTGAACCCCCTAACTTAGTGTAATCTGCAAACCTGGGTTTGCAACTTTCTATTCCACATCCAGGTAATTAATATATAAAGCTGAGACCCCAGCACAGATCCCTGGGGAACACCACTTGTCACATCCCAATCAGAGAACAAACCACAAAGTTACAACCAATTCCATGTCCCCCCATATTTGTTAATAATCTCGTGAGGAACTTCATAAAATTCCTTCCAGAAGTCCATGTAGTCAACATCCACAGGCACTCCCCAGTCCACCATGCTACTGACTTCCTCAAAAACTGTAACTAGATTAGTCAGACATGACCTACCCTGCACAAACCCATCCTGCCTCTCTTTGATCAATTGTTACTTGCCCAAGTGTTCAGTCTCTCTGATGATAAATCCAATAATTTTCCCACAGTTGATAAACTAAAAGGTCTATAATTACTTGATTTTTTCCCCTCTTTCCTTTCTTGAATAACGGAGTGACATTTGCAATTTTCCCTTTCAAAGGCACAATTCCCAAATCCGGCTTTGGATAATTATGACACCATGCCTGCAATTTCTTCACCTATTTCCTTTAATGCCCTGGGGTGGAAACCATCAGGTGCTGGAATTTTGTATATTTCAAGTCCAATTATTTTCTCTATTACCATGTTTTTTTTCTTTTAATATCAAACAATGGTCACTCTTGTAAAAATCTTTTATAAATAGACAGGTTTAATCGGATTTGGCATGGTCTACCAAAAGCAATGGTGGAAGCAGCATCCACAACAGATTTTAAAATGGAAGTAAATAAGTATTCAAAAAAGAAAAAAAATAACCAAATTACTATATTTTAATACTTAAGGCACTGTACATTCTTACTCAGTACTGTCACAGATGATTGTAACTATGTACCATAAACTAATACACCATATTTAATAAGAACACTTATTTTAACAGAAATATGAAAATGTAACTGAACCAAAAGGGCATATAGCCATAAAAAGTTAACAAATAAGAAAGTATAAACATTACAAACTATAGTTTTTATATATGTCAAATTATTTAGTATGCACAGAAGTGATTAAAAGTTGATGTCTAACCTTTACAAGTCTTCCCATCTGGTTGCAGTGTGAATCCTACAGGACAGCTGCACCGAACACCAGTAGAGGTGTCTTTACAGGTACGATCACAGCCTCCATTGTTAACTGCACATGTTTCTGTAGATAGAAGGAAAAATTAGTTACTACCAATTTCTATCCCTGCATTTTTGCTATTTGAATTCATTAAAAAATCATAATGAACTTACTAGCCTAGATTTTACAGCCAATTGTAGAAAATAAGCTCAAAATAACTGACAGTTATTAATTTATGAAAAAGTACCGAGTGCTGCTTTTGAATATTCCTCACGTCAAAAACAATCTAACATATTACATAGTATTATATAATATTTAAGGCACAGAAACAGCCCAATTGGCCCAATAGGTCCAAGCCAGTGCTCATGCTCCCTTTGAGACTTCTCTCACCGTTCTTCAACTAACCCCATCAACTTATCCATCTATTCCTTTCTCCTTTATGTGTTTATTTCATTTCCTCTTAAATGTGTCTATGTTATTCACCTTATCAATCCGTGCAATAGTGAGTTCCACATTCTAACCACTCCCTGGGTAAAGTAGATTCTCCTGAATTTCCTTTTGGATTTATTACAACAAGACCAATTTGGATTTACATAGTGCCTTTAACATAAAACTTCCCAAGGCACTTTAAAAAAGCATTATAAAACAAAATATCACACCAAGCCACATAAGATGATGTTAGGGCAGATGTTCTAAAGCTTGGTCAAAGAGCTACAGGAGCATAGAGGTTATAGGTGAACAGGATTTGGTGCAAGTCAGGACATGGGCAGCAGACTTTTAGATGAACTCAGGTTTATGGAGCGTAGAATGTGGGAGGGCAGCCAGGAGAACAGTCAGGTCTGGAGGTAAGAAAGGCATGGATAAGAGTTTCAGCAGCAAAACAGCTGAGGCAGGGGTGGAGTCGGGCGATGTACAGAGGTAGAAATAAGTGGCCTTAGTGACAGTACGGATATGTGTTTGGAAGCTTATCTCAGGGCCAAATATGACACTGTGGTTGCGAACAGTCTGTTTCAGCCTCAGACAGTTATCAGGGAGATGGACAGAGTCGTTGGCAAGGGAACATAGTTTTTATTAGTGACCATCTTACATTTAAAACCCTAGTTCTGGTCTCAGCTACAAGTGGAAACACCCTCGCTACATCTATTCTATCAAACCCTTTCATAAAGGTTTCAAAAGGAAACTATAAAGATATGAGGCACGAGTTGGCTATGATAGATTGGGGAACGTTACTTAAAGGGTTGACAGTGGATAGGCAATGGCTAGCATTTAAAGAGCACATGGATGAATTACAACAATTGTTCATTCCTGTTTGGTGCAAAAATAAAACTGGAAGGGTGGTTCAACCGTGGCTTACCAAAGAAATTAAGGATAGTATTAGAGCCAAGGAGGAGAAATGTAAAATGGCCAGAACAAGCAGCAAACCTGAGGATTGGGAACAGTTTAGAATTCAGCAAAGGAGGACAAAGGGATTGATTAAGAAGGGGAAAATAGAGTATGAGAGTAAGCTTGCAGAGAACATAAAAACTGACTGTAAAAGCTTCTATAGATATGTGAAGAGAAAAAGATTAGTGAAGACAAATGTGGGTCCCTTACAGTCAGAAATGGGGGAATTTATAATGGGGAACAAAGAAATGGCAGACCAATTAAATACATACTTTGGTTCTGTCTTCACAAAGGACGACACAAATTACCTCCCAGAAATGTTGGGGAACACAGGGTTTAGTGAGAAGGAGGAACTGTATGAAATCAGTATTAGTAGGGAAATGGTGTTAGGGAAATTGATGGGTTTGAAGGCCGATAAATCCCCAAGGCCTGATAATCTACATCCCAGAGTACTTAAGGAAGTGGCCCCAGAAATAGTAGATGCATTGCTGGTCATTTTTCAAAATTCTATAGACTCTTGAACAGTTCCAATGGATTGGAGGGTAGCTAATGCATCCACTATTTAATAAAGGAGGTAGAGAGAAAACAGGAAATTATAGACTAGTTAGCCTGGTATCAGTAGTGGGGAAAATGCTAGAGTCCATTATAAAAGATGTAATAGCAGAGCATTTGAAAAACAATGACAGGATCGGACAAAGTCAACATGGATTTACGAAAGGGAAATCATGCTTGACAAATCTACTGGAATTTTTTGAGGATGTATCTAGTAGAATAGATAAGGGAGAACTAGTGGATGTGGTGTATTTGGACTTTCAGAAGACTTTCGATAAGGTCCCACATAAGAGATTAGCGTGCAAAATTAAAGCACATGGGATTGGGGGTAAGGTAGTGACATGGATAGAAAACTGGAAACAAAGAGTAGGAATAACCGGGTCTTTTTCCGAGTGGCAGGCAGTGACTAGTGGGGAACTGCAGGGATCAGTGCTAGGACCCCAGCTATTCACAATATATATTAATGATATAGATGAGGGAATTAAATGTAATATATCCAAGTTTGCAGATGACACAAAGCTGGGTGGGAGTGTGAACTGTGAGGAGGATGCAGAGAAGTTCCAGTGAGATATGGACAGGTTGAGTGAGTGGGCAAATACATGGCAGATGCAGTATAATGTGGATAAATGTTAGGTTATCCACTTTGGTGGCAAAAACAGAAAGATTATCTGAATGGCGATAGATTGGGAAAGGGGGAGGTGCAGCGAGACCTGGGTGTCCTTGTGCACCAGTCGCTGAAAGTAAGCAGGCAGGTGCAGCAGGCAGTTAAGAAGGCAAATAGTATGTTGGCCTTCATAGCGAGAGGATTTGAGTACAGGAGCAAGGATGTCTTGCTGCAATTATACAAGGCTTTGGTGAGACCACATCTGGAGTGTGCAGTTTTGGTCTCCGTATCTGAAGAAGGATGTTCTTGCTATGGAGGGAGTGCAGCAAAGGTTCACCAGACTGATGCCTGGGATGGCAGGACTGATGATGAAGAGAGATTGGGTCGATCAGGCTTGTATTTGCTAGAGTTTAGAAGAATGAGAGGGGATCCATTTAGGACTGAGATGAGGAGAGATTTCTTCACCCAGAGAGTGGTGAACCTATGGAATTCTCTACCACGGAAAGCAGTTGAGGCCAAATCATTAAATATATTCAAGAAAGACTTAGATATAGTTCTTAGGGCTAATGGGATCAAGGGATACAGGGAGAAAGCGGGAACAGATTACTGAGGTTGGATGATCAGCCAGATCGTATTAAATGGCAGAGCAGGCTCAAAGGGCCGAATGGCCTACTCCTGCTCCTATTTTCCTCTGTTTCTATAATCTTAGAAACCTTGATCAGGTCACTCCTCAGTCTTCTCTTTTCTAAAGAAAAAAGCCCCAGTCTATTCAATTATTCCTAATAGATGTAACCTCACAGTTCTGGTAACATTCTAGTAAATCTTTTCTGCACCTTCTCTAGTGTCTCTATATCTTTTTTATAATATTCAAACCAGAACTATTCACAGTATTCCAAGTGTGGTTTAACCAAGGTTCTATATAAGTTTAACACAACTTTTCTGCTTTTCAATTCTATCCCTCCACAAATAAACCCCATGCTTTGCTTTTTTATGGCCTTAATAATCTATGTCACGACTTTTAGTGATTTGTGTATCTGTATCCCCAGATTCCTCTGTTTCTCTATCCCATTTAGACCCATTGGGCTGAATTTAATCAGCCCGCTAGGGATGGGCAGGGATCCGGGAGGGAGTGGGCCATAAAATTGCGAGGGAAGGCAGGGGTGTAGTGTCTGTCACCTTTCTGATCCATTCAATTTAGGCAGGGGCAGGGAAAGTCAAGAAAGGCCTTCCCACCCAGAGGCCTATTGAGGCGTTTAAGTGGCCAGTAACACCAGGCGGCCTCCATGTGGGCTGTTGGGGGAAGGGGACCCCTCCTACTTGAGCAATCTGTGGCCCACGCAGGGCCGCGGCAGCAAAGGCCGCCCTGTGCCAATACCAACACCTCCAACCCCACCCTCAACAACCCACCCACCCCCAACCCTCACTGGGGTCTGCCTGATTGGCCCGGGCGAGCCACCCCACTTACCTCTGATGGGACTGCTGAGCTGCTGGCCCTCTGATTGGCCGGCAGCTCTTACAGGCAGGATCCCTGTCCTTAAAGTGACGGGGACCCCTGCGCTAGGCAGTTAATAGCCTGTATGCCAGAAAATACAGCCAGGTCCCCCAAATGGCTGAGGTAGGCTTCCCCTTGCCGTTCTGTCCCGGCATCATGTGCCCACCGGCTGCATTAAATTCAGCCCTTATTTTCCAAGGAAAATGTGACCTCTCCATTCTTCCCACTAAAATGTACCACCTCACCTTTATCTAAATTGAACTCATTTGCTAATTGCACATCTATTCTGCATGTTTATTAATGTCTTTCTGTATTTTTCAACAGCTCTCCTCTGTACTAGCGACAACCCCCAACCCCGAATTTGGTGTCGCCGCAAGTTTTGAAATTGTGCATCTGATTCCCGAGTCCAAATCATTTATGTGAATAAAACAACTTGCATTTGTGTACGGCAGTTAACGTAGTAAAATGTCCCAAGGGCTTAAGAAAAGCATTATCAATAAAACGATTGAGGTACAGAAGGAGATATCAGGACAGATGACCAGAAGCTTGGTCAAAGAAGTAGGTTTTAAGGAACACCTTAAAAGAGGAAGGAGAACTAGAGAGGTGGAGGGGTTTAGGGAAGCAGTTCCAGACCTTAGGGCCAAGGCAACTGAAAGCATGGCTGCCAATGCTGGTGCGATTAAAATCAGGGATGTACATGAGGCCAGAACTGGAAGAGTGCAGAGATTTTTAAGGCTTCTAGAGCTGGATGAGGCCACAGACATAGGAAGAGGTGAGCCCATGTAGAATTTGAAAAAAAGGATGAGGATTTTAAAATTGAGGCACTGTTGAATGGACAGCCAGTGAAGCACATGAGTGATGGGTGAACGGGATTTGGAGCGAGTTAAGATATGGTCAGCAGAATTCTGGATGAGCACAAGTTTATATAGAGTGGAAAATGGGAAGCCAACCAGGACAGCATTGGAACACACTCCTGGCCAGCCTCCCAAATTCTACCCTCTGTAATCCTGAGGTCATCGTAAACTTTGCTGCCTCTGTCCTTACTCACACCAAGTCCCATTCATCTATCATCCCCATGCTTGCTGACTAACGTTGGCTCCCGGTCAATCAACACCTCGATTTTAAAATTCTCATTCTTGTTTTAAAATCTCTCCATGGCCTCGCCCCCTCCCTATCTCTGTAATCTCCTCCAGCCCCATAACCCTCTGAGATATCTGCGCTCCTCCAATTCTGGCCTCTTGCACATCCCTGATTTTATTTGCCCCACCATTAGTGGCCATGCTTTCAGTTGCTTCAGCCCTAAAGCTCTGGAATTCCCTCCCTGGCCTCTCCTTCTCCCTTCCCTCCTAATGACGCTCCTAAAACCTACCTTCTTGGCCAAGCTTTTGGCCATCTGCCCCAATATTGCCTTATGTAGCTGATTGTCAAATTTTGCTTTATTTTATAATGCTCCTGTGAAGTGTCTTGGTCTGTTTTATTATGTTGAAGGCAATTTATAAATACACGTTGTTGTTGTTGGAAGAGTCAAGTGTAGAAGTAATAAACGAATGAGCTTTTCAGCAGCAGATGAGCTGAGGCAGGGTCGGAATCAAGTGATGTTACGGAGGTGAAATTAGGCAGTCTTGGTGATCTTGTGGTTGGAAACTCATCTCTGAGTCAAACACAACACCAAGATTACAAATAGTCTTACTCAGTTTAAGACAGCTACCAGGGATGGAAGCGGTGGTCAGTGAATGGAGATTGTGACAGGGACCAAAGACAATGGGCTGGATTTTATCAAGCCCATATCAGGCCAAAAGACCTGCAGGTTGATAGGTAAATTGGCCATTATAAATTGCCCCTAGTATAGGTAGGTGGTAGGGAAATATAGGGACAGGTGGGGATGTGGTAGGAATATGGAATTAGTGTAGGATTAGTATAAATGGGTGGTTGATGGTCGGCACAGACTCGGTGGGCCAAAGGGCCTGTTTCAGTGCTGTACCTCTAAACTAAACTAAACATCTGGCTCCATGACGGGTGTGGGGGGGGGGGGGGGTGCTGGTGGGGAAGATTGTTCCGACAGAGGCCCGCCATGGAGACCGATGCCAGGAGAACCCAGCCTGATCCTCCCGGTGGTGACGCAGCTCTGTGGCAGTCCCCCCGCCGCTGTGCGATGGGAACTGAATTACAATATTTAAATGAACGGGATGAATAAGTTTAAATAAACTTACCTTTAATCTTCCAGGCCCACCACGATCCTCACTGCGGCGGCCAGCACTCCCATGACTTCAATTCCCCATCAGGGGAAAGCCAGCATGACACTGGTGGGGAAGGGGCAGGAGTTACGATTTTCTGTGCAGGGGGGATGGGGTCAAATAAACGTAATGGGTGTAGGGGATGGTGGGAAGGGGTGAACTTTAAACTTTGTGCAGCCTGGGAGGGAAAGGCCAGATTTAAAAGGTAAGTGTTTTGGAGGGGTGGGGAGGGCAAATAGTTAACATAATTGTTATTGAGGGCTGGGAAAGGGGCTTTAGATATTTATTTGAGAAATTTTGGAGGGGTGTATCGTTAGAAATTTAAATATGCAAGCAATGCTGGCTGCCCTTTAAAAATGGCACCAGCGCTTGTACACAGGCAGCTGACACCATTGCTGGCGACGGACAGCCCGCCCCCTCCACATGATGCGGGGGGAGTGGGGGGGGGGACTGCCCTGGCTATTTAAATGAGCCACCTGATGAGCCCTTAAAATCCAATCCAATGACTTCAGTCTTCCCAAAATTTAATTGGAGGCAATTTCTGCTCATCCAATATTGGACAAATGTGACAAATCAGTGATAGTTGGGGGGTCCAAAGGGGACATACAACTGAGTGTCATTGGCATACATTTGGAACTGGATGTTGTGTTTTCTGATGATATCAAGAGAGGGGTAGCATGTAGATGAGAAATAGAAGAGATCCAAGGATAAATGCTTGGAGGACTCCAGAGGTTAACAGTGTGGGAGTGGGAGAAGAAGCTACAATTCAATAGATAAGAATGGAACCAAGCTAGGGCAGATCCACCCAGCTGGTCTATGGAGGAGAGGTGTTGGACTGTGTTGATGGCTGCAGACACGTTAGAAGGATGTTTTCCTATAACTTCATTGAGTAAGGATTCATTATCTTTCCTACCACCCATGTTAAGCTAATTGGTCCAAAGCTCCCTGAACTTGTTCTATTGCCCTTTTTAAATACAGGAATTGCATTAGCTGTCTGCCAGTCCTCTGTCACTACTCCCTTTTCTAACGTATTGTTTTACATATTTAGTAGTGTCTTGGTTATCTCTTCCTTAACTTCTTTTAGTATACATGGACTCAATCCATCCAGACCAGGGGTTTTATCCTCTCTAAGTTTGATTAGTTTATCAATTATCTCCCCCTTTCTATCTTAAATGTCTTTACATCTTTTTTTGATCTCTTTTTCTAATGTCATGTCCCGCATAGTCTCCCTGGTAAATACTGAAGCAAAGTAATCATTTAATATTTCTGCTATTTTGCTGTCAATACATGTGAGTTTATCTCTCAGTGGTCCTATCCCTATTCTGATTTTTCTTTTGTTGTTTGTATCTGTAGAATCTTGTACTATTTCTTTTTCTATCCTTTGACAACTTAATTGTGTAGTTTATCTTTACCTTGCTAAGTGTTTTTTGACTTCTTTCCTAACATTTCCGTATTGCAGTTTGTCATCCTCTCCTTTTTTGAATATGTACTTCATAAATGCCTCTTTCTTTAGTTTCAATTTTGTCCTTATTTCTTCATTTCCTGCTTTTCTTTTCTGGTTCTTGCTTTTTAGTGGGATATATTTCTCCTGGACTCATTGTTGTTTTAAATGTTTCCTACTGCAGTTCTATTTCTTTGTTTGTCAGTGAATTTTACTCTAAAGACATTCAATATTATCACACGAGGTAAATAAGACCATTTCTTAGTTAATAGGAAATTCTACACCTTTTCTGTTCATTATTTCCTTCCTCTCTTTGGTGAGCGGTTTTGCTCAGCAAGTTCAGGAATGTCTGATGAGTGGAATATGTACAGCACGCACAGATTAAGTGCAGAATAGGTTGCAGACAAAGTAAAGATCCATCTATTGTGCCCAATACCATATTCTAGAAGAGAATCCCTATTATATCAGTGTGAATTCTTCAATTTCTTCATTGCAGCATCTGTCCATGTGAACTGTTTGTGCAAGCTTACCAAATTAATAGTAATGTGTGCCAGATCAAGGTCAGTTTTATGCTGTTGATTCATGGCGACTCTGGAATTAGGTTGAGACTTGTCCACACTCATTGCATTTAGGACTTTTATAGTCAGAGAGTGGAGACATTTACTCCATTAGTCTATGATTCACGCTCATGTCAGAGAGATGAAAGGACCGCTAACACACCAAATGATCCTATCTGTACACATTGAGTTGTTTCATATATAAGCCAAAAGTTCAGAGAGTGCCTGCTTCCTTATCCAATGGCCCTAGGTACAAGCTCGGCTGTCTTTTGTGATTAATTAATTTACAAAATGAGAGAGCATTTAATAGTTAGTATTGCTGTCGGAAGAGAGGTACACCAGTTCCTGGCCAAGCCACAAGATGACTTGCCCATGTTAGGTAAGAAGGTCCCATCTTAGGGTAAGGGGAAACAAAAACTGTTAGAACAGCCAATCATAAAGCAACATTTATGGTAATCTGGGGTTATACTACAGTTCAATTCTTTTCCCTATTCCAGCCAAAGAAAACCTTATCAAAGGAAGTGGCTGTCACAGGAAATAGAGGGGTGAAAAACGTGAACGGGGAGATGTTCCCGGATCAGCACCCAGGTGTTTGAATTGCCAGGGTACAAGAAATATCAGAAACGCAGATGGATTGGAGAACACTTCCATCACAAAACACACTCCCCTTTCCTTCTATTATCGTAAGTGGAAGGGGAGGGATGGCTGATGAGTGGAATTACTGATATTTGCTGTACTCAGGCAAATTCGAACCAGGAAAATCACTTCTTAAAAACCATGTTTTGTTTGTTTTGCATTAAGGTATCCATTGTGACTGTTTTGTATGTGCTTATATTTTCTACCATAACTATCAAAGAGACTTGGTTACACTGAGGAACAGTCTGTTATGGGCAAATAAAGCAAAAAGACTACCTAACTTTAGGTGCAATCATCAATCTTTTTTGAATGAGGGTAAAGGCCACCTACCAATGGGCAATGTGAGCAATAACATGAAGCAAAAAAAAACCCCCTATAAAACACAAGTGAACTTCCCTTAACACCTGGAGCACAAGCAGATGGATGGAAGAATTTTGTACTTGCATCTGAGGTATCCTCATGATGTCAGAAAGCTGTACTATCTGCTGATGGCCAAAGTGGCTCTAAACTTTCAGAAAATGTTGAATGCACATATCTGCGCTCTACTTTGGAGTTACATCTTTCAGCCTACAGCAGCATTTATAGAGTTTTCACAAACTGTACTTGAAATGGTAAATTAGTTTGTTAATACTGAACTTTAAAGGTAGAATTTATTAGTAATACTTACAGATGGAGGGCAAATTGCAGATATGTTGCTGTTTATTATTTAATATTTAAACAAATTAAAATAAGCGAATTATAATGAATCTAGGAACAAGATAGTTCATCTAGGAAATTAGACTTGTATGAATGACATTGATGGAGCACCATAGCATGAAGAAATGAAAATGGAAAAGCTCACATTTGATTTCTCCACTCTGCTGAGTTCATGATCTCTGTTATGGGAAGGTGCTTAACAGAAGAAATGGGGGAGGGGGGTGGGGAGGGGGGTGCGGAAGTTAACTACTATTTGCATCTCCTAGTGTTTGGCTGAAGAGCATTGCTGGCTAAAGTATGGGAGCATAATACCTGATTAACCACAGGCATACATAGGCCAGTGAGGACTGCACAAGAGAGAACAGAGAAAAATATAAAGGGATTTAATATAGAACATAGAACATAGAACAGTACAGCACAGTACAGGCCCTTCGGCCCATGATGTTGTGCCAAACCTTTAACCTACTCTAAGATCAAACTAACTACCTACCCTTCATTCTACTATCATCCCTGTACCTATCCAAGTGTCGCTTAAATGCCCCTAATGTATTTGCTTCTACTACCACCGCTGGCAGCACATTCCACGCACCCACCACTCTCTGTGTAAAGAACCTACCTCTGACATCTCCCCGAAACCTTCCTCCAATCACCTTAAAATTATGCCCCCTGGTGATAGCCCTTTCCACCCTGGGAAAAAGTCTCTGGCTATCCACTCTATCTATGCCTCTCATCATCTTGTACCCCTCTATCAAGTCACCTCTCATCCTTCTTCGCTCCAATGAGAAAAGCCCTCAAAGAAAATAAAAGAACAAGGTGTTGAAAAGATTTCCAATCATCTTTGTAGGCAGGTTCTTTCAGTGATAAGATACAGGGCGTAAAATTAAGTTACACAACAGGCTCACCAATAGCAGAAGGGTTACAACTGAACACCATCACACTCTTGTTTAATTAGATTTACAAATTTTCCACAGATATACTTGATAGATGTTGTGCAGATTTTATGACAAGAAAGCTGTTTAACTTTTAATGGCTCGCTTATTAACTTTACAGGCTAGATTTTACCAACATCCCCACCCCACCGGACGCCGGGTTTCATGGCGGGGTGTGGGGTGGGGGGGAGGTGCCAGAAATACCTCCAGGAGAGGGCCACCATGCACCCTGACACCGGGAGGGCCCGGCCCGATATTACCAATGGCAGCAAGGCCCCATGGCGACAACTACCACCCCCCCTCCCAGCCACTCGGCAACAGGACCGCAATTTAAATATTTAAATAAATTAAAATAAGTGAATTAATTAATTTCACATCGCCTCCTGATGTCCCGCCACGACCTTCAGCCCGGCAGCTGGCACTCCCGCATCTTCAGATCCCCGTCCAGGGAAACGAGACACAACAGCTGTGGGGAAGTGGGGGGAGGTAAGTTTATCAGTGAGGGGGGTGGGGAAGAGTCGTACTTTAAACTTTGTGCAGTTTGGGAAGGAAGGTCAGATGGTAAAGGTAACTGTTTTGTGGGGGGGGTAAAGGGCAAATAATTAATTCAATTGTTATTGGGGGTGGGAGAGTGGCAAAAAGAGATGTATTTATATATTTTAATTCCATTTCCCTTTAAATATTTACATTTCCTGGTAGGGCTGACAGCCCTTTAAAAATGGCGTCAGTGCCTGCGCACAGGCAGCTGATGCCGTTGCCAGGGACCGACAGACTGCCCTGGCTATTTAAATGAGCCACCACACGGAAGATTGTGGTGGCTCCGCGACATGCAGCCTACGCGGGAGGGCTACCATTTTATTGCCTGCTGTTGGCACATAAAATTCAGTCTTAAGTATCCTCGAATCAAATACAGAGCAGTCCATCTTTTACATTTAAAATCTTGCATCTTTCCCCCAATTTTCTCCCCAGCTCTCCTGCAGGCATTCATTCTTGCTGGGGTACAGTTCCACAGGTGTCTGCAGGCCTCCAGTACTTCATCCAGGTAGTCATTCCTCAAGACTGAGCTTAGACAGTACAGACTGGCAGACTAGTTAATCATGGCGGGCACCACACCTCTCACAGTTTGCCCTCACCAAACTCCACACACACTCATTCCACCCAATACCAACCAACAGTAAAATGGCTGGCTATTCTCTTCTCTTCCTTAGCCTAGGGGTGCTGATGCTAATTGTTGTATGAACTGAAACACTAAAACTCAGAGGAGACTAGGGATAAAACCTGGAGCCATCCTTGTTTGTAATGCTCAGTGCAGTACCTGGCAGTCAAGTGACTGCTTTCACATAGAAAGGTAAGGTGCATCCTGACATCTTTCTAATCTTTCAATATAGTAATAGATTGAGATTATAAGAAGTATCTTACGGAAACAGCAACACTTACTTGTTAGTATCCATTGCCAGACGATAGAGCCAATTGTATGAGTATTTCGTGTGCAAGGAAGTTAATACAATTATGGTTAAACATTGAAAAGAAACCCACGCACACCAACCCAAGTGACAGTGTGATGACATTCAGATCCAGCCAAGAGCTAGGCTTGCAATGAAAAGATAGAGAGCAATAAGAAATTGTCAGTGCACTAGAAGCTTTTTTTTTACCCATTAGCAGTCGGCGTTTCACCCGCTTGTCCACATCAGTTACTGACGTGGCATTGTATTCAGAGTTCTCAATTGCAGCCTCAGCCTTTTCTATAATACAAGTAAGCACAAAATATATTGCAATTGGTCAAACCAAAGAAGAAAAAGTTGCTTTTTTTCCTTTTATATGTTGCAGAAAGGCATCTAAACAATGCTTTTCTCTTTATTAATTTATTGTTTTGTCTTCCACATTGCATCAACAACTAGTCTTTACAGCATTAAAACAGAAAGTACTGGAAATGAACAACAATAGTAATTGAGTAGTATAGTAATTGAGACCTTTTTCTTTCTGACATTAACCAACATGTTGTGCATTTCCAGCACTTCCTATTTTTTTATTTCAGCTTTCCAGTTTTTTCTTTTTTATCTGTGGTTTACAGCAATACATTTTCTTATGATACTAATTCTGTTTTCCTGAGTACATGTAGCAGCTAGGCTTCCCTTTTCTTGGCAGAATAAGGCTGTAAATGAGGGCAGTCAAAACATACAACTATGCAAAAAAAAACTTAATTGGGAAACAAACAGAAAAAGCATTCAAAAGCAACAGAAAGTGCAACTGAGATTTATTTTTAAAGAAGCAGCTTCTGCAAGCTGAGAAGCAGTCCAGTACTGGATAAAGTTGGTAACCAACCAGAAACATCTCAATGAAAGAAAATGCAAAACAAAATGCATGCAATAAAGTAAATATATTTACTGCAGTGGTGTTTACTGCAGCGCTGGTTGCCTGCTTGTCTATAATTGATCAAGAGAAATTTAAAAGCCAAACAATGTTTTGTTAAATAGCATTGCAGAAAAAAAAATCAACAGACAAAATGAAATGGTAACTTTATGACATGCTTTCAAAATTTTTGACACTATCCCTTAGTCATTCAATGTGATTAAAAACAACCAATTTCCAAGACAAATATGCAAATTCCTAATTTCTAAAACAAGAAAGTTAGCATTAATATACAGGGAAATGATAAAGTGTTAATGCAGCTTTCTTCTGACAAGCATGTTCCTGTTTGCTTTTAAGCAGTTAATTGAAAAAATTAACAAATCACCTAAAAATCTTTCCATTTCATGCATTTGATTAGTGTGTCCAAGCAGGAACAAATTACATTAGATGAAAACTGACAAACTGCTCTGTGTTCCATTGAATGTAGTTAGTGCCTCTCTTCAATCTCCCAGTCAGCTAAGAGAAGTCTCAGCTTCTTGTACTCTACATGTACAACAAATTAGGATTGTATAAAATGATGATGGAGCATGGCTGCAATAGAGATCACGATGTTGTAAATATTTTGATTATTTTTAATTTCAGTTTGGCTGTAGATAAATCAAGCAATCAGAGACATCACCAGAGCACAACAGCTTAGAAAGGAGAAAAGGAAATCACAAAGGAAAAGAATTAGTAAGCTTCTTGAAGAGAACAGGTGCATTATCAATTTGTGAGCAAATAAATTCTCATACTTTCTGTTGCATTTGCATTATCAACCTTTGTAAGTAAATTCTAAATGATCTTAGTCTTTGAAATATGTAAAATATAAGGATGATGTAAAGTACAAAATATTGATATCATTTGAACACTTCACAGGCCATTGGGGTTTATAACAGAAAATGCTGGATATACACAACAAGTGAGTCAGCATTAATTGGTGAAGGGAAAAGACAGGTTATGAAGTTTCCGGTGTGAACTGTTCATCTGAACTCATCTATGAGTTTTGATAGTTGAACTCTGATCTGACCATAGTTTGGATGTGTATCTATCATAACCTGTCTTTTCTCTTTACAAATGCTGACTTACCTGTTGTGCATTTCTAGCATTTTCTGTGTTTATTTCAGATTTCCAACATTTGCAGTTTTTCCTTTTCAATAGGAATCATCAGAATTAAGAACAATTGAACATTTGCAAATTCATTATCACAAAATAATGGGTGGCGCAGTGGTTAGCACCGCAGCCTCACAGCTCCAGGGACCCTGAGTTCAATTCTGGGTACTGCCTGTGTGGAGTTTGCAAGTTCTCCCTGTGACCGCGTGGGTTTTCGCCGGGTGCTCCGGTTTCCTCCCACAGCCAAAGACTTGCAGGTGATAGGTAAATTGGCCATTGTAACTTGCCCCTAGTGTAGGTAGGTGGTAGGGAATATGGGATTACTGTAGGGTTAGTATAAATGGGTGGTTGTTGGCTGGCACAGACTCGGTGGGCTGAAGGGCCTGTTTCAGTGCTGTATCTCTAAATAAAATAAAATAAAAATAAGATTGTGCCAAATTTATAACAAATCTACTTTTTATTTTGTAGACAAAGATGTACAAGTATAAAGTTAAATTGAATAAAACAACATTCCTGCAAGCTCTAGAATTTCCCAGCATGGTCAGATTTCCAGCCTGTAACATGGTACATAGTCAGAACAATTGAACTTTCCCCAGAGCAAGTTTTAGTGCATCAATTGGTCACCATGTCAGCACTAAACTACCTTTCATTCAAGAATTTTTTTTGTGACTCAGTTATAGTCGTATTTTATAGGCAATAGCTATTTTTATGGGATGATTTTTTTCTTATAAGTTCTAATCATTTCAAATTTTCAGTAAATCATTTAAAAAATAGAAACAGCAGCACTTATGCGACCACTTTATGGTTGCTAGTATCAAGTACTATGAGAAGAACTAATGTGACAGCTGTAAGCAACTCTGAAGTTTATTAAAGGGTATAGTTGCTAAATGTGACATCAATCATACTGGATAATATTTACCAGAACACAGAGTAAGTGAATACATTGTATTATTTTCCATGCAGACTACTACGAATGCAATATTTCTCACAACAAACAGTTTTACTTCCTTTATGTAGCTTATTTATGATTAAAGAAAAACTGATTAGCTTCCATTCATTTCAAATAATGTTACTGTATTAAGATAAGGGATTTTAGTTTGTTACCACAAGTGAACTGCACAAAATAGTAGCCACTGTCACCAATAATCAGTTGCCTGAACTGTAACACTTGTGACCTAAATTAATACATCTATCAAAAAAATGCACTGAATACTTTCATCTAGTCCTCAAATAGAAAGAGAGTTATATTTTCTTTTTCAAGATTTTGAGGTAGCTGAATTTGCTTGGCTGAAATAACACTAAAAGGTTGAATGAATTTATAAAAGTACAAACATCTACTGCTCAGGCAGCAGTAAGTGGCATCCAAATTTACCATCAGGGCAAACAGACAAGAATGGTCTTGCTAGAGCGTACCTCAAAATTTATTTTGTCTTTGATTTGCTTCAAAACTTGTGCAAACTGTTCAGAGAGCGTGCAAAAAAAAATGGCAGGAAGAGCCAGTTCACTTACCAATGCAGATTTTCCCATCAGACAGTAAGGCATATTTTTGATGGCAGCCACAAACAGGTCCATCATCTGTATCATCACAAGTATGATGGCACCCACCGTTTCCATGATTACACGTTACTAAAAAAAATTACACACATCTAAAAGAAACGGCTGATCATTAAATAACACATAATATTGAACTAGCTTGAACATCTTTAAATATATAAACAAAAAATGACGAGCATTAAATTCAGATTTTTATTGAAATGTTACTCACTCACCAGCCAAGCAACTTAATGCTCAAGGTCTTGGCATGGCAGATTATTTTGGGAGATGCTCAAACTTAGATTTGTGTTGGTCAGGCTGTAAAGCACATCTTCTTGTACAGACACTCTAACTTTTAAATCTTTATTTCAAGGATACGCAGTCAGAGTGACTGCTGCACCTGCTGCTATCCGAAACTTTCTACCCAGGCACATTTGTGAGCAGCAATCCAGCATTTTGCATCAATATTGGGGCAACCCAGGAATAAAAATAACTTTTCGTACAAGTGATGCATTTTATACCAGTTGACTTAAATCAGAGGTCAAAACAGAACACTTGAGCACAGAGGACAACTTAAGGACAATTGGGAAGGTTGAATTTCTTTGTAGTATTTTCAATGTCCCAAAAGAATATATAAGAAAACAGAAAGATGAAAGGAATTTACGTACATATGCAACCCCTCTGATTCCTGGCTAGTTCAAAACCAGGCCTACATTCACACGCTACTCCTCCTTTTGGTGTTTCTCTACAGATGTGGGCACATCCATGGTCTTTGTTCATGCAACTCATTCCTTCTGAAGCAGGATAAAAGAACAATCAAAAATATAATTCATTAAGAAATCTTGATCATAGCAATTGATTATACATGAACAAAAATGGGGCCAATGTAAAATAATCTCAAACAAATAGAAACAGAACTGTCTGTCGACTGACTGTATTCTGTAAAGTTAGAGGGGGAGAAATTCATTCGCATAGTGCTAGCAGCGCTATGCAGACTTACCTCGATTTCCCAGGGCTAGACAGGCAGCACAAAAGGCCACTACCTGTGCGGCGTTCTTTGATGATATCAATGAGCGAATGAATTTTTCCCCTATAGTATTTCCATTTTTTATAGCGAGTTACTTTGGGAGAACATTGGATAAGTGTCAATGCTGGTTCAGTGGTAGAATTTTCACCCTACAATCAGAGGGTTATGGGTTCAAATTCCAGTTCAGGCCTTGAGCACATAATCATGACTGATAATGCAGTAGTGAGGGAATGCTGATTGTTCATAGATACTTTTAATTCGGATGAGACATTGAACCAGGAAACCATCTGCCTGTCAAAGTGGACATTAAAGAGACTGTAGAACTATTCAAAGAGCAGATAATTGTTCTGGTGACTGATTCTCCCTCAAACACCAACGGACTAAGACCGTCCTTAAAACCTGCTTCTTTGACCAACATTTTGGTCACCCCACTAATATCTTCTTTGGTTTGGCATCTATTTGTTTGGTTAAGCCTCTGTGACATGCCTTGGGTTTTTTTCTAAGTTAAAAGCTCTATATAAATACAAGCTGCTGTTGCTGAACCAGTCATTTATCTTATTGCTGCTTCAGAGATCTTGCGTGATGCTTGTGATATCATTGCCTAAATTCCAACAGTCACTGGTGTGTGAAGCATTTTGAGATTTTGAAGTGATGTGATAAGCCACTAATAAATGTAAACTTGTTTTACTTTCTTTTGCGTCTCCATCTTTTTCTGACAATTTCTGTCTCCTTTTTATGAAGGTGCTGACCTTGCACTGGAGAACAGTTCCATAAGACCCCTTCACCCTCCTATTGCTTGGTTATGTGGCCATTCTTCAAATATGTACAGGGAGGTCATTCGATTGCTAAGGGCTTCGCAACTGAGCCTCATCTGACAACCAAACATGCGGAGGGATTACTGAACAGAAATCAGCAGCAACCCTGACCAGTTTCCCCTAACCTGGAGGTAACATGGCCAACTATAATATCCATTCCACCTCCTCCTGCTAAGAACTGCTAAAAGAACAGAGCAGGCAATAAACCTGGACCTTTCTGCTCTGTATAGCTCAGCTATCCCATCAAGGGAGTGTACATGACATCTTTAGATCATCGTAAGTGATGATTACTGCTAATGCATGACACTCAAAAGATCTGTATATTATAAAACTGACCAAGAAGTGACATAATCTTGGAGATCAGAGGACAAGAAATCTGCGTTTCAGCCTAGAGATTTATGATGTCATCTGAACTTCTCAGTGAATAAAGCACTCTCACATATCCATTATTCTCCATGTAATTTGCCTCTCTGACAGTTGTAAGCTGTTCACACCAGAGCTATTAATCTTTACACTGCTGGATGAAAAGGGTACAGCAAACCTGACTCAACAGGTTTTGTCCAAAGACTGTGACCAATTAAGTTATAAATGGATATGTCACAAGTAGTCATTAAACCATAGCTTTGACATTCTCTCAATTACATAACATGTAATTCTTAATCATCTGAAAACTATATTACACAGAATTTGCCATTGAAACCTCAATTTTACAAAGCTGCTCTGATGGCACAAAGACTGCTGCCAAGCATGGCTCAAAAAATTAGTCACACCACATCATGAGTCAAATTTTTCAAAGCATGATTTTTGGGAGACAAAAGTAGACAGCCTTGCAGGCAAACGGAACTCAAATTTAAACATTAAAATTTTTGAAATAAGGTTCCATATGAATGTTGAGATTTTGTTTGAAATTCCACCCAAATAAAATGGGCATCTGAGAGATCCATAGGTCTGACCTGCTTTAGCCTAATTTTTAGTGCAAGGTTGCTGCTTGTTGTTTTGCTGTTGCTGAACTGTAGTTTTTTGTTTGCCACTATGCATTAATCAACTACTGAGTTTAACATTTTGCATTTTTTTTTTGGCCTGTTAAACTCTGATAAAGCTTTCAGTTGTTCGATAAGACTTTCTTGGAGGCTTGGCAATTGCTGCTACATTGCAAGTTACAGCTAACAAAATTGGAACAATATGATTCCCACTGAGTGTTCCAAATGTGCTACATGAATCTGATGATGATTGATTTCATAGAAGGCAGAAAATCTACAGGATCAACGATACATCAGGTAGGCTCCACATCAACCACAATACATAAATGAACTGGAAAAGTTATCAAATTATAAATTTTCAGATGGTTTCTGACCAGAGAAGTGTGATCCTGAACATGAATAGGTTATTGAGGGAGCACCCATTAGGCATCCATTATGTAGCAGCCCACAGTGCCTGTCTTACTTGAAGGTGACCGAGAGTATGAATAGATGGTTGCTACCTGACCCTTTGCATCCATGGCTTATAATCCTAATTAGGCACCCAACACAACAGAAAAGCACAAGTACAATGAGGCCCAGCCAAACTTTCCAAAAGCATCACCATCTGCTGTGCGCTACATAAATTTGCAGAGAAAAACAGGTCATTCGGCCCAACAGTCTATGCCAGTGTTTATGCTCCAGAGGAACCTCCTCCTACCCGACTTTATCCAACCCTATCAGCATAATCTTTAATTCCATTTTGCTGTTCAATGAGTAGTGAGAATGTGTAGGACCATAAGGAGATCCAAGGGGCTGAGACCCACAGGAAGAGGATAGCAAACAGAAGGATATCAACATGGAAGGACCTGAATTACAGATAGAAAGATTGGTAAGAAATGGTGTGCTCAAAGACTTCGAGTAATGGACACAATATGCCTCTGCACAATTTTGTTTTGCTACAAAAATCTACACATCAATCCCCCCACAAAATATGCCACATATTGGGGGGAATTACATCCTGGTGGTGGGGATCTCGCGCTCGGAGAAACCAATGCCGAGATCCCCACATCACCTCTTCTACGGACGGCCTGCCAAATTTAGTGCCAAGCAGGCACTTAAGTTGACAGCGGCGAGCCTTCCACAGGATCACGCCGGATGTCCCACCCTTGCAGAGCTGCCGGCCAATCAGAGGCTGGCAGCTTGAGTGCCACTGCGGAAACTGCTGCAAGTGCACCTGACAGAGGCCAAGGAGCGTTGTTGGAACTAGACATCAGGTAGGTCAGGCCAGGAGGGGTCCCAGGGTAGGGGGCGATGGAGGTCGGCAGCAAGGGCGGGGGGGGCCCCTCAGCGGGCTACCCTCCTTCCCAATGCCGGGTCGCTCGTTCAGGCACTGTATCTTTTAACAAGGTACTTCCACCCGCCACCCCCACCGCCTCCAGGAGCCGGGAAGCAGCCCGCACGGATTTTTGTGCCATGCTTCCCATGCAGCAACAGGGCTGCCTGCCGCTTGGCTACTTGTGGCTGTGGTGGGAAGACACCCTTAATTGGGGGTTAATTGCCCAGTTAAGGGCCTCAATTGGTGTCGGGGCAGGAAGGCCGTTCATAGGCCTTCCCGTGCCAGACTAAATTTTGGCAGAGGCGGGTGGTGGTGGGAACCTGCCCCCCACCCCCCGCCACCATCCCACCCGATTATATGCTCTCCCCGCCTCCAAACCTGCCGCGGGGGACAGCACAAAATTCCCCTCATTGTATATACTGAATTTGAATTGCCATGTTCACCCCTTTACCAGCACTTCATGCATTTCTACATACATATACTTGCTGTCCACATGATGGAGAGATAAAAAGATCAGTATTTACTTCTATTTGCATTAATTATGTGCTCGAACCCTGACAACCGTGTTTCCTCTGGTACCCTATGGGTGTGTTTGTCTCACCAAATAATCTAAGGCTGTGCTGAAGTACTTCTCAGTGGGGGGAGCAACTGTGATGGCAGGTTGTTGTTGGGTATTGGGGATCTGTAAGGGTGGTGAAAGCCTTGAACTTTCGGTGCAAGGCCTTACCAACAGCTGCAGCCATATCCAACAATGCAGTGGCTGCCAGCGCCTACCCTCTCTCTGACATTTCATTAAGTGTCTGAGGAGCATGGCAGCAGTGGGTGAAAAAGCAAAGTCACACGAAGAAGCAAAGTCAATTAAACCTTGCTCTTCCCAGATGCTGAGAACCACGTGTGTTAAGCTCACCAGTACCTACTCTTTCCAAACTATCACTCAGTCAGTCAAATCCAGAAATGGAAATGGATAGGCTTGTGGGAAGCTTGAAGCATTAACTAAAAGCCTTTGATTCATACATTAACTCCAATCTGTTGGTGGATCCAGGAGAATACCAATTACTTGCCCATAAAGTAAATATACAATATAGGATTTCAATCTTGTCTACTCCTTGATGTCATCTCCTGCCACCTCCAGTGGCTCTTCCTCACCTGTGAGGAGTAAATCACCTGGTGCACCTACCTCAGACTCACTACCTACATGTTATGGGATGCCTTGATCTGTGTTAGTGCTTGAGACAGGTGTGCACGCGATATGAGTTGCTGTGATGTGCCAGGGGCAGTAGTGTCACTCACTCTACCCTTGCCATCTTCAGATGACCAACAGAAAGAGAAAAGGAAGAAGAATTACAATGAAATCCCAATACAATGCATTCAGAAGACAAACTAGCGCCTAACATTGTGATTAAGAAAGTGAGTTAGTGGATAGATAAAAATAAATGGAGGATACTTGCTGATTAGTGGCACCATGCCTACACACCCCTCCACAGATTCATGGCCAAAAAAGAATATTACCATCCCCTCATATTGGGACAGTTACTTCAGCAAGCTGGTCTGCCAACTGTCTTGTCCAACACTATGTGATTATGTACTGCCTTCACCTGTGGATAGTACACATTTACAAAGAAATTAGCAAGTGCCTCAGCTCCACAAACACCACACCTATGCCAAGTCTATCTCACTCCCCATGTCAAACCATTGAAAAGCAGCTTGCATGTTGTTTTGGTAGTACTTCTGTGCTGAATTTTGAAATACCTGCACAGGGTCTTCACAGAATTGTTACAGTGCAGAAGGAAGCTATTCGGCCCATTGTGTCTGCACCGGCTCTCCGAACGAGCAATTTACTCAGTTCCATTCCCCCACCTTCTTCCCATAACTCTGCATATTCTTCCTTTTCATATAACAATCTAATTCCCTTTTGAATGCTTCAATTGAACCTGCCTCCATCACACACTCAGGCAGTGCATTCCAGACCTGAACCACTCTCTACATGAAAAAGTTATTCCTCATGTCACTTTTTCTTCTCTTCCCAAATACTTTAAATCTCTGCCCTCTCATTCTTGATCCTTTCACAAGTGGGAACAATTTCTCTCGATCTACTCTGTCCAGACCCTCATGATTTTGAATACCTCTATCAAATCACCTCTCAGCCTTCTTTTCTCCAAGGAAAACAGTCCTAACTTCTCCAATCTATCTTCATAACTGAAGTTCCTCATCCCTTCTCGTGAATCTTTTCTGTACTCTTTCCAATGCCCTCACGTCTTTCCTAAAGTGTGGCCAGAACTGGACACAATATTCCAGCTGAGGCCAACCCAGTGTCTTATACAAGTTCAACATAACTTGCTTGCTCTTGTACTCTATGCCCCTATTAATAAAGCCCAGGTTACTGCATGTTTTATTAACCACTCTCACAACCTGTCCTGCCACCTTCAATGACTTATGCACATATACACCCAGGTCCCTCTGCTCCTGCACCCCCTTTAGAATTGTACCCTTTATTTTATATTATCCCCACTCAAGCTGTACGTTGCAGCTTGTGTTGTATGAATGAGTATTTCTTGTATGTTGTTATCTCCTTGCATACTATCACCCTGACAGTGCAGTAAGTGAACATTTAGATTTTTTCCATGCCTTCATGGACAAATAATAAGCACATATACAAATATATTTTGATCTGCACTTCTCCTGTACTTCTTTTGCATCTGGTCTCAGGAGCAGAAAACCTGGAAGACTGCATTTACTGGCTTGAAAAATGGCTTGGACCTCTGCTTTAACAGGTGGGTGACCTACAGCTCTAAAGCGGGCAAATCTCTACTGCAGCTCCATTTGCTTCAACAGCTTCAAGAAAACATTCCCCACTGTCTGCATTGATCATATTTGAGCACAAGTTACACCTCCTCCTTTCAGAAAGAACATTCCTTCGGTAAAACACTCCCTTCTAATCATGAGCAGCAGCCCTATAACAGCTGCTGGTTTTCTGTATTTTGAATGTCTCGGCTTCAGATGGCTCCTATGCATATTTCCATGTACAGGGAGAAAATTGTGATTCAAGGTGGTTGTCGCTCCCTGCGGCCACATAGATGCCCAAAACTTGGGTAAACATCGCAATAATTCTACAAAATTGGAGATCAAACATAAACTGCCACTTTTGAATAATAATGGGCCAGATTTTGCTGTAACAGGGCACCTAACAACATCTGCTATAAGTTAGACTTGCCGTTGAACCTTTCAGTTCTAAATATATTTGCCTACTAAGAAGCTGAAAGTGAGAGTTGATAACGGAGCAGCAAACAAAACAGGACTTCTGGCAAAGATGACGGCCGGAGATTTACTCCACCCCAATGAGCCGGATGGTGGTGGTGGGGGGGGGCCGTGGCATAAAGTAGAGTGGGAGGCTCCGGGAGGCCTTCCCGACCCGCTCCCGCCTCCGCTCCACTTTACGTAGGGCGGGAGGGGGGGTGGGGGGGGTGGCAAAAAATCGGGACGACCGCCCTTAAGTTGCCAATTAACACTTGATAGCACTGTCAATTACACCTTCCATCACTTTGCTGATGCTCGGGAGTAGACTGACGGGTTGGACTTGTCCTGCTTTTTGTGCACAGGACATACCTGGGCAATTTTCCACATTGTCGGGTAGATGTCAGTGTTGTAGCTGTACTGGAACAGCTTGGCATGGGGCGTGGCTAGTTCTGGAGCACAAGTCTTCAGTACTATTGCCGGAATGATGTCAGGGCTCATAGCCGATCCAGTGCCTTCAGCCGTTTCTCGATATCATGTGGAATGAATCGGATTGGCCGAAGACCAGCATCTGTGAGGCTGAGAAATTCAGGAGGAGGCCGAAATGGATCATCCACTTGGCACTTCTGGCTGAATTTGGATGCAAATGCTTCAGCCTTGTCTCTTGCACTGATGTGCTGGGCTCCCCCATCATTGAGGATGAGGGTATTTCTGGAAACTCCTCCTCCTGCCAATTTTTAAATTGTCCACAACCATTCACGACTAGCTGTGGCAGGACTGCAGAGCTTAGATATGATCCGTTGGTTGTGGGATCACTTAGTCCTGTCGATTGCATGCTGCTTCCCCTGTTTGGCATGCAAGTAGTCCTGTGTTGTAGCTTCTCCAGGCTGACACCTCATTTTGAGGTATGCCTGGTGCTGCTCCTGGCATGCCATCCTGCACTCTTCATTGAACCAGGGTTGGTCCCCCGGCTTGATGGTAATGGTAAAGTGGGGGATATGCCAGGCCATGACGTTACAGATTGTGGTTGAGTACAATTCTGCTGCTGCTGATGGTCCACAGCTACTCATGGATGCCCAGTTTTGAATTCCTAGATCTGTTCAAAATCTATCCCATGTAGCACGGTGGTAGTTTCACACAATACGATGGTGGGTACCCTCAATGTGAAGGCAGGACTTTGTCTCCACAAGGACTGTACGGTGGTCACTCCTACCAATACTGTCATGGACAGATGCATCTGCGACAGGTAGATTGGTGAGGACCTGGACCTGGCCCATACCCCACTCCTGCGCTGAGGCGGTCACCTGAGCCATTTTCCATTTTATCTGGAGATCTAAAATGGACCGGGTCCGGTGGGGCACAATGTTCAAACCTCTAGATAAGGGCGGGAAAAATGTACTCAACGTCGCCCTCATCCTGATGACCACTTTCGTGTGTGGCTGGATCAAGCTGTGCGTACATCCCCAGTATGCAAACACCAAGTGTCACTACGTGCTGAGGTTTTATCTGCCCCCGGTGTTACAAAGGATGGGTCTGGTCACACTGTCTCGGAACCCTCCATCCAGTTGGACCGTGCCGTACCACCTATCCTTCGTGGGAAAGTTTCTGTGGGAAAACACCTTTGACCACCAATCCATCAGGCAGTGGTCTGCACGGAATATCCTCAAGGTCCTACGGCAAAAGGAGATGATGGATCCGGTCGGATGGTTCCCCGAGCAAACTGCCGAAGTCATTTGGCAGAATGCCTCATCACCAGAACTTTCAAACAAGCACCAAGATGTAGCTTGGCTGGTGGTGAGAAGGGTCCTCCCCGTCAGATCCTTCCTGCATGCCTGGAGTCTCACCCCCTTCGCACGCTGCCCTCGAGGTGGCTGCAGTGGGGAAGAGACAGTTGCTCATCTCCTTCTGGAATGTGTCTTTGCAAAGCAGGTGTGGAAAGAGATGCAGTGGTTTTTGTCAAGGTTCATCCCAAGCAGCTCTGTAACACAGGAGTCTGTGCTCTACGGGCTGTTCCCTGAGATGCACACCGAGATAAACATCAACTGCTGCTGGAGGACCATCAATTCGGTGAAAGGCGCTCTTTGGTCTGCCCGAAACTTGCTGGTCTTCCAGCGCAAAGAATTGTCTACATCCAAGTGTTGCAGACTGGCACATTCCAAGGTCCAGGACTACATGCTGAGGGACACACTAAAGCCGCTACAAAGGCTCAATGGGGAAAGACCACTGTGTAAGGTCCTCCCACCAAAGTAAACTGAGGGGCTGGACTCATGGGAAACCCCTCAGGCTGTATATACCAGATATGGGTTTGCTGTAAAATGTACATGGCATGTAAAATGGAATGGAAGGGTTGTGAGGCAACTCATTCTTGTATCGCACAAAACTGATTTCCTTTGCACTTTTTGGAATGTCAACTTGGTGCTGTTTTGAACTGTTTTGTAATGCATTTTTTACAGATTTTTATGAATAAAGTATATTTTGGGGAAAAAAAGGTTGGTGAGGACGAGGTCAAGTAGGTTTTTCCCTCATCACCTGCCGCAAACCCAGTCTACCAGCTATGTCCTTTAGGACTCAGCCAGCTGTGGTGCTACCTAGCCAAACTTGATGATGGACTTTGAGGCCCCCAAACCCAGAGTACATTTGATACCCTTGCTACCCTCAGTGCTTCTTCTAAATGGTGTTCAACATGGAGAAGCACAGATTCATCACCTGAGGGGGGGCAGTAGGTGGTAATCAGCAGGCTTCCTTGCCAATGTTTGACCTGATGCCATGAGACTTCATGGGTTCCAGAGTCAATGTTGATGAGTCCCAAGGCAACTCCCTCCCGACAGTATACCACTGTGCCACCACCTCTGCTGGGTCTGTCCTGCCAGCAGGGATGTCTGGGACATTGTCTGCAAGGTATGATTCCATGAGTATGACTATGTCAGGCTCTTGGTTGACTAGTCTGTGGAACAGCTGTCCCAATTTTGACACAAGCCCGCAGATGTTAGTAAGGAGGACTTCGCAGGGTCTATAGAGCTGGGTTTGCTGTTGTCATTTCCGGTGCCTATGTCAATGCCGGGTGGTCCGTCCAGTTTCATGCCTCTTCTTAGACTTTGTAGTGGTTTGATACAACTGAGTGGCTTGCTCAGCCATTTCAGAGGGCAGTTAAGTTAACCACATTGCTGTGGGTCTGGAATCACACGTAGGCCAGACCAGGTAAGGACAGCAGACATTAGTGAACCAGATGGGTTTTTACAAAAATCGCCAATGGTTTCATGGTCACCACTAGATGAGTTTTTTAATTTCAGATTTATTAATTGAATTCAAATTCCACCATCTGCCATGGTGGGATTCAAACCCATGTCCCACAGCATAAGTCCTGGGCTCTGGGTTATTAGTCTAGTGACATTACCACTATGCCACGCCATAAGTGCAGTAACATTAGCCCTTCAAAGCATATCAATGGTCAGAGAAACAGCGGAATACAGTTCTCAAAAAAATTAACGGCATTTTCCACAGCAACATTTGGATTTTGGCATTTAACTGAGCATCTGCTCCTCGCCTGAAGTTGCTGTACCATTTACACATAAATAACGGTGAGCACCATTATTTTGACTGCGAAATCTTGCTCAATCTATTAAAGAGAAGGTATCATGTGACTGGGATATCCTTTGTTAATTCATATATCACAAAAACAAAATGTATCCTTGCTTCATTATGTAATGCAGCATCGAAAACAAGAACAATTATGTTGTCCTCCACTACCACCTCCAACCACTCCAATAACCACCGAAAAAATTCCCAAAAATTAACCCAACACACGTGCTATAAACAATACACGACAAAGAGAATGCTATTTTGGAGCTGATAATTTATACTAAACTCAAAAAATTGCAGTCAACCTTAAATGTTTGGGCCAACTGACAGCAGATGATGACTACCATTGTTCACACACCTCAGGTGCTGCCCCATCTTTTTCAAAACTGGCATCATACCATTCTTTAAAAAAACCTGCCTTCAACCCCTTTGTCCTCACTAACGTCTTTCTAAGGCTCTTGAACAAGACCTCCGACTCCATGCTCATCTGCAACCCCCTGTCTGAATCCTACGAATGCAGCTTCCACTCTTCCCAGAGCATCAAAATAGTTCTGACCAACGCCATGAATTACATTCAATATGACTATCAATCCATACCTCCTCAACCTCTTCACAGTCAACAACATAGTTGCCATCCTCCTTCAATGCCTCATCTCTGTTAAGCTTGGTGGGACTACTCTCATTTAGTTCCACTCTTAATCATAATCAGAGCATCTCTAGAGATGGCATCTTTTCCTACCCTGCACCACCATCTGAGGAGCTCCCCTGATGAAAGTATCATTGGCTTCCTCTGGTAGATTGTAGAAGGAAGTAAGGATTGAAGGTGGTGGAGAGTCAAACAACTTCAGGTCATGGAAAAGAATCAATTAGAGTGGAAGATAGTGTGATGAGTGTAAGTTTCAACTCAGTAAGGACGCGGTGAAGTGGAAGAGTGCATAGGAAAGTTTATTTGAAGCTTCCAAGAAATGAGAGAGAAAAAAATTAGGGAAGTAATTACCACAGTAGAATCCAAGGCTGTTGATAGCTGAAGTGTGGAGCCAAAGATTAAAGATACTAATTGTTGGCTGGGCTTGTAACATACATGAAGAAAATGTGTCTTCAAAGCAAGAAAAAGCAAGATTTTCATTACACTATAAATGAAATGAAGGTGTGTGCACTTAGGGTATTCGATCTGAGCAATTTGATGTATTAAAGTTGATAAGAGGAGGAAGTCATTGACATAGTGGAGAAGCAGAATGTGTGAGACAGAACAGAGCACATGGGACATTTGTGTCATTGAAACCTTCCAATGCAGTGAAAAAAACAGAACGGCCAATGTGAAATTTGCAAAATGTTACGATCAAAGTGGGAGGAGTGACCTGTCTTTGTCTAGTTCTACTTCTCCATAGGTCACAACATATATTTAAATGTGTACCCAGTTACCGATGCAGCCAATTTTAGTTTCAGAATAAAATCCACCAACCAGTTTTCTTTAATAAACAACAAAAGTATTAATTTACTATAAATCAACACTCAATAAAGATGCAGGGCTTTAACACAGTTTGAAATATGACAGTACGTATATATAGTCCCTTGTAAATGCACACACACACACACACCTCCCCCCAGTCCCCAGTTAAAGGAAAAATAAAGATGATTTGGTCAAAGTACTTGTTAATTCTTGAAGAAAAAGGAAAAGATATGTTATATTCCAGATGGCATCCACTCAGGCATCCGAGTACATGTGAACGGATCACTGGGATCTTTTCAGAAGCAGTTCATTCAGGTGATGTCGAGGGGAAGTTTTCCAAAAGTTTCTCAGGAGAAATGCGGCATCAGGCGTTACAGCTATCACACACTGAATTTTTTTGCAGAGTTTCTCAGAGAGCTGGAGAAAAGATTAGCTGGGTGTTTCTTTCAGCAGGCTACAAACCCAACTGACTCAAAACAGTATTCAAAAATTAAACTCACTCTTGAGTACCATAAATCTTGACATGTCACTTCTCTTGTAAACAACTCTCATAGTCAGAAGGTACTCGTTTACTTAGCCGAAGACATGTGATGTCCAGTAAATGTTTTAAACCAGAGTCCTTCCAGTGATCCTTTTAAAAAACAAAGTCCAGCATCTATGGCATCACTTCAGTCCTCCAATGAATCCATCACCACAATTCTAAAACATGAGGCCTCAAAAAATATTTTAAAAAATAGAAGCACTTTCAGAACAAAAAATAAAATCAGAGACCATTGTCCCAGGTACTATATATACTTCTAAACCACTCACACTTTCTACACTAATATGCATGAGTGCCTTTCAGAAGTCATTAGACACAATGGCCGGAATTTTACCCTCGGCGGATAGGAGCCATCCACCAACCGAAAAGTTGGTGGCGATCCTGCCTCCGCTTGGCCTGGGGAACCAGACTGCCAATGGCCAGAACTTTACGCAACCCCAAAGAGTGGGATGGTGGCCAGCAAGGGGGGGGGTGGGGAGGGTGCGTAAAATGTAGTGGGAGGCTCAGGGGGCCCATACCAACCCGCTCCTGCGATTTTACACCCGCCCCAAGCCCATCGAGGCACTTAAATGGCCAGTTAATGGCCACTTAAGGGCCTCCGCCCGCTGTCACGGGGTTTTACCCTTGGCTGTTGGGTGGCCCAGGCCCGAGAGAAAAGCCATCTGTTAAAATTAGGCCGTTTTCTGACAACCTGGGGCGGGGCCCTCGTAATCAGGCACCCTGTGCCCAATGAATGGCTGCCTCCGATGCCCCAACCACCCCCAATGCCCAAAATGCCCCCCATCCTCCCAATCAACCACCCTTGCCTCGCCGGGGCCTGACCGATTGCCCCCAGCAAGGCCCCAAAAACTTACCCGTTCTCCAGGGCTGGGATGTAGTCCCAGCAGTGGCGACCGCTCCCGGTGTGCTGCTGGGATAGAGAGCTACTGGCCCGCTGATTGGCTGGCAACTCCATTAAGCGGGACTTCCTGTCTCAATGGGGTGGAAGTCCCACCTCAGACAAATTAAGGGCCTGGGAACTACAAAATGCAGGCTGGATCCCCACGCCTGGTGGAGGCAGGATCGACACTGACTTTTCGGTCGCTGGATGGCTCCCGTCCGCCGAGGGTAAAACTTCGGCCAATAAGTGTCTTGAGGAATTCTAAAAGCTTGTGTTAATATAATGAGATTTGACAATAAGGTGACAACGCCAAAATTCTTACTGAACTTAAATTTCACCGGATCTATCGTCTGATGACTGTAATGCCAAGAAAAAGAAAATCAAGAATCGGCCTTCACTAATCAAATTTTCATTGATACCAGATGAAGAAAATAAATGGCACTAAGTTATTTCTAACAGTGCACTCAGTTCCTCTCTTATGACTGCATCATTTTATATAAATCGTTTTACCAATCTGAGCGAATGGTTGAGCAATTTTAGAGTCTAGGCCTTCAATGGTGAATTGGCTTTCTCCTAACAAGGCATTGAAATTAAATTGGTCCTCAGCAGTAGCGAGTCGGCAGACCATATCAGACCCTACCTGATTTCTTTTTAATGATACTGGGGTGCAAAATAATTATTGCCCATTTTGCACTATTGCCAGAAAACACTTTCAGCCTTATTTTGCCTTTGCTAGCACACAACCTGGAGATACTGCAAGTAAGATGCAGAAACATCGAGCTGGTCTAAGCAGATAAGGTCCAACTCCAATTAACAATTGATTTTACATCAAGCCATGACAAAGATGTAACCTCTTTTAGTCCGAGAAGTAGAGTACAATGCTTCATACTTTCCTTTCTTAGTGAGGAAAAACTAGCAGTACGATTGGCATCAAAACTGTGACACCGTAAAACTTTATTGAATGGCACAGCAGGATAGAGTGTGAGAAAGAGAGCTAATGAAGAAGTTTAACTAACAAAACAAACACAATCCCCTTTTTACACAGTGCAGATTCATGGGTTGCTTAATATGTGCATTTTTTGCAATCTAAAGTGCAGATCCAAAGTGAAGAATGGAAATCCTGATAGTACAATCATACACACCTGCAATAAAATTCAAACACTTTTTAGCGTGCAAAGAAAATAATTATATTACATACCATCACAATCAAACACAAGATAAATGTCTTTAAACATAAAGGAATTACAATAAGTGCAGTACTGTGAATTAGAAAAAGGCATTGCTTTCTTTGCACATCATAATAAATGGTAAATTTGAGGCAATTTTACAAATATGTGCAAGAATTCTACTATTATCATAGGAACCAACAAATAGCCATTGACAGTGTACACTAAAAATGTGTCCTGTTTGGTGAAATGTGTTATTTGGTGATGCAACATGTTTCTAACTCCACAAAGTAAATTAAAATATAATTAAAGCAGTGATGCTGCCATTTTTGTAATAGGGCAAAGTGGATGACTGACCACACAGCACTGCAGAAGGTAAAAGAGCTAGTTCTTACAATGACTGCATACAGTATTCCAACATAGTGCTATTCCTGAGTATGACTGGATCTAGGTCCATATAACACCAAACAATTAACAGAACATTGTTACCAACACTCAAAGTACTGTATGAATGTGTACTTTGCTCGTGCCATAAATCTTCCTAAAGTGCAAACTTGGGATGGCAGGGAATCATTTTTGTTGCACTTCAGCTGTTCTTAATGAGATACACTGGCGTTGATACAGTACTAGGTTCACAATATAGCAACAGGAAATATGATTGTTCACAAAAAAATCAGGACAGACTTTGTGAATGTTTAACTCTGTAAATTACTGCTTCATCTCATGCATTAAGGCAGAAGAAAATGTGTTACCGGTCTTCACTATTTGTCAGGTTTCAGTTTACTTCTGAGTTCTGTTTGAATAGCACAATGCACATCAGCGTAGTGGCAATATTACCACCAGTTTCTTACAGGTTCACACATTATTCATACCTGACACAGCCTGAAAAAAGTCCCAATCGTCATAGCAACATGCTTCATTAGTTGGTCTACAGAATTTCAAATGCACAACCCCAAGATAATAAAAAAGCCACATTAAGCTCCAAGAGCCAGGTCCATCATTCAAAGTGATAAGTGCTCCAGGGTGCTCCAGCAGGGGTCTTTTGTTCTGTCTTAGTTGAAGGCCTATGAGTTTGACAGCAATGCCAAGATGAATAGTGAGGGAATTATAGTCAGAAATTCGACTGCTTCAATAAATAACATTTATTGAGCAAGACAAAATCTTTTCTCCCCCCCCGCCCGAAGTTTTACACACATAAAAAATTAAAACACAGACACATTAATAAATGCCAGTATGCTACTAATCAGAACAAATATTTCATTACATTCTATGGCTTTTGCATTTATTTTAACAGCATTACTGTATTTTTTTTTATATTTTTGAAGAATGTTCAAATGGAATAATTTGTGTGGCATGTGGTAAAGGATGGATACATTGTCAAGCTCTGTAATCAAGGTTGCAATTGATCCTAGATTTATACCTGATGCTTTCAAAAGTATTTTCTCAACATTCACAGCTTTTCTCTTTTGCGAAAACATTACTGTTATACAGCTGTTACAAAAATTTCTAAATTCACTTGAAAAAGCCCTTCAAAACACTCCCACAGGGGATGCAGAGACCAAGCGGGCCCACATCAGAGACGCCATCTATGAGTCAGCCATGACCACCTATGGTAAACGTGTGAAGCGGAATGCAGTCTCATTTTGAAGAGTTGGAACCTGTCATAGCCACTAAGCGCATTGCATTGCTGAACTACAAAAAAAGCCCCAGCGAGTTAACATCCGTTGCACTTAAAACAGCCAGAAGTACTGCACAAAGAACAGCCAGGCGATGCGCAAATGACTACTGGCAACACCTATGCAGTCATATTCAGCTGGCCTCAGACACCGGAAACATCAGAGGAATGTATGATGGCATTAAGAGAGCTTTTGGGCCAACCATCAAGAAGATCGCCCCCCTCAAAACTAAATCATGGGACACAATCACTGACCAACGCAAGCAAATGGACCGCTGGGTTGAGCACTACCTAGAACTGTACTCCAGGGAGAATGTTGTCACTGAGACCGCCCTCAATGCAGCCCAGTCTCTGCCAGTCATGGATGAGCTGGACGTACAGCCAACAAAATCGGAACTCTGTGATGCCATTGATTCTCTAGCCAGCGGAAAAGCCCCTGGGAAGGACGGCATTACCCCTGAAATAATCAAGAGTGCTAAGCCTGCCATACTCTCAGCACTCTACGAACTGCTTAGCCTGTGCTGGGACAAGGGAGCAGTACCACAGGACATGCGCGATGCCAATATCATCACCCTCTATAAAAACAAAGGTGACCGCGGTGACTGCAACAACTACCGTGGAATCTCCCTGCTCAGCATAGTGGGGAAAGTCTTCGCTCGAGTCACTTTAAACAGGCTCCAGAAGCTGGCCGAGCGTGTCTACCCTGAGGCACAGTGTGGCTTTTGAGCAGAGAGATTGACCATTGACATGCTGTTCTCCCTTGGTCAGCTACAGGAGAAATGCCGCGAACAACAGATGCCCCTCTACGTTGCTTTCATTGATCCCACCAAAGCCTTTGACCTCGTCAGTAGACGTGGTCTCTTCAGACTACTAGAAAAGATCGGATGTCCACCAAAGCTACTAAGTATCATCACCTCATTCCATGACAATATGAAAGGCACAATTCAGCATAGCGGCGCCTCATCAGACCCCTTTCCTATCCTGAGTGGCGTGAAACAGGGCTGTGTTCTCGCACCTACACTGTTTGGGATTTTCTTCTACCTGCTGCTCTCAGACGTGTTCAAGTCTTCAGAAGAAGGAATTTTCCTCCACACAAGATCAGGTGGCAGGTTGTTCAACCTTGCCCGCCGAAGAGCGAAGACCAAAGTACGGAAAGTCCTCATCAGGGAACTCCTCTTTGCTGACGATGCTGCATTAACATCTCACACTGAAGAGTGTCTGCAGAGTCTCATCGACAGGTTTGCGGCTGCCTGCAACGAATTTGGCCTAACCATCAGCCTCAAGAAAACGAACATCATGGGACAGGACGTCAGAAATGCTCCATCCATCAATATCAGCGACCACGCTCTGGAAGTGGTTGATCACAAGTCGTGGGAGTCAGTTGCCAGCGATCGCCAGAGCTGGCGGGCAGCCATAGAGGCGGGGCTAAAGTGTGGCGAGTCCAAGAGACTTAGCAGTTGGCAGGAAAAAAGACAGAAGCGCAAGGGGAGAGTCAACTGTGTAACAGCCCCGACAACCAATTTTTTCTGCAGCACCCGTGGAAGAGTCTGTCACTCTAGTATTGGCCTTTATAGCCACTCCAGGCGCTGCTCCACAAACCACTGACTACCTCCAGGCGCTTACCCATTGTCTCCCGAGACAAGGAGGCCAAAGAAGAAGACTGTTATACAAATGAGCAAAGCTACCAGTTTTCATGCAAAAACAGACAGAATAACAGAACGAAGTCCCTAAATCCCTGGATAAAAATACCATAATCCCATGTAACAAAAACAGAATTTGGCTTACTAAGTCATGGATGAGCCAGAATTTATTTCAATTAACATCAGGAGATTTGAAGCCATTGTTTTTGGTCCCCACAAGAAACTGTCCCTTTCCATTAATTCTATTTTCTAAAGGCAGCTGAACTAAGCTATGTATAGCCTCTGCGCCCTGTTCAACCCATAGCTGAACCTCAAACCCACATGCCATCCATCCCCAACACCAGTTATATCCATTATTGCTTGCTTTTACACTTACCTTACTCCACCGCTGCCAAAACCCTTACTTAAGCTTTCTTTACCTCTCAGCTTGACTTCTTCAATGCTCTCCTAGGTGGCTTCCATTCTATAAACATCAACTTGTCCCCAACTCTTCTTCCTACATCCTGACACAGACTAAGTCTTGCTCGCCTATCTTTTTGACTTATGCTGGCTCCATGTCCCCCAGTGCATTGAATTTGAAATCCTTATACTATTCTACAAATCCTGCTGTGGCCTTGCCCCTCTCTACCTCTCCAACCTTCTGTAAATTTATGCCCTCCTATGTTATAGCGTCATAGAGTCGTACAGCATAGAAGCAGGCCGTTCGACCCACCGCGTCCATGCTGACCATAATGCCTATCTATACTAATCCCACCTCCCAGCATTAATTCCATATCCCTCTATGCCTTGCTCATTCCAGTACCTGTCCAGATGCTTCTTAAATGTTGCTACTGTTCCTGCCTCCACCACCACCTCTGGCAGCTCATCCCAGATACCTACTATTCTTTGTGTGAAAAATCTACCCCTTTGATCCCCTTTAAACATTCTCCCTCTCACCTTAAATCTATGCCCTCTAGTTTTAGTCACCCCTACCATGGGAAACAGACTCTGGCTATCTACTCTATCTATGCCTCTCATAATTTTATGTACCTCTATCATGTCCCCTCTCAGCCTCCTTCGCTCCAGGGAAAACAGACCCAGCCTATCCAATCTCTCTTTATAACTCAAGCCCTCCAAACCAGGCAACATCCTTGTGAATCTTTTCTGCACCCTCTCTAGCTTAATCATATCTTTCCTGTAGTGCGATAACCAGAACTGCACACAGTACTTCAAATGCGGCCTAACCAATGTAATGTATAACTGTAACATGACGTCCCAACTCTTGTACTCAATGCATCGGTCGATGAAGGCAAGCACATGCCATACGCCTTCGTCACCACCCTGTCTACCTGTGTTGCCACTTTCAGGGAACTATGTACTTGCACGCCAAGGTCTCTCTGCTCAACAACACTTCCCAGGGCCCTGCCATTCACTGTATATGTCCTGCCCTGGTTTAACTTCCCAAAATGCATCACATCGCACTTGTCTGCGTTAAATTCCATTTGCCAATCCCTTTCCACTTTCCTGGTTGATCTATATCCTGTTGTAACCTTAGACAACCTTCTTCACCGTCCACTATACCACCAATTTTGGTGTCATCTGCAAACTTACTAATCATGTCCCCTACATTCTCATCCAAGTCATTAATAAATATGATAAACAACAGAGGGCCCGGCACCGATCCCTGCGGCACACCACTGGTCACCGGCCTCCAATCTGAAAAACAACCCTCCACTACCATGCTCTGCCTCCTATCACTAAGCCAATTTTGTATCCAATTGGCTAGCTTGGATCCCGTGTGTTCGAACCTTCCGGACCAGCCTATCATGCGGGACCCTGTCAAAGGCCTTGCTAAAGTCCACGTAGACAACGGCCACCACCCTGCCCTCATCAATCCTCTTCATCACCTCCCCAAAAAACTCAATCAAATTCATGAGACATGATTTCCCACGCACAAAGTCATGCTGACTATCCTGATTCAGACCATCCCTTTCCAAATGCATATAAATCCTGTCTCTCAGAATCCCCTCCACTAATGTTCCCACCACTGATGTAAGGCTCACCGGCCTGTAGTTCCCTGGCTGATCCCTGCTGCCCTTCTTAAATAAAGGCACAACATTAGCTATCCTTCAGTCTTCTGGTACCTCATCCGTGGCTAACGATGATACAAAAATCTCTGCCAGGGCCCCAGCAATCTTCTCCTTTGCTTCCCATAGCATCCTAGGATACACCTGGTCAGGCCCTGGGGATTTATCCACCTTAATGCTCTTCAAAATCTCAAACACCTCCTCCTTTGTAATGTTAATATGCTCCAGGATATCGCTGTTCCCTCCCTTGAACTCATTAGCTTCCATGACCTTCTCCATGGTAAATACAGATGAGAAGTATTAATTTAAGACCTTGCCCATTTCCCGTGGCTCCACACATAGATTGCCACACTGATCCCTAAGGGGACCTACTCTCTCCCTAGTTATCCTTTTGCTCTTAATATACTTACAGAATCTTTTAGGATTCTCCTTTATCTTAACTGCCAGGGAAATTTCATGGCCCCTTTTTATCCTCCTAATTTCCTTCTTAAGTGTACTCCTACATCCCTTATACTCCTCAAGGGACTCGCTTGATCCCAGCTGCCTATACCTGACATATGCCTCCTGACCAGGCCCTCAATATCCCTCGTCAACCAAGGTTCTCTAAACTTTCCAGCCTTGCCCTTCCATCTAACAGGAACATGCCAGCCCTGAACTCTTCCTATCTCACTTTTCAAAGCCTCCCACTTGCCAGATGTCCCTTTACCTGTAAACAACCTCTCCCATTCAACTTTTGAGAGTTCCTGGCTGATGCCATCAAAATTAGCCTTCTCCAAATTTAGGACTTCAACTTGAGGACCAGTCCTATCCTTTTCCATAACTATCTTGAACTTATGGTCACTGGTCCCAAAGTGCTCTCCCACTGACACATCAACCACCTGCCCAGCCTCATTTCCTAAGAGGAGGTCGAGTGTAGCCCCTTCTCTAGTAGGGCCATCCACATACTGCTTCAGAAAACTATCCTGGACACACTTAACAAATTCTTCCCCATCTGATCCCTTAGCACTAAGGCAGTCCCAGTCAATATTGGGGAAGTTAAAATCACCTACTATTACAACCCTATAATTCCTACACCTATCTGTGATTTCACTACATATATGCTCCTCCAATTCCCTCTGACTATTGGGGGGCCTACAGTATACTCCCATCAAAGTGATCACCCCTTTCTTATTTCTAAGTTCTACCCATATGGCCTCGCTGGACGTTTCCCCCGGGATATCCTCTCTAAGTACTGCCGTGATGTCCTCCCTAATCAATAGTGCAACTCCCCCTCCTCTTTTACCTCCACCTCTGTCATGCCGGAAGCATCGGTACCCTGGAACATTGAGCTGCCAGTCCTGCCCATCCCTCAACCATGTTTCATAATAGCTATAATATCACAATCCCATGTACCGATCTCATGTTCTCTGACCTTTTTTCACTGCTCCCCACCCCTCACGATCAGTGGTACAGCCTTCAGTTTTCTCAGCCTCTTCTCTGGAACTTCTTCCCTGAAAACTCCTTCTCTTCCTGCCTTTAAAAGTCTCTCCAACTGAGTCGCCAGTGATCTATTTCAGCTCTCTACATAAGCTTAGCACCTCTTCCTTTTCTCCTCTGTGAAGCAACACAGTTTTCAACATTGAAAGTACTGTACAGTAGTAAGTTACTGTTATTTTTATTATTCAATCACCATAATAAGCCAGTGGCCTTGATCACAAGGACTAACGTTCTATTAGTATGTTATAGACAGGCCACTGGTTTTCCCATTTTCATAGGAAATTGGAAGCAGACAAATCCTCAGCCTCTTTTCTGGAACTTCTTCCCTGAAACCTCCTTCTATCTCTTTCTTTTCCTGTTCTTAAAAGACAGATAGCCTCTGACATGATCCCTGATCTGTGCAGAGTAGCTGATTCCAGGCAGGCTAGCAATTGGAGTATCAAAAGACATTTAAGCTACCCTTAGTTGAGGTAGGGTGGTGAAGGATAAATCAGCCATGGTCCCTACTGCTGGTGATTGCTTGTTTGTGGCCTCAGTGGAAGTACATGTGCTTAGGCACTGGCTGAGGACAGGGTGGATTTGACTGTGACTTCCTCCCATCATTGCTATTACCATAACTAAAAGCAGTCAATAGCTTCATGAAAGGAAAAGGAGAGGGGAGAAAATTGGTGAAGAATGGAGTGGGAATGTTGAAGAACAAACCACAACTGTTGAAGCCTTTTTGCAATGTAACTGAAGCAATTTTAGGAGATTACTGGTGCTGGTGACTATGGGCTTCACACTTGGAAAATATTAATGTTTAACAATATTTTAAAGACACTCCCCTGACAGATGGGATTGGTAAAGGCAATACATGATGCAACTAGAAGGCAGAAGAGTATGAAGCTCCTAGGTGAGAACTGGATTGCCTTAGGCTGCATGGTCTAGTAGCCGATCAACACTCAGTCTAGGCCAAGGACACAAAGGCAGATACTTGAACTTGCAGTGCACATGAAGCTATTCCCCCCAAATCTGCCAGGGCTTCTACTCCTGATTCTTCGTGAGCAATTCCTGCTGGAAGTACACTGTCTATGTGGGAATTGGCCAAGCACAGGGTGGACTGGGCTGCTGTTCCCCCTTCCCCCACTTCTCTGCTCCCTTGACAGGAAGAGGTTTTAAATAATCTGCAGGTGCACCTGCCACTGTAGTATACAGGTCTGAAAGGGTTAATGTTTGGGACAGTGAGAGTAACACCTCCCACTGTGATGATGTCAGAGATTACATGTGGTAAAGATCCAAGGAGAAACAGCATCATGTCAGCAGTGAGTTAGACATACTTCAGAGAAAGTGTAAATAGTTCCTCAAATGTAATAAATGGGTTTTTGCTGTAAACCTTACTATCACGAAAATGTGCTATGTCAAATGATAATTTTTTTTAAATTCATCGGCTGGAAACCTGAATTAAATTTAAAGAAAAATATACATATAAAATGTGACTCTACTAGTAGCTAAGATGGCCAACTCAATTTGCATCACTATACTTCGCATTCCAATGCATTGAGGTAGAGATGAATTGTCTGCACAGTCCCCTCAAGAACAAAGACGTGGGGAATCTGAGTGAACTACCTATTCTGTTCCCATTAGCAAGATATTAAGGCCATCATCTGAACATTAAACTGGTGGAGACAAACCACTCAAACCTAATCACTTGAACTGTAGGACCCTGGTTGTGAGAAGGGAATTCCTAGACATGGACTGATTAAGTTTCAAGAGGGAATACACACTGGTAACTACCATGTTGAATCACTGGGTGACAGTCATGTGACAGGCCCACCATCTGTGTGCTTAAGCTGGTGTTTACTCTGCAGCAATGAGACAAGCAACTAGAGACTGATAAGAGAAGACCCAAGTGGGGTCCCTCCTCCCTCTCCAATACACCTTGCAAGCTTCAAACCTAGCCTGCTGGTCGTAACCCCCTAGGCAGTTCACTGCTGCAGACAGAGACCCCTTGAAGGAAATCATCCACATCGCCGTCTCCAGGAGAACTATCAAATCAGCCGTCCACATCTGCAAAGCGGAAGCCTCAGGACCACTGAATTCAACCTGAATCCAGCTGAGTCACCAACCTCCACAGACTGTATACCCCTTTTTATTTCTATGGACTCTAATTTGACCAATCTATCCTTCCCCACTCTGTAAACTATTTGTGTATGTGCGAACTTCGAGTGTGTGTGCGTGAAAGTTGCAGCATATATTGTTTTACTTAGATTGGTTTAAGTATAATAAACCTAACTTATTTCTTTGTTAATCTCAAAAAAACCTGTCCAATTGGTTATTTTTATGATCATAGCGCCTAAATAGTTAAACACTCACTGAATTGGCAAGTATATCCACTTTAAAAAATAAATAAACCTGTTGTGGTCAAACAAGCAGAGGGAAAAGAAGGGAGCACTTCAACCTCTCCTCACCTGATTGTAACACTTACAAAGACTCAGTGATCTCTACAAGCTAGAGGAATCAAACCTATCTCCTAGTAGCAATAATATACAACATGGTGGCAACGTTGACCAATGGACAAATTTGAAGAAAACTATTTACCTACAAAACTAGCACCAAAGCCTAGAGAACTTGTGACGACGCTGTGAAGAGCTCCAGAGCGGCTCTGTGGGCAACGTGAAGGCACAGAGAGTTGGGGAGTCGGCTTGCAGAGGCAGTCAGGCTGCACCACAAAGACGTGGTGGTCTGTGAGGGAAATCCGGTCCAGCGAAAGCAAGGTTCAAGTTGGAGAAATAAGCAACGGTTGGGGATCTGGTGAGCAACCCTTGGAAAGGGTACAAAATTAATTTTAAAGCACAAGAGATAGGCAGCATCGCCAAAGCCAAATCCTTAGAAAGGGCAAATCCGAAATTGGCTGCCATTACACGAGAGGACCATGAGGCTGAAAAGTGCAAGAAAACTCCCAAAAAGCACAGGAAGAGTTCCATTATGGGAAGGAAAATTTAAGATAGAAAGTAAAATATCTAAAAGCTTAGGAAAGCTATGGAGCCTCAATTTAAGCTACTAGAGATACTTGAAAACATGGAAGGAACAAATCAAATTCAAAATTGGTATGTGTGGAGGAAAATATTTCTGAGATTCTGAATTGCTTCTTGTCATGGGTCTGTAATTATTTTTCTCCTCAGACTATAAACATTGTGTGTGCCTTTAAGACTTTGTTTAAAACAGTGCACCTTTAAGGGAGAGAAGATTCTGGAATTCCTGAGACACAGTGTGCAGCAGCTATATTTTTGCTGCTCTGGGCAACAGCAGGAGAGAGAGAGGTCACATGGTAATTTTTCCACTTGGCTATGTGTGGAACTGGCAGAAACTGGCTGAAACCAGTTAATTCTGAGAGACTTTCCAGCGAGGTGTATTGAAGAAAAGAAGCTGGTTTATTCTCTCAGAAAAATTCTACAAGGAGCTACAAGCCAAATTAATTCCCTGAGTAAAGAAGAAAAGACTTCTTTGCTAAGAAACTGTTTGAATTGTTGCGCTCTTTGTTCAAAGAACTGTTTAATGCTTGCTGCAGTCAAAGAGTTGGATGCCTATCTTCTGAAGGACTATTTTCATCAAATCCACATTAGAAGACCTCATCCATCAGAAACGTAACACACAAAGTCTTTCTTATTTTATTTATTCTTAAGAGACAGCTAATTTTAAAAACTCCACTTTTAAAATCGGTTAACTGTTACCTTTGAATGTGTGTGTGTGAATGGGGAGTTAGATTAAAATAAGAAGTTATAAGTTCTTTAGACATAGATTTATCTTAATAGTGTTTAAGATGTAGTTTTTTAACAAATAGTTAATTTGTTGTTGTCTAAAGATACCTGGTTTGGTGTGTTTCATTCGGGGGTTACTAGAGTGTTTAATACGGCTGTTTTCTGATTGGGTATGAAAGCTTAATAATATGCTGTGAGCTGAGGAGTTATGGGACTGAATTGACAGTGCATTGCTCCCACCTTGGTCGTAATATATTTAATAATTAAACAGCAAGTCAGAAGCAGAACAATACATTACTGTACTCCATGGGAGCACTAGCAGACAATGTTATTGCTAGACAAGGCATTAATAAAACATCTGATAAATTTGATGAAGTTTTAAAAGCCTTCAATAAGTACTTTAACCTGAGGAGCAATAAGATTTTAGAGAGGGCCAGATTTACGAAAGTGTCCAAAAGCCAGGAGAATTGGTAGATGCATTTATTAATGAGCTTTACAGGCTAGTTGAAGGTTGCGAATATGGAGACCTAAAGTCAGAATTGATAAGAGACCACATTGTAGTGGGTATTGCTGATGATTCCTTATCAGATTTATTGCAGTCTAATGAAGACCTAAAACTTAGAAAAAGCAGAAACAAACAGAGGTCCGTAAGCAGAACAGAGTAATCCTGAGAGGTGAAGAAAAACCTTGGGTCAGGAAACCTCCAATGACTGTACACTTCCTGAAGCCCAGGTCTGTAAAAGATGCACCAGAAAAGAAGGTGCAAGATGCTATTAAACTCTGCCAGCGTGTGGCACGAAAAAGACCCACAGGCACGAAAGTGTCCTGCAAACAAAGCAGAATGCTTTCACTGCAAGAAATTTGGCCATTTTAGGAAAATGTGCTGAAGTAAAACCCTCTACTTTAAAAAGTTCCAAAGAATAGGTCTTCACAAGTACAGCCATTAATGAAGTGAACAATCTCCTCTGGAAGAGAAATTAGTAGACTGCCTTGGTGAGATCAATGATCCTAATCATGTATTCTGGACTGCAGATGTTTATATCAACGGACAGATCACCAACTTTAACTGGACACTGGAGTTAGTGTCACGGTTTTATCAGACAACAAATCATGGTTATCAACACATTACCAACAGATGTTCAGTTACAGAGTCCAGGAGGGATTGATCTGTATGTGAAGGGAAAGCGACAGGCAACACTCCAATAAAAGGGAAAGCAGATATTGGAAACACTGTATGTCTTACAGAATCAATAATTTTCTCTTTTAAGTAGAAGAGCTTGTATAGACCTTCACCTTATCAAGAAGGTGGAAGAAATTAAGCAGCAAGAATCCAGGAGTCACTTCCAAAAAGACTTCCTGAAATCATTTACTGGCCTAGGAAGACTTAAGACCGAATTCAGCATTACATTGAGAAAATATGCTAAACCGGTGAGTCTTTTTATGCCCAGAAAGATACCACAACCATTAAAAGGCAAGTCCAACTTCAACTAGAAGAGATGACCAGGATGGGAGTCATTTCTCCTGTCAGCAAGCCAATAGAGTGGTGCTCGGGAATGGTTCCAGTTCCTAAACCGAACGATACTCTTTGCATGTGTGTAGACTTAACTCAACTTAATAAGGATATCACAAGAGAAATCCATCTGATGTCTTCAGTAGATGAAAGTTTGGTGAAATTAACAAAAGTATCATGTTCACAAAGCTGGACATGAATAGTGGCTTTTGGCAAGTCCCATTGGACGGGAAGTCAAGATTACTGACGGCCTTCATCACTCCGGAAGGTTTTGTTTTAATCGTTTACCATTCGGTATAACATTTGCACCTTAAATATTCCAAAGAACTATGTCAAATATTCTACAAGGCTTTAAAGGAGTAATATGCCATATGGACAACATCTTAGTCCGTGGTGAACCTTTTGAACAACATGACCTAAGGGTTAGGCGGTTCTGAATCGCCTACAAGAAGAAGGCCTGACACTTAACGAAAAGTATGAATTCTCAAAAACCTCTATTCGTTTTCTAGGGCACATTGTTAGTAGCAAGGGCATAATGGCAGACCTGCAAAAGAGGAGAGCCATTCGTGAATTCCCAATTCCTACTTCTGTCCAAGATCTCCAACAATTCCTTGGAATGGCTAATCGACTCGTAAAATTTCTGCCCAATCTAGTGCAAGTTACTGAACCCTTAAGACAACTCTTAAAGAAAGTTCAAGCATGGAGTGCACACCAGGAGCAGGCATTTCAAAGGATCAAGGAAACGCTCATTTCGCCAGAACCCCTCACTACTGACCACAATTGAAGCTGATGCCTCATGTACAGGGTAGGAAGCAGTCCTTTTTCAAGAACAGCCAGATGGATGTTGCAGGCTGGTTTATTATACATCTCGAGCATTGTCTGAGACTGAAATGAGGTATGCTGTCATAGAGAAAGAAGCTCTCATAGTCACTTGGGCTCACAAAAAGTTCTCAGGTTATATCATAGGCTTAAAGAGACAGACCACAAACCCTCAGTTTCCTTACTTGATGAAAAGGAACTCGCTAGAATGCGTCTGAGAATCCAGAGATTCCAATTGAGACTAATGAGATACATCCTTTGAAATGCCTACTCCTGATGTGCATTCCAACACCATGCTTGAACTTTCTTTAAGAGTTGTCTTAAGGGTTCAGTAACTTGCACTAGCTTGGGCAGAAATTTTGCTCGTCAATTAGCCATTCCAAGGAATTGTTGGAGATCTTGGACAGAAGTAGGAATTGGGAATTCACGAATGGCTCTCGTCTTTTGCAGGTCTGCCATTCTAAATTATATGAAATGGTATATGTACAGGGCAAACTGCAAATATCTGCAGATGCATTGTCCAGAGCTACTATTGACCATCCTACACAACAGGAAGTTAACTTCATTAACTTCATTAATGAAATTGAGTCATATTCACAGGTCGCTGCATCACAACAGCCGGCAAGTTCAAAAAAGCTCCATGAAATTTGTCATGCTCAGATGCAAGATGAGGAATGTATCCGAATACGCCAATATTGCATGCAAGGTTGGCCACAGCAACATCCCAATGGTCCGGTGATGAAAACCTACTTTGAGTACAGAAAACACTTTACTGATGTGGATGATTTGCTGGTATACAATGAGAGGCTGGTGATTCCGGTCGCACTCAGGACTGATATATTGGAGAAAATAAATCAGGGCCACGTGAGCACACGAAATGCACAGCACGGGTTCATTCATCCATCTGGTGGCTGCGAATATCGAAAGATATAGAAGAAATTGCCAGGTATGTGCACTGCACAGACCAGACCACAGGGAACCTCTTTAATCGATCCAATTTCCAACCAGACCATGGGAATGTCTGGGGTTGGATCTATTTATGTTTAATGGGAAATCCTACCTGATTGTTATCAATTACTTCTCAAGATGGATTGAGGCCAAACGGTTTTACATAATGACAACTGAGACAGTCATTCGAACGTTAAAGGAGATCTTTGCAGCACATGGAATTCCTGACGAGATTGTGTCAGATAATGGTCCTCAATTTGCAAATGACTACTTCATGCACTTTGCGGAAAAATGTGGATATGTACATCATACAAGTTCCCCGAGATATCCACAACCTAATGGTGAAGCTGAGAGATGAGTCAGAACTATCAAAGCATGTTAAAGAAGAATGAAGATTTTCAAACAGCATTCCTGAACTGTAAATCTACTCCATTGCTATGTGGACCAGCACCATCAGAGCTATTGAGAAAACTTAAAACACAACTTCCTATCCTACCTAAAAAGTTACTTCAGAAGTCTAGGATTATCAGAGAGTTCAAGACAGAGAGAAGTCTTACTGGAAACAACAAGCTTCTAATTATAATATGATATCGTACCAGAAACCCACCCAAGTTGACGGAAGGAGACAAGGTATGGGTACGAGACCAAGGTAGTGAAGGAGAAATCAACAGAGATTTTATTTAGTACATACTTCAGAAGGTATTATAAGAAGAAACAGGAGAAATCTTATCTCTATTCATCAAAGACCTCAATCAGTCATACATTTGGATGATCAGATGTTGATTCCGAAAATCAGAAAACACCGGATACTACAAACTTCACTGTAGGCCATCCAAGTCAAGAAACAAAAGTTCAGAGAAAGACGACTAATCTTTCGAGTTTGACAAAAACACGATCAGGGAGAGTCATGAAGCCTCCTGACAGATTGAATCTGTGATGCCAAGAGTTGGAGGGAGATGGGGTAGTATGTAAAGTAAAAATGAATATATATAGAAAAAATATATATGGACAAAGACTTTGGGGGGGGGGGTGTGGTGGAGATGTAGTATAAGGGTCTGAAAGGGTTAATGTTTGGGACAGTGTGAGTAACACCTCCTACTGGAAGTTTCATCTTTCAACAACATTTGGATAGGAACCAACAGGTGAGGTTTGCCTAAGCCAGCTTTTTAACATTCACATTTAAAGCGGCAAACAGGATTTAAATTATATATTCATTCCACTCCAATCTGCTCCACAGGTAGAGTTGCCAATCCTTCTAGATTGTCCAGGAGTTTCCTAGAATTGGTAATTAATCTCCCAGGCGCTACTGGCAACCTGGGAGTAAAGGCAGAAGTGGGGTTTGCAGTTTGTGCACACAGGGCCACTCAGAAGATAGCTGATCAAGTTCTGATGTTTAACCCTTCCTGCCCCCAGTGCCCTAACCAAGTAGCAGTCAGTGGTGCGGAGCGGTGAACACTGAGGAAACGGCAGGGTGGGGTCACCATGTTTGGACCAAGTTCAAAACCGAACAAGAGATCAGATAGATTTACAAAATAAGCTAAGCCACAAATAAAGATTTGATTTAAAAGAATTAACTTCAAACTATATTTCTTAAAGATGCACTGTACAAATAGAATACAAAAACATACACAAAATTATTTTATTCCATTTTATTTTTAAAGCACCTACTAAAACTAGGAATCTTCAACAAGTATTGGTTTAGCTTAAGCCAGCTTCATTTGAAATAAAAGTCAGCTTTGTTTGTCATAACTGTACAAATATCAATATATACAAAAATGAATCACAGTACTGTATATAGTAGATAAAACTGGACAAACTGGAGGTAATTCTGGCTGATATTGTAAAACGGACACCATCAATTCAGCTGCCTATTACCTCATCCCCTTGAAGCTCCCATCGGGAGTAGATCTACTCTACAGGATGAGCGGGAGATTATTTAACCTACATCACCTCCAGTCCAGAACCAAGGCCACTCAACCTCTGTCATCAAGCTGCATTATGCTAATGACGCTTGCTTATGTGCACACTCAGGGGCCGAGCTTCCAACCCTCATCGATGCATTCACGAAGGTGTATGAAAGACCAGGCCTTGAGCTAAATATCCAGAAGACAAAGGTCCTCTACCAGCGTGCTCCCACAGCGCAACACTGTCTCCTGACTATCAAGATCCATGGTGAACCACTGGAAAATGTGGATCACTTCTCATACCTTGGGAGCCTCCTCTCAGCAAGGGCAGATATCGACAATGAAACTCAGCATTGCCTCCAGTGTGCCAGCACAGCCTTCTGTCGTCTGAGGAAAAGAGTGTTTGATGACAAAGACCTCAACCTAGCACCAAGCTCATGGTCTACCGGGCCGCAGTGTTACCTGCCCTCCTGTATGTGTCGGAAACATGGACACTGTACTGCAGACATCTCAAAGCCCTGGACAGATATCTCCAGCTGTGCCTCCGTAAGATCCTGAAAATTCAGTGGCAGGACAGGCGCTCCAATATCAGTATCCTCTCTCAGGTCAACATCCCCAGTATCGAGACATTGCTCATGGCTAGTCAGTTACAATTGGCGGGCCACATCGCCCACATGCGCAACACAAGACTCCCAAAACAAGCTTTCTACTCTGAGCTCCGTCACGGCAAGAGGCTCCCAGGAGGGCAGAGGAAACGCTACAAGGATGTCCTTAAAGCCTCCCTAAAAAAATATGACATCTCCACTGATTTGTGGGAATCTCTTGCCAGAGCCGCCCAAAATGGAGAAGAAGCACCCGCGAAGTTACCAGCCAGTTCGAACAGCATCGACATGCCCAGGCAGCAACCAAGTGCAAACAGCGGAAGGAATGTTTCAGAAATTCGAGCATCCCATTCACTCGCCTCACCAAACACACCTGGCCCACCTGTGGCAGAGTGTGCGGTTCCAGAATTGGACTATTCAGTCACTTCCAATCCAGGAGTGGAAGAAAGTCATCCTCGTTCCCAAGGGACTGCCTAAGAAGAATAACTGGGGAAATGAGCAACAGGTGGCTGAATCAATAGTGCTTATTAGAAACTACCATCTAAAGTAAAATTACTTCATTATATTTTCTGGCTAATTAAATTTCTGTTAAATCTGGTATATAATTCATTGATGAAGGGAATGAGGTGGATGTTGTCCTTATGGATTTTAAAAAGGTGTTTGATAAAGTGATACATAAAAGGCTGGTTAACAAAATTGAGGCTCATGGCATAGGAGGGTCAGTGTCCAATTGGATACAAAATTGGTTTTAGGACAGAAAACAGCGAGTCGTGTAAATGTTTGTTTTTCAGACTGGAAGATGTTAGACAGTGGTGTTCCCCAGAGTCAGTGCTAGGATCACTGCTTTTTTTTTGCTATATATAAGTGATTTGGATCTTGGAATACAGAGTAGAATTTCAAAATTTGCTGATGATACCAAATTTGAAGGAGTGGCAAACAGTCAGGATGATATGAATCACCTGCAATAGGACATAGATAAACTAGTAGAATAGGCAGGCAAGTGGCAGATGTAATCTAATATAGACAAGTGCGAGGTGATGCATTTTGGCAGAAGAGATATGGTGATGCAGTATGGACTTAATGGCACAGTTCTAAATAGTGTGCAGGAACAGAGGGACCTGGGGATGCATGTGCATCAATCTTTGAAGGTGTCAGGGCATATTGACAGAGTGGTTAGCAAAGCATATGGGATCTTGGACTTCATAAACAGAGACATCGAGTACAAATGCAGGAAAGTTATGCTGAACCTTTACAAAGCTCTGAATAGGCCCCAACTAGAGTACTATGTCTAGTTCTGGTTACCACATTTTAGGAAGGATGTGAGGGTCAATGAGAGGGTGCAGAGGAGATTTACCAGAACGGTTCCAGGGATGGAGGTTTTTAGTTACAAGGTTAGGTTGGAAAAGCTGGGGCTGTTCTCTCTGGAGCAAAGGAGATTGAGGGGAGATTTGATAAAGATCTACACGATTATCACAGGCTTAGATAAGTTAGACAAGGAAAAGCTGTTCCCATTATCTGATGGTACAAGGACTAGGGGGACACAGATTGAAGGGAAAATGTGAGGAAGAACTTTTTTTACACAGCAAGTGGTAATGACCTGGAACTTGCTGCCCACAAGGGTGGTGGAGGCAGAGACAATCAATGATTTCAAAAGGAAACTGGATGGGAAATAAAAGGAAATAAAATTGCAGGGCTACAGGGATTGAGTGGGGAGTGAGATTGACTAGATTGCTCCACGGAGAGCCAGCCTGGACATGATAGGCCAAATGGCTTCCTTCTATGCTGTAAATGACTCTATGACTCTATCTTCTAAATGTAGGAAAATGACTTGGACTGAAGCAATTTCTAAGATTCACAAAAGAACAAACCTAAAAATGTGGGTGCACTTTACTTGTCTGGACTTTACAATAAGATAGATACAAAGAAAAAGCAGAATACATGATAGTGTTCACAGTTTACTCCTTTAACTATACTTGTATTTTTTTTTAAACACTGCTTCATGCAAACAAGGACACCCAACTACAGAGGCCCTAATTTTTTTAATAAAGTAAATGCAAAAATATTTGCAAACTGTGAGCAAATAACGTGATTAAATATATGATTAAGTATCACGATTCAACCTTCAGGAATACATCCAACCAGAATTGGTAACCCTATCTAACAGAAACAATGTCTGAGCACAAATATAACAAAACATTTAACAACAGAAACTGACACTCTCTGATCCTGCCACCAAGCTTTGCCAGATTTGTAGTGCATAGTCAAGGCTACAATGTTGCAGCCCTGTCTCCAAACCTGTTCTCACAACTGGCGAGGAGGGTTCACACCATCAGCAAAGCCTTGCACTAACTGCCTTTTTTGTCAGATCAAATATTAACCTAAGAATTTAAGAAATCAGGAATGAGAGAAATCCATTCATCACACCAGTGAGAGTTCATACTTAAGAGGACGTATGCAAACATTTTTCATCTCACACCCACCTTGAAAGCAAGCCCTCTCTTTCTACACCCTATTACATCATAAATATGTCATATTTCAGTGTCTTGAACTTAATCTGCATTCCGAATAGTTTCCTAATGCTGACTGCTCTAATTTAGTTTCCAACTTGCATCGCTCACGATCATCTCCCTTAATTCCTTCCATATAAATTACTTCTTTCTGTCCACTCCATTGATTACCTTCAAAGATTTTTTAAATGGATCATTTTTCCTCTCTTCTTTCTGCTCACACTTAACATTAACACATTGACCTTCTTTATTTTACTTTGTGGCTCATTGACACACAATCCAGTGCCAACCTTGCTGTTCCTCCTTTCAAATTTTGTGACTCACTTTTACACTGGTAACATTCATGACCTGACTCTCCGGGCTGGATTTTGTTGTCCCGCCACTGCGGCAAGTACAGAAAATGGCGATACCGTTCGATAATGTGGCGGGTGGCCACTAAACATATCAACGGCGGCCAACCCCCCAATCATGTGGCGGGGACGGCATTGGCGACACCGTTCATGGCGTCACCTGATGCAGGAGCAGGTACTGGTACCATTTTGTAAAAGGCTGCCAGCCCTGCAAACAGTTTTAAATCATACAGAGCTGACCCCTCCCCCCACCCCATACAAATAGTGCAGAGTTGACCCCTTTCCCACATCGTTGGCACCAGCTTCTCCTGGATGGGAAAGTGAAGGCATGTGAATGCTGCACGATGTGCTCAAGATTGGGAACTGAAGGTAAGATCGTGGGAAATTAAAGTTAAATTTATGCAGACAGGTATTTTAAATATGTAAAGTAGGGTCCTGTCACAGAGCGGCGGAGGTGCCGCCACGGACCCTCACTGCCACCGGGAAGATCGGGCCCGTCAATCCCTGCATCAGGCTTCATGGCGGCCGCTGCTGCTCCGATTCTCCGCCCACCTCCCACCCCCCCGTCACGAGACCCGACGTCGGGCTAGGAACAAAATCTAGCCTGATCCATATTTACCTTACTAAACACATTATACTGGTGACAGAATTATAGACCAAATTTTTCCTCCAGAATCCAAACTAAACATCAGTGTAAAAACAGCTTTGTCTTCTTGTATGTACAGTAATCAAACTGTACAATTACCTCTTGTCTCACTAAATGCTTTATTACGGAGCATCAATATTACACTCTTGAACCTCTAAATTCAGTGTACACACAAGGTCCTATTTCCTGCAGCAATTTATAATTCAGAATGTAAAACATTCATTTTAGTTTAGTTTAGAGATACAGCACTGAAACAAGCCCTTCGGCCCACCGAGTCTGTGCCGACCATCAACCACCCATTTATACTAATCCTACACTAATCCCATATTCCTACCACATCCCCACCTATCCCTATATTTCCCTACCACCTACTTATACTAGGGGCAATTTATAATGGCCAATTAACCTATCAACCTGCAAGTCTTTGGCATGTGGGAGGAAACCGGAGCACCCGGAGGAAACCCACGCAGACACAGGGAGAACTTGCAAACTCCGCACAGGCAGTACCCAGAATTGAAACCGGGTCCCTGGAGCTGTGAGGCTGCGGTGTTAACCACTGCGCCACTGTGCCACCCTTAGTCTTTAGTCATTTGGTAGTACAGAACTTGAGTATTGCTGAAAAGAGAGACATTTTGTCAAAGCTTTTCATCTTGCATTCATCAGGATAATTTGCAAGAATACCAATGTAAGGGAAGCAACAAATTTATACTGTATGAGAAGAGAGAGCTCATTGGATGGCAGGTGGACTCTGATGAGTAGAGGCATTGCCATGGAGAATGCACCAGTTTATGGTACCTGACAGTTAACTGTCAAGCTTGTTTTGAAATTTAAACCAGGCAGCTTGACTCTGATTGGTCAAGGTATTGCCCTGAGGAATGAACCAGCGAATTACTGTCACTTTTTTTTTAGTTGAAACAGGCGCAATGTGTGTACATGTTCTTTCTGTCTGCAAAGAATGGAGCCCTCTATGTTAATGTATGCAGCTTCCAGTACCCGCAAATGCGCCACGCTCAAGTGTCAGGTAGCACATCCAAATCTATACCTTAATTACAATTACTGTCTATATTTGTTTCCAAATTAAAACTTTTTGGGGCCTCTTTTCTGTCCTAAAATGGAAATTGAGGTCCTATGTACATCAATTTTCATGCTAAAAGGGGCCTAGTACCTAAAACAGGGAGGTGCTTCCATTGTCTGGCAATAGGCCCCTATTAATGTTGCAATGTCGGAGCATCAGCATGCACCAAGACCTGGACAACATTCAGGCTTGGTCTGATAAATGGCAAGTAACATTCGCACCACACAAGTGCCAGGTGGTGACATAAAAGCAAAATACTGCAGATGCTGGAAATCTGAAATAAAAGCAGAGAGTACTGGAAATACACAGCTGGAATAGCAGCAAAAACAGAGCTAATGTTTTAAGTCTGTGACCGTTCATCAGTTCACTCAAGAAGCTTTACATTGTCCAGGACAAAGCAACCCACTTGATCAGCACCCATCCACCAGTTTGAACATTCACCCCCTCCACCACTGATACACAGTGGCAGCACTGAGTACCATCTGCAAGATGCACTGCAGCAACTCACCAAGGCTCCTTCAACAGCACCTTCCCAACCTTGACCTCCACTACCTAGAACAGGGTTCTCTATCATGCAACCCGCGGGCCAGCATCCGGCCTGCAGATGTATTTCAGAGATGAGAAATTTTCCATTGTCATCATCTTTCAGACCGGCTTTTTAAAACATCGCACTGTCAGTTTCACAGCTGACAGGTGCTGACATCGGGAACAGCGGTTCCCCAAGTTTGGACAGATTCAGGGCTTTCCAGCAGGTTCCGGCTTTTATTTCAAAAAAGGATGCCTTAAAACTCCAAATCTGTCCGAAGTTCAGAAACCACGATTCCCGATGTCAGCAGCTGTCAGTTGTGAAACTAACAGCACAATGTTTTAAAAAACTGATCAACCACAAAGCTGCTGTGCTGAATGCGCCTGCTCCCTGTCAGAGAAAGAGAGAGAGAGAGGGAGGGAGGAAGAGACAGAGAGGGGAGGACAGAGAGAGAGAGAGAGAGAGAGAGAGTGAGAGAGAGGAGAGCGAGAGGGGGGACACAGAGAGGGAGGGGACAGAGAGAGAGAGAGAGTGAGAGAGAGTAGACAGAGAGCGGAAGTGGGGACTGAGAGAGACAGAGGACAGAGAGACAGAGGATAGAATGAGGGGCGACAAAGAGAGACAGAGAGAGAGGGACGGGGAGAGAGAGAGAGACAGAGAGGGTGGACAGAGAGAGAGAGGGAGGGAGGAAGAGACAGAGAGGGGAGGACAGAGAAAGAGAGAGAGAGGACACAGAGAGAGCGGAAGGGGGGACAGAGAGAGGATAGAACGAGGGGGACAAAGAGATGGACAGAGAGAGAGGGGGGAGAGAGAGAGACGGGAGGCGAGAGAGAGGTGGGGGAACAGAGAGACTGAGAGGGTGGACATAGAGAGAGAGGGGGACAGAGAGAGAGAGAAAGGGGGTGACAGGGAGAGAGGGACAGAGAGAGGGGGGACAGAGAGAGGGGCAGAGACAGAGAGAGGGCAGAGAGACAGAGAGAGAGGCGGATGGTGGGGGGGGGGGAGACAAAGAGGGACAGAGAGAGTCAGAGAGAGAGGGGGCAGAGACAGAGAGAGAGACAGACAGACAGACAGAAAGAGAGAGAGGGAGGGAGGAAGGATCAGAGAGGGGAGGACAGAGAGAGAGGAGAGTGAGGGGGGGGACAGAGAAAGAGAGGGATGGGACAAAGAGAGAGAGGACACAGAGAGAGCAGAAGGGGGACAGAGAGAGACAGAGGACAGAGAGAGAGAGGATAGAACGAGGGGGGACAAAGAGAGAGACAGAGAGGGAGAGAGAGAGAGACGGGGGGGGGGGAGAGAGACGGGGGGGAGAGAGAGGGAGGACAGAGAGAGAGAGAGAGAGAGAGAGAAAGGGGGTGACAGTGAGAGAGGGGACAGAGAGAGAGAGAGAGAGAGGGGGGGAGAGAGAGAGAGAGAGAGAGGGGGAGAGAGAGAGAGAGGGGGAGAGAGAGAGGGGGGGCAGAGAGACAGAAAGGGGGCAGAGAGACAGAGAGGGAGAAGAGAGAGAGAGAAAGGGGGAGAGGCAGCGGCAGAGAGAGAGAGACATGTGGGGTGGGTGGGGACAGAGAGAGAGAGAGAGATAGATAGAGAGAGAGAGCGAGAGAGGGGGGACAGAGAGTGATCAAGGTCACTCCTGACAAATGGGCATCTATCTGAAATGCTCTGCATCGCTACAAGTGTGTGGGCAAACATTGACTACTTGTGCAAGCAAAGAAATGCCATGTTTCTCACTAAATTAGGGTCTAACATAGTGATGAGAAAGTAAGTCAATAAATTAATCCTCATTTAAAGCTTCTTCACAAAAATGCACATATGTTGTTGTTAATAGTAAGAGAAATTTTAATGCCTATATCTTTCCGAAATTGTCTCACCACCCCCCCCCCCCTCCCATGTAAGACAAAAATTGTAATGTGGGCCCTCACGTAAAAAGGTTGGACAACCCTGATCTAGAAGGACAAGGACAGCAGATGCATGGGAACACCACCACCTGCAAGTTCCCCTCCAAGTCACACACCATCCTGTCTTAGAACTATATCACCGTTACTTCATTGTCGCTGGGTCAAAATCCTGGAACTCCCTTCCAAACAGCACTGTGGGTGCACCTACACCACATGGACTGTAGCAGCTCAAGGCAGCTAAACCATCTTCTCAAGGGCAGAATGTCACAGTAATTGTATTAACTTCACCGTGAGGCCATTATCACCCTGTTAATACCGATTACAGCAAGTTCAAATTGGCCCAATTGTTAATAGTAATGGATAGATGAAAAGTGAGTAGATATCATAAAAAACATAAAGGGTTAAATATGGAATCAAAACAAGAAATGCTGGAACCACTCAGCAGGTCTGGCAGCATCTGTGGAAAGAGAAGCAGAGTTAATGTTTCGGGTCAGTGACCCTTCTTCGGAACTGACAAATATTAGAAATGTCACAGGTTATAAGCAAGTGAGGTGGGGGTGGGGCAAGAGATAACAAAGGAGAAGATGTAGATTGGGCAAGGCCACATAGCTGACCAAAAGGTCATGGAGCAAAGGCAAACATTATGTTAATGGTGTGTTGAAAGACAAAGCATTAGTACAGATAAGGTGTTAACGGACTGAATATTGAACAGCAGCAAGTGCAAACATGAAAAAAAAACAGTTGGTAAGCAAACTGAACAAACTAAGATGAAAGGGCGGCACAGTGGTGCAGTGGTTAGCACTGCAGCCTCACAGCTCCAGGGACCCGGGTTCGATTCTGGGTATTGCCTGTGCGGAGTTTGCAAGTTCTCCCTGGAGTTTGCAAGTTCTCCCTGTGACCGCGTGGGTTTTCACCGGGTGCTCTGGTTTCCTCCCACAGCCAAAGACTTGCAGGTTTATAGGTAAATTGGCCATTGTAAATTGTCCCTAGTGTAGGTAGGTGGTAGGGAATATGGGATTACTGTAGGGTTAGTATAAATGGGTGGTTGTTGGTTGGCACAGACTTGGTGGGCCGAAGGGCCTGTTTCAGTGCTGTATCTCGAAATAAAAAGAAATAAATGCAAAAAAATCCCCCTGCTCTCATGCTCACATCTCTGTCCTGGGATTGCTGCAGTGTTCCAGTGAACATCAACGCAAGCTCGAGGAACAGCATCTCATCTACCGTTTAGGCACACTACAGCCTGCCGGACTGAACATTGAGTTCAATAACTTCAGAGCATGACAGCCCCCCATTTTACTTTCATTTTTAGTTATTTTTTCTTTTTTACAATCTTTTTTTTGCATTTATTTCATTTCATCTCAGTTTGTTCCGTTTGCTTACCCACTGTTTTTTTCTCATGTTTGCACTTGCTGCTGTTCAATATTCAGTCCGTTAACACCTTATCTGTACTAATGCTTTGTCTTTCAACACACCATTAACATATTGTTTGCCTTTGCTCCATGACCTTTTGGTCAGCTATGTGGCCTTGTCCAATCTACATCTTCTCCTTTGTTATCTCTTGCCCCACCCCCACCTCACTTGCTTATAACCTGTGACATTTCTAATATTTGTCAGTTCTAAAGAAGGATCACTGACCCGAAACATTAACTCTGCTTCTCTTTCCACAGATGCTGCCAGACCTGCTGAGTGGCTCCAGCATTTCTTGTTTTTATTTCAGATTTCCAGCATCCACAGTATTTTGCTTTTATATAAATATGGAATCAACTTTATTGCACTTTTTAAGCAAGCAGCAAAGTTCCCTTTGAGCTGCACAGTTCAATATTTGTAGTCGTCAACATTGTTTCAGTCCTATACAGTAGCATCAAGGATCTAATAACGACTGAATCTGAGTCATAGGCTCATTTCTGGTGACCTTCCCCAGCACTTTAACCAAAAGCATATGATCCCTCAGCCATCTGAGCAATCATTCCGCACAGCATTTTTCAACAATAGTGAAGAATGGCTCTTTAGGGAATTAATCACACTTTGGATTGATTTTGTCTCACATTTGCATGCTCTAAACCAGCACTGCTCCTCCTGCCACAAATGAACATTTCATTATGCAAATTCCTTTTTTGAAACATATAGTTTAAGCAAGTAATTTTGACACCAGATCAACTCTTTCCCTTAAATTAAGAAAGCAACAGTGGAGAAAGAAAGTCATCTTAGTGTTGATTAGTGTGCAGGACCATCTGTGAAAATAAATTAGTTTCTCGGTGTTGCAAGTGAAAGGAAAAACTACCATATTGAGGAATGGATAATCTTGTGAACCTGAAACACTAATAAGCGTTTATACTAGGATGCAGTCTCTTCAAATCATTCCTCTTTCAACATCATTGTTAAGTACTTATACTTGGTAACAGAGCAAGAGAAGTGTGAAGATTTAATTTTCTGCAGTCATTGCTCATGGACTAGTGAGGACAGTGCCTACCTCCATAAATTTTCACTGCAGATCATATCTGGAGACAACTGCTGATCTCCTGACTTATGAGCTATTTACAAGACAGATGTTAAACTAGTTGTAAAGCTAACGGTGAGTAATTACTTTCCTAATGCTATCAGCTGCCTCAATTCCATCTCCCATTCAAATAAATCTCTAACAACTCAGTCAGTGAAGCTGAGTACTGCTGGCTTTAATTCTAAAAGCAAGATGTCGAATCAAACAGATAATACAATCTGCTTTTCCAGTAATTTGCAAATACTGGAAATGCCACTTGCAAGTGGATCAGGGTCTCAGATGCACAGAACTTCACATCACAGAAAGAATGTGATGCTGCATATCGTCCTGTGCACAGGGAGCACCATGTTCACTAGATGGCTGGGGATAAAGGAATGCAGCAGCTGTTAACTTTTCCTGGAGCCTGATCGCTAGGACTAAAATGATGGCTGTAGCAAGTGGAAGAGCTACACACTTCACTAAAGAAAATGTGGATGTGCTTCTGGAGAAGGGTTCACCAGAGGAAGATGGCCATTTCTGATGCTGCGGGGAATGCTCCAAACAAAAGTGCACCAAGCATAACAGAAGGTGGATAGCCATATGAATGCACTCTTCTATGTCCAGAAGTCATGGTAACAAATACGAAAATATTCTCTGGGCTGAGGAAGAGGACAACAGTACGATAGACTAAAGGGTATACATGCAAAGAAAGGGAATGCCTGTATTACATGCAGAGTTAGCAGTGAGCCCACAACACAGTGCCACATCAGCAATGCAATACTGGTCCTCTAATCTGACCTTCCATAACTACTATGGTTGTAAAGTTACAGCTTCAATTTAAAGCACATTCCATCACCAAACTCCTGTGTTTCCTCAAACTACTTGCCTGCACTATGCTCTTCTATTGCACCAGATGAATGGTCATGGAGCTGCCCCTTATGCTAAATATTTGTATAATTAATAGTACCTGTTTGTTCTATGTTCAATGGGAGAGAATCCACAGTGGTGGCAGTTCCAGCAATCTGCACCACCATGCAAATTATTGGCAAGATAGAATTTGATGGCTTCTTGGCAGTTCAACACGGCAAGTGTTCTCTTCAACAACCTGGCCTTCAAACTAACTTTTAAGTCACATGCAGGTACATCAGTAGCATGGCACAATATTGGCCTCAATAGTGATGCACATTCATTTGCCAACTACCCCATTGTAGTATAAGGGTTTGAAAGGGTTAATGTTTGAGACAGTGTGAGGAATACCTCCTACCATGATGATGTAGGAGATCACATGTGAATGAGACTGGAGGGAGAAGCAACATGACTTCAGAGGAGTCACACAGACTTATGTAAAGTTGTATATAGTCAAAATGTAATAAATTAGTTTATGTTAAAATCACTGAAGACTCAGTAATCTCTATTAGCGAGACTAATCAAATATACAAGCGGTGGCAGACTTACCAAACATACAACACCCATGACTGACACAAATCCCCTTTCTCCTTATTTAGATGCCTCCCAAGATGAATCATTGTTATCTGGGATGAGCTGGTCCATTACAAGAGCAGCCCTAAGCACTACTCTATACACAAGCACTGGCACAGAAACATTCAATTTGGAGCAATCAGGTAGTGAGTGACAGGAGGCAGCGCCTGTTGAGACATCCAGCATTGCCGAGGAGCAGCAGGTGACACTGACAGCAGACAAGCGCTAACAGGAAGAGAGGGGATTAGAGCATACATCCAATTTACCTGCTGCTTGTTGGTACCAAGAAACGACACAAGTTAAATATATAGTGGCTTTTGCTTCGGTGCAGTCACTGTGGTATTATCTCTTTCTAAACAAATACAAATGAAGCTGAAGGGCAAGCATAAAGGTTTTGAACACAAAGCTTTAATGGAGACTTGTTGCTTCAGCTTACATGTGCTAACTGTGCAAGAGAACAGAATCACGTGATATTGCATCACTTCCTGTGATGACATACATATCAGCATAAACATATATTTAAATGATTATATTTAACATACTGACAAATACATTATCACAACAGTCACCTGTATGATTATTTTCTTGTAATTCACCACCATCTGAAATTGTTGCGACCCTTCAGTTTAGGAAGCCCTTGATAGAATGCTTGATAAAACTATTGCAATCTCTCATGCTGTTGCTTCCTGTCCAGGAGGAAAGTGACGAAAATGTTTCCCCTGGAAAAAAGGTCTTTGTGACCCGACATCAATGGACTGAAGTCTTACTAAAGTGGGAAATGTCATGGGTGGTGGCATAAAGTTTAATGCTGCAGTGACTTTCACAGCAACAAGGCAAGGCTGTCACAATTTTCCTTCCCAAATTTGGTGCCATCAGGAAATGTCAGTTCCTAACTCCAAATCATTTAAGTAAAGAGTAAGTAAGAATGGCCTCAATATAGAACCTTACAGAACACCACTCTCAAAAATCTTACAATAAATAAAATTTACTTTCACTTCTGCAATTTGCTCTTTGCTTTCTAAACAACTTGCAAATATAAAGCACTTTTAACAAAGAAAAACATCTAAGACACTTCAAAAATGCACATGTAAGAACAACTGTCAGCTGAGCTAAGGAGGAGATTTTAGGAGAGGTAACATGGTCAAAGAGGAGGGCCTTAAAAGGAGGAGAGTTTTAGAGAAGCAATTCCAAAGCATAGAGCCGACTGATTGAAGGTAGAGGAAAAGGAGTTTATAGGTGGCATGGTAGTTTGCAATGACAGTAGGGTTGAGTGTTCTTTTAGATCAGTGGAGTGATGGCAGCAATTTAGACAGTAACTGAAGGGAAAGAACCATTTACAATATTAGCTAACGTGGGATCCAGAAAGAGATTCTAACTATTTAGAGTGATTAAATTGTGAAATTATAGTTACTGGTTATGCCTGAAATCATAATGAATTGGAAGGATTCTGTATTCTCTGCAGCAGTACTTCCTTGGGTTGTTTCAATTTTGACTGTACGAAGTTGACTGCCATACAAAGGAAGTTTTCCACTTTGTTCAACAGGAGTGAATGATTTAATGCTGATAATGCAGTGCTAACAACTCTTGGGTAATTGAAAGTGAGTTAATTGCACTTGTTAAATGGATTTAAGCCTAATGCTGTTGAAAGAACATGGGAGCTAATAGCCTAATTTGAGGGTTTATATAATATGCAGTTAAGCAACCTGCAGCATAATTGCAGATTATAGCTTTCAAGTTGGCTTCTTTTTTCTCTAGGATTTAAAGCACTATTCTGTGTTTAGACCACTGTCCAGTTTGTGTTGTGAGAAAAGGAGCCAAGAAGCCAGCAGATTACAATAAGTGAATAAATCTAGTGCGTGCTCTTTTTGGATACCAAGATTCCTATTAGTAGAATTCAGGAATTTAGAACATCTTGCTGAAAAAACCTCTCATAATCTTGTAAATCAATGAAATCCAGACTGTTTTTATACTCTTTCTCCCCTCACCCCACTTACATGTATTCTGTGTATCACTCTTAGTAGAAAAAATAGGTGTCAAATTCTGTCTAATTTGTTCATAAATTGCATTTCCAATTTCCGGTCAGTACACTTATGGTGTACGTCATCTAATAAACTCTCAAATATAAAGTGCTTCACATGAGCTCTCAAGTTAGGCAGTTCACTCTTGTTTCAGAAAAATAAAACAACCACATAGTTGCTACTGCCAATCACAATCAACATTGCAGGGGCATCACAGTCTAACTCAATCTTATCTTCATCCTCACTGGACTGTCTGCGTGTTCCTTACAGCACGGATCAGTGGATAATCCGAAGTGGAAACTGTCAGATTTTTCTCTTCCCTAGCCTAAGGACGTTGAGACCAGCTGCAGCATCCTTGCTGCTACTGTGACTGACGTCAGCTAGCTTGGCGTAGATCAGGGATTGAACTGGAACCTTCCTCATCTATACATTTTCACACCACACCACACAGTGCATTTACCTAGTGGGCTTTTGGATAGCATCTAAAATTACTATCTTTTTTTTACTTATGATGTGCTACATTTTTTGTCCTCCTGTTACTGTCCTTGTTTATATTTACAAAGTAACTCCTAGTGGTGCAGTGGTTAGCACCGCAGCCTCACAGCTCCAGCGACCCGGGTTTGATTCTGGGTACTGCCTGTGTGGAGTTTGCAAGTTCTCCCTGTGACTGTGCGGGTTTCTGCCAGGTGCTCTGGTTTCCTCCCACAGCCAAAGACTTGCAGGTTGTTAGGTAAATTGGTCATTGTAAATTGTCCCTAGTATAGGATGGTGGTAGGGGAATTGAGGGAAGGCGGGGATGTGGTAGGAATATGGGATTAATGTAGGATTAGTATAAATGGGTGGTTGATGGTTGGCACAGACTCGGTGAGCCGAAGGGCCTGTTTCAGTGCTATAATTCTTAAAAAATAAACACAGCAGCCCGCTGATGTCATCAGGGCGCTCCAAGCCACACACATGCACATATGGTTTCTTGCGCATCTGAGATGTTGCACTTGTGTAGCCTACGTCTTGCCTTGCCAGAACTAACTGGCGTAGGTGCAGCAAAATGCTAACTGGCGGATGCACATGAAAACGCTCTCCAACCACTCCCCACTCACTCCAGGCTGCCCACTCCCTGCTCCTCACTTCCCCCCCACCCCCAACCCTCCGACCGATCGCTTCCCCACCCCACTGCTGCTCTCCTGCCACTCGCTCCCCGCTTTCCCCCATCTATCCCTCCAGGCCGTGAGCTGTGCTGCTTCCCTCCTCTCAGCCACTTGCTCCAATGTTCAATTGTTCCTCATTCCTCCGCCCGAAGAAGCAAGGCGGGCCGCGAAGAGTGATGGGGTGATGGGGTGATGCAGGAGCGAGTGGCCGAGAGGAGGGAAGCAGCATGGCCCGCGGTCTAAAGCTAGAATCTGGAGGGATGGGTGGGCGGGGGGGGGGAAGCAGGGAGCAAGTGGCCGGAGAGCTGGGGGGAGAGGGGAGTGAGCAAACGCAACCTTATATTTATCTCTCAGTATTCTCTTCTGGATTAACCCTTCAATTCAGCTACAGTTTAGTTTATTATACCCATTATTGTGTTATATTGCTGTTGGTCATATCGCCTCTAGAACTGCAGGTTACATGGACAGAAAATTCCATTCAAATTCAAATCCAATACATTCTGCAAACACAACCTCTGAAATGTTTGTTCTGCTTTTATCAATTTTCATAATGTTGACTAAGTTCAGGTAATGGTAAAGGGGTAATAGCCCAGCTTCTAATGCTGAAGGTTGGGGGAACAGTGTATACAGATGAGTGTGTCTATACAGAGTATTGCATCCAGTTCTAGTCACCAAACGGCTGCCTATGAGGGTGGTGGAAGCAGAGACGATTAATGATTTCAAAAGGAAATTGGATAAGCACTTGAGGGGAAAAAACTTGCAGGGCTACAAGGATAGAGTGGGGAATGGGGCTAACTGGATTGCTCTACAGAGAGCAGGCATGGGATCAATGGGCCAAATAAATAGCTTCTGTGACGTAATGACTCAATGGACAGGAGTTTTCCAGCCGGGGCAGGAAACGGAAGTCGGGACTGCTTCCGGGTCCCGAACCTGCCCCCAGGGGGAAACAGGAATGGGCCCCTGGTTTCATGAGGGAGACCTCTTCATTGATATGGAGACAGGTTTGGCGGCCAGTTCATGGCCATGGGGTGGGAATGGAAGCAGGCCAATTCAAACACCAGCCTGATTTAAATTGACCACTGTGGCTGCCGTTTGAGTACTGATACTACAGAGGGAGAGATCGCAGGATACTTCAACTCCACAATGTCTGAGCAGAGCCAGAGGCCTGGAAACCGGGCAGGGCAGCCCCTTGATTTTCAGACGCAGATCTGGAGGTCATGCTAGAGACAGTGAAGGACAGGAGGGTGGTACTCTTCCCGGAGGGTGGCAAGACGAGGGTGCCCTCCCAGACCAAGCAAGCATGGCTCAACATCACTGTCACAGTCAGCAGCATAAATGTGGTGAGAAGAATGTGGATCCAGTCTAGGAAATGACCTGACACACTCTGGCAAGGTGAGTGCTACCCCCAACTCTCAGGACAGGCCTCTGGGTATTCACCCTCCAACAGACACACAAGCTAAGGAGTCTCAGGGCACAAAGTTCTCCTGAACATGGGAGGGGAAATATCCTTTTTTTTGCAATAAAAGCATTCTGCTCTAGTGGCGAGACACTGTTCACACCTGTGGAAAGTATTTGCACCACAGTGCTGGCAAGGTTTAAAGGCGTCTTTCGCAGTTACAAAAGGTTTCCGAACCAAGGTCTTTTTTCAGCTCGTAGGATTGGTCTGTTATTGCAACGCAAATTGAAGTAAGAATCACAAACATTTAAGACTTTGTCAAATTTGGCTGATGTTTCACCAATACGTTGTCTTGCTATTAAATCATCAGCAACGACACCAACTAAATATAATAACTTATTCACTTGCTCTGTTTTGGACTTGTTGTCCAATTGCGATGTATCTGAGGAACTTTTTCTCCATAGTAGCCAGTTTTGATTCTGATTGGATCCCTCATGACTTTTGAAACTCTCTGGCACTCCCAAATTTTGAACTATTTTTAAAACTTTTTGCAGACTTTTTAGAGTGTTCCCGTTTAAGAAACTTTTTTTCAGGCTAGCTTGCTTTGATGGAATGTAGCAGTTGAGTTACAGCGTTCCCTGTTTGGCTTTTTTAATCGGCTTCTGATGGAGACTTCCCCTTTCTTTCAGCAGTTCACTTATATATTTACACAGCTGCCTATTGGAATTGACAGAGCTGTTGGATAGACAGTTCGAGTTACTTTTTTTAAAGCTAGATTTATTTATTTTGTTCAGGCTTGACTGCTTTAATGATTCTTTTTCCTTCAGCTTAGCTGCATTAATGAAGCCTTTGCTGTGTTCTGGGGTTTCCGCATTTTTTTTCCCCTTCACTATCGGACTTTTTTTTCAGCTCGTGCACTTTTCGGAGTTTTCCGCTCTTCACCCTCGTTCAGCCCAAGTGAGGGATTGGGTTTTCCCCGTTTTTTTCTTTCGCTCCCACATGGAGCCTTTAGAAAATTAATTTTTTAAGCTCTTCAAAAGCTTTTTTACCGGGATTTTTCTATCGTCGGCACAATGACACCCAATCGCTTGATTTTCAGCCATGCTTCCATTCTATGGTTCTATGGAGCTCTTCTTCGCCTTCTGTGGTAGGTAATTTGTCTTTTCTCTTCAGCTACTTGTTTTAAAGTTTCGTCTCTTCTGGTTGAAGGATGATTGTTGCTTCAAATTTTCTCTTCTGGGTGTAGGACTTTGATCCCAGCGCTGTTCACCATATTATATATTTGGTTCTTTACGTTGTCATCGTACAGAGTCTAGATAGAGAGGTTCTTACACTGTATTGTTTAATCATTAATCTTTATTGTATAGTAACTATATACACTCTGCACTAGTCTGTGTGTCTCCTTCAAAAGCCACGCTGTAACTGTTCTTGAATCTCTCCCACATGATCTCTTACATCATCATGGTGATTAGAGAGGGCAATGTGCTCGTTAAGGGGGTCCATCGCACTCCAAACCATCCAACAGCCAGCTGAACACTGAGTTGTATTGGGAAGCCTCAGCACAGCAGAGGCTTCTGCTCCACAAGGCTCCCTCTCATAGTCTCTTCCTCTGTCGACCACAGATGCAGACGTTGACCCAAGGAGATGTTCTCCTTCATGATCACCAGTTCAAGAGGACCAGCAAATCTCTGAAGAAGCACCGTCACACCTTACGAGTGCACCGTCCACCGGTGCAGTTACACTCATCTCGGTGGATCATAAAATCATAAGAAATAGGAGCAGGAGTAGGCCATTCAGTCCCCCGAGTCTGCTCTGCCATTCAATAAGATCATGGCTGATCTGACTGTGGCCTTAACTCCACTTTCCTGCCTGTCCCCCATAACCTTTACTCCCTTGTCGATCAAAAATCTGTCTCACACAGCCTTGAATATATTAATGACCCAGCCTCCACTGCTCTCTGGGGAAGAGCATTCCAAAGATTAATGATCCTCTCAGAGAAGAAATTTCTCCTTAGCTCCAGCTTAATTGGGAGACCCCTTATTTTGAAACTGTGCCCCCTAATTCTAGATTCCCCTACAAGGGGGAACCTATCATCTACCCTGTCAAGCCCTCTCAGATTCTTACATGTTTCAATGAGATCACCTCTCATTCTTCTAAACTCCAGTGAGTATAGGCCCAACCTGCTCAACCTTTCCTCATAAGACAACCCCTTCAGCACAGGAATCAACTTAGTGAACCTTCTATGAATTGCTTCCAATGAAAGTATATCCCTCCTTACGGAGGGAGATCAAAACTGTTTGCAGTACTCTATGTATGATCTCACCAATGCCCTGTACAGCTGTAGAAAGACTTCCCTACTTTTATACTCCATCCCCCTTGCAATAAAGGCCAACATTCCATTTGCCTTCTTAATTACTTGCTGTACCTGCATGCTAACATTTTGTGCATCATGTACATCCACAGCATTCTTCAATCTCTCTCTATTTAAATAATATTCTGCTTTTCTGTTCTTCCTGCCAAAGTGGACAACCTCACATTTTCCCATATTATTCTCCATCTGCCAAATTTCTGTCCACTCACTTAACCTATCTACATCTCCTTGCAGACATTTTTTGTGTCCTCCTCATAACTTGCTTTCTTTGTATCGTCCACAAATTTGGCTACAATGCACTCCATCCCTTCATCGAAGTCATTAATATAGATTGTAAATAGTTGAGGTTGCAGCACTGATCCCTGTGGTACTCCACTAGTTACAGTCAACCTGAAAATGCCCCATTTATTCCGACTCTCTGTTTCCTGTTAGTTAGACAATCCTTTATCCAGGCTAATATATTACCCCCAACACCATAAGCTCTTACCTTGTGTCGTAACCTTTTATGTGGCACTTTATCGAATAGGCTCATAGGCCTTCGGTCCATCGTGTCCATGCTGGCCATCAAGCACCTATCTATTCGAATCCCATCTTCCAGCACTTGGCCCGTAATCTTGTATGCTATGGCATTTCAAGTGCTCATCTAAATACTTCTTAAACGTTGTGAGGGTTCCTGCCTCTACCACTGCCTTTTGGAAATCCAAATTCACTTCATCTACTGGTTCCACCCTGCTTGTTACATTCTCAAAGAACTCTAATAAATTTGTCAAACACAATTTACCTTTCATAAAACCATGTTGACTCTGCTTGATTTAGAATATCCTATACAATGTGCTGCTGCTACTTCCTTAATAATGGATTCCATCATTTTCCCAATGACAGATGTTAGGCTAACTGGCTTATAGTTTCCTGCTTTCTGTCCCCCTCCTTTCTTGAACAAAGATGTTACATTTGCAATTTTCCAATCTGCTGGGACCTTTCCAGAATCTAGGGAATTCTGTAAGATTCTTCTTCTTTGGCCCCTTTATCTCGAGAGACAATGGGTAAGCGCCTGGAGGTGGTCAGTGGTGTGTGGAGCAGCGCCTGGAGTGGCTATAAAGGCCAATTCTAGAGTGACAGGCTCTTCCACAGGTGCTGCAGAAAAATTTGTTTGTCGGGGCTGTTACACAGTTGGCTCTCCCCTTGCACTTTTGTCCTTTTTCCTGCCAACTGCTAAGTCTCTTCGACTCGCCACACTTTAGCCCCGCCTTTATGGCTGCCCGCCAGCTCTGGCGAACGCTAGCAACTGACTCCCACGACTTGTGATCAATGTCACAGGACTTCATGTCACGTTTGCAGACTGAATCCACAATCTCTGCAGCCACTTCTTCCAAGACCCTAGGATGCAGGCCATCAGGTCCAGGGGGCTTGTCAGCCTTTAGTCTGATTAGTTTTCCTAGTATTTTATCTCCAGTGATTGTGATTGTTTTAAGTCCTCATGCACGTTTAGATAAGGTGGCACTGGGTGAGGAACATGGCACTAGTGTGCTGGAGCAGGCGCCAGAGGCAGAGTCAGCTTTGGGCTGTTCCCCTCGGAGGAGAGAAGACAGACTCAGCCCTGCTTAGCTGGGCGCAGATGTAGGAGTCACTAGAAAGGAGGTTCTACCTAGACCAGAAATAACAGTTGTACCCCCACATGTTGGAGTTTCCTGAGGCAGTGCGGGGTCATGGGCTGAGAATGCAGGAGTCCATTCAGCTCCTGTGCGTCAGCACTCTGAATCCATGTAGGAACAGTGCACTGACCTTCACAGGTTGCATGCCACACTATGTAGCCTTGATCGCTCAGTGGCTTTAATGGTGCAGAGATGTTTGGAGGCGATGCTAGTTGTACCCCAACTGATCCTCCCCTCCAACCATCCGGAGCACCAGTCAAGGGGTAAGAATGTCACCGAGGAGGATGAGGGTGCCACTGCTCAGGGGCACCATCATCATCTTTGGCCTCCTTGGCCCCTCTGAGACAGAGCATCTGTGCAGTAGGGCCCAGTGATGGAGGCTGCTCCTGCAATGATGCAGGGCCAGCAGCCTCTGGAGATGCCCCCTTGAGCACCTCCATGACGAGGACAACTGCCACATGCATCACAGCCACAGGCAGACACAAATGAACAGGCTGCCTCCACCTCCCTCGAGGCCGCAAGAGGAGTACCGCATGGAAGTGGCCGAACGCAGAGGCTACCGCATCGCGCAAAGCACTGAGTGGGTCACTGGGATGTCTTCTTCAGTGTAACTATGCACTGTTTTCCTTTCTGAGAGATATATATAAATAATGACACTTGAAGCCACACATGTGAGACTCCTTTTGTTGACAGCGGGACAAGAAGAGGTATGAGGTGGTGAAAGAGATCAAGGGTTCCTCAACAGTGATGGCAAAGCTGGGCAGAAGTTCATCCTTCATGGGTGGTAAAAGTTGACATGTTCCAGACTGCATAGTGAATGAAAGTGTTATCACAGCAGCTCATAGTGAGTTACAGATCATGCCCCTCAACCTGGGTCAGAGGGATTCAGTTGAAATGTTCCTGGGTCAGAAGATCCCTGGCATCCTGACAAAATCATCAAGCCATGCACTGTGCCCAGCCACCTCACCTCTGTGTTCTGCATCCTCCTCCTCTGTCCCCTCTTCCTCCTTCTCCTCTTCATCTGATGAGTTGTGTCCTTCCAGGGCCTCACCGTGCTTAAGGTCCACACCTCTCTTGTGAACCATGTTATGGCGAGTGCGGCAGACGACCACAATGAGCAAGAACCTTGCAGAAGGGTGTTGCATGGCGCTACTTGATGGGTCCAGTCACCCAAATAGCATCTTCAGAAGCTCGATGGCCTGCTCAATGGTGGTTCTGGTGAGCAGATGATTTTGGTTGTATCGCCTCTGTGCGGGGCTTTCATAGAGGGGTGATGGATATTCCTTGTCTCCTAGGAATCATCCAAACACTTTGGGGTTGGAGTGAAAATCTGCAGCAGCCTGGACTGCCGGAGGATGAACTAGTCATGGCAGCTGCCAAGAAAGCGATGCAAACATGGAGGAACCCCTGATTGTGGTTGCAGACCAGCTGAATATTGAGTGAGTGGAAGCCTTTCCTGTTGATGGATCTGACTGGCCGGTCACTGGGTGCCTTGATGGCCACAGGGGTGCTGTTACGACCAGGTGAGAAAGGTGTCTAGGAGTCTTTATTGTCTTCTTCTGGTGTTATTGTAACAGGGTTTAATTTTAAACACACTGTGTTTTGAGCTCCTCCTTTGTGAATCCTTGTTCACCACTTTCCAATTATAAGGCAAAGAAATGAGCATAAACAGGCTTTCTTAGGTTCAAAGAAGAAAAGTTTAACGCTTAATAAATTTCATTTCGGATACACACCTCGCCCTACACTAGCATGAATACGTGATATGCACATGCAAATAGGGACAGAAAAGAGAAGAAAAATAAAATGGAGAAGTTTGAGGCAATCTCCGAAGAGGTGTTTTTACTATGCTTCGAACTCGCTGTAGTCCTTGATTGTGGGTAGTCTTGCTTTTCATTGGGGCCCAGTATTCTTCTTAAACCTTGTTCACTGTAGGAGACTTTTCTCTCTTGGGGTTCATGTGTCTTCAATGGATTCCAAAGCTGGTGAGAGCGAGATGAGAGCAAACAGGGAGAGAGGTCTTTTTAGTTCAGGAGCAAAGAGCTTTCTGAGTTTCTTTCTCTCAGCAAGTTCAAATTCAAACTGCCAGTTAGTCATGTGACTAAACTGGCCTGACCAGGTCTTCTGTGTATTGGAGAAGCAGGGACTGGGTCCTTTGTTCCAACACTGTCTGCCAGTATGCAAATGTTTTTCCAGTCAGGGGCTTGGCAATTCCTTGTGATAGGCCCTCTTTTCTTCCCAGCCACAATTTTAAGTTTTAATGTTCATGTGGTGAAATAATGCGTGCCTCAGTCTTGGCAGGTGGGGGCCTGCAGGACAGTGCAATCGATGATGCCCTGCACCTGGGGGAATCCAGTGATGGCAGCAAAACTCAATGTGCTCTGTGCCTGCAAGACCCATCTGTCGTGAACTGAATGTACTGTCCAGCTCTGGCCAATAGGACATCTGTGACCTGTGAGGTGCAGTGGTGTGCAGCTGTTTGTGAGATGCCATAAAGGTCCGCAGCTGATCCTTAGAAGGAGGCAAAAGCGAAGAGGTTCAAGGCCACAGTGACTTTAATAGCTACTGGCAGGGGATGGTGAGCAGTGCTGCAAGGCGTGAGGTCTTCGGCATCGAGGGTACAGATGTCTCCTGTGGTTCTGGTTCTCAGTCATCTACAGGCAGCTCGAACTTTGGCAGTAGATCCGATGCTGAGGGTATGGCCTCCATGTCCTTCCTGCCACTCATCCCTCTCCGTGCCCTCTTGATGCCCGGTGCTCTGGTCTTCCTGCAGAGGGTGTTGCTCCTATTACCATTTAGTCCAACATCTAGAGTCGTGCCCCCATTGCCAGCTGCAGCCTTCCTTGTGCTCAGGTGGCCTTCCAATTGTACTTGGCAGCCTTAACCCCGTTTTTATGCCCCTGCAATGCCAGGAGGGTGATGATCCCCTGCACTGACTGGAAACTTACTGCTCACTCTCCCTGCAACCTGCCCTGCACCAATGGCAACTGTCTCCTAATGGCCAAGCTCCCTCTGCACTGTTCACCCATTTATGGGGCCCAGCTAATTCCCTGAGGTGGCCATGACTGGCACTTCACTGTGTACCCGCCTCCCTTCACCTGATCTGCCCCAGACAGCATGTGTAGCCTGTGCGCACCACCCCCACCACCATGAAAATCACAACATCCCTCATTAAAGAGCTCTTAGTAAGCTCCTCAACCAGCTTAATTGGCCTAAATCACAGAGCGAGCAGGATCGCAGGGCTGCCATCCACTCACCCAGGTGAAAATGGCTGGCATCAGGAAACCGGTACGCTGGCCGGCACCAGTATATTTGACCCCCACCCACCTCTGTACCCACTTCTGGCAGGGCCCGAAAATTCAGCCCGATGACGATGAAACATTTTGCTTTAATCATCATCAATTACATGTAAGATGTGTTATTTGCATCTGAAGGTGCTCCACTACAGTGGGGTTCAACCACGATTAACAACTGTTCCTTTCCTGTTTGTAACACCATAATGTTAGATAGTCAGTTATATTAAAGGTATAATTTATCCATGTTAATTAATTAGTTATTCCTAACATTGGAGAACAGCTCTTTCAGAAAAAACGTATTTTTTTATAAAGTATAAAATGCAATTCTCAATGGAAAAAGTAAGATAATGCAGAGTTTTCTGTTTGAATTATAGGTTAATGCTCTTAGGAATTTGTTAAGAATGATGAAAAAAGCATAAAACAAAAGCACACCTGTGAATAGAATTTATAAACAAAACAAATTCTACTGCTTTCATCATTAATCAATGATTAACAGTCTGCACATCATCATCTTCCATAACACCATATAATTGACAGAGGAAAATCTAACCTTAACACAGAGGGGAACACTTTGAAACAACCCAGTTTCTACTTTAACATTCTATACTAAACGAGAAGAACAAAAGCCTAATGAATTCGGAATGAGATTGCTTACAAATGAGAGAAGTTTATTTCTCTGTTGAGTTATAAGGAACTGAGCCATCAGGACTGCTAAACAGAATAACCTTCAGTTACTTTAGGTGAAGCTTCATCGACACAGAACCAGCACTTGAGTGGGTTTAATTTATTTCTTTCAGCACATTTCCCTTATGTCAGCAAGTTAACACTTCTGCTCATTTTCATTTATCACCACCAGGACTCCAAACTCCAAGTGCTGCTTCCTAACCTGATGTACTACTGACCCCACCAATCAAACCTGTCACTTCAAAGACACCAGAAGAAGCACAATTTTACAAGTACTAATCAGCTTGAAGGATATTTTATATCATGACAGGCCTGTCAAATTGATTAAACACTGATATAGGGGCTGGTTAAATTATGTTTATTCTATCAATTCACTTCACCTCACGTTTTCCATGCACATCATTCAGGTGGGACTGAGTGGAGTGAATCAGAGAATGGAGGTAAGCTGACACTTAGAAAAATACATTATACCACAGACAAGCAAAAGGTTTAGATTTTACATTCCATTCTCGTAGCGTGTTCAATGTACAAGAATGGGCTTTGTATTCTTAAGCTTTCTCACTGTTTGATCCACTGCGAATGAGTACACTAGTTTAGAGATCCACTGAACACTATCCCTTTTTATATTGTGTGCTTTTATATTTAAATCTGAAAGCAGTGTTTTTTTTTTCAAATAAAAGTCTCTTTATTTAAGTTTGAAATGTATAACTTGGGTGAAATAAAATATCAATTCTTTGAAAGTTGAAAACTTTTCAAATGAAACACCGATAAATTTAGGATATGACGGAAAATATTAGAAAATGGAGACATGCACAAGGATTTAGCATCAACAATAGCACAATAGACAATATAATGGAAACGGTGCAATTATTGCGAGTTTTAGAATACCAGAGATCATTTTGAGGCAGTTATATGCTAAAATAGGGAATGTTGTGTTGAAACATATTTATTGGAATGCAGAATGGTTTGACTAAATGAAGCAAATGGTTACTGTTATACCACTGTCGAGGGCATAAACGATAAGCTACTTCTGTAGTCAGAACTAATTTCTGATCTCTCACTCGCATCATTTTGAGGTGTTAATTGACCAAAATACTATACACCCTACACAAAATTTCTCACAATAAAGGCAGTAATTTTCAAACCTTCCTAAATACTAGATTTGTGATAATTAACAAAGTGGGTTATTTTTCTGTTAGAATAAAAAGGGCAGAATACATCTATCCACCATCTACCTTAATATGGCATCAGAAGGTAATCTTCAGCCCCCCAAATAGTTCAATGACTTTCTCAGTGCTGAATTAATCCATCTCAACAAACTGGTAAGATTGTCATTCCTAAGGGTACTACAACTGAACAGGACCCATGGATAAATCGGGGAAAATTTGGCCAAGGTCAGTACTAATGGTTGTTATCCAGTGACCCCTGCTTGAAGTGTATGAATGTCCATGTTAAGCACAGGAGAAGGTTCAGCTGTGAAGCTCCAGCCATCCAAATAGTTGGTGATATATGAATAACTTGCATGTTAGTGCGATACCAGAGAGCAACTTATTCTCATAGAACTGTCTCCCAGCAAGAAGTCAATGGCTCCAGGGAATAAGGGGAAAGAGAGAAAATTGGCAGAAAAGATGATTTCTTTAAAGTTAACTATTTAAATAAAGTTGATCTTATGTCTTGAATTTAAATCAATCTAGTAACACCCTAATTACACAAGCATTCATGTTTTGAGTAGTGCATATTTGCACTTTTTTTAATAAATTGAAAAATGTATGCTAAGAGGGCCAAAGTAGGAAATCACTAAGCTTGAAACATGTAGGAATAATTAAGTAATGAGGATTAGGTCACACTCAGTATGTGTTCAGAACCATGCAGGAGGAAAGGAAGGCTGAGGGAAGTAGGTAGTTCCATAGTTTTGAGCTGTTGGGAAAGGACAATAATTAATAAGTCAAGTCTTAATTTAAACAATAAAGAGGGGAGGAACAATATGTAAGATAATGTGTAGCTTATGGAACAGCAGCAGAGAAGCAATTATTACATACATATCAATAAAATGCTGACAGACAAGAAAAGCTATGACAGAAAACAGTTGGAGTTTAGAATTGAAAATGATCACCCATCAGACAACTATTATTGATATATCATAATACAGAAGTTCATAAGGTTTATTTGGTTTCTACATACATATATTTAATTTAAATCAATCGATATACAGTACTTAATAACTAAACACAGTTTCCACCTAAACATAAAACAACTAAGCAAAGGATCTCCTACTTGTGTATTATTCGGTAAGCCTAATTTTTAATAAATAAATTCAGTAAAATGATTACATATACGTTCAGTCTTCAATTACACTGACAAAGAATGAATATTGTTACATAGGAGAATCCTAGTTTTATACTGAACATACCTTCTGAACGATGAATACAGGTGTGCTGGTTGTCACTCAGAAAGAATCCTTCTTTACATTGACACTCATAACTACCCACTGTATTTACACAGGTGTGTTGGCAACCACCATTGTTAAATATACACTCATCCACATCTAAAAGGAGGAAAAATATATATATAGTTATTTTTGTACCCGTTTGTGAATTAATATTAAATCAGAGGTTGTAATATGAAATTAACACTTGTACCTCTACCTTAATTTGTTAGCAAGCGAAATATTTACTTTTTAACAATAGTGTCATACTTTACTTACTTACATAGAAACATTACTCTACAAAAGAATGTAATGAGTCCATATAACAAGTAAAAAGTGATTCATAATCAATGTCTTCTGCCGAGTTTGGATTTGTAAATATTCTTCTTCTTCTTCTTTGGCCTCCTTGTCTCGAGAGACAATGGGTAAGCGTCAAGCTTAAAAGCTGTAAATCATTAAGTATTCTTTGTTTTAGAGCAGCTCAACCAACGAAGGAAAAAAATGCCTGTATTTTCATCATCTTCAAAACTGAGCGGCAATCTACAAACACAGCTCAATTAATGAAATTTAAAATGAAACTATAAAAACAGATACCATCATTCTTACTACCAGAAGCTCTTGATGTACTTAAGGCAATGTTGATAACACAACAACATAAAGATTTAACATTTCATAATTTTTTCCCTGAAATAATTAGGGGAAATAATCTTTATTACATGCTTATTATTAACATGAATGATCAAGCTTCTGAATAATAAAGTACAATAGTAATGAAAAATTCTCAAATTCAATAACTAAGCAACACTTAGAGGTGTTAATTCAGAGAAGAAAGCTGGAATTTATTATGTAGAAATTGAGCAAAGTCATGAAAATCTTTGGATCACTATGCTCCCATTTGCTACTACAAATCGCACAGTCTCAGATTCACCACATGTTTTTGTTATCCTAAAACGTTAGATTTCCCAGTGTGATAAATTCTCATCAAATGCACAGGTAAATCAACTTCATTCACTTGCCGCCACCTTTAGATCCAACAAAACATTCACCAATTCCCTTCTTAGTCATTGCTCCATTTCACCCCTCTGCTTTACTCTTTCAAGTCCAAGGGCCACAAACATGAGCATACTTGGTGCACAACTGGCTTGACCACATCCATCAGGCATCTTTCTGCCAAAACTACCCATTATTCCAGGATCATTCTGCTTCATTAAACCCCTATCCTCTGTTCCCTCCAACCTCAGTCTAACATCATGAGGGCTTCATGGGTTTCTTTGTTACCAAGGTAAAGACTGTGGACTAGAAATTTGACTGTGCCCATACCAAGGCATGCAGGAAACGATTCTTGTGCTTTAATGGATAGGCTCGAGACAAATCTATATTGGATCTTGGCCCTTATTATCATAGAACGGTCGAGCTGCAAACACCTAATCGGTGTCCTTGGGCAGCTCACCAGAGACCTTGAAGTAAAAACAAGAAACGTTGGAAATACTCAGCAGGTCTGGCAGCATCTGTGGAGAGGGAAGCAGAGTTAACGTTTCAGGTCAGTGACCCTTCTTCAGAACAGCCGGAGAGAACAGAAGAACTTCTTCAAGAGACTTTGAAGATTGGCCCACGGCATCCCTTAGGCAAGTCTCTAAAGGGAACCAGGAGACGTGGGGAGGGGGCAAGTAACTGAAAGAGAGGCGATCGTGACGGGAGTGACAGGCAAGGTGTGTAGTGGGGTCCAGGATAAGGAAAGGTAGGTAGCAATCAGTGGCAATCAGCGAGGTGGTGATCAGTGGGGTCAAGGTCTCAATTAGGGGGTGGGTGGGTGGCGGGGATATGGAAGGAGTGGCATGTGTAGTTTGATTGTGGAGCCAGGAGGAGTACTCCGGGTCCTTCGGCTCCATATTTAGGTTAATATATTTTGAACACAGGCTGCATGCCGACTTGGACTTCCTGAACACATGCAGACCAGTGTTGGCTGCGTTCAGGGAAACCCAATATTGCACAAGGTATATGTAAAAGGCTCAACACCTGTTTCAGGCTTTGGACCTGGTTGCTTTTTTTTTACCTGCACCGATATGGCAGGTCAAAACAGGTTCAAGAATGGCTGAGAAGCTCTTTACATTCAAATAGCTGATCAACATTCAGCATTTTAGTTCACACATGAAGTTGGCCATGTCAAGTGCTACAAGGAGGTCCAGGAGGATCAACAGTGGATATTGCAACATGGTCACAGTCACAGAGAATGTCTACCAAGTCTTTGGCTAGGGTTGTTTTAATGCTGCCCTGGGGTGGAAACTCTTCGAAAGGATTCAAATTGGGTGTTTCTAGAGAAATGAGCGCAAATACATGAAGACAGAGCATGAGGTGCTGGAAGGGAGTTTTGGCTTAGTGGATAAGAAGAAAGGATAGAAGCAACTGAGGATGTTGAATTGATGGTCCCTAGCCTGGTGAAGAAGAAATCAATTAACTCCTTACACTTTGCCAGAGATGAGGGTCAAGAGCTTAAGGAGATGGTTGGTGGTCAAGAAAAAGACCTTTCAATAATTTTGTCCTTCAGGATGATCCTCAAGTACTGGATGGTTTTGGCAGTGGAAAGAGCAAGGTCTGGCAGAGTTTGCTGGGGTTAAGCCAGACCTGGTGATGGATACCTAGGCCAGCTGTGTGTCAAGTACACATCCAAAGATGTTTGACAAATGGCTGGGTTAATGGTGGAGTCCGCTGCCCTGCTGTGCACCATCAGAGAGGAGTTCAACTCAGGACAGGACAGACTGGAGAAACTGGCAGGTGCAGGAGCATCTACAAACTTCCCCGTTTCATGACAGCTCCAGGCATGTCAGTCAACTCAATGTGGAGGCACTGAATGATAGACTACTGAATTTGGGGGATTATCTGGAGAGGTCAACAACAATCAGATTGCAAAGTACATTGGTAGATTCTTCCTAAGGGATTTAAGGAACTTTCTGCTTCCATGAAGTCTGTCTGTCTCCTGATTGCTCATGAACAGATTTCTGTTCCCTCAGCAAGTGGAGAAGCTGGTGCACCTACCTCTGAGGCTGCTTCCCCTCAGGGTCTCACCGAGAAGGATCACTTGATCAGCTCCCTGCAGATGTCTTCACCTTTACAGGACTGAACTACCAAGCAGCACATGACAAAGAGTCAGCCTGTCCCTTGTCCACCCCAAGACTTGGTGACTCTTGAGAAGGGCCACTTCCACCCTAAGAGACTCATAATATTTTGCAGTAGTCTGCTATATCTTAGACCCCAAGCCCTCAGGTGACACAGTGGTGCAGTGGTTAGCACTGCAGCCTCACTGCTCCAGTGACCTGGGTTCAGTTCTGGGTACTGTCTGTGTGGAGTTTGCAAGTTTTCCCTGTGACTGTGTGGATTTCTGCCAGGTGCTCTGGTTTCCTCCCACAGCCAAAGACTTGCAGGTTGATAGGTAAATTGGTCATGGTAAATTGCCCCTAGTGTAGGTAGGTGGTAGGAGAATTGAGGGAAGGTAGGGAATAAGGGGTTAATGTAGGATTAGTATAAATGGGTGGTTGCTGGTCAGCACAGACTCAGTGGGCTGAAGGGCCTGTTTCAGTGCTGTACCTCTCTATGACTCTATGTGACACATAGAAAGTGTATTAGAACATGTCAGAGAAAAACGTGTGTGGTCACAAAGGGTGTTTGAGGTGACAGAGCAAAATTATGTTATTGTATACAATTTTCATAAATCACTGGAATATTTAACCTGACAGTTCTTTGGTTTTCTCGTACAAAAATGGTGTACAGATTATGTGCCGATGTTGTGGCTCAGGATTAGGATGTGATGGTTAGCTGTGAGGAGCAAGGAACTTGCATAGACATTAGAAAGTCTGGTGAAAGGAGGTTTGATGAACTCGGATTTTCAAATAATGCTGCTGCATTTATCTGTGTGCTGAATGATTTTGTCTCTCAGATACAGGGCAACCATTGAATTTGCCTTCTGTTCTTCATGGGTCTGTTCTACAGCATCTTCAGGCTCTGAGGCCTGCTCTGAAATATCAACCATCAGTCCGTTCCTGTCTGAAAAACTGTAAAGCACACAACATGGTACCACAATTTGCTGAGCACATTGTGTAAGGTATCACCAGACCCATTCTGATTCTAGACAGTCTTGAGTAGCTCGAAGATTTCTCAATTCTTATCTCGTCTTCATGTGTGCTTCATTTCGCCTGCTCCTTTTCAGTGGTCCTAGGCAGAGGTGTCATAAGCAATAGGACTAACAGGACTTGTTGCCCAGCAGCCAGCATGGCCCTTAACTCTGCTGTTAAAATAGAACTGAGATACAGTACTGACAGAGTACAAAAACATTATGAAAGATCTCAGGATGTTGTGAATCCACATGCAAGAAGCTATGCCTATCACCATAAAGAAGCAGTACTTTAAAGGAATGGAAGCCATTGCAGTTTATATAGATATGGAGGTTTATATTTAGGGCATGCAACACCTCATGGATGCAATCAATAGCCCCAATAACTCTGAGGAATTCAGCAATTCTGAAATGTGATGGCCCTCTCAGATACCTGTATAGGTGCACAGTCAAATTATATAAATTGAGCCATGCTGGCAGAGAAAACATTGGTCTTTTTCCTCCGCAAACCTCAGCTTTTCAAATTGGATTCAAGTCTGAGCAGCCTTTCACTGTATCAGTGTTCTGAGAGCAGATGTTTTCTCTCTCTCTCTTCTGAGGCTGCCCCTGCTGGTCTGAGTCTCTCTTCCAGTCTTCATTACAGCTTCCAGACTTCTGAAAGCCTGTTGAATTTATCCAGTATCAAACGGCAATAGTACCATCTACAAGATGCACTGCAGCAATGCACCAAGGCTCCTTAGACAGAACCTTCCAAACCCATGACCTCTACCACCTAGAAGGATAAGGGCAGCAGATGCATGGGAACACCACCACCTGCAAGTTCCCCTCCAAGTCACACACCATCCTGACTTGGAACTATATCACCGTTCCTTCATTGTCGCTGGGTCAAAATCCTGGAACTCCCTTCCTAACAGCACTGTTGGTGTACCTACCCCACATGGACTGCAGGGGTTCAAGAAAGTAGCTCACCACCACCTTCTCAAGGGCAATTGGGGATGGGGAATAAATGCTGGCCTGGCCAGCGACGTCCACATCCCATGAATGAATAATAAAAAAAAATTGCCTTTTTCAATATGCAGAGTCCACAAGTCTGGCCACATCAGAACTACCCGGGCTTTCCTTTGCTTTCAGGTGCTAAAAATCTCAACTCAAGTTTGCACCTTCAGAGCCCCTGGCTCCCTGTTTACGATCTGAGAGTCTGGGAGAGTGAAACCCATTGTTCTTCAGGTGCTACAACCTTGCATTCGGCTTTCAAAAGGGTCGTTGATCTGGGTTCCTTGTTTGCATGGATTGGCTAGGGTTGCTTTCCTTAGAGCAGAAAAGGCTGAGGGGGACCTGACTGAGGTACACAAAATTATGAGGGGCATAGATAGGGTAGATAGGAAGAAACGTTTTCCCTGAGCGGAGGTGTCAATAACCAGGGGACATAGATTTAAGCTAAGGGGCAGGAGGTTTAGAAGGGATTTGAGGAAAAGTTTTTTTCACCCAGAGGGTGGTTGGAATCTGGAGCATACTGCCTGAAGGGCTGGTAGAGGCAGGAACCCTCACAACATTTAAGAAGTATTTAGATGAGCACTTGAAACGCCATAGCGTACAAGGCTACGGGCCAAGTGCAGGAACATGGGATTAGAATAGATAGGTGCTTGATGGCTGGCACAGACACGATGGGCAGAAGAGCCTGTTTCTGTGCTGTATAAATCTATGACTCTATGACTATCTGCAGCATTTTGCTTTCACTTGCACTGGAATGTCGGCCTCATGGATTTTCAGCCCTCTTATTCATTGTGGATTGTACATACAAGTTATAGGTTGTGACTTCAGTAAGTGAACACTTTCAGTTTAGAGTTTATAATGAAATTCCACTCCCGGATTATGACCAGATCATGTTCTCCTTGATTTTGGAGAGTATAAGACAATTTGGCAATAATGGTGGTGTGGAAATTGCTTTGGAACTTTATTTTTGGTATTATCTTTATGGAAGCTCAGAGGGAGTTGATCAGTTGTATCCAGTTGCTCAGAAATAGTTTCTCGAGAACTGTGACTTGCACCAAACAGCTAATTTTAGAAATTTGGAACACTGATCAGACTTCCCTTTAAGCAGGTTAAAGGTTCCCTGGCAGACAGGGAAGTTTTGGGAGACTGATGTAGAACTCTAAGTAACAAATCCTGGAAAATGATGGCAGGTCAGACAAACCCATGTTTTGCATTTGTTAGTCCTCTGACTGGTTTTAGAATCTTCTTCTTTGGCCTCCTTATCTCGAGAGACAATGGGTAAGCGCCTGGAGGTGGTCAGTGGTGTGTGGAGCAGTGCCTGGAGTGGCTATAAAGGCCAATTCTAGAGTGACAGGCTCTTCCACAGGTGCTGCAGAAAAATTTGTTTGTCGGGGCTGTTACACAGTTGGCTCTCCCCTTGCGCTTTTGTCTTTTTTCCTGCCAACTGCTAAGTCTCTTCGACTCGCCACACTTTAGCCCCGCCTTTATGACTGCCCGCCAGCTCTGGCGAACACTGGCAACTGACTCCCACAACTTGTGATCAATGTCACAGGACTTCATGTCGCGTTTGCAGACGTCTTTGAAGCGGAGACATGGACGGCCGGTGGGTCTGATACCAGTGGCGAGCTCGCTGTACAATGTGTCTTTGGGGATCCTGCCATCTTCCATGCGGCTCACATGGCCAAGCTATTTCAAGCGCCGCTGACTCAGTAGTGTGTATAAGCTGGGGATGTTGGCCGCCTCGAGGACTTCTGTGTTGGAGATACGGTTCTGCCACCTGATGCCAAGTATTCTCCGGAGGCAGCGAAGATAGAATGAATTGAGCCGTCGCTCTTGGCTGACATACGTTGTCCAGACCTCGCTGCCATAGAGCAAGGTACTGAGGACACAGGCTTGATACACTCGAACTTTTGTGTTCCGTGTCAGTGCGCCATTTTCCCACACTCTCTTGGCCAGTCTGGACATAGCAGTGGAAGCCTTTCCCATGCGCTTGTTGATTTCTGCATTGAGAGACAGGTTACTGGTGATAGTTGAGCCTAGGCAGGTGAACTCTTAAACCACTTCCAGAGTGTGGTCGCCGATATTGATGGATGGAGCATTTCTGACGTCCTGCCCCATGATGTTCGTTTTCTTGAGGCTGGTGGTTAGGCCAAATTAGGCCAAACTGGTTTTAGAATAACAGGCTTTGAAGCGTATGATGTTCCTTTTTGACAGAAGAGTAATATTTCACCATAGTGCATAGCTTCTCTGAACAGTTCGCAATTAAGGATGCCATGAGAAGACAAGAAGAAGTCCCATTGAATGTTTTAGGCTTATATGAAGGACATTCTTTGAGGGGATTTGATTAGTGGGGTTGATCTCATGATCATACAGTTGCATCCTGATCAGCTCTGCTGTAATGATATTCTGTTCTGATGGTATTTTGGGCTAAGGAGAAGCATTCTGTTGATCCCATGTCGGCCAATCAGGTGATACAACCTTCGACTACTTTTTCTTTATTCTTTCTCGGGATACAGTTTATTGCCTGTCCCTAGTTGCCATTGAGAAGGAGCTGCAGCCCATGTAGTGAAGGTATTCTCAATGCAGTTAGGGAATTCCAGGATTTGGACCCAGCGAATTGGATTTCCAAATTAATTATGGTTCAGAAGAAGGATGGTTGCTTGTGATTTTTTGTGTGTGTGTGTATGGAGAGGTAAATAATAATCTCAAAAATACTGTTTCCTTGCCTTGCACCTAATTGCAGGAGCACCACAGTGATAATTGTCGGAAATGACTTGTATGAGTGAACAGGATTTTTGAAATCAATGTTATACAAGAGATCTGGCACATTCCAGGAATGAATGGGATTGGTACAGGTTACACGTTTGATCTGTTTACATTGTTAATGGACCAGAAAGTCATATTTTATTAAAAAATGGATAGCTGCATGATTATTTCATAATTAAGTACCTGCTAATGAATGTGTGGGAATGTGAGGCGTTGAGATCTGTGGTTTCTGAAGATGCAATTTCAGTATCAGGTCATTGATTGAGAAAGATAGGTATTCACTTGATTTCCATTCGGAGGTATTACATCTCTATTAAGCTTAGTATTTCACTTGCAAGCCACTTAATGGATTCCAGGTATCTAGAGAACTTAAACGAATGTGAACTCCGCTCCTCCCCCCTGACATTATTACCTCCATTCTTCTTTTTTGGTTCATGTTATCTTTCCTGAGTGGTCACAACAGGAGGTCAATTCACAATTCCGGAGACTTCCAGACAGTCTGGGAGGACTGGTAACCGTAAGTCTTGGTGATTGCAGGAGCTGGGGGTGGGGGGAAATCAATAGCCCACTGTATATGTGTTTCCCAGGTATGCACAAAACAGAAAATGAACCCCCATATTATATAGAGATACACAGCACCGAAACAGGCCCTTCAGCCCACCAAGTCTGTGCCAACCATCTACCACCCATTTATACCAATCCTACTTTAATCCCATATTCCCTACCACATCCCCATCTTCCCTCCTACCACCAACTTACACGAGGGGCAATTTACAATGGCCAATTTACCTATCAACCTGCAAGTCTTTGCCTGTGGGAGGAAACCAGAGCACCCGGCAGAAACCCACACAGTCACAGAGAAAACTTGCAAACTCCACACAGACAGTAACCAGAACTGAACCTGGGTCACTAGAGCTGTGAGGCTGCGCCGCTAACCACTGCGCCACTGTGCCAGGGAATTATAGCATTCTATTACCTTTTTGTAGAAGTGTTAGATAAAATTGTTTCCTTTCTGTAGCTAGACGTCCAGCACTACATATGTGACATAACAAGTGCTTCATTTGCCCATTCTTTCTATTATCAGGTTATGAAATAACTTCTAAACATCCAGACATGCTGTTTAGATATTGATTCATGCTCTTTATGTACAAATACAAAATCAATATTGAATTATTTGAATATATTCAATTAAGGCTTACAGTAAAAGTGTTTGATTTTCTACTGCAGCTTTTCCTCCACTGCCAACCCACCCAGAAAATATTTGAAAATGATTTAAGAACTTAAAAGTGTCAAAAGTCATTGGGCTGGAAGGCAGGGGGAGACACTGCCTCGGTCCTCTGTTGGACCCCTGGTGAAATTAACTGCCCGCTATCGGGGATGCCGTCCCTTTAAAGGACAAGCTCCTGCCTCCAGAGCTGCCAGCCAATCGGAGGGCCAGCAGCTCTGCAGTGCCAGCAAATCTACTGGGAGCAGTGGCCACTGTCGGTATTGCACGAAGCCTGCAATGGCGGCGATGGAGGGGACCCTGGGACGCAGGTCGGTGGGGTCAGGATCGTCACGGCCAGTCGGGCACTCCCCAACGAGGGTGTGAGGTTAGTGAGAGTGGGGGAAGTCCTGCCGCAGGGGCGGCCATCGCTGCTGGAGGGGCTGTGGGCCATGGATTGGCCCGGGGAAGGGAACTCCCCCCACCCTTCCTGCCCAAGCCCACTTGGAGGCCACCAGGTTTCACCTGGCAGTGTGTCGCTGCGGCAGCAGGCCCTTCCGACGTTGATGAAATGGGAGCGGAGGCAGGAAGTTGCCCTTAATTAAGTAGCCATTAATTGGCCAGTTAAGTGGCTAAATTGGCCTTGGGTGGGAGGGCCGTCCTCCAACTTCCCCGCCCTTCACAAAATGGCATGGGGGTAGGACAATGGTGGGCATGCCACCCAATGCCACTTTGTCTGTCCCCCGCCTCTGTTCCTGTCTCTCAGGGCAGGATAAAATTCTGCTCATTGTTTCATATATTTATCCATTATTTCTGACTGTTTGTGCTAATACTCTGTTAGTATTGAGAGGAACCAGGGAAGTAGATCTAAATAACAAACTTCACAATGATAAATTAGAGTGTATTTGGAGGAAGGCCAGTATTGGTGGAGAAGTTGGAACTAAAAGCACTCAGTTTGATCTTGTGCTACAGATAAAGGGAATTCCTGTTGGATTACATTAGATAATTTATTTTCTATTGCTGTATATTGATAGTACAGAAGGAAAAGGACACGTAAGAACATGATTCAGATTCTGAATATGCTTTATTTGATTACTGCAGATTGCAGCATCTTTAAATTTATATTAAGCGGACTTTTGAGTTATCTGGCTTAACAAACTTGGCTAATGTCTTACAAAGAATTCTGGACTCTCTCTTGCTAGCTTCTTCTTGGGCACTGGAGGTCTAAAAAGGCTCTTGGTGTAAAGAAACTCATGAGCATTTTTCTGGTTGCATATTGGCAGTATAAAGGGTCTCTCTATTTTTCATTTTTATTAAATCAAATCTATTATCCTAATAAATGCTCTTGGATTCCCTGATGGTTCAATAGACAATTCAATAGGTGATATAGCTATACAACCAGGAAACATAGAGCTACAAAATCAGGAAAGTTCCAGCTTTGAACTCTGGCTTGCTTCAAGATAGCTGATCTTTGTTGTGGTGCTGGTTGGCTGTTAGAACTGGCCCCTGTGTACCTGGCTTGCAGAGGAATAACATTTCCCAGGGGTCTGTTGGAGAAGTGCCCTGACATAAATTTAGTTTAATTTCAGGATGCACTGAAGAAGCACTCACTCGGCAACTACAGCCAAATGACAAGATTTAGGATGAGGTGGTGTCACTTGCCCTAAATTCTTGAACTTCCGCCCTTCTGAATGTGTGCACCTGTTGAGTAGGCGCAGTGGATAGGGTTGGTTCATCAAGATCAAACTACTTCATTAAAGGGACATTGTGATGTATGCTGGACTTTGTAGTATGATTATGATTTTAAAAACTGTGGTTTTTAATGTAGTGTAAGAAGGATTCGGAGGAGACAAGACACTGGTCACAGGCTTCCAATTGCAAAAACAACCATCACCCTCTGCCTCCTGCCACTAAGCCAATTTTGGATCCAATTTGCCAAATTGTCCTGGATCCCAAGGGCTCTTACCTTCTTGACCAATTTCCCATGCGGGAGCTTATCAAAAGCCTTGCTGAAGTCCGTGTAGACTACATTAACTGCTTTGCCCACATCTGCACATCTAGTCGCCTCCTCGAAAAATGATCTCCCCTTGACAAAGCCGTGCTGACTATCCCTGATTAATCCCTGCCTCTCCACGTGGACATTAATCCTGTCCCTCAGAATTTTTTCCAATAGTTTCCCTAGCAACGATGTTAGACTCACTGGCCTGCAATTACCTGGTTTATCCCTACTACCCTTCTTGAATAATGGTACTACATTCGCTGTCCTCCTATCCTCTGGCACTTCTCCTGTGGCCAGAGAGGATTTGAAAATTTGTGTCAGAGCCCCTGCAATCTCCTCCCTTGCCTCACATAGCAGCCTGGGATACATCTCATCTGGGCCTGGGGATTTATCCACTTTTAAGCCCCCTAAAACCTCCTCCCTTTCAATGCTAATTTGTTCAAGTATATCACAATCCCCTCCCTGATCTCTACACCTACATCATCCTTCTCCATAGTGAACACGGATGAAATGTAATCATTTAAAACCTCAGCTACGTCCTCCGGCTCCACACAGAGATTGCCACTTTGGTCCTTGATGGGCCCTACTCTTTCCCTAGTTATTCTCTTGCCCTTAATATACTTATAAAACACCTTGGGATTTTCCTTTATCTTGCCCGCCAGTGTTTTTTCATGCCCCCTCTTTGCTCTCCTAATTATTTTTTCAAGTACCCCCCTACACATTCTATACGCCTCTAGGGCCTCTGCTGTTTTCAGCCCTCTGAATCTGCCATAAGCCTCCTTTTTTTTCTTTATCCAATCCTCTATATCCCTTGACACAGATGCTGGAAATCCGAAATAAAAACAGAAAGTGCTGGAAATACTCAGGAGGTCAGGCAGCATCTGTGGGGAGAGAAGCAGAGTTAACGTTTCAGGTCTGTGACCTTTCATCAGAACTGATGATATGCTGGGTCTCAAACTTGTCCCAGAATTCTTGATTGACCAGTTGAAGATGGGGACTCCCAATGCTGGGAATTTCTGGCCTCCTACCCTCAGAGACCTGGCAGAGCATTGGTGACCAGGTTGCTGAATGGCGGCTGTGGCACCCACCGAGGGGTACAGCTCCAGATTGTGGCATGGATTTTTTTTAAAGATGTGACAAACTTTTGGACCATATTTCAGATTTCCTCATACATGGATACCACTGGGGCTATGCAAATGGAGTGCTCTATTGATCCCACAAACCGTCGTGGGATTGGTGCTGGCGATCAGCAGCTGGCATCATTCTGGGTTTCCTTTTGGCCACTTTAACTGGCTTCCCTCTAAGCATGTCCTTGGGGTTGATTATCTGATTACCCTAGATAGGCTGGCAATGGTGTCAGCTGCCTGTGCGCAGTCTGACCTGCTGAGTATTTCCAGCACTTTCTGTTTTTATTCCAGTGCAAGTGTTGTACATGCCAGCTGCTGATCGCCAGCACCAATCCCACGATAGTTTGTGAGAGCAACAGAACACTCCATTTGCATGGCCCTAGTGGTGTCCACATATGAGGAAAGCTGAAATATGGTCCATAAGTTTGCCATTTTTAAAGGGCCTTTAGCCCTACTGGGAAATTTAAATATTTAAAAGGTAAAGTAAATAAAAAGAAATACAGACATTTTTTCTGCCCCTCTCCCACCACCCCATAACAATAAAGTTAATTATTTGCCCTTCCCCTCCCCCAAACCACTAACCTTGTCCATCTGACCTTCCCCTCCACCGCCCCCCCCCACCCCACAAACTTTAAACTCCAACCCTTCCCACCATCCCCTACACCCATGACTTTACTTTGACCCCATTCCTCCTCCCCCCCCCCACAACCAGTGTGGCGCCTCGTTTCCCCTGTTACAACCGAGGCGGGAGCATTGCACTGTCAATTCTGTCCCATCACTCCACAGGTCGCAGCATATTATTAAAGATTTCCCACCCAACCAGAAAACAGTCAAATTAAACACTTTATTAATCCCCAGAATAAAATACACCAAACCAGGAATCTTTAGACAACAACAAATTAACTATTAAAAAGCTTAATCTTGAACACTATTAAGATAAACCTACGTGGCAGGATCCCCAAAGACACATTGTACAGCGAGCTCGCCACTGGTATCAGACCCACCAGCCGTCCATGTCTCCGCTTTAAAGACTTCTGCAAACGCGACATGAAATCCTGTGACATTGATCACAAGTCGTGGGAGTCAGTTGCCAGCGTTCGCCAGAGCTGGCGGGCAGCCATAAAGACGGGGCTAAAGTGTGGCGAGTCAAAGAGACTTAGCAGTTGGCAGGAAAAAAGACAAAAGTGCAAGGGGAGAGCCAACTGTGTAACAGCCCCGACGAACAAATTTTTCTGCAGCACCTGTGGAAGAGTCTGTCACTCTAGAATTGGCCTTTATAGCCACTCCAGGTGCTGCTCCACACACCACTGACCACCTCCATTGTCTCTCGAGATAAGGAGGCCAAAGAAGATGTCTGAAGACCTTATAACTTCTTATTTAACCTAAGCCGCCCATGCACACACACATATATATTCAAAAACTAACAATGGTTAATTGTTTTTTTTTTTTAAAGTGTTTCTTAGGAATAAAATAAGTAGCTGGGTTGTAAGTCCTGGTAAGTTATGTTCCCGGTTGATGAGGTATCCCAGAGTAACCAGATGCCACTCGAAATCTCCAGGCAAATTCAATGCAACAGTTTTTAATAGATAGGCAGTCAAAGTACTTCAGCTGCAGCAGGCATCACAGAGTTCTTTCAACTAGCAGCACAGCAATTGGTCTACTTGTATTTTAAAATCAGCAGTCTTTTAGTAAAACTTTACTGAGAATTCCAGCAAACACAAAGATGCAATAGAGGGAGTTACTTCCAACAATGAAAATGTTCTTTCCAGGGTTCTTTCCTTCTTAGGCAAACACAGTCTGAGCTCAATGTAGATGTGTCTCTGCTGAGAAATAGACAGCTTCTTTTCAATGTACAGCACACTTCGTTTATCTCCAGTTCAAACTGGTTTTAGCCGGTTTTACATACAGTTAAAAGTTACAGGACACCATGTGACCTCTCTCTCCTGCTGTGGCTTAGGAACAGGTGCAGCTGGCACACTATGCCCCCCTTTAGTTTTTAAAGGCACACTGTTTTTTAAACAGAGGAGAAAAAAAAGCAGTTCCATGACATCCCAGATGGGGATCTGAAGGCGCGGGAGTGCCGGCAACTGGCCCGAAGATTGCAGCGGGACATCAGGCGGTGACGTATCATTAATTCATTCATTTAAATTTATTTAAATATTCAAATGGGGGTTCCGTCACCGCAACGAGGCTTCACCACCGCCAGTAATATCGGGCCATGCCCTCCCGGCATCGGGGTGCATGGCGGCCCTCTCCCAGAAGCATCTTCAGGCCCCTCCCGCCATGGAACCCAACGCCTGGGGGAAAACAATATCCAGCCCACAGTCATTTGAAGGGCAAACTCTGCTTTAGATAGTGGTGGCACAGATAGAGCATTGATTAACTACAGGCAATGTACGTAACCTTCACTACTCACATCACTGTAAGTCAGGATGGACATTCTGATCTAAACTTCCAAGCCCAATGCAATCTGAATGTGGAATTTCAATTGTAATCTCAAGGCATTACCCTTATCTCAACTTTTGTATGTGTCCATTGTTGTTCAATCTTGATATTGGGTACATCAGCCAGGTAAGTTCTCCTCGATATCTTAGGTTCCTCAGCAAATTATAATGGGTTGTTGTCTGGCATTCCTTAAAGGGGCAGCACAGACACTTAGCTAAATGTACGTTGTGCTCGCCAAGGGTGCACTGACGTAACAGAAGCTACACCTTTATGGTCACTGGCTGGTTCCTGAATATGATTCTGGATTGACTGCTTCCTTCTCCATGGTTAGGCCCATTTGTATAACAAAGATATGGATTGTGCAGCAGATGACTATGATCTTAGAGACACTGGGAGTTGCTGATTTGTTCAGACATCAGACGTGCTGCCTCAAGATGTCGGTGGTGTGCTCAGTAATGACCCTAGTGGTTGTAAGGGCCTCATTGTACCTGTGCTCTGCTTTTGTCCATGGCAGCTAGAAGAAATCTGTAACTACTGGTGAAGCGGGTTGCTTTGGCCTCTGAATAGCCATCATTCCCACGTTCCTTTAAGTAAGTCTGATACAAATGGAAACAAATAGTAATAATAATTGCCCTTCTCAAGTGCAATTAGGGATTGGCAACAAATGCTGGCCTTGCCAGTAAAGCTCACATCCCATGAACGATTACAAAAAACATAGTTAGATCCCCTGGGCCATGTACAGGAAATGAATGGCCATAGGACTATGCTCAGTCCAACTGCGTATGGGTTCTAGTTCACATCAATCAGACCACTTTTACTGCTGGTTGTTTCTCCCAGGAGCTGTTTACATTTATCAATAAACTGAGATTCCCATCCATTTCCCCAACAATGTCTGTGGTCTACTCGTTCTACCCCTACAAGAAAATGAAAAAACAGCTCGAAAGGCTTAGTTTTATTCATTTTAAATTTTTTTATTATATCGGCATCCCCTCCACAGCGATTAGCCTGTTAACAAACACTCTGTGCTTTTATTTTTGCTGTTTGCATATTTATAGAGGAAATAGTGAGTAATAATATTTCAGGGAACAAGAGGCAGAATGGAGGGGAAGTCCATTCAGACTATACAGTTGATGATTAAACACACCACCATTCACAGAGGGTATGTCATTCTGGTCACCGAGTTATTAACCCAGAGTTGGTGGTTTCTGGAGTTTGGTATCATCGACAAATTTTGAAATTCCACTCTGTATTCCAAGGACTATATCATTTATATATAGCAAAAAAGGCAGTGGTCCCAGCACTGATCCTTGGGGAATACCACTGTCTAACATCCTCCATTTACTATGACTCGCTGTTTTCTGTCCTTGAGTCAATTTTTTCATTGTCACTTTTGTTAACCAGCCTTTGATATGGTACTTTGTTGAATGCTTTCTTAAAATCCACATAAACAACATCCACCACATTCCCTTCATCAACCTTCTCTGTTACTTCATCAAAAAATTCAGTTAAATTAGTCAGGCATGATCTGCCTTTTACAAATTCCTGTACTGGCTATCCGTAATTAACTCTAACCTCTCCAAGTGCTGTCAATTTTTTCCCTGATTATTGTTTCTAAAACCTTATCCACCACTGATGGTAAACTAACTGCCCTGTAGTAGCTAGAACTGTCCTTATGCCCTTTTTTGAGTAAGGGAGTCACATTTGCCACTCCCCAATCCTCTGGCATCTCCCCCATATTCAGGGAAGATTAGAAGATTATGGCAAGCCCTTCCACTAACGTCACCCCCACTTCCTTTAGCAACCTGGAATGCAAGACACCGGACCAGGTGACGTAACTACCCTAGGCATAGCCAGCCTTTCTAGTACCTCCTCCCTCTCAATTTTTACCTTATCCATTGTCTCTACTCTTTCCGCTTCTACCAATTATTTTGTCAGATTCCTCTTCCTTAGTAAACATTGATACAAAGTACTCATTAAGTATATTAGCCTTGCCCTGTGTCTGTAAGCATATATTACCCTCTTTGTCCCTAATAGACCCCACTCCACCTCTAACTCTCTTGGCATTTCTTCGCAGATGAAGGTTTTGGGAAGGTTGTACTTATCGATTGCAGGCCCACTGCTCAGGCCTATCCATGATCGGCACATGCTCCCACAGCGGGTGCAAGTGGCAGATGGATCGATCCTTCTCCTCCTTTCCTCTTTCCTGCTGGTTCTTCGCTCAGTCTCAAAGGTGACTGTAGCCCTCCTGATGTAGCATCTCCAGGCATCACGATCTATGGCCTGCACTTCCCACTGTTGATGGTCGATGTGGCACACAGAGAGGAACTTCTTCAGGAAGTCCTTGAAATGTTTGCATGGGGCCCCTCTGTTCCTTTTACAAGTGGTCAGCTCTCCATACAACATAATCTTGGGCAGGTAACTGTCGTCCATCCAGACAACATGACCCGCCCAACGCAGTTGGCTTTGCAAGAGGATGACCTAAATGCTGGTGACGTTGGCTGTTTCCAGGACTTCAATGTTTGTGATGCGGTCCTGCCAACGGATCCTGACAATGCTGTGGAGGCAGCACTGATGGAAGTGCTCAAGGCATACATGACAGCAGTATAGGACCCATGATTCCGCGTCATACAGAAGGGTGGTAAGGACTATGGCTTTGTACACTTTGAGTTTGGTCTGATTTGGAAGGGACTCGAGAGGTCGCTGTTTTGCCTGACTTGTCCGCACTGATTTTCATGAAACTGCTTCACCATGGCCAGTCAAATATTTCAAGGATTTTCCAAAGTCCATCTCTGCTCACAGTGTCGAATGCCTTGGCGAGGTCTATGAAGATGACGTACAGGCCTTTGTTTAGCTCTTGACACCTTTCTTGTAATTGTCTGAGTGAAAATACCATGTCTGTGGTGCCTCTGTTGGCTCTGAAACCACACTGGCTGTCTGGGAGGTTTTCTTCCACAATGGTAGGCACAAGCCTGTTCAGACGTATTGTAGCCAGGATCTTCCCAGCAATAGAAATGAGCGTGATCCCATGGTAGTTGGAGCAGTCTGATTTTTCTCCTTTGTTTTTGTACAAAGTGATGATAATGGCATCACGAAGATCCTGTATCATTTACATGCCAGTCGAAGATTCTTGAGTTCCCTTTTATGTTGACTGCCATTCTAATCTCACATTCTTTCTTTGCCAGTTTTATTTTCCCTCTTCACCTTCCCTTTCAACATAATGTACATGGCCTGGTTCTCACTTGATAAGTTCACCTGACAATCATCATGCACCCTCTTTTTTTGTTTCATCATAATCTTTATCTTCCTCGTTATCCAAGGAGCCCTGTTTTTGGGGTTCCCTTACTTTTAGCCCTTACTGAAATGTACCTAGCCTGTACCTGAAGCATCTCTTCCTTAAAGTTAACCCATTGTTCCAATAGAACTTTTCCTGTCAGTCTTTGGTTCCATTTTACCCTAGTTAGATCCTGAATGCCTCCTGAATTCACTCAGCACCTGCACCCTATTGTAATCACTGGTCAGCTCCAGGAAAATCTGGGGTTACACTGCCTGCATGGCTCCATAGCTTATTGCACAGCACAGAGTCATATCAACCAGGAATATCCCGGGTTCTGTTTCATGCTCTGTACTGTGTTAGACAGTTGCTGATTCAACAATACAAACCCCACAACTGGGCTGGGTGAGCTTGGGTTTCAGAGGAATAAAGCAAATATTCCTGCATTCCTGATTTCCTATAGGCATGTTGAAGGATGATTTGAAAATGAAAATCTGATCTTTTACACATGCATGCAAGATTAGCCATTGTTTCTCAAATTAGTCCACAAGAGAGCAGAAGCAAAAGGAAAATTTAGATGATTGTTACGGTCAAATGAGGAGGGGTTGAAGGGCTTCCCTCTTTTCCCTCTCCTTGTTTGATCACAACAGGTTTAATTCTTTCTTAAAGTGGATGTACTGGCCAATTTAGTAGGTGTTTGATTACTTACTTGCTATGATCATAACAAGAGCCAATCAGACAGGTTAACTTTATTGTACCTAAACCAAACTAATAAAATAATAAGCAACGCGCCAACCTTCACTCTCACACTCACACTAGAAGTTTACACACACACAAATAGGTTACAGAGTGGGGAAAGATAGATTGGTTGAGTTGGAGTCCATTAAAAAAAAGTATAGAGTCTGTGGATTTTGGTGATTCGGCTGGCTTCTCGCTGAATTCAGTGGTCCTGAGGCATTTAGTTTGAAGTGACTCTGTTGTAGACAGCGATGCGGATGATTTCCTCCAACAGGGTTTCTGATTGTAGCCAGAGTATGCAAAGGACGTCAGTCAACAGGCAGGATTTGAAAGCTTTCAAGCTGGAATAGAGAGAGAGAGAGAGAGAGACCCCCACTTAGGATCTGCTCATGACAGAGTCCAGTTGCTTCTCCTCTGCTGCAGAAAAAAAACACCAGCTTAAAACCACAGATGGGGAGGGGCTTGTCACATGACAGTCACTCAATCATTCAAACATAGCAGTTAGCAGTATTTCCCTGCTTGCTGAGAGAAAGTAAATTGTAGATTTAAGCAAATCCTCCATCTCACTAACAATGTGCTAGTAAAAATTTACACAAAGAAAGCTTTTACTGTGCCCAAATATTGATGGACTTTTATTGAGGGTGGAAGGAGGTTTACCTGAGTGGGCAGAGCCAAATTTGAAGTGAAAGGTAGGGAGACTTTGATTAAATAGACCTGATCTTTGGATTCTTAGTTTAACAGTATTCGCCTCAACAGGCATGTACATTGCCCCCAGTAATAGGTTTTTGACTTTTGTTCACTATTGGTACCACCAATATTCTACCATTCTCAAACTACAACAGCAGGCAGAAAACTGACCAATGTTTACCTCCCTGCACTTATTCCTCCCTTCCCTCTACTCAGCCTTACCATCCAGAAATTCACCAAGTGAAGTTGAAACCTGCAAACTCTAAACTCTAACACTGATCAAATACAACCTTATGGCTTTCTGATCCTACTGGCTCCTGACGTGTCCTTCCTCTACTACTCCCAAATTGGTTCTTGCTATCTAGAGAAATTTGGCAAATAAATTCTGAGTGCAATCACCTCATTTGAGGCTCAGATCCTTATATCATAGCACCTGCAGGTTTGTAATTGCAGCCTAACACCTTCTTGCCTTAATAGGAGGCACAAATACCTTGCCAAATACATTGGGCTAAATTTTATGTGCCAGCAGGGGCGAAAAAAACGGTGGCCTGCCCATGCAGGCCGTGTGTCACGGTCTGACCGTCCCCAGCAATGGCGTCAGCTGCCTGTGCATAGGCACTGACAGCATTTTTAAAAGGCTGTCAGCCCTACCGGGAAATTTAAATATTTAAAGGAAAATGGAATTAAAATAAATAAATACATCTCTTTTGCCTCTCTCCCACCCACCCAATAATTAAATAAATTATTTGCCCTTCCCTCCCCAAAGCACTTATCTTTATCATCTGACCTTCCCCCCCGAAACTGTACAAGCTTTCAACTCCAACCCTTCCCACCATCCCCTACACCCATGACACTAATTTGACCCCATTCCCCGCCCCGCCCCCACACTGATAAACTTACCTCCTCCCATCCCCACAAGTGTTCCGCCTCGTTTTCCCCCGGCGGGGATCTGAAGGCGCAGGAGTGCTGGCAGCTGGGCTGAACATCGCGGCGGAACATCAGGAGGCGATATGAGATTAATTAATTCACTTATTTTAATTCATTTAAATATTTAAATTGCGGTCCTGTCACCAAGCGCCGGGGGGACCACCACGAGGCCTTGCGGCCAGCGGTAGTATTGGGTCGGGCCCTCCCAGCGTCAGGGTGCGTGGTGGCCCTCTCCCGGAGGCATTTTCCACCACCCGCAACCCTCCCCACCCCGTCACGAAACCCAACATCAGGGGGTTGATAAAATCCAGCCCATTTTGTGTTATCTGTGTCACTGACTAAATGTAATCATACAGCTTTCATCTGTCTTTTCTGGGACACAAGATTATGTGGCTATGGATTTGGTCTGAACTTGTCATAAAAACATTCATATTTCATCTTGTTAGTTCTGAAAGGTGCTGTCAAAGGAAGTCCTCATGACCAGCATTTTGAAGGATCTGGAGTGAGTTTTTATTTTATAAAACGAGTCAGGACAGATTTATCTGGATATGCCCAGTACACCTCTCAATCAGACAATATAGAGTGACTGTGACTGTGGAAGGAATCTGCAAACGAGACAGTCCTGTCTTCCTGAATTAATTGAATGTGGTCAGAGAGAAGTCTAGACCATCCTGTCTTTTCGGCTAAAGAACTGTTCAGAGAGAGGAAGGAGGTTGAATGGCAATGTAAAAGGGGAGAATATTGAAACAAGCATAAATTTACCATTAACTTCAACTTCATAAAATTAAAATTATGGTTGTCTAACCCCTTGTTTAGTCAGACAAGTATTAGGTGTTTGCTTTCTCAATCAATTAGGAAACACATTTTCCTGAACCTATTTTACCTTTTATTCCCTTGAAATGATGCAGGCACATTTATGTATACTGACTTGACCCAGTTTAGTGCTATATGGTAACTGTGGAGTAGGCTCAACGCCAGTCGTCAGTAAGCTGTCACTTCATTCTTAACATTATATCTGTTTGGTCAGGGGTTAATCTTAAATAAGACTGAGAACCTCCTCAAGTGAACCAGGGTGACCTTTCTGCCTTATACCAATCTTCACATCACATTTAATATAATGAATACAGATGATATTTTATTAAACATGTAATATGCAACATTTTCATACCACTTGGCAATAACTCTGCTTAAGAGATAGTATGACCAACCCAACATTGTCTTAACAAAACTCTATGTTTTATGTTTGAAGAGTATAAATTGCTAAAAAAAAACTACCTGAATGAATTATTTCCACTTCTTTCAGTAGATCAAAGTCTGAATTTAATTGGGTAGATGCTTGGACTTTGAAAGACTATTTATAAAGTGCATCTTAAGAAATGATAATGAAAAAAATCTTTGCTTTTTTTCCCCCCCCTGAAACAAAGCCAAGCCTTTAGCTTTGAAGATCTGTTTAAGTTAACAGAAATGGAGAACAATACAAACTCTTTTGAAAGTATTCTTCACAAGAGATGATGGAGCAAAAGAAACCATTGTGTTTCTGCAGGTTGCCAGGCAGTTCAGTACGCTCTGTAGAATTTCACATTCCAATTGAAAACAAAATGCAGTTGCAGTCTTAGAACTTTTCTCCAACAGCTAAATTCCAAAGGAACAATCTAAATGTGGTGTTTCAATAAGTGTATCAATGTTTATTTGATCCCAAAGTTCTTTCACTGAATTCAATGCTGATGTCTCTCAAACAATTTAAAGGAACTTTCATTTAAATAAGTCACTTAGAAAAATAAACAAAACCATTATTTCATTTTCACATATGTATAAACAGATTTAAAAAGTGATGCTGGTATATTTAACACAACATTACTCATACATATTGGATCTAAATCTTATGCAAATAGAAAAATCTAACTTCAAATGATGCTATTTCTTTAAATAATTTACGTTGTTACATAATTGGAACTTTACATTATTTGGTTATACAATTTTCAGATCAATTTGCCACACTGGTGTTTTATTTTATATATATGCAAATATACTATAATAAATTCTTCTTACCCAAACAATTGTGTCCATCATGCGCCAACATGAATCCATCATAGCAAGTGCAACGATAGTTTCCTGGAATGTTAATGCATTCATGTACGCAGCCTCCATTGTATTCATTATCACATTCATCAATGTCTAAGGAATAGAACACAAAACAGGATGATGGATGGTTTCTGTTAAAAAGAGACACTGACACAGACAAAAATTGCAAATCGTTACAAAACCATTTAAAGCAATATTAATCTCACTTAGAACCCCACAGTCCCATTTATTCTCAGTTTTAAAAAATCATCACTTAATATTAAATCAGGTACTGAACATGATAAAGGTAAATATAATTTGGGAACATGATGGTGTTAAACAAGCTACTGTTCTAAACTGGTAATAACAGAAACATATTTCAGGCAATAGAATGCCATTTAATCTGCTCATCCAATTGCTCCTTTCTAACCTGTAACATTATATATATATATATATATATATATATACACATATATATATCTAATAGAATATCAATGTATCTTGTTGATGCCAGGAAACTGACAATTCCCATTTTTAAAACTGAAGCACGAACATTTTCATTACCTTTATTTGTTACATGAGGATCGAACCTAGTAAGCTTAAAAGACAACAATTAACACTGCCAAGATGAATCCATTCATATTTGGGTCACAAATCATTTGGTGAAAATAGTTTTCATGTTCTTTTAAATCACAATATGAATTGACACCATTGGGCATTGCATAAAAATTGTACAAAAATAGTAAAAGCGTAATTTTTAAATTGAAGAATATTACAACACTGATGACATACAGCACCCTATATGAAGCTAATGAAAACTTCCAAAACTTGTATTCTTAACAGCCTGATTCTATGAAATCTAGGTACATTCTATACCTTTAATAATATAATGCATCACTATTGAGTATTTTTGAGAGCAAATGTTCCAGAAGTGACCAAGAGTATATCACATTACCTGAAGCTGAAGATTGATTCTATTATTGTCACTTTAATTAAGGGTTGTAATTACAACATTTGGGCGTTACGTTTTACTAGTGTGCTGCAGGTGCCAAATGGGCACTCCACAGAAGCTCAGCAGTTTGGTGTGGTAGAATATCGGATGGCTGCTGCAAGAGATTATTGTGGGGCCAGGCGGAGCACTCGTGTTCGATCTGGCCCCACAAAAATCTTTCCAAAAGCAAAATCTTACCTTTTGTGAGTGGTGATCAACTGTCTGGTGAAGAACCACTGACTAGGCCCCTCAATGCTCAGAAATACTGAGAATAATGCACTTTGCACACTCATTCCATGAAGAACCAGCAGGCATAGGATCCCAATTTGCATACTTAAACAACCTCTCACCTGTTTTGGGTGGGTTTGCCAGGCACCCATTTAAAAGCCTACTGAAAATTGGATTAGGTGGGCATATGAGTGTCAAAGGTCCCCACCAGATTTTCCTCTGCTGGTCGCCTGTTATCAGGCAGGAAACAGGTTCCTGCAGTTGAAAATCTCCCCATCCCAACATTTTCAGTAAAATTATAAATGCGCATACATTTTTACATGCCAAAAAATTAAGATTTTAAGATGTCATGGGTAGAAAATAATCATTGTTACCTCATTATCAGCAATTCTTTTCATTTTCTTAAAAAGGATAAACTAACAATTGGACACTAATGTCCCTCCTGGATTCTCTTAGTGTTCCACACGTACAACAAACAGTGAGAAAACCCTCTTTAATTACATCATTGAACAACCACTAAAAAGCAAGAAAATCAGAGGGAAGTACAAAATTAGCCAGACTGAGATAAAGGAGAAAGTAACTGGAACATTTAGAGTACCAAAAGTAAGAAATCTAGTTAATAGATGTTTAATGTGTGATATTTCAGATCAAATTGTAGTTTTCATGATTATGTAGATTAATACTTGCTTCGCTTTAAAAATTTGTATTTTGTTTGGGAATCAAAATTCTTGTATTTTTACTGGTGAAACTCCGGTGGCATTGCCCACCAAGGAGGCAGCAGCTGGAATCCAACTCAGGAGGGATGTATCAGCAGGAGTCTGAGTTACATCAGATCGACAATGGCAGAATTGGTCAAGTCATGTCTGCATAAAGTGACAGTGAGGGACACTGATGGCATGTGTGCTCAGAATCCCAAAAGAACTATTGAAGGTCACTGAATTTGGACATGTATGAACCCTCAGAAATAAATTGGAGGAAAGTCTCCTGGCTCACAAATCACAACACAAGTTCACTTCCTCAAAAAGATGTGCTTGCCTTGTAGCAGACAATAGGTACAAGGTTTTCTAGCTGACAATCAGTAACTTTTGTAACTTCTCAAAAGAACAAAATAAAAAATATAAATTTTTAGCTGCATATAACACACACTGAATCAGAAACAGCATGAGTGCCAAATTCACTTTGAAAAAATCTTCAACGATTTGATTTGTCAGTTTTCTGGTGGGTGTTTTGCTGACTGACTGAAATCTGCTATTGGGTAGGAAAAAGCTGCCAATCAACATCGTTCACTTAACAGACTATAGCTAGTCATTGCTTGGTCTATCAACATGATCTTTGTGCTCCAAGAATACTTATAAGCCATGACAGCTTAAGATATAGCATTTACTTTTGAGGTATGATGCCCAGATGTGCAACATGCAGTGATAGGTTTAGAAACATGCTGGGTTTATAAAGCCCACAGCATTCAGGGAAATAAAACCAAGTATAACTTCAAGTCACAATCTTGACGGCATGCTATCTATCCTAGTATAGCAAAAATTGAATAAGCCTAAAAGGAATTATGCCTTAAAGTATTAAACTAGTCAATGTCCCATGGTGTTGCTCATGATAAGTATCTTTATATAGATTGGAGCATTATACAATGTCATACTCAATGTGTACGTCTGTTGCTAAGCTGCCCTGTCCACTTAAGACCATACAGGGTAATTGTTGTAAGGAAACAGCCTGAGGTCAGAGAATAATTTTTGCTTGGTAAGGGAAGTTTTAAGATTGGAAGGTGTTGGTACATTCCCCATTGGAGAAAGTAAGGTAAAACATTATAAATTTTTTAAGAAACACATACTGCTATGTAATAAAGCCAGCACCACAATTCAAGATTCAGGTGACATTAATAAACCAATCCTTCAGTTTCATCTTCATGTAGCGATTATATCTCACCAACAATTATGATTATATCAATATCTTAGCCAATATCAGCTTAATTCATTGGACAGGAAGGTTGCATTTTTCCCTTCAATTTTCTCTGCAGCTTTCTCCTCTTACCCCTTTTCTCCTGAACATGCTGACCCATATTGGGACTTGAGCAGCCCACTTCTCCCCAACCAAACTGAGGGATTCTTTAGCATGAGTCAACACAGTGTTTGCTGAGAAGCTATTTGATAGAAGGTTAAGGTGATCATAGTGAATCCATTCAGATCTTCATATGCACACTTTCAGAAGTTACCAAGCCAATGTTTCATCCTTTATATTGGCAAATATCTAAATAAATGATAGCGTGTCCAAGAGATTGTAACAGAGAACACTTAATCTGTATATAAACTGCTGGAATATAACAGGCTGCCACATGAATTTACCTGCCTTTATGGAAGGTGAACTGAATAGGCAGATATTTTGACAGGGTGCAGTGAAGTAAGGTGAGAGGAGGCTTATGTGGAGCATAAACACCAGCATAGATCTGTTGGGCCAAAAGATTTGTTTCTGTGCTACAAATTTCCAGGGAATCCCCATCAGGAGTCAGATTCCTAAATGATACCTCCCTTCTCCAGCTTCAGGACCCTAGGTCAGATGTAGTATCAACACTACCATCGTGGCAGAGATCAGCTCAGACTGAAAAGTGAGCCTTTGATTTTCTTCACCGCTGTATCAATTGTACACTATGTGATGCACTTACCAACTGACAGCTTTCTAACATGCGATCAAAGTGCAAAAATCACTCCAAAAATGTACTTACAAGAATCCCATTTCCTAAGTTTCTTAGAGCACTAATGCAGCATCAACTTTAAACATCATCTTTCCTAACTATTCAGTTGAGCTGACATGAACTGACATTAAGTACAATCACACACATTCATGTTAAGGTCCAGCTTTGCAATATTTCAAAGCACAGAACAAGCGTGTTTATGGCATCATCCAAATTCTTTTGGTAGATCCTAGATGTATAATTTCTCTTGCCCACATTAGAAAATATTAGTTATTTTGCAGAACTCCTTTAATGCAACATTACCTTTAATTTGCTACATTTCAATTCAAATGATTATGAAGACTTGTGCAAACATATATGTTCTATATGTTCTAAGCAACAGCTAAATCTTAATCTTTGAGGCAAAACTATGTACGATCCACTAACGTCACAAAAATCACTTAATAAACCAACAGTGTATAGAACTCCCTCAGTGGCTTGGCAGGTAAACACACTGCAGTATAGTAACTAAGCCACACAGAACAGAAAGGTCTGAGTCAGTTGCTGTCAGTGGGAGTAGCAGCAATGCCACTACTGGCCTCACTGTCTCTGAGTTTGGGGGAAATTAGTTACTGCTCTTGACTGCTAATCAGTGATCCCTGCTAGGAAGAGACACACATGCACAAAGTAAGGGTGGGATCAGGTCTGTTTGCGATGACACAATCCCTCGTGGTCAAACAGCGTACTAACACTCACTATCTAGATTCACAGACCAAGAGTGGCCACTTAAGTGAGGCTTTTAGTGCCTTGGAACTGTACTGCAGCATGAGTCAGTCACTTTCTTTCTGTCATTTTACAGAATATAGCAGGCACTGTCCAGAATCTCAGATCACATACTGATTTGATACAGCAAAAACTGCCTGTGTATTTTTAAAATGACCAGACATATTCAGTGCTCAAAGAGTTTAGTTTTTTTTGGTTGCAGCTCACATCATATGAAACTCCACACAGAAAACAGTTAAATATGTTATTTTTGTATTAAAAGTGAATGACAGATTCTGTGAAATGACAGACTGTTCAAAACAGTATATGAACTAAGTAAGTATTCTTTTTTATTGAACATACACAAAGTAAACATATCAAACTACATCATTTTTAAGCTTTAATTACACTTAGGAATGTTCACATTATCTTTATCCCGTAAAACAAACAAAAAATACACTCTTTTAAAGAAACTGTTTTGTAGATTGTAGCTTGCCTGATTAAGGAAATATTTTTTCCCCTAATTTTGCTTCAGTAATGAAATGCTGGTAAAAGCAGGTTATGATCACCTTCACATTTCTTTCCATCGCCCTTATAGCCCGGTTTGCACATGCATTTATATGACATTTGTGTATTCTGACAGATTGCATCGATGTGACAGTCATCCGTTCCTTCTGTGCACTCATCAATGTCTGTAAAACAAACAGGAGGTACAGAATAACAAAGCAGAAGCTGAGACAAGCTCCAGGGAAATCAGTAATTACATGTCAGTTCCACATTTTGATCCAACATTGCAATATCTTTGGTTTGCATTGGAATGTGAAAACACACACTTGTGAGCTGTTTATGATTAACCTCAAAAGTATAAAACAAGGTTAACAGAGCTGGCAATCCAACAAGAAAGACAATCTCAATAAAAGTGACAAAATGTCCTTAAGTACTTGCTTTGAACAATACACATATTTGTACCACACAAAAAAGAAATGCATTTGGAAATGTCAAACATCAAAAATGGTTAATTAGGGACTTGTGATTTTAATCTGATAATTAAATTCACCAAAAGGCCAAATAATTCCACGGTAAATACAGAACGGAAATAAAATGCAGTCTACAATAACCAGTGAAAGACTGAGTAGAAAAGATACTGTCCCTGTAGAAGCACTGTAAAAGTACTGCAAACCATTTATCTGGGAAGCTCACAGCATTTTGTCAAATTTGCAATTAAAATGTCGGGACACCAAAAAGAACAGCCCATACCAATAACTCACCAATTTAATGGCTATTGGTGTATTTACAATGTCTTTTAATGTATCTGTTAGAATTTACCAAATGACTATCTGGTCTGACAGAAATCTAAAATGCTGCAGTTACAGATATAGATTCTATACCCCTTTACAAAATCACATACATCACACTTAAAAACAAAACTTCACAAAGAGCACGACAGTTCTCAATAGTCTACCCCAAAATCCACATTACTCAATGCAATACACCAGCCATGTACTTTGATAATTTCAAACATTGTACCCATTTTAATAACAGAAACTAGTAAATATGATGACATTCTGTAAAGCAGTTATTGTAATACTTTGTTTCATTTCATATGACAAAGAGTCACAATTTTTTATCTTGCAGCATATTATTCCAGCAAACTTTAACACAGCAATTTTTTGGTCAGCTTTAATTTGCTCAAGGCAATTTCCATAGTAGTATTAAACCAACACACAACTTGACAAAATATCTCAACAACTAGATTCTTAAGATTACCAAGTCTTGTAGAGCAGCCTATTAAGGAATACATTTCCACTTTTAAATAAAGGTTGTAAATGAAATGAGAAACAAAAATATTAAAGCAATATTTTAACTCTGATATTGGAGCAAAAATTGTCTTCATCCACAGAAAAGACTAAACCAAATGCAGCTCATTCCGTGTTAAGGAGGAGTGAAGCGAAGCAGGAATTTCACAGTTGTGACTGCAAACTTACCTAGAATTCCAGCACTTGCAGAGCTTTCACGAGTGTTTACCAAGAGGAAAAACAAACAAAAGTGCCATGTAAAACAAACAGCCCCCATGATGATATGATACGATCCTTAGTGTCTCTTTGCAAAGACACGTTTGAACTGAGAAATAGGGTTGTCCTGACTGGCTGATGGATTCAGCAGGATTGTTTGTTATGCCTGCCCCTTAGCCTGTGACGTCATTAGGGTAACGGATTGATCCATGGAACTGGTCTGACTAACTTCACCACTAATTAGAATATCTAATTTAATTACTTGCCAGTGGACCTGTCAACACTGTACTGATACTGCCTTCTCTATAGCATAGTATGTAGATCTAACTCTGTGCTTCTTGCAGTTCATCTGTAATGCCTTTTACAAGTAAGCAAGCTTCACATTCTTGCTTTCTTGTTCCTTCAGCCTCTTTATAGAATAATGTTTATAACATTATTTACACTTGCCATTTTAATCTTTGCCTTCTTTCTGGTCTGTCACACCAGTACTTTTTCTAATTGGACTATTTTCTGTACTTCAGCTTTCACTCAATTTTTTCCTCCGTATCCTCTTTTCCTCTTGTTTAGCCTCATTTTTATTTACTGCAACAATCCGATTGTGCCTCTGTAACAAAATTATTCAGTTTTGGATTCCTGCCCCATTGACCACAGCAGGCATTTCAAATATAAAGACGGTGCATTGCAGGTCGAGAAATTTGGAAGCAGTATCCAATAGCCATGGATCAAAGAATTTTGCAATTTTTAGTTGACAACTATGGCTTCAAAGACACAATACCCATACTTGCCTATCACACATCACCATTCATACCCACTTAAGCAACAATCACTGTCACCAGCACACAAACTCCAAAACAATTACCCACAGTTAATGGCCATCTGCAAAAGATCACGATTATTGTTGTGAATATACCACAGAAAGTTTTGCACTGCATCATGGGTGGAGCAGATCCCACTGAAAAAAATAATGGTGGCTGAATGTTACACACATTATTGATACAAAAATCAGCCAGCAATTTGTAGCAATGAAAAGATACCTGCTGAATTATGAATCGCCACAAGCTGCTGGCCAATTTGCTCTACCATTAGCTTTGCGAAAATCACAAATTGTGCTTAACCACCGCGCACCAACCACCCCCCCCATGATTTTCATGAAATTTTTGCATTTTCACATTAATTACTCAGAAACCTCCCCACAGAAAGTCAAGTCTTGTAATTAACAGCATAAGTACCCTTTTAACGATGCGATAATTTTTAATGACTGCCAATCAACCGCCCTCGCCCAAAAAGCGAACAAATATAAGTGTGGAGTCTCATTCCTTAAAAGTGTGGAATGTTTTACATTTTAAAAATATGAAATTTTTGACTTATAAAAAAAGTCTTTCCTTCTGTCTTTTTTCCTCTCTTTTAATTTAATTGTTCCCTTTCTTTATTGCTCTTTTCTGTACATTGAATTCACCATTTTAAATTGCATTCCTTCTCGGCCCTCCCTCTGTATGTCAATTTTTAAATCTCATTGTAAGGAGATACATTGTTTGTCCTGTTGTTCAGCAAGGTCTGAGATGCCATGTTGCCCTCACTGCAGCTTCTAGCAGAATAAATTAAAACTGAAACATGCACCAATAAGTTTAACTGACAGGGCACACTGCAAAATGCCCCATTCCAGTAAACTCTGGCCCACTAAGTATGGAATATGACACACACAGATTTCAAAGAACTTTTCTCACCATAAAGAACAGTATGTTCCCACTTATAATGAAATCTCTGATGCTGTAAATAATCAATAGCCACAAAATTAAGGATATTCTATGCAGAGTACATTTTATTAGTTTTCCATAATACTTCACATTCTGATATTATTTGAAGAATATTTAAAACTTCTGTGCAAATAATTATTTCACATTAAAATGTTAATCCTTTCCACTTCACTATCCTTGGTCACCAAATCCAGGTTCAGATTATGGATCAGTTTAGAGTTAGACGTTAATTAACATTCACATACTCTGCATATGTCAGGCAAATTCGCAGAGAGAAAAAAAATCACAAGGACACTGCTCCTTTTAAAGAGATTTATTCCCTTTCTGTCTTCCAATAAAGAGCAATCCCAAATAACTGTGTTCAATTTATTCATTCCCTGTGCAAGTTTGGTATCATTTTTTGTGGGAATTCAAAATGGTTTCTAATGCCCTCTTTATGTCACAAACAATAGTTTTACACTGCCTCTGACCTACAGGTGAAAGAAAGAAATGCATCATGCTAGTGTTACATACTTGGAACGTTTCAAGATGTCCTGCCAGCTATCCTGCTGAGGAAGAGATAATGAAATTGAAGATGAAACAGATTCTGGTTTATGCTGTACCTGACCAGGGAGGCGGAAACTTGGAGCCAAAAGTCTTCCGTCCTCTAGCACTAACTCCACTCACCTGATGAGAAAAAAAATACTTTATTGGGGGGGGGGGGGGGAGGGAAAGGAGAAAGAACATATGAACTCGATGTAGCAATAGAGTCCCTTTTCAACATAACACACATCTATTCTTCCATAGTATAAATTGGTTTTATAAAATTTATGAAGACAGATGTTATAAAGCAGAACCCAAGTTCAAACAAAAAAGTGAAAAATTTCCTTTTTTTTAAAAAAAAAGGATTATCTAATATAGTGGGGCAGAAGGTTACGGGATGAAAAGTAGTTTTGTCCAAAAAAGGATATTTCACATCATTGTAATATAAATCAACTAGACTACATCTGAAAGAGATATATAACAGGTTTCTTGCCAATGATGTCAGTAACAGAGCCCTACTGTGAGACTGAGCAGCTCAGGGTATGGCCTTGTTCCATCACAGAATTCCACACAGCACCAGAGAGAAGACTGAAGATATTTCATTATTTAGAATGTATGGTTTCCTGAGAATGATAGCTGTACAGTAACCCAAATTAAAAAAGATAATTAATAGTGTCAGCCCTGCATTCAACTCATTTACAAATGAGAAGTTTCATCTACAAAAATGTGTTTGCTCTTAAGAAACATATGAAAGAAGTGCAGAACACTTTACATATATCTACCAAAAGATTTTTTTTTTAAAAAGAGGTGAGTGTATTATTCCTTACAAAAGAATACTACAACTATCTATGTGTTGTAGTGAAAGCATCAAGTCTTGAGGATACACAAATTCATTTGGGGACACTACGCACAGCTGGTGATTGTTAAATGGCGAGTATTCACTCCAGTAGTTTATTTTTAATTACCACTCAAGTGAATATAACTTGCCTGACAATTAAAATAATGCTCACTCCAACAGACCAAATTGAATATATATTGAACTGGGAACGTGGATCATAATTTTTATTTTATGATGAAAAACTTTAAACTCACCAATTAAATAAATCCAGTGATGTACTGCTACACGTACAATATTCTCACAATCATGTATCAATTACAACATTAAAATTCCAGGTTCAATCTCAAGTCTATGCTGTGAAATGGTCTCATCTGCAGCAGCAGTGCCTCAACTGGCCAGGGGAATTTGGAGGAGAAACTCCTATATAGTCACCACTGCTGAAAGCTGCATAGACATTCGGTGAGGACAAGATCATGCTTGGCTGGTTCCATCACCATCCTACTTCCCCTCCCCCCACTGTTGAACAACCTGCTAACACTCATTGTTTCAATTCAATGATTTGGAGTGGCCAGTTGGGTGAGGTAGCAGGGATAGTATGCTGACAATGGAGTGAAAACTGGAGGAATTCTAAACACAAAAAAAAGCAGTTTAAGTGCAGAGATAGCAAGAAACATTTATAACAGAGTGATGTCAGAAAGACATGACAACATTTGATAGTCAAACAAAAATAGTTCACAATGATAATGTAGTGGGCAACTGGGTTCCAAATTACATTTCACACAAGTAAAAACTGAAGTTCCCATGACAAGTTTGCAGTAAGTTACAGGCTGCATTGTTTTAAAAGAACAGTAGTATTACACCATTCCTGGAGAAGAGACAATGTGGGGGATGTGGGAGGGATAAGAAATTTGGGGCAAAACCTGGATCTGCTGGGTTTCCACCATTGATGTTTCAACCAAAATTCCAAATCACTAAGATGGGTGGATGGGGGAGTGCTTGGCTACCTCTCCCCATTGTACACTGCTGGCTTTGGGGGTGTCCTGCACTACACCCGGACTTTTGGCCAGCACATACTCCATAGGCACTGGAGAAAACTACCTCTTCTGTGGTGAAATTACTCATGGTTGGTTGGCATCCTTCCAGCTACAAAAGATGATGGACACGCAGCAAACAACCCATTTAGGTGGGGTGTCTTCTCGTGGTGTACCTTTGCTGAAGGCTGTGAAGGCCAATCCTTGAGAGGCAGATTCTGCCACCAGTGCCGCATATGAAGCTGCCAAGTGATGCTCTGAGTTGTTCTTTTTGACGTTGGCACCTGTTGCCAAGCTGCTGTAGCACTTGGTCGTTGTGGTAGTGCACATCACTAAGGGCCCCAGAAATATAGAGAGATATTGATCATATCTTCTGCATGCCCTCACCTTCAATTCGCTGTTGGAGAATAACATTTGTCATAGTTTCAACCTTGGCCCATTAAGAACCTCAGGACCCAGCTATTCAAAAACAATTATATTAAGCCTGAAGTCTCTTCTCACTCTTCTCCAAAGGGCACTTGTAAGCCCTTTACAATGGAATGCAAACAATGGCCAGGTGAACTCACCTTCTGATTCCCCTGCCGCCATCCCCTGCCTACCTGTATATAATAATGACCAACTTACAATCACTTTTACAGAGGCTTCAATTGAAAGAACAATATTTGTGAGTGCTCAAGATATATTGTTCTTTGCTCTGAAGGTACTTTTTTACAATTAGAACATTTAGAACATTAGAACATTACAGCGCAGTACAGGCCCTTCGGCCCTCGATGTTGCGCCGACCTGTGAAACCATCTGACCTACACTATTCCATTTTCATCCATATGTCTATCCAATGATCACTTAAATGCCCTTAAAGTTGGCGAGTCTACTACTGTTGCAGGCAGGGCGTTCCACGCCCCTACTACTCTCTGAGTAAAGAAACTACCTCTGACATCTGTCCTATATCTATCACCCCTCAACTTAAAGCTATGTCCCCTCGTGTTTGCCATCACCATCCGAGGAAAAAGACTCTCACTATCCACCCTATCTAACCCTCTGATTATCTTATATGTCTCTATTAAGTCACCTCTCCTCCTCCTTCTCTCCAACGAAAACAACCTCAAGTCCCTCAGCCTTTCCTCGTAAGACCTTCCCTCCATACCAGGCAACATCCTAGTAAATCTCCTCTGCACCCTTTCCATAGCTTCCACATCTTTCCTATAATGCGGTGACCAGAACTGCACGCAATACTCCAGGTGCGGCCTCACCAGAGTTTTGTACAGCTGCAGCATGACCTCGTGGCTCCGAAACTCGATCCCCCTACTAATAAAAGCTAACACACCATATGCCTTCTTAACAGCCCTATTAACCTGGGTAGCAACTTTCAGGGATTTATGTACCTGGACACCAAGATCTCTCTGTTCATCTACACTACCAAGAATCTTCCCATTAGCCCAGTACTCTGCATTCCTGTTACTCCTTCCAAAGTGAATCACCTCACACTTTTCCGCATTAAACTCCATTTGCCATCTCTCAGCCCACTTCTGCAGCCTATGTCCCTCTGTACCCTACAACATCCTTCGGAATTATCCACAACTCCACCGACCTTCGTGTCATCCGCAAATTTACTAACCCACCCTTCTACACCCTCTTCCAGGTCATTTATAAAAATGACAAACAGCAGTGGCCCCAAAACAGATCCTTGCAGTACACCACTAGTAACTAAACTCCAGGATGAACATTTGCCATCAACCACCACCCTCTGTCTTCTTTCAGCTAGCCAATTTCTGATCCAAAGCTCTAAATCACCTTCAACCCCATACTTCCGTATTTTCTGCAATAGCCTACCGTGGGGAACCTTATCAAACGCCTTACTGAAATCCATATACACCACATCCACTGCTTTACCCTCATCCACCTGTTTGGTCACCTTCTCGAAAAACTCAATAAAGTTTGTGAGGCACGACCTACCCTTCACAAAACCGTGCTGACTATCGCTAATGAACTTATTCTTTTCAAGATGATTATAAATCCTGTCTCTTATAACCTTTTCCAACATTTTACCCACAACCGAAGTAAGGCTCACAGGTCTATAATTACCAGGGCTGTCTCTACTCCCCTTCTTGAACAAGGGGACAACATTTGCTATCCTCCAGTCTTCCGGCACTATTCCTGTCGACAATGACGACATAAAGATCAAGGACAAAAGCTCTGCAATCTCCTCCCTGGCTTCCCAGAGAATCCTAGGATAAATCCCATCTGGCCCAGGGGACTTATCTATTTTCACACTTTCCAAAATTGCTAACACCTCCTCCTTGTGAACCTCAATCCCATCTAGCCTAGTAGTCTGAATCTTAGTATTCTCCTCGACAACATTTTCTTTCTCTACTGTAAATACTGACGAAAAATATTCATTTAACGCTTCCCCTATCTCCTCTGATTCCACACACAACTTCCCACTACTATCCTTGATTGGCCCTAATCTAACTCTAGTCATTCTTTTATTCCTGATATACCTATAGAAAGCCTTAGGGTTTTCCTTGATCCTATCCGCCAATGACTTCTCGTGTCCTCTCCTTGCTCTTCTTAGCTCTCCCTTTAGATCCTTCCTGGCTAGCTTGTAACTCTCAAGCGCCCTAACTGAGCCTTCACGTCTCATCCTAACATAAGCCTTCTTCTTCCTCTTGACAAGCGCTTCAACTTCTTTAGTAAACCACGGCTCCCTCGCTCGACAACTTCCTTCCTGCCTGACAGGTACATACTTATCAAGGACACGCAGTAGCTGCTCCTTGAATAAGCTCCACATATACTAATCTTGTTTTGTTTTATTTGTCTATGGGGTGTGAGCACCAAGGCCAGCAATTTATTGCCCATCCTGAATTGCCCTTGAGAAGGTGGTGGTGACCCGCCTTCTCGAATCGCTGCAGTCTATGTGAGGTAGGTACACCCATTGTGCTGCTAGGAAGGGAGTTCCAAGATTTTGACCCAGCGACAGTGAAGGAATGGTGATATAGTTCCAAGTCAGGATGGTGTGTGGCTCGGTAGGGAACTTGCAAGTAATGGTGTTCCCATGTGCCTGCTGCCCTTGTTCTTCTAGGTGGTAGAGATTACAGGTTTGGAAGGTGCTGTCAAAGAAGCCTTGACAAGTTGCTGCTGTGCATCTTGTAGATGGTACACACTGCTGCCAATGTGTGCCTGTGGTGGAGGGAGTGAATGTTTAAGGTTGTGGATGGGGTGCTGATCAAGCAGGCTGCTTTGTCCTGGATGATATTGAGCTTCTTGAGTGGTTTTGGAGCTGCACTCATCCAGGCAAGTGGAGAGTATTCCATCACACTCCTGACTTGTGCCTTGTAGCTGGTGGACAGGCTTTGGGGAGTCAGGTGGTGAGTTACTTGCCACAGCATTCCCAGCCTCTGTCCTGCTCTTGTAGCCACAGTATTTTAATGGCTGATCCAGTTAAGTCTGCTCAATGGTAACCCTCAGGATGTCGATGATGGGGGAATTAGTGATTGTAATGCTGCCAAATGTCAAGGGGAGATCGTTAGATTCTCTCTTGTTGGAGACAGTCATTGCCCGGTACTTATATTGCATGAATGTAACTTGCCACTTATTAACTCAAGCCTGAATGTTGTCCTGATCTTGCTGCATTTGGACACAGTCTGCTTCAGTATCTGAGGAGTTGTGAATAGTACTGAACACAGTGCAATCATCAGCAAATATTCCTACTTCTGACATTATGTTGGAGGGAAGCAGCTGGAGATGGTTGGGCCTGGGGGACTATCCTGATGAACTCCTGCCGTGATGTCCTGGGGCTGAGATGATTGGCCTTCAACAACCACAGCCATCTACATTTGTGCTAGGTATGACTCCAACCAGTAAAGAGAATTCCCCAATTCCCATTGACTTCAATTTTGCTTGGGCTCCTTAATGCCATACTCAATCAAATGCTGCCTTGATGTGAAGGGCAGTCACTCTGACCTCACCACTGGAATTCAGCTGTTTCATCCATGTTGGACCAAGGCTGTAATGAGATCTGGAGCAAAGTGGCCCTGGCAGAATCCAAACTGAGCATTGATGAGCATGTTATTGCTGAGCAAGTGCCGCTTGATAGCATGGCCGATGACACCTTCCATCACTTTGCTGATGATTGAGAGTAGACTAATGGGGGCGGTAATTGGCTAGATTGAATTTGTCCTGCTTTTTATGGACTCGACACACCTGGGCAATTTTCCACATTGTCGGGTAGATTTTTTAAAAATTCATTCATGGGATTTGGGCGTTACTGGCCAGGCCAGCATTTATTGCCTATCCCTAATTGCCCTTGAGGTGGTGGTGGGCTGCCTTCTTGAACCGCAGTCCATGTGAGGTAGGTACACCCACAGTGCTGTTAGGAAGATGGTTCCAGGATTTTGACCCAGCGATAGTGAAGGAACGGTGATATAGTTCCAAGTCAGGATGGTGTGTGACTTGGAGGGGAACTTGCAGGTGGTGGTGTTCCCATGCATCTGCTGCTCTTGTCCTTCGAGGTGGTAAAGGTCGCGGGTTTGGAAGGTGCTGTCTAAGGAGCCTTGGTGCATTGCTGCAGTGCATCTTGTAGATGGTACACACTGCTGCCACTGTGCATCGGTGGTGGAGGGAGTGAATGTTTGTGGATGGTGTGCCAATCAAGCGGGCTGCTTTGTTCTGGATGGTGTCGAGCTTCTGGGGTGTTGTTGGAGCTGCACCCACCCAACCAGTAGATGCCATTATTGTAGCGGTACTAGGTTCACTAGGGCTACAGCTAGTTCTGGAGCATGTCTTAAGTACTACAGTCAGGATGCTTTCAGGGCCCATAGCCTTTTCTGTGTTCAGAGCCTTCAGCTCTTTCTTGATATCACGTGGAGTGAATCAAATTGGCTGAAGACTGGCATCTGTGGTGCTGGGGACCTCAGGAAAAGGCCAAGATGGATCATCCACTCGGCACTTCTGGCTGAAAATGGTTGCAATTGCTTCAGCCTTGACTTTTGCACTGCCGTGCTGGGTTCCACCATCATTGAGGATGAGAATGTTTATGGAGCCTCCCCCTCCACTTAGTTGTTTAATTGCCCACCATCATGAATCCTGTTCTGCACAAGGTTCCCAGTCACTTAAATTCTGGATCCAACATTCTACTGCTCTCTGAGCCTAGATACAAAACAACTAGGCTTTTCCACTAGTTACTACTTTCCCACATTACCTATGGACATGGGAGTCAGTTCCATGGCTGAGTGAAGGGGCTTTACCTTTTTTTTTTATTCATTCATGGGATGTGGGCGTCGCTGGCAAGAGCAGCATTTGTTGCCCATCCCTAATTGCCCATGACAACTGGGTGGCTTGTTAGGCCATTTCGGAGGGCAGTTAAGAGTCAACCACATCGCTGTGGGTCTGTGTAGGCTAGACCAGGTAACGACTGCAGGTTTCCTTCCCAGAACCAGATGGGATTTTAAGACAATCAATGATAGTTTCATGGCACCATTACTGAGACTAGCTTTCAATTTTAGATTTTCTTTTATTAATTAATTGAATTTAAATTCCACCATCTGCCATGGTGGGATTTGAACCCATGTCCCCAGGATATTAGCCTGAGCTTCTGGATTCCTAGTCCAGTGACATTACCACTCAGGCTGCAGTGTTGAGCCTTGACACCAGCCCAACCCAAACTGCTGAACTATTTCAACTGGGACTACATCTATGGGGGTCTCAACCAACTCAAAGAAATCTACATCTGCCAAGAAACAACACAATAGAGTAAGTAGCAATCTTCAATGACTCCATGGGCTGAATTTTACCAGTCCTCCAACGTCAGGGGTGATGGTGGGGGAAACCGGAAAATTCTTCCTGGCAGCACAGTGGCGCAGTGGTTAGCACCGCAGCCTCACAGCTCCAGCGACCCGGGTTCAATTCTGGGTACTGCCTGTGCAGAGTTTGCAAGTTCTCCCTGTGACTGTGTGGGTTTTCGCCGGGTGCTCCGGTTTCCTCCCACAGCCAAAGACTTGCAGGTTGATAAGTAAATTGGCCATTATAAATTGCCCCTAGTATAGGTAGGTGGTAGGGGAATTGAGGGAAGGTGGGGATGTGATAGGAATATGGGATTAATGTAGGATTAGTATAAATGGGTGGTTGATGGTCAGCACAGACTCGGTGGGCCAAAGGACCTGTTTCAGTGCTGTATCTCTCCAAGAGGCCCACCTCAACACCTGATGCCGAGAAGGCCCCACTGCATTTTACTGGTGGCAGTGAGGTCTCGGTGCAGTGCCCCCCCACCCCCCACTGCACAGCAGCGGAACCTTCATTTGCATTTTAAAATTAATTCAAATGCATGTTAATGAACTTACCTGGACGGGGCAGCCGTCGCACGCCAATATTCCAGCCAGTGGCTGGAAGTCCCGTACCTTCGGAGCCCTGTTAGGGAACTGAGGCAAGACACTGGTGGGGAGGGGGGAGGAGTGTAATTTTCAGGTCGGGGCGGTGGGGGGGTGGGGGGGAGCGGAGAAAACTAATTCTGTTGGCTGAGGGGATGGTGGGAAGGGGTTGAAGGGCAAAGATCATAAAGTTTGAGGGTGAAAGGTCGGGACCAATAAAAATGGTTTCTCGGGAGGAGAGGGAAATAAATTTGTTTGATGATTGGGGGGTGGGTGGAGGAGGGTATTAGATGTGAACTTTACTGTTTTTATTTAAATTAAAGGTAATGTTCCCTTTAAACATTCAAATGATCTGTCAGGGCTTGAAGACCTTTAAAAATAGCTCTAGCAGCATCGGGGGTGGCCACTCCACCCCCCCCCCCCCGCCCCCCCCCATTTAAATGAGCCCCGGCGTGAAATATTGCAGGGCCTCAGCAGCGCACAAGTCGCGCATGCCCTCGCCACCGAGGATGGCGGCGAACTTATAAAATTCAGCCCCATATGTCCAAATTTGAGTTCTGGAAAATGTGGCAACCCTAATTTTGGAAAAAAAAGCGCTTTAAATTATAAACAATTCCTCTGTTCAGTTGCCAAACATTATACACTGTGGTGTTAGGCTCTCTTTGTTTGCTTATGGAAAGTGATCTATATATAACAATATATTTATGTATATTATTGAGCCAAATTTTGCTGTAGCAAGTCATCTACCTGTGTCTGCTGTTAGTTAGACTTACCCCTGCTTCCAGAAGCACAGCATTGTTACAGCACAGAAGGAAACCATACAGCCCGTTGTGTCTGCGCTGGCTCTCCGAAGGAGTAATTTATCTCGTGCTATTCCCCCGCCTTCTCTCTGTAGCCCTGCACATTTTTCCTTTTCAGATAACAATGCAATTCCCTCTTGAATGCCTCAATTGAACCTGCCTCCACCGCACTCTCAGTGCATTCCAGATCCTAATCTGTGCCCTCTTCTTCTCAATCCTTCCATCAAAGGGAACAGTTTTTCCCTATCTACTCTGACCAGACCCTTCATGATTTGGAACAGCTCTATCAAATCTCCTCTCAACCTTCTCTTCTCCACGAAAAACAGTCCCAACTTCACCAATCAATCTATGTACCTGAAGTTCCTCATCTCTGGAACCATTCTCGTGAATCTTTTCTGTACTCTCTCTAATGCCTTCACATCTTTCCTAAAGTGTGGTGCCCAGAACTGGACACAATACTCCAGTTGAGGCCAAAGCAGTGTTCTATATAAATTTAACATGACTTCCTTGCATTTGTACTCCAGGCCTCTATTAAAGCCTAGGATGCTGTATGCTTTATTAACCACTCTCTCAACATGTCCTGCAACCTTCAATGATTCATGCACATATACACCCAAGTCCCTCTGCTCCTGCACCCCTTAAGATTTGTGCCCTTTATTTTATATTGTCTCTCCGCATTCTTCATACCAAATGAATCACTTCACTTCTCTGCATTAAATTTCATCTGCCACTTGTCCGCCCATTCCGCCAAATTGTCAATGTCCTTTTGAAGTTCAACACTATCCTCCTCACATTTCACAAGTGAAGACTTGAATCATCTGCAAATTTTGAAATTGTGCCCTGTACACCAAGGTCTAGGCCATCAACATACATCAGGAAGTGTAAGGGTCCTAACACCGACCCCTGAGGAACTCCACTACAAGCCTTCCTCCAGCCGAAAAACATCCATTATCACAAATATATCTTGCCCACTAAGTTGCTGAAAGTGTGAGCTGATAATGGCAGAGTGAGAGAAACATAGTATCCCCTTAACCAATGAGAGAGGGAAAGAAAGATTGGATAGATAGAGAGACAGAGACAGGAAAAGTAAGAAAAATATTTTAAAATTGCCTAAAAAAACTAAAAACCTGAAGGAATGAGACTCTACACTTGTAAAAGTTAATTTTCAGTGGCAGTAAGATTGATAGGCAGTCATTATCACATTGTTAAAAGGGTACTTACACTTGTAATTACTAGCCCTAAATCTCTTTTTTTATTCTTTCATTGGACGTGGGCATTGCTGGCAAGGCCGGCATTTGTTGACCAACCCTTATTGCCCTTGACAACTGAGAGGCTTGCTAGGCCATTTCAGAGGGCAGTTAAGAGTCAACCACATTGCTATGTGTCTGGAGTCACATGTAGGCCAGACCAGGTAAGGATGGCAAATTTCCTTCCCTAAAGGACATGAGTGAAACAGATGTTTTTTTTAACAATCGATGATCGTTTCATAGCACCATTACTCAGACTAGCTTTCAATTCCAGATGTTGTTTTATTAATTAATTGAAGTTAAATTCCACCAGCTGCCATGTCCCCAGGGCATTAGCCTAGGCCTCTGGATTACTAGTTCAGTGATATTACCACTCCGCCCCTGCCTCCCCTAAAAAACCTTTATGGAAGGTTTAGTTTGTATCTGCCTCACCATTTAATGCATGTCAATAGTGAGGCAGATAATGAAATGCCATTTTCGTGAAGCTAATGGCAGAATGCCGTAACTCAGGCAGGAAACAGAGCGTAATGGTCGAGGGTTGTTTTTGCGAGTGGAAGACTGTGATTAGTGGTGTACCACAGGAATTGGTGCTGGGACCCTTGCTGTTTGTAGTGTACATTAATGATTTAGACGTGAATAAAGGAGGTATGATAAGTAAGTTCGTATATGACACAAAAATTAGTGGTGTTGTAAATAATGAGGAGGAAAGCTTTAGATTACAAGACGATATAGATGGGCTGGTAAGATGGGTGAAGCTGTGGGAAATGGAATTTAATCCTGATAAGTGTGAGGTTCTAGGACTAACAAGGCAAGGAAATATACAATGGATGGTAGGACCCGAGGAAGTACAGAAGGTCAGAGGGACCTTGGTGTACTTGTCCATAGATCACAGAAGTCAGCAGCACAGATAGATAAGGTGGTTAGGAAAACATATGGGATACTTACCTTTATTAGTCGAGGCATAGATATACAAAGAACAAAGAACAGTACAGCACAGGAACAGGCCATTCGGCCCTCCAAGCCTGTGCCGATCTTGATGCCTGCCTAAACTAAAACCTTCTGCACTTCCGGGGACCGTATCCCTCTATTCCCATCCTATTCATGTATTTGTCAAGATGCCTCTTAAACGTCGCTATCATATCTGCTTCCACCACCTCCCCTGGCAGCAAATTCCAGGCACTCACCACCCTCTGTGTAAAGAACTTGCCTCGCACATCCCCTCTAAACTTTGCCCCTCGCACCTTAAACCTATGTCCCCCAGTAACTGACTCTTCCACCCTGGGAAAAAGCTTCTGACTATCCACTCTGTCCATGCCGCTCATAACTTTGTAAACCTCTATCATGTCTCCCCTCCACCTCCGTCGTTCCAGTGAAAACAATCCGAGTTTATCCAACCTCTCCTCATAGCTAATGCCCTCCAGACCAGGCAACAGCCTAGTAAACCTCTTCTGTACCCTCTCCAAAGCCTCCACGTCTTTCTGGTAGTGTGGCGACCAGAATTGCACGCAATATTCTAAGTGTGGCCTAACTAAAGTTCTGTACAGCTGCAGCATGACTTGTCAATTTTTATACTTTGTGCCCTGACCAATGAAGGCAAGCATGCCGTATGCCTTCTTGACTACCTTATCCACCTGCGTTGCCACTTTCAGTGACCTGTGGACCTGTACGCCCAGATCTCTCTGCCTGTCAATACTCCTAAGGGTTCTGCCATTTACTGTATACCTCCCACCTGCATTAGACCTTCCAAAATGCATCACCTCACATTTGTCCAGATTAAACTCCATCTGCCATTTCTCCGCCCAAGTCTCCAACCGATCTATATCCTGCTGTATCCTCTGACAATCCTCATCACTATCCGCAACTCCACCAACCTTTGTGTCGTCCACAAACTTACTAATCAGACCAGCTACATTTTCCTCCAAATCATTTATATATACTACAAACAGCAAAGATCCCAGCAGCGATCCCTGCGGAACACCACTAGTCACAGCCCTCCATTCAGAAAAGCACCCTTCCACTGCTACCCTCTGTGTTCTATGACTGAGCCAGTTCTGTATCCATCTTGCCAGCTCACCTCTGATCCCGTGTGACTTCACCTTTTGTACCAGTCTACCATGAGGGACCTTGTCAAAGGCTTTACTGAAGTCCATATAGATAACATCCACTACCCTTCCTTCATCAATCATCTTCGTCACTTCCTCAAAAAACTCAATCAAGTTAGTGAGACACGACCTCTCCTTCACAAAACCATGCTGCCTCTCGCTAATAAGTTCGTTTGTTTCTAAATGGGAGTAAATCCTGTCCCGAAGAACCCTCTCTAATAATTTCCCTACCACTGACGTAAGGCTCACCGGCCTATAATTTCCTGGATTATCCTTGCTACCCTTCTTAAACAAAGGAACAACATTGGCTATTCTCCAGTCCTCTGGGATCTCACCTGTAGCCAATGAGGATACAAAGATTTCTGTCAAGGCCCCAGCAATTTCTTCCCTTGCCTCCCTCAGTATTCTGGGGTTGATCCCATCAGGCCCTGGGGACTTATCTACCTAATGCTTTGCAAGATGCCCAACACCTCCTCCTTTTTGATAACGACATGACCGAGACTATCTACACACTCTTCCCTAGACTCATCATCCACCAAGTCCTTCTCTTTGGTGAATACTGATGCAAAGTACTCATTTAGTACCTCGCCCATTTCCTCTGGCTCCACACATAGATTCAGGAGACTCGCCTCCCCGCGAGTGGCTCTCTAGCAGAGCAAGACTACACTTTCTTCTGGCAGGGCAGGGATCCTGAAGAACCAAGACAGCATGGAGTGGGCTTTGCCATCAGAAACTCCTTGCTCAGCATGATAGAGCCTCCCTCAAATGGCTCGGAACGCATACTGTCCATCCGACTGCTCACCACCTCTGGTCCAGTACACCTACTCAGCATCTATGCTCCAACACTCTGTTCCGCACCTGAAGCTAAAGACCAGTTCTATGAACAACTCCATAACATCATTAGCAGCATCCCCAACACCGAACACCTATTCCTGCTGGGGGACTTTAATGCCAGGGTTGGGGCCGACCATGACTCATGGCCCTCCTGCCTTGGGCGCTATGGCGTTGGAAGGATGAATGAGAACGGGCAGAGACTGCTTGAGTTGTGTACCTATCATAACCTCTGCATCACCAACTCGTTCTTTCACACTAAACCCTGTCACCAGGTTTCATGGAGGCACCCAAGATCACGTCGTTGGCACCAGCTAGACCTCATTGTCACAAGGCGAGCCGCCTTAAACAGTGTTCAAATCACACGCAGCTTCCACAGTGCGGACTGCGACACCGACCACTCCCTGGTGTGCAGCAAGGTTAGACTCAGACCAAAGAAGTTGCATCATTCCAAGCAGAAGGGCCACCCGCGCATCAACACGAGCAGAATTTCTCACCCACAGCTGTTACAAAAATTTCTAAATTCACTTGTAACAGCCCTTCAAAACACTCCCACAGGGGATGCTGAGACCAAGTGGGCCCACATCAGAGACGCCATCTATGAGTCAGCTTTGACCACCTACGGCAAAAGTGCGAAGAGAAATGCAGACTGGTTTCAATCTCATAATGAAGAGCTGGAACCTGTCATAGCCGCTAAGCGCATTGCACTTTTGAACTACAAGAAAGCCCCCAGCGATTTAACATCCGCAGCACTTAAAGCAGCCAGAAGTACTGCACAAAGAACAGCTAGGCGTTGCGCAAACGACTACTGGCAACACCTATGCAGTCATATTCAGCTGGCCTCAGACACCGGAAACATCAGAGGAATGTATGATGGCATGAAGAGAGCTCTTGGGCCAACCATCAAGAAGATCACCCCCCTCAAATCTAAATCGGGGGACATAATCACTGACCAACGCAAACAGATGGACCGCTGGGTTGAGCACTACCTAGAACTGTACTCCAGGGAGAATGCTGTCACTGAGACTGCCCTCAATGCAGCCCAGCCTCTACCAGTCATGGATGAGCTGGACATACAGCCAACCAAATCGGAACTCAGTGATGCCATTGATTCCCTAGCCAGCGGAAAAGCCCCTGGGAAGGACAGCATTACCCCTGAAATAATCAAGAGTGCCAAGCCTGCTATACTCTCAGCACTACATGAACTGCTATGCCTGTGCTGGGACGAGGGAGCAGTACCCCAGGACATGCGCGATGCCAACATCATCACCCTCTATAAAAACAAAGGTGACCGCGGTGACTGCAACAACTACCGTGGAATCTCCCTGCTCAGCATAGTGGGGAAAGTCTTTGCTCGAGTCGCTCTGAACAGGCTCCAGAAGCTGGCCGAGCGCGTCTACCCTGAGGCACAGTGTGGCTTTCGTGCAGAGAGATCGACTATTGACATGCTGTTCTCCCTTCGTCAGATACAGGAGAAATGCCGTGAACAACAGATGCCCCTCTACATTGCTTTCATTGATCTCACCAAAGCCTTTGACCTCGTCAGCAGACGTGGTCTCTTCAGACTACTAGAAAAGATCGGATGTCCACCAAAGCTACTAAGTATCATCACCTCATTCCATGACAATAAGAAAGGCACAATTCAACATGGTGGCTCCTCATCAGAGCCCTTTCCTATCCTGAGTGGTGTGAAACAGGGCTGTGTTCTCGCACCCACACTTTTTGGGATTTTCTTCTCCCTGCTGCTTTCACATGCGTTCAAATCCTCTGAAGAAGGAATTTTCCTCCACACAAGATCAGGGGGCAGGTTGTTCAACCTTGCCCGTCTAAGAGCGAAGTCCAAAGTACGGAAAGTCCTCATCAGAGAACTCCTCTTTGCTGACGATGCTGCTTTAACATCTCACACTGAAGAATGCCTGCAGAGTCTCATCGACAGGTTTGCGTCTGCCTGCAATGAATTTGGCCTAACCATCAGCCTCAAGAAAACGAACATCATGGGGCAGGATGTCAGAAATGCTCCATCCATCAATATTGGCGACCACGCTCTGGAAGTGGTTCAAGAGTTCACCTACCTAGGCTCAACTATCACCAGTAACCTGTCTCTAGATGCAGAAATCAACAAGCGCATGGGTAAGGCTTCCACTGCTATGTTCAGACTGGCCTAGAGAGTGTGGGAAAATGGCGCACTGACACGGAACACAAAAGTCCGAGTGTATCAGGCCTGTGTCCTCAGTACCTTGCTCTACGGCAGCGAGGCCTGGACAACGTATGCCAGCCAAGAGCGACGTCTCAATTCATTCCATCTTCGCTGCCTTCGGAGAATACTTGGCATCAGGTGGCAGGACTATATCTCCAACACAGAAGTCCTTGAAGCGGCCAACATCCCCAGCTTATACACACTACTGAGTCAGCGGCGCTTGAGATGGCTTGGCCATGTGAGCCGCATGGAAGATGGCAGGATCCCCAAAGACACATTGTACAGCGAGCTCGCCACTGGTATCAGACCCACCGGCCGTCCATGTCTCCGTTATAAAGACGTCTGCAAACGCGACATGAAATCGTGTGACATTGATCACAAGTCGTGGGAGTCAGTTGCCAGCATTCGCCAGAGCTGGCGGGCAGCCATAAAGACAGGGCTAAATTGTGGCGAGTCGAAGAGACTTAGTAGTTGGCAGGAAAAAAGACAGAGGCGCAAGGGGAGAGCCAACTGTGCAACAGCCCCAACAAACAAATTTCTCTGCAGCACCTGTGGAAGAGCCTGTCACTCCAGAATTGGCCTTTATAGCCACTCCAGGCGCTGCTTCACAAACCACTGACCACCTCCAGGCGCGTATCCATTGTCTCTCGAGATAAGGAGGCCCAAAAGAACACATAGATTCCCTCCTCTGTCCTTGAGTGGGCCAACCCTTTCCCTGGTTACCCTCTTGCTCTTTATATACATATAAAAAGCCTTGGGATTTTCCTTAATCCTGTTTGCCAATGATTTTTCATAACCCCTTTTAGCCCTCCTGACTCCTTGCTTAAGTTCCTTCCTACTGTCTTTATATTCCTCAAGGGCTTCGTCTGTTCCCAGCTTTCCAGCCCTTACGAATGTTTCCTTTCTCTTTTTGACTAGGCTCACAATATCCCGCGTTATCCAAGGTTCCCGAAACTTGCCAAACTTATCCTTCTTCCTCACAGGAACATGCTGGTCCTGGATTCTAATCAACTGACGTTTGAAAGACTCCCACATGTCAGATGTTGATTTACCCTCAAACAGCCGCTCCCAATCTAAATTCTTCAGTTCCTGCCTAATATTGTTATAATTAGCCTTCCCCCAATTTAGCACCTTCACCCGAGGACTACTCTTATCCTTATCCACAAGTACCTTAAAACTTATGGAACTTATAAGAGCAGCGAGGTTATGATGGAGCTATATAAAATGCTAGTTAGGCCACAGCTGGAGCACTGTGTATAGTTCTGGGCACCATACTATAGGAAGGATGTGATTGCACTGGAGAGGGTGCAAAGGAGATTCACCAGGATGTTGCCTGGGCTGGAGCATTTCAGCTATGAAGAGAGACTGAAAAGGCTAGGGTTGTTTTCCTCAGAGGGGGGACATGATTGAGGTATACAAAATTATGAGGGGCATTGATAGGGTAGATAGGAAGAGACTTTTTCCCTTAGCGGAGGGGTCAATAACCAGGGGGCATAGATTTAAGGTAAGCGGTAGGAGGTTTAGAGGGGATTTGAGGAAAATATTTTCTACCCAGAGGGTTGGAATCTGGAATACACTGCCTAAAGTGGCGGTAGAGGCAGGAACCCTCATAACATTTAAGAAGTATTTAGGTGAGCACTAGAAACGCCATAGCATACAAGGCTACGGGCCAAGTGCTGGAAAATGGGACTAGAATAGTTAGGTGCTTGATGGCCGGCACAGACACGATGGGCCGAAGGGCCTGTTTCTGTGCTGTATAACTCTATGACTATGACTAAATCCATGTAAAGCGATATGCAATAACATAACAGGTAATTAACTTTATATTTATAATTATCCCAATTTTGTTAACTCAATAAGGTCATTTTTAAAATGGCAACCTTGAAAGAAATATAGCTCAAATATTCAAACTTGTCCATTCTCCCTCATTTAATTGAACATTTAATTTGTTTTGACATACAATTTCTAATTCTAAAAAAACACACTTCTAAATATCTAAATTGATTTTCAACCTGTAACTTTTTGTCTACTACCCCCGTCCCCCCAATATTCTCTGCATATTGATTTTTTTTTTTGCAACTTGAGTTTGATGTTTTTATCACACGGCATTTTGAACATATAAGTTTAAAGCTAAGTGTTTGCAGTGCTTTCTATTTCTGTGTCCTTGAGCAACACTTGACCCACCAACTCCTCCAGCTGTGTTGGAACAGAAGCGCCTCAGCAGACAAATAAACTGCTCAGTTCTTCCACTGCTGCACCGAATGCCTCGCAAACTGCGCCCATGCCCCACCCGGGAGAACGTACACAACAGCCACGCACTTCCCACTAACGATAGCGGTGTTGAGCTGCACCCGTTTCAGAGTCAAAATATTTCCGGATTCTTCTTTCAACAGTAAATAAACGTTTGCATAAAATAAGTTCTTGTTGATTTCCTGAGCCCAAGTAAGATCTCGTTTTGAAGTAGGATTGAATTGTATTACAATAATAGATTTGGTTGAATAAGTGCTTACTGATAGTTTTTTGTAATGTTCTCCTCAGTTGAAGACTCTTGCTAGGGTTTGGTTCCATAGGCAGTCAGCCTCTGTTATGCCACTCGATTAGCTGTTATTTAAATTTGTGGATTGGCAGCTATTCAACAGCAGGGGCATCACAGTGGAGCTGGATGCTGTTATCACCTGACATCCACACCCGCACCTCCAAACAGTCACTGGGAAGTGAGCAGCAGGAGTGAACTTCCCCAATCTTCATCTCTAACCACAGTAGGATAAAGCCTGTGGTCCACCCCTACCTTCCCTGCCACTGAGATTATTTTACTCAGCAAAGAATGGGGGTGGAAACTGGGACTTTTCTAGTGTGTGTACACTTTCGCTATTTACTGGCTAATTCACTGAGCCATCAGCATATTCAGTTATTTTTTCGAGGTGCCAAAAGGCAACAAGATTCTTTTCTATAGGACAGAGGAAATGACTCATTTTAAATGGCAATGGAGTTCAACATCATCTTGACTTTATTGATTGCTGCTCATTTTGAAAATAAATCCTTTAAAATTACATACTTGAAAATCAACTAGCATGATATGAACCGTGAAAGTAAATTAATATGTGTATTATGCAGTATTTTAATTAGTAAATTGTACCCTAATAATTCTTATCTTAGTTTGCTACAGCAGGAATGACTGCCTATGAATTTCATTTGTATGGTCTGTTGTTCGAGGCTGACATATCCTAATTCTCCATTCAAACAGATGGATTAGTTGGCCCTTATGAACTGTTATGAATTGTCCAAAAAATCGAAAGAAACAAGTATGCCAACTCTATGAATCCTATCCAGGAGTGTGAGTTGGGGAGTAGGAGAGCTATATAGCGAAAAAAGAAACACAGGGCTACTTATCAAGATCGCCCGCAGTGAAAACTCAAAGATCCTTTCCCCAAAAGAAATAGACTGCAATTAAGTGTCCAGCATATATTAAATTCAGATAAGCAGAGCCACTGTCCTATTCTTGAATTTTATATTTACTCCAGCATTTCACAGCTTTTAGCTGAATTTCATTGGGCACTTGTTTCTCTCTATGGCTGCTTATTTGTTCCATTTCTCTATCTAATTTATTATCTTACTCAGCCGCATGATTTGTCTAAATGATTGGATCCACGTCAATACCACTGGAATTTAACTCAGCCTGCAATAAAAGTGAGGCAAATTCCACAGCAACCTAGCACAATATTGAATAACTGCTTCAAGAATCAGTTCTGGAATAGAACTGGGGCATAAAGATTTCCTGATGACATCACTTCTCTGCAGCATGAACTGCCAAATCAGGCCCTGCTCATGTCAAGACACCCAACACTAGTATCTTTTCAAATAACACATTATTTGTACTGATCTGTAATTTTTAATGGCAATTTTTTAAAAAATGGCCAGCACAAGAACTCTTTTATCAGCTCAGAAGATAGGGAGCAGGGTGAGCTCACGCTCGTGACCCTTTCTGCCATTGAAAACAATGAGAGCATGAACAAATGTGTAAATGTCATCTAGCCTCAGGGCAAGCTATACAGTTCCTACTCGCAGAAACATGTTATAGACACTATTAATAAATAGATATGCATCTGTTACAAAGCAGAAAATCCTATTTTATATAATAATATTACTTAGTATCACAAATATTTCTCGGAACAGCTAATCTCTATTTTAGATTCAGTCACTTGATCCTTTTCATGCTTAGCCTAGGCGCAATGACCCCACTATTAGGCTGTATTAGCATCTGAATAGCTCCTAACCACTCAGCTAATCCTCTAATCCCTTCACACCTGTTTGGCAACAGTTTTTTAAACATTTGGTCATTTCTTTACTTCATCCCCTTACTTTTCTTATTCCTTTCTATTTCATTTGATTTCTGCTTCAATCTATCTTTGTATCTGTCTAATACAATCAATACAATTTCACAAATATGATAATAAAAGCACTTCTGAAGTTATTTTTAGTCAATACATTTTTATAATATTAAACTGGATTAAATTTGTGAAAAATGGCTTCTTTTTGCCAGTATAAACGTGTTTATTTACAGAATCAGATTTTTTTAAGCGTGTAATTTTTGCCATTGCAGAGAAATATTGACCTTTTCCAAAAAATATCAATAATAATTTTTTGCAGATTTTAATAACTTCAGTTGAAATGGGGTCAGTGCAATGTAATGCAAACACTGGTTGAACGGGATTTAATTGGACTACCAATAGCAGCCAGCTATAACCTGTAATATTATCACTTAACAAGTATGAAGCAGTTACCTAACTAACATAAATAATTAAAAGTTTTGTAATGCAGCCTGATTTTGTGATGCATGTGCATCATTGGCTCAATCAAAATTGAGAAAAATATTCTCTTACAATGTTCAACAATATCATTCAGTTCTTCCCCATCCTCAGCCCACCTCTGCTGAAACCCTCATCTACGCCTAATTTACTTCACTTCCCAATTCACCTACTCCAATGCTCTCCAGGCAAGCCAGTTGCCCTCTGTAAATTTCCACTCATCCAAAGCTCTGGTCCCTGTATCCCATCCGCACCAAATCCAGCTCTCCAATCACCCCTGTCCTGGTTGACTTACACAGGTTCCTCATCTCCCACCACCTTAAATCTACAGTTCTCATCCTTGTGTTTAAATCCCTCATGGCCTTGCCCCTCTCTATCTCTGTAACCTCTTCCAAGCCCTACAGCCCCTCTCTGAATTCCTCCAACTCTGGCCTCCTTACACCTCCCCCCTTTATATTCACCCCACCACTGGCCTTCAACCAACTGTGGTCCACACTCTGGAAGTCCCTTCTTAAACCCCTCCACTTCTCTCTCTTCCTCTAAAACCCTCCTTAAAACTAACTTCATTGATCAAGTTTTTGCTCAACCTCAACATCATACTCTTTGGTTCCGTGTCAGTTTTTATTTTTATTTTGCATTTGTTATTTTCTGTTTACAGCTACCTGAAGCACCTTGGGACATTTTTTGATGTTAAAGTGCTATAAGAATGTAAGCTGTTGTAGTAAGAATTGCATTCGCAGCACAAATGTACAAATTATAGACTGATTAATAAGTTGGTTATTTATAAAGGCAATCTTTTTTATTTCTCTACAGGATCATGCAATACTAAATACATCAGCACTACTTTTTCTAATTTTTACCACTTTCAGTGAATAACGTCACAAAGGCTGAATCAACAAGATGTACAGTGTAACAAATGTACAAAAGTTGGCATATTAATATAAAAGCAAAATACTGTGGATGCTGGAAATCTGAAACACAAACAAGAAATGCTGGAAATACTCAGCAGATCTGGCAGTATCTGTGGAGAGAGAAGCAGAGTTAACGTTTCAGGTCAGTGACCCTTCATCAGAACTCAAAAGTTGGCCCTTGAGTCTAAACTTTGTGAGTCTACGATTGCCACAGGTTCAGAAAACTTACCCTTTGGTGAAACCTATCTTTTAAATCTGTAGGTGTAGATACATGCTTTTTGGAACAATGGGGGTTCAAAGTTCAAAAACACATTGTTTCTGTGTTGGCTTTTTGGTAGACCAATCCATAACAAATCCCATTGCTCTGCTCTCTTCTAATAGCCTTATATCCTTCTGTGCATCAAATATTTATCCTAGCTCTCCTTCAATGATTAAGTTTTCAGTTTCAACCACTCCATGTGGCAAAGCATCACATGCTTCAATGAATCTCTGTGTAAAGAAATTTCTTCAAACTTCTTTCCTTATCCTTTTCATAATAATTTTAAATTTATCATTGGCTTCCCAACCAGAGGGAATAGTCTTTCCTCGCTAGCAACATAGGAACCATGGAAGTTTACAGCTCAAAAATAAACATCATGTTGGCTTTACTCTACTAAAATTTATCACAATTTGGAAAATCTCTAGTAAATCTCCTCTTAACATTCTCTGCTCCAGTGGAAACAATCCCACGATCTCAAGACTCTCCTCGTAACTATGATTTCCCATCCCTGGCAATTAAAGTGTCATGTACATTATAAACCACAAGATATCCATGAATCAGGAAGATCATTCGGTCCATCTTAATTCATCCATCCAGAATGATTCTATGCTCCCCCATTACTGCATCTAACGGATTCCTGTGTTTTCCCCACCACCATTCTGTCCAAAGTCCATTACAAGTACTGATCACTCTCTAAATGAAAAACTTATCAATTTCAATCCTAAAATGACCTTTTAATAGTCTGAACCTGTGTCCCCTTGTTTATTCCTCCAATTTAATAGAAAGTTTTTTTTTATTCATTCATGGGATGTGAGCGTCGCTGGCTAGGCCAGCATTTATTGCCCATCCCTAATTGCCCTTCAGAAGGTGGTGATGAGCTGCTCTCTTGAACCGCTGCAGTCCTTGGGGTGTAGATACACCAACAGTGATATAGTGATATAGTTCCAAGTCAGGATGATGTGTGGCTTAGAGGGTAACTTGCAGGTGGTGGTGTTCGCTTTCACCATTACAATTAAGGCTGCTACCTTCTGAAAAATCCAAAACTAGACAGGGAAGGTAGAATAATTGTTAGAGAGTGGGATCATGGCTTCAGTTCTGAAATTTAGTTTACCTATGGTGCACTTTAATAATCAACTTTAACTGCCTCAATTTAAATGATGTTAGTAAATGGAGAAAATTGACTTATTGAAAACAATTGTCTTAAAAATTTCTGCACAAACCCTTCAGAAACTGGATTCAGTAATTGGCAACTCTAGTTACAGGGAAAACACTGCTGTGACCTGTGTGTCACTGTTCATTGGCCATCTTCTCATTCTTGATAAATACAGCTTGGCACGTACTACTTGCACCCTCTACCAGCAATAACCTTTAGTGACAAAGGAATCACACAGTTAGATGCAACTAAGTGCAACGTTACTTTGATAGGAAGTTTTATCCTCGCATCTGAGTTTCAATAAGCTCCAGATAAAAACCATACATTTGCTAAATTCAATCAATCATTCAAAATTTATTTATTTAAATAAAACCTTTCCTAATGGGGCTTGGAGATGGTCTCCTGCCTCCCCCAAACAGCTATTAAGCTAACCCAGGATTTGGGATGGGCACAGCCCACTGGGGACTAAAGGCCCTGTCACATTTCCAACAGCAGAGTGGGGCTGCAGCAACTTAAGGCATAAAATTTCTTCGTAGTTCAAAAATTCCCATGTTCTGCTGTTGTGGCAATGTCAGTTGAAATAAAGACCGAAAGAAATATATGTCTTTTCACAAAGGTGATGATCCAAAACATTTACACTCCTGTATGAGACAAAGGTAATTTTATTCTGCCCTTAGATCACAACCAAGGATCAAGAATATATGTGTTTATTTAAACCAAGCCCGAAGACTGCAGTGGGAAAGCATTTTTCACCCTCTGGTCTACTGTAAGTAAAGAGCACCATCTACTGGAAAAGTGGATCTACAACAGACCAGAACAAAAATCTGAGACGTTTTATTCTATGGTTGGGTCTTTATCAATGGAGTGACCACGGAACCCACTATATTTAATGTAGATTAATGTAGATTGTAATCTCCTTAAACAAATTAATTTAAAAGACATAAATCTTCTTCACTGAAGACCACCCTTATCTGTAAGTATCGTGATATTGTGCCACGTGCTTAAAATGTGTGTAGAAGCTCAAGTGAAGACAAGAAAAGATAAGCACAGGATGCCCTCTCATGCCCTCCCCATCAAATAGTCTACCAACACTCACTGGGCTTATTTTCCTTCCGGGGTTGGGAACAAATGTTGGGAAAGCAGTCAGAGTCCCTGATTTGCACAGGGGCAGGCTGCTAATTGGCTGGAGCGTGGGTTGGGCAGCCAACTCACAGCTGCGGGAGTGGGAATGGAGGCGGGACAGAAAGAGAGCGGGCCTGATTTAAACCAGCCACAGCAGCCATTACTGTGGCTGCCATTTCATAAAACAATTGCTATATTACTGATGGAGTAGGAGGGGCAGAAGGCTGGAACCCGGGGCAGGGCTGCTCCCCACTTTGCTGATGCCTACCTGGAGGTCCTCCTCAAGGTAGTGAAGGAGAGATCCAAGCGAGCCTGGATCGAGGTGGCAGACAGTGAGCAGACAGAGTGTGGTCCAGAGGAAATGGCTGCAGTGCAGGAAAAGAATCAGTGACCTTATTTGCTCTTGCAAGGTGAGTGCAACGCAAGACCCTCATGACACACCCCGGGTATTCAACTTCCAGCAGACACACTAGCTGAGATGCCTGAGGCCGCATGCTGCTCCTGAACATGGGAAGAATGTGTGTCCAGAGTACTTACTAACCCCTCAGTCAGACTCAGAGACCGAATGCTGTTGAGGATCTGCCACCACTGATACATGCAGTTTCTTATGAATATGAGCCATTGGCACTGACCATAGAGGCCAGCAGTGCCTTCTCTATCTCTCTTTTGTCCTTGCAGGAGAAATGGGTTCACAGTGCCCGCGAAAGGGTCCAGACAGGAGAAGGGGTCCCAATCCTTCATGTCATCACCACCGTGAGCACTGCAGATTGCCAGGGTTGCTGACCACGAGCCATGTATGCCATCCCATCTGACAGCATGCTGCAGTCTCAGCTGCACTGGGAAGCCTCAGCACCGCAGGAACTTCTCTTGATCCCTTCTTGTGTCTCCCATAGGTTCAGACGCGATGTGCAAGGACAAATTCCTGTGTCGGCACCAGGCAAAACACAGCCATGCTGAGAACAAGTACTGTCACACCTTATAAGCATATTGTCCACCAGCTCAGATACAGTCACCTCAGTGGATCCTCGTGTGTGCATTGATAGGGTGACACAGCCATGCTCTACTGGGCATAGATGCAGAACCTCGGGAATCACAGAAAAGGAGGCTGTACTTAGATCAGCAGAAACAGATGCGCTCCCACGTGTCAGAGTTCCCTGAGGCAGTGTGGGGTCATGGACTGACAAGGAGTCCATTTAACTCATGTGCGCCACCATGGCTCAGGGCTTTGAGCACATGAACTCCTCCATGGAGAGAGTGTCCAACCTCATGGAGAGCCATATGCAGCAGCACTCAGAGTCCACGCAGGAACTGTGCACTGATATTCACAGAATGCATGGTTGAAGTGGATGCATCCCAGCTGGTGCTCCCCTCCAGCCATCCAGTGTGCTAGCCAAGGGCCAAGGCAATCACTGAGGAGGATAAGGGTGCCATTCCCGCTGGGCATCATCATCATCATCAATGGCCTCCTTGGCCCCTCTGACTGAGGGATCATCTATGCATCAGGGCCCAGTGACAGAGGCTGCCCCTGCACTGACACTGGTGCAGCAGCCTCTGGAGGTGCACCCCACCCACTCCCTCACCAACCCAGTACATTCACAATGAGAATGATTGCCACGTGCATCTCAGCCGCCAGCAGATACAAGTGAGCAGGCTGCCTCCACCTCCTCCGAGGCCACAAGGGGAGCACTGTGTAGAAGTGGCCAAGAGTGAAGGCCACTGTGTTGGACAGAGCACTGAGTGGGTCACTGGGATTTGTTTCACCTGTAACTGAGTACTATTTTTCAAAACAATGTAAATATTGACACATAATGCCAGATATGTGAGCTTCCATTTTTTAATGGTGGAATAAGAGGCAAGAGGTGGTGGCGGGGAACAAAGATCCTTGGATGGGCATAGTGAAACCTCTGGACAGATGTGCATTATTCATTGGTGGTAAATCGTCTTCAATGGAAGTGTTCTCGCCGGCAGCTCAAAACGAGTTCCAGACCATACTGTCCTCCTGAGTTAGAAGGGCTGAGCTGAAACATACCTGGATCAGATGATTCCCTGATGTTGTCAGAATCCTGACAAGACCCTAGAGTCCCTCACCGGGCCTGGGCACTTCACTGTGCAGCCAGGGCACCTCCTCTGTGTTCTGCATCTTTTTCCTCCTCCACTTCAAGGTCCACACCTCTCTGGAGGGCCATCTTATGGAGATGGCCACCATGCTTGAGACCCTTGTAGGAGCATACTGCAGAGTGCCACCGACTGGTCAAGGCACCGAAACTGCACCTTCAGAAACCTGATGGCCTGCTCAATGGTGGTCTTTATGATCAGATGGCTTTGGTTGTAATACCTCTGTGGCTTCATCTCGGGGCTACGTAAAGTAGCCATCTCCTCAAGGAATATCCCTTGTCCCCTAGAATACAACCACCTAGTTTGGAAAAGTGAAGAGCTGCGGCACCCTGGACTGCCAGAGGATGAAAGAGTCATGACCGATGTCAGGAAAGCAAGCACACACATGCAGGAAGCTCTTGTTGTGGTCACAGACTAGTTGAATGTTGAGGGAGAGGAAACTCTTATAGTTAATGAATCCTACTGGCCCTCAGTTTGTGCCTTGATGGCCACATGGGTCCGATTGATGATGTCCTGCACCTTGGGGGAATCCAGCAATGGAGGTGAAACCCACTGCCCTCTGTGCCTGCATGGCTCCATCTGTCTGGAATTTAATGTACTACACAGCTCTCGCAAATATTGGACCAGTGATCTACGAGATACAATGGTGTGCAGCAGTTTGCAAGATGCCACCAATAGCCATAACTGTTCCTTGGAAGGAGCCAAGGACAAGGTTTCAAGGCTTCAGTGACTTTGACAGCTAATGGCAGAGCATGGCAACAAGGGTACAAATCTCTGTGACCATCTGCCTGGAGAGTTGCAGTCTCCTGCGGCACTGGTTCTCTGACATGTCCAGGTAGCTCCGTCTTTGACGATACAGCCTCTGCTGAAGGTGTGGCCTCTGTATCCCCCTCCTCTGCCCCTCATCCATCTCTTCTGCCCTCCTGAGGCTCAGGGCTCTGCCCTTCCTGCAGAGGGTGTTGCTCCTCATCGCCACCGGACTGGAGATCTGAGAGTCATGCTCCCATTGCCAGCTGCTGCCCTCTTCGTCCTTAGATGGTCTCCCAATTGTGTCTGGAAGACTTACCCAGTCCTCTTATGCCCTGCAATGCCAGGAGGGTTATGATCCCCTGCATTGCCCAAGCATGCAGTCAGCACTCTTCCCACAACCTACACAATACCGATGACACCTGTGTGCCAATGGCTGAGTCCCCATCTGCGCTGTTCTCCTTTTTATGCACCCTCCTAATTCCCTGAGGTGTGCATGACTGGCTCCCCGCTGTGTTGTCACCTGCATGCACCTAGTCTGCCCCGATCCAGCGTCCAGCTCCTGCTTTCCCACCAAAATCTCAGCATGCTCCTCAACAAGCTCGCAATGAGCTCTTTAACAACTTTATTGCACTCATTAGTGGATAAGCCTGTCTGCCACCACCCCCCACCCCCCCCAACTCACCACCACCCTGTTGAAACACGATAGCAGCGGGAAACCCACACGCTGTCCGGTGCTGCTATTTTCATCACCTGTCCCCCTCCATTCCCACCACTGGCCGGATCTAAAATCCAGCCACTGTCTTGGCTTCTAGACTTAATGTAAAGAACAGCACTCACATGAAAATAGGACAGAGAATTAGGAGGAAGCAAGATGACTGGCAACTAGAGGTTTGTGAAAACCGTTTAAACCTGCAATTAATTCCTCATCCATACTAAACTTCTAAAGATAGTAATTTCTAGATGCAAAGAGGCCACAATCCATCTAATTTGCCTTCTATCATGCGAAATTCAAGCGTAGTATGCTGGGCAGAATCAAAATCAGCTGAGCCCTTCTAACCCGAGATGGGCAGAATTTATCAATCTGCATTCACACTTAAGGAATTATGTATTTGTATCCAAAGGTCTCTATTCCTCTCCGTTCATCATCTTTCCATCGAGTGTATGCTCCCTTTTCTTGTTTTCCCTCCCAAAATGCATCAGTTCACTTCTTCGCATTCTGCTAACCTGTCCATATTCTGCAGAAATCTTTTATAGTCCTCACCACTATCAGAACTCCTACTTTTGTGCCATCAGTAAATTAATATTTTGCTCCCTTTGGACATGAGTAAAATGGTCTGTATACATCCTGAGCAAAACTGGACCCAGCATTGAGTACATCACTTCCAACAGTGCTTCTTTCCTCATTGTACTAGAAATGTACAACCTTCAGAAACAGTCTTGAGCACATTCTAAAAGGCATTCCCGACTGTGGCCATATACTTTACCTTTATCCTTCAGTGGGATAGTTAAATTACTGAACACAGAAACAGGCCATTTGGTCCAACCAGTTTGTGGCAGTATTTACCCTCCAAGAAGAGCAAATTATTCTAATCAGATTTACTCACTCTGTTCCCATATCTCCTCAACTGCGAACTACCTCATCATGTATCAAATCAAATCTTGAATGTTTGCAGTTTCTGCCTCAACTACTAACCCAGGAAGTAAATTCTACCTCACAACTCTAAAGAAGTTTCTCCTGCCCTCCATTCTAAATCTTTTACATTTAATTTTGTATCTATGTATCCATCAGTAACCAGGAAACACAGATTTAAGGTAATTGGCAAAATAACCAGCGGTGAGATGAGAATTTTTTTAAATATATACAAACACAGCAAGTTGTTATGATCTGGAATGCACTGCCTGAAAGGGTGGTGGAAGCAGATTCAATAACTTTCAAAAAAGATGAATATTTGAAAGGGAAAAGTTTACAGGGTTGTGCGGAAAGAGCAGGGGTGTGAGACAAATTGGATTTCAAACAGCCAGCAAAGGCATGATGGGGTGAATGGTCTCCTTGTGCATTGTATCATTCTAATCATTATACAATTCTATGGTAGGCCAATTGCATCTCAAGTTTGAACTCCCTCTGAGGCTAAACTCCACATTCTCTTGGCCTTTTGCACTCTAGATTCTTTCTTTTCTTCTTTTCTTTTGGGCCTCCTTATCTCAAGAGACAATGGATACGCGCCTGGAGGTGGTCAGTGGTTTGTGAAGCAGTGCCTGGAGTGGCTATAAAGGCCAATTCTAGAGTGACAGGCTCTTCCACAGGTGCTGCAGAGAAATTTGTTTGTCGGGGCTGTTGCACAGTTGGCTCTCCCCTTGCACCTCTGTCTTTTTTGCTGCCAACTACTAAGTCTCTTCGACTCGCCACATTTTAGCCCCGTCTTTATGGCTGCCCGCCAGCTCTGGCGAACGCTGGCAACTGACTCCCACGACTTGTGATCAATGTCACAGGATTTCATGTCGCGTTTGCAGACGTCTTTAAAGCGGAGACATGGACGGCCGGTGGGTCTGATACCAGTGGCGAGCTCGCTGTACAATGTGTCTTTGGGGATCCTGCCATCTTCCATGCGGCTCACATGGCCAAGCCATCTCAAGCTTTCCTATCCTGAGTGGCGTGAAACAGGGCTGTGTTCTCGCACCTACACTTTTTGGGATTTTCTTCTCCCTGCTGCTTTCACATGCGTTCAAGTCCTCTGAAGAAGGAATTTTCCTCCACACAAGATCAGGGGGCGGGTTGTTCAACCTTGCCCGTCTAAGAGCGAAGTCCAAAGTACGGAAAGTCCTCATCAGGGAACTCTAGATTAATCTTGAACAATGATAAATCGGTAGACTAATTCATCACTAGTAAACTAAAATTTGCACTATCCTATGCACAATAATCCAAATGCCATAGGAAAAAACAGCCAGAAAACAACCAATTATACCATTTATATAGCCAATGAATTAACCTTACAGCATCTCAAACCGTCCCAATGTAAGACACCAATTAAAAAAGTTTAAACACTTCTCCATGTTGAAGAATTACCATTAAGTAAATTAAAGTCAAAATAAAATAAAATAAATCAATACCAGTATTTATACCCCAATCACCCCCTGGGGCTAAACTCACTGTCTTGTCCTTTCTCCCTCCACTGGCATTTAAAAAAAAAAATTCAAGACTAAGTAATTAGCTCTGAGCTCTCATCCATTTTATCTTCTAAAATGCCTTGAAAATAAGCAACAAAAAAGAAAGAACAAACCTAGTTATAAAAAAGATAAGCTCTCTTCCTCATGGTTCAGTGAGTAAATATATTGCATGGTATTGTGTTGAGATACATATATATATATATTCGAGAAGATTCCAAATTTGATGCTTGGTCTATGCAAAGCAACCCAATCTCAGCCAGAGCAGTTGTGCAACTAGCCTCAGCATCCTCGTACCATTTATTTCTGTCAGAATGTGCATTAAACAAACAAGCAGCCGAAGACACACCCAGTATTAAAGCCAAAAATGCAGCCAGACTATGAGAAAGCAGCTTCAACAGTTGTGCTGGAGTCTGAAGTCTTAAAACCATGGTCAGGTTACAATTCAGACGTCTAATCAGATCTGCAATCAGCAAAAAAGTCTGACCTCTGAAAAAGCTTGATTTATACACTCCAGTTTGGCGCCATAGGAGAAAAAAAAGCAAGCACCTCTGGGTTAGTAACATGCTGGTATTAATTCTGATACTCAAGACTACGAGATCATTTAATTACATCCATCAAATTCTTTCCTTTCTACCTGGTGCAGATTCCTTACTCCACCTTTCATGATATGCTTCCTCACTTCAATCGTGGCAGTGAGGGGGGTGGATTGGTGGGGTGGGGGGTGGATGTGGGGGGTAGGTGTGGGGGGAGATGGAGTGGGGGTGTGAGGGGGGAGGGAGATGCTGCTCCTTTTTATTTGTCTTTTACCTCCAATAGCTGGTGAGTGTTTTTCCTTGTCTCTATGCTAGGAAAGTGTGACTTTGCTAAATTAGTAACTTAAACTAAAACCAATTACTTAAGACAACTAAAATAATTGATTCAATTAAAACATTAACTAATTAATGAGTCAAATAAATACAGTTAGACGGACATGGCAAAGCAGGTGGTGTAACTGCAGCATGTGAGAGTTTGTGGAGAGCATTGCAATACTGGACAGCCATATCTGTGGTACGTGTCTGCAGCTCAAGAAAGCTCAGCTCAGAGTTGTTGAACTGGAGTCCAAGCAGCAGACATTGTGGGGCATCATGGAGGGGGAGAGTTGCCTGGACACTTTGTTCCAGGAGACAGTCATGTGTGATGTGAACAAGGACTGCAGGGTGGATGGCAAATTGACCATAACACCATGGTGTGGGAGGCCGTTCAAGTGGGGAGGGGGAAGTGAAACAGAATGTGATAGTGATAGGAGACAGTATCGTCAGGGGGATAGATACTGTTCTCTGCAGCTGCGACCGGAAGTTCCAAAGGTTGTGTTGCTTTCCTGGTGCCAGGGTTAAAGACATCGCCTTGAAACTGGAGAAGAACTTGAAATGGGAGGGGAAGGATCCAGTTATCATGGTCCACGTAGGAACCGATGACATAGGGAGAATGAGGAATGATGTTCTACTGAGACAGTTTGAGGAATTAGGGTCCAAATTAAAAAGCAGAAACTCAAAAGTAATAATCTTTAGATTGTTACCCAAGCCACATGTTACTTGGTATAGGGCTAAACAAGTGAGAAGGTTAAATGTGTGGCTGAAGGAGTTGTGTGAGAAGTAGGGGTTTCTCTTCATAGCCTACTGGCACCAGAACTAGGGAAAGAGAGAGTTGTTCCACTGGGAGGTGCTCCACTTAAACTGGGCTGGGACCAGTTTCCTGTGTGATGGAGTCCATATGTGCTGACAGCTATCTGAACAGTTGACCTGTTGAATGTACTGCTAGGTGCACTGACTTTGGATTCAAAGCTTGTATTTTTCTGAGACAGTCCTTTACTGGAAAAGAAATTGAAAGCTTCCACATTCTGAAGAAGGCAGAACTGGTTAGGATCAGTTAAAACAAAGTCATATAATCAGAGGTGTGACCAGAGTCATGTGACTGAGCTCTGGTTTCAGTTGACCAGATTACAGACTGCAGTGTGTTGAAGCAAGCAGTGGTTGTTTTAACAAGACAAGCTGCTGTGATTGGGACCTGTTTTTATGGGAGCTGGCCATTGGAAAATATGAGCTGCTACAGCTGTTACCGGTGACTTAAAGAGTTACTTAAAGTGACACTGGTGGAGCTACGCCATCAAGACTGTTGTGAGCAAAACTACGGAAGTTCTGGAAGTGTGTGCAGTTTTGATAGAGACAGTATCTGTGGAGTTTGGGATTGCAGGGGAACTGTATCGAATGGAAATTGGCATTTGCATCTGGAAAGGCAAGATCTGGAGAACTACTTGAAAAGTTCGAAGACCTGAAGGACTTTGTGGCTGTAAATGGTGCTATCCCTGCTGAGAGGACTGCCCAAAAGATTTGTGAGATCTATCTTTGTTGCATCTGATAATTAACATGTAATCTTTAAGCTTTATAGTCAAGAAAATCCTATATGCCAAATGAGATATATTAATTTCATCAATTTCATCGGTTGGAAACTTACCTTAGATTTTTAATGAGCAAAATCCTACAAGTTAACTTTTTAAAAAAACTAGCAGCCAAGATGGCCACTGCAATTTACATCTGAAATACCAGGAGATTGAACTATGACAAAAAGTCTAACAAGAAGCCTGGCCAGGACAATGACTTGCTTTAAGTGATTGAATTACCTAAAATGGCTTCATTAGCATGACAGTCAAGGCCATCCTCACACATCTACTTTAATAGAGCCAACCCCCTCCAAATATGAATGGGCATCCTGGGGCATGTAGAACCTTGAATTTCATTAGAAAGTTCCAGAAAGCCTCTTTAGAAACAAACGGGATTGAAAGAACCATGTGACCATCTGTTCATCTCTGAAGAAACTGGGAGTTGTTACTCAGACAGAAGACAAGAAGTAACTGAGTGTGCAGCAGCAGAAAGCTGCATGTTTCCCTTTCTCTCTCCCCAGAAAACATCAAGTTTGAAAATTGTCTGTGACTGGGGGATCCTCCAAACCTACAGACAGATACAGCCAGCAACCAGGGAAAGAGAGCCAACTACAAATTTTGCCTTTGGGAAAACACTGAGCAAAGCAAGCCAAAATACACTTGAAGCAACCAAGAACTTCAAGAATATAGCTTCAGGCGAGGACTACTGGATCATCCACTTTACAGACTGCATTTAAGTTCCATTTGTTTTGGACTTTAATCCAACCACACAGTGGCGCAGTGGTTAGCACCGCAGCCTCACAGCTCCAGCGACCTGGGTTCAATTCTGGATACTGCCTGTGTGAAGTTTGCAAGTTCTCCCTGTATCTGTGTGGGTTTCCTCTGGATGCTCTGGTTTCCTCCCACATACCAAAGACTTGCAGGTTGATAGGTAAATTGGCCATTATAAATTGGCCTTAGTATAGGTCGGTGGTAGGGAAATATAGGGACAGGTGGGGATGTGGTAGGAATATGGAATTAGTGTAGCATTAGTATAAATGGGTGGTTGATGGTCGGCACAGACTCGGTGGGCCGAAGGGCCTGTTTAAGTGCTGTATCTCTAAAAAAAAAATCTATTTTTCTCTTCTGTTATCTATTTGTGTGTGTGTGATTCTCGTGTGAATGTGTGCGTGAATGTGTAGCATATTTTTAAATTGGGTTAGAGTGTTAAGTATAATAAGGATAATAATCTAACCCCTTTCTTGTTTAAACTCCAGAAAACCTATCCAATTGGTTCTTTTATGATCACAGTAAAGGAAAAAGTTAAAACACTCACAGAGGTGGTAAGCACAACCACAGTTTAAAAGGAAAAACCCTGTTGCAGTGAAATAAGATGAAGGGGCAAGACGGGAGCCTGAGACACCCTCCTCATCTGGCCGTAACAATACATATCTATTATATATATATTTTGACCATGATTTAACTTTTAGTTCATGTTGAAGTTTTGTTGGTTTTGGTTTAAGTGTTGAAGCAAAATTTATAAAAGTGAAATCCTGTCTTTTTTTTTCTAAATTGGGGTCAGTCGGTGGATTGGATTCTTTTGGTTTGTAATCTCCACGGGGATCATAACACCTGGCAAATAAAATAACTTGAGCAATAGACAGGGCTTTAAACTAAGAAAGAGGGGATAGGAGGGATAAGAGGATTCAGGAAAGGGTAAATTCAAAAGCAGCAAGGGAAATGTCAAGGCTGCAGAGCAGAGCAGCATTTTGGGTAAAAATAAGCAGAGTGAGCCAGGAAGGGAAAATGAGAGTAACAAAGTAATAGCGAATTAGTGACTAAGGTGATGTCAGGGAAAATTAGAAAGTCAAAGCTAAATGCATTATATCAGGATGTGTGAAGTATTTGCAACAAATTACATGAATAAATAGTACAGATAGAATTAATAGGTATAATCTAATAGTCATTATGGAGACATGGTCGCAAAGTGACCAAGGTTGGAAATTAAATTTTCCAGGATTTTCTTTTAAAAGAGAAAAGCAAAATGGAAAAGGAGGAGGGGTATCCCTGATAATAAAGGATAGGATAAGGAAAGTAAGAGAGGAAGGATCTTAGCTTAGTAAATTAAAAATGTAATCAGTTTATGTCGAGCCAAGAATCAGAAGGGACAGAAATCATTGGTGGCAGTTGTTTATAGGTCCCTTAACAGCATTTGTAGTGCAGGGCAGAGTATAAATCAGGAAATTAGAGGCACATGTAATAAGGATTACACCAGTAATCATAGGGGACTTTAATCTTCATAGAGACTGGGCAAACCAAATTTGCAGTAATAGTGTGGAGCTCGAGATCATGGAATGTACACAAGATAGTATTCTAGATCAATATGTCAGGGAACCAACTTGAACAGACTATTTTGGATCTAGTATTGTGCAATGATAAAGTCTTAATTAATAACCTTGTAGTAAAGGGGCCTCTCGGGATGAGTGACCATAATATGAAATAATTTTATATTGAGTTTGAAAGTGATTTTAGTTAGGTCTGAAACAAGGGCGATAAATCTAAACAAAGCAAAACACATATATATGAGGTGAGTTGGCTAAGGTAGATTGGATAACGAAACTAAAAGATATTACAGTGGACAAGCAATGGCTAGCATTTAAAGAATTAATAAATAATTTGCAAAAATATACAATCTTTTAAGGCACAAAATCCCCACAGAAAAGGTGGCCCAACTGTGGTTAAAGATAGTATTAGATCAAAGGAAGAGGCTTATAATGCTGCCAAAAAGAGTAATAAGCCTGAGGACTGGGAGGATTTTAGAATTCAGTAAAGGAGGCCCAAGAAATTGATAAGGAAAAAGAATATGAGGCCAGCAAGAGACATAAAAACAGATTGTAAACATATCTACAGGTATGTAAATAGGAAGAGATTAGTGAAAGTAAACGTGGGCCCATTAGAGGCAGAGACAGGTAAAATAATAATGGGGAATAAGCAAATGGCAAAGACATTAAACAATACTTTGTATCTGTCTTCATGGTAGAACATACAAAAAACATTTTGGACATAATAGGGAACCAAGGGTCTAGCAAGTATGAGGAACTTAAAGAAATCAGTATAAGAAATGGTACTGGAGAAATTAATGGGGCAAAGTAGTTACAAAACCTGACAATCTGCATTCTAGTGTTTTAAAAGAGGTAGTTGCTGAGATAGTGGATGCATTGATTTTGATCTTCCAGAATTCCTTAGATTCAAGAACAGTTCCCAAGGCTTGGAAAGTAGCAAACATAACTCTGTTATTTAAGAAAGGAGGAAGAGAAAAAATGGGGAACTATAAGCTAGTTTGTCTAACATCAGTAGTAGGCAAAATGCAAGAATCTATTATTAGGGACGTGGTAACAGGGCACTTAGAAAATCATAATATAAGTAAGCAGAATCAACATGGATTAATGAAACAAAAATCACGTTTGACAAATCTGTTAGAGTTTTTGTGGATGTAACTAGTATGGTGGATAAGGGGAAACCAGTGGATGTAATGTAATTGGATTTTCAAAAAACATTCGATAAGGTTCCACACAAGAGGTTATTACATAAAATCAGGACTCATGGGATTGGTGGTAATATATTAGCATGGATTGAGGATTTGTTAATAGATAGAAAACTGAAAGTAGGAATAAACGGGACATTTTCAGGTTGGCAGGCTGTAACTAATGGATCAGTACTTGAGCTTCAGCTATTTACAAACTATATTAATAACTTAGATGAAGGGACTGAGTGTAACGTATCCAAGTTTGTTGACGATGCAAAGTTAGGTGAGAAAATAAGCAGTGAAGACACAGAGGGTGCAGAGGTTGGGTGAGTGGACAAGAATATGGCAAATAGAATACAATGTGGCCAAGTGTGAGTTATCCACTTTGGTAGGAAAAATAAAAAAGCAGAATATTTTTTGAATGGTGAGTACCTGGGAAATGTTTGCATTCAGAGGGACCTGGGAGTGTTTGTACACGAATCACAGAAACTTAATATGCAAGTACAGCAGGCAATTAGGAAGGCAAATGGCATGTTAGCTTTTGTCACAAAGGGATTGGAATATAATAGTAAAGAAGTCTTACTGCAATTATACAGGCCTCTAGTGAGGCTACACCTTTGGTCTCCTTACCTAACAGCATACTTGTTTAGTTTAGTTTAGAGATACAGCACTGAAACAGGCCCTTCGGCCCACCGAGTCTGTACCGACCATCAACCACCCATTTATACTAATCCTACACTAATCCCATATTCCTACCACATCCCCACCTGTCCCTATATATTTCCCTACACCTACCTATACTAGGGGCAATTTATAATGGCCAATTAACCTACCAACCTGCAAGTCTTTGGCATGTGGGAGGAAACCGGAGCACCCGGAGGAAACCCACGCAGACACAGGGAGAACTTGCAAACTCCACACAGGCAGTATCCAGAATCGAACCCGGGTCCCTGGAGTTGTGAGGCTGCGGTGCTAACCACTGCGCCGCCTCGTCTTGAGGGAACGCAATGAAGGTTCACTAGACTGTTCCTGAGATGAGGGGATTGTCCTATGAGGAGAGTTTGAATAGACTACACCTATATTTCCTGCAGTTTAGAAGAATGAGAGGTGATCTAATTGAAAGATTTAAAAAAAAATTCTCAAGGGGCTTGACAGGATAGACGCTGAGAAAATGTTTACCCTGGCTGGGAATCTAGAACATGGGGCCACAGTTTCAGAATTAGGGGCCAGCCATTTAGGATTGAGATGAGGAGAAATTTCTTCACCCAAAGGGTTGTGAATCTTTGGACTTCTCTACTGCAGAGAGCTGTGAATGCTCATTGAGTATTTTCATGACAGAGGTTGATAGATTTTTAGGTATTAAGGAATATGGGGATAGTACGGGAAGGTGGAATCGACATAGATGATCAGCCATGATCTTGTTGAATGGCAGAGCAGGTTCAAAGGGCCAAGTGGCCTTCTCCTATTATATGTCTTAGGTTCTTATGAGGCAACAGTTGCAGCCAAATTCAGAGTCCAATCAGTCAGAATGTAGTAGAAGGGTTTGATTTAATAGGGATGGGGAGAAGTTAAGTTATGGGCGGCTTCAGAAAGGAAACAGTTAAGCTATTAGACCAATTAAGTAAAACCTTTTGTCTCAAAATATAGAAGCTGAACAAAAGTAGCACAAAAATGTACTGCACCATGAAATATAACTTATGCCCACTATTTTCCACAAATCATAGTGAGACCATCAAAAAGTATTTTTCAAAGTAACAACCACAAGGTGTTATGAAATGGAGAGATACAGATTCAAATATATCCAAACTAAGCTGTAGTGTTCTGAAGTTGTGCCAACTGGTTATCACTGGCATTTCCAGTGGCAGATTGGAAAATGGCAGGACATAAACCTGGGAAGGGGTCACTTAGTATCTTGTTTCACTACAGGCTGGCAATGGAGGTAGAGAAAGAAAATAGAGGAGCTTTGTGGCTCCTCCACAAATGTGAAATTTTATGGAACTGCAACAAAGATAGGATAGGACAGCAATGATGCATATCAAACAGTATTGGGGAACTATTGATTCCACTCCATCTCTGTAGAAGTACAAAAGTAAAGAATGCACTATGACAATGGTAACACATTTCAGCACTGAACCTTTTCTTGGTTTATCAAGAAAGCGTTTTTTAAAAAAACAAAGGCCGGAATTTTCACTTGGGCATGAGGCCCCGCCCACCAGCTGAAAGGTTGATGTTGAGCCTGCCTCCACCAGGCCTGGGAAGCCAGGCCGGGGATTTTTGGTCCCCAGGCCCTTAATTGATCTTGGGCGGGACTTCCACCGGCAGGTCTTAGTCCCAGCAGCGCCAGCGGGAGCAGTGGCCACTGCTGGGACTACACCCAGCCAAGCCATCGCAAGCAAAGTGAAGGACGACCCCTGAAGACGGGTAAGTTTTTAGGGCCATGCTGGGGACAATGGACCAGGCCCCGCTGAGGCAACGGGGGTTGGTTAGGAGCTTGGGGAGGTAGTGTTGTACATGGGGATGGTTGGGGATTCGGGGGTGGCCCTCCGTAGGGCACAGGGTGCCCGATCAAGAGGGCCCATCCCAGCCCGCAAGAAGGCCTCTTGGCTTTACCAGGCGGGGTTCTTGAGGCTTTGACGTCCGGCCACCAAGGGTAAAATATCCGCGGTGTTGGGAGGAGGCCCTTAAGTGCCAGTTATTTGGCCACTCAAGGGCCTTGATTGGCCTGGGGTGGGCGGGCCATTTCTCGCCGCCACCACCCCGCGTAAAATTGCAGCGGGGGCGGGAGGAGGTCGGGAATGGCCACCCTCAACTCCCAGTCAATTTTATACCCCCCAACCCCGCCACCAGTCCACTCGTTTGGGGGCTGTAAAACTCTGGCCAGGAATTTACTAAAATTGTGGTGTAGCTGAAATGCACTCTGACCATAGAACAGTCTCCCTGCATATCTTGCCCATCACATCTTTGATCTGTATTTGCAATTATTAAAGTGTGGGCCAGCAGTAGTCTCTACAGCAAGAACAGTTGTAATTATACTATACACCGCAATTTTTTATTTGTTTCTTCATGGGATGTAACCATCGCTGGCTAGGCCAGCATTTATTGCCCGTCCCTAACTGCCCTTGAGAAGGTAGTGGTGAGCTGCCTTCTTGAACCGCTGCAGTCATTGGGGTGTAGGTACACCCACAGTGCTGTTAGGAAGGGAGTTGCAGGATTTTGACCCAGAGACAGTGAAGGAACAATGATATATTTCCAAGTCAGGATGGTGTGTGGCTTGGAGGGGAACTTGCAGGTGGTGGTGTCCCCATGCATCTGCTGCCCTTATCCTTCTGGGTGGTAGAGGTTGCGGGTTTATAAGGTTCTGTTGAAGAAGCCTTGGTGAGTTGCTGCAGTGCATCTTATAGATGGTACACACTGCTGCCACTGTGCATCAGTGGTGGAGGGAGTGAATGTTTGTGGATTGGGTGCCGTTCAAGCGGGCTGATTTATCCTGGATGGTGTCGAGCTTCTTGAGTGTTGTTGGAGCAGAACCCATCGAAGCAAGTGGAGAGTATTCCATCACACTCCTGACTTCTGCCTTTTAGATGGTGGACAGGCATTGGGGAGACAGGAGCTGAGTTACTTGCTGCTGAATTCCCAGCCTCTGACCTACTCTTGTATCCACAGCATTTATGTGGCTGGTCCAGTTCAGTTTCTGATCAATGGTAACCCCCAGGATGTTGATAGTGGGGGATTCAGTGATGGTAATGCCATTTTATGTCAAGCAGAGATGGTTAGATTCTCTCTTGTTTGAGATGGTCATTGCCTGGCACATATGTGGTGCAAATGTTACTTGCCACTTATCAACCAAAGCCTGGATGTTGTTCAGGTCTTGCTGCAGCTGGACATGGGCTGCTTCATTATCTGAGGAGTTGCGAATGGTGCTGAACATTGTGCAATCATCTGCAAACATCCCCACTTCTGACCTTATGACGGAGGGAAGGTCATTGATGAAGCAACTGAAGATGATTGGGCCTAGAACACTACCCTGAGGAACTCCTGCAGTGATGTCCTGGGACTGAGATGATTGACCTCCAACAATCACTCTCACCTCACCTCTGGAGTTCAGCTCTTTTGTCCATGTTTGGACCAAGGCTGTAATGAGGCCAGGAACAGAGTGGCCCCAGCAGAACTTAAACTGAGCATCAGTGAGCAGGTTATTGCTGAGCAAGTGCCGCTTAGCAGCACTGTCGACGACCCCTTCCATCACTTTGCTGATGATTGAGAGTAGACTGATGGGGCAGTAATTGGCTGGGTTGAATTTGTCCTGCTTTTTGTGGACAGGACATACCTGGGCAATTTTCCACATTGCCGGGTAGATGCCAGTGTTGTAGTTGTACTGGAACAGCTTGGCTAGGGGTGTGGCTAGTTCTGGAGCAAAAGTCTTCAGTACTATTGCCAGAATGTTGTCAGGGCCCATAGCTTTTGCAGTATCCAGTGCCTTCAGTCATTTCTTGATATCACTTGGAGTGAATCGGATTGACTGAAGACTGGCATCTGATGAACCTCAGGAGGAGGCCAAGATGTATCATCCACTTGGCACTTCTGGCTGAAGATGGATGCATATGCTTCAGCCTTTTCTTTTGCACTGATGTGCACTGATGGGCTCCCCCATCATTGAGGATGGGAATATTTGTGGAGCCTCCTGCTCCTGTCAATTGTTTAATTGTCCACCAACATTCACGACTGGATGTGGCAGAGCTTAGATCTGATCCGTTGGTTGTGGGATCACTTAGCCCTGTCTATTGCATGCTGCTTCCGGCTTGCCCTCCTGCACTCTTCATTAAACCAGGGTTGATCCCCCGGCTTGATGGTAATAGTAACGTGGGGGATATGCTGGGCCATGAGGTTACAGATTGTGGTTGAATACAATTCTGCTGCTGATGATGGCCCACAACGCCTCATGGACGCCCAGTTTTGAGTTGCTAGATCTGTTCGAAATCTATCCCATTTAGCACATTGGTAGGTAGTAATCAGCAGAAGGTTTCCTTGCCCATGTTTGACCTGATGCCATGAGACTACATTTTCCCTACCCAGTCAGTAATTCCACCATTTGCTAAAAATGTGCCAATGCACATACAAGCCCCGGTTACATTCCTGAATGGGCTCCTAAGCAGCTTTCCTGTCCTCTCCAGCACTATATAGCAATGTAATCTCTACAGTAGTCGGGATACTTCCTGGTCCTCTTTCCGGCCGACTTCGAGATTGAGACACTCCTCTACTCATGAATGACAGCAGTCTAAAATTAATATTTTTCCAGAATCCTGTTTACATTGTGTTGTTTAGGGAAGAAAAGTGACCTTCCACACCATCCTAATCAGCTGCTATCTTTGCATTTCTAGAGAAATGAGCATACATAACAGTAAGTAAGCTGCAGTATTCCGGATGTTTGGAGTTTTTGGAGGGTGGAGCTAAAAAGGCCTAGGAAAGAGGACACTGGAAAAGTCGAGTCAAGTCTGGAACTAGCACAGGAGTGGGTGAGGGTTTCAGTGGCAAGGTAGGAAAGACTTTCAGAAACTAGTTAACTAATTATTAATTTCATTGCTGTTTTTGGCTTCTTGCTATACACAGAACGGCAGATTTTTTTTTAACATAATAGTCACTGCATTGCAAAGTAATTGACTGTAAAGAGACATTTTTTAAAAAAACCATTCTAGATATATTAGGCATTGTACCTAATGCCTAATCTTTGTTCCTTTCAATAAAAGAAAAAATCTTCCTGGGCTGCTATGACAATAATTCCTCAGGCGAAAAAAGTCACTAAAGCTTTTTAAAAAATGAAATGCTTTTTTCACCCTTTTCAAAGAAGAAAACAGATGTGAAGGGTTTTTAAGGATACACGCCTAAGGAATAGGAAAAAAAAAGGCTGCTACTTCTGGCATAGAAGAATAATAGATCAGCCATGGGCAATCACAAAGAAATCCAAGAAGAGTGTAAAATGTTTACAACCTTTTAAATGAAACCTCAGAGGAATGGAATTATTTTTCAAACGATAACTGCAATCATGATTAATAAACTAAGCAAGACAGATTATAGTTCAATTGAGGTAGAAAGATACCTTCAGGTACCCAACCATATCTGATAAAGATAACGCTATATCAGGATCAATAGGAAACAGTTTGCTCCCGTCCTGATCTATCCATTTGATGCAGTAAAAACTATTCTAAATACTATTAACAAAGACTCTGTTGCAAACAATATTGTTTTCATACAAAATAACTCCAAGGACGTTGGTATTTGACATTATATTCTCAAAAGCTGTACCAAATAAATCTCCTACTTTTTTTTTTTAAAGCTGTCTTTTTACTCCTTGTCCTTATTATACATTTAGTCCTGACATCCAACACTAAACAAGGTATTGATGGGCACACAATAGCTTCTTCATATCATCAGAGTTGAGATCAAGAAGTCTGCACTCCACAGGTAGAGTCCATGATTCCACTTAAATGCCACGTCATCTGAAGTGGGTTATGGCCATACGCTGCATTCCTTATTTTGAGTGAATGCAATGATTAAAAAGCATCAACGAGGTTGGTTGAAGGAGACTGCAGAGAATAACTGACAGAGGTTGAAACTGGAATCCACGGAAGAGTGCTTTTTCTTCTCTAATGGGGGAGAAATCAGCAACCTGCTAACGATGGGGCATTTGCTTCAACAGCATGCAGCAGGGATATAATTTGACATTGCAAACACTCCATTACACTAAAACTACAAATTTGGGCTCCATACTGCTGCTGTTTCTGGAGCCAAAGAAGCCTGAAACTGCCAAAATGTCAGCAGGAACACTTCTGACCACTTCCCATGCGATGCACCCTTTCAGTGTGCTGGAGCGGATGTGACACTTATGTGCCAGAAGCAGGCCAAGTGGACAGATTGTGAAGTCAAACAGCCTCCAGCGCTGATTTGGCGCACTGCCATTTTGGACCATGCTGCTCTAGTTAATGCCCTCTCTTAAACACTCCCAGCTGAACATGTTTTCAGCTGCACGAGGGAGCTCCCACTAATGCTATTTAAAGGACTAACCATCCAACGTTTAGGTGAGGTGCTTATGCTGGTGCAGAGTTAGTGGAAGTAGTGTTCTGTGTTGTTGGAGGAGTTTTGGAAACCTTTTGGATTTACAAGTATGTAGTGTTGGATCATGACAGGGAGGTCAGAAGAGCTGGAAGGCCTGTAAGGAGAAAGCCTGCTTCAATAATGGGGGCTATAGTGGCAGTACCTCTTGGGCTGCAGCATGACTTGGAAATAGAGGAAAGGCAGCAGAGAAGGGAAGCTGTGCATAGGGAAGAGACGGAAGGCCCTACCAATCGAAAGCATTTAGGGAGCACTTCTCCTACCAGGAGCCAGGAGCAGTGTCTGAGGTTCCTGCGTTTCACCAAGGGTCACTCAACAGTGCCAATTCCTATAACATGACCTGCAGCAGCAGGGCGAGAACAACACTAAGTATGACCATCACCATGGCCCTAAACTTCCACCCCAGCAGATCCTTCCAGGCAGGAGCAGGCGACATTAGCAACATCTCAGTTTGCTGTCCATCACTGTATCAGGGAGGTGACAGAAGCCCTATAAAGGTGAGGGGACATCATCATCTTCTCATTGACCAGAAAGAAGCTTTGATAAGCTAGTGGTATTCCCAATGGTGCACGGTGCAATCGACTACATGCAGGTAGCCCTCCCACATGTTAAAGGCAGGGAAGCTGTACTGGAATTGCAAGGGCTACTACACCATTAACATCCAGTTGGTGTGCAACTGTGCCCAGATGATCCTCTCAATAAATGCCGACTATCCTGGCAGCAGCCATGATACATTCATCCTGCACCAGTCAGCCATACCGCCATCTTTGGACCACCATTAAGAATCAGAGGCTGGCTGCTGGGTGACAAGGGCTACCCATTCTATACCTGGTTTATGATTCCCTTCTGCCACCTGATCACGCATGGACAGTGCGTCTACAATGAGAGCCATGCAACAACCAGGATCATGGAGCATACCATTGGTGTGCTAAAACAACAAGCCTGGACCAGTCAGTAGGAGCCATCCAGGACCTGCTGGAGCACGTCTCCAAGCTTGTGGTGGTCTGTTGAGTCCTCCATAACCTCCCTTTCATGAGTGTGCATCCCTTGCCACCAGGCCTTTGGAGGCCATCTCGGGAAGAGGAGGAAGAGGCATCCAATAGCCTTTCCCTCTAGACAGGCTGTTATGATGGACACCCAGACTCCAGTTCCCGAGTTGTCTTTCCCACATCACAATTGCTCCAAAAAACCCCATCTTTCAATCCATCTTCTATGGATCAGCAGTGTCCCCTTCACCAAAACCTGAAATAAGAGCTAGCAACAGAAAACAAAATCCAAAACAACTTTATCCAACAACACTTTCAATAATATAACCAAAACTGAACTATTCCTTGTTCATTCCCTTATTATGTCTTGCGGGTGCCTTTCTCTCGCCTAGTGCTCCTATGTGGTGCTACTCTGATGGCTGCAACATGGTTGCCCAGCCTGCCCATCACAACAATCCTACACTCCTAGCTTTGCTGCAGTCCACTTGAGTCCGGTGACACCACGTGCTGTTCAAAATCATGAGGTATCTGGACAGAGTAAATAGAGAAAAACTGTTCCCACTCGTCCCACTTAAGAGGGTGCTAGAGGTAGATACAATTGGGGTTTTCAAAATTGCATTGGATAAGTATCTGAAGAGAAAAAACTTGCAAGGCTATGGGGATAAGGCAGGGGAGTGGGACCGAGAGCTGGCATGGACATGACGGGCCAAATGGCCTCCTTCTGTGTTTAACCATTTTATGATTCTATGAGAGAATGTGCAGTATTTTCATAAAAACTACTTAACTACAATATTATCCCAAGTTCAGAGCACTTTTAAATAAAATCATAGCTAAAAGGTGACATTGCAATGGGATAAAGACTTGCCCAACTGCATGATTAAGTTAATTGACAGGTCCAAACCACAGCTTTTTGATGGAATTTCATAAAGGCATTTATTCTATAGATTGAAAAAATCTTCTCAAGCAGCATGGTAGCAATTTTTCCAACTTCAGTGATAGAAATGTTGATTTGCTTGCAATCCTAATAGAATACATTCATTCACTTCAACAAAAATTTGATTTAGTTGTTAATTCCATTTTAAAAGAACAGTCCCAAGATTAAAATGGTTTCACCCATTATTGTCCAAGATTTGTTTTGTCTGACCAATTAGGCATTATTACTGCATGCATATATTTCCACATGATTTCAAGCAAAAAAGTACACTAAACTGAACACACCATATCCCAAAACAATGCTCAAACATGTCATTCAACTCCATTTAAAGGGGAATTTGTACAGGTGTTCAACCAGAGTAGGTTGGTAAATCTCCCTACAGAAGGACGGTCCCATTAATTTCACACCAGCTGGATAATTAGTCAGTCAATCAAAAAGGTGTACTCAAAGAATAAATGGATGAGGAACAATATTTGTTAATGATGCAAGAAATATTTAATGGATGCATCTAATTAAGTATATTATGTAGCATAATGAATACAATTAAAGTTTTCTTAAAAAGATGAACACAAATTTAGCTATGAAATGTTCAAGGCAAAAGACTAAATTAAGGCTGTATTTAATGTCAATTTGATTATTCAAATTATTACTCCTATCTAAAAGCATCAAATATAGATTTGCTCTAAAATCAGGTTGTTCGCTAGAGTGTGAAATGTTCAGATGTTGTCGAAAAACTTTAAATTTGCCATCTTGTTTTCCACCAGTAGGAGAAAGGCATGATATTTAGCACTGGTCAGCTTTTATACAGTGTTATGCAGTCCATTAAACATCCAAAACCGAACATATGATTTAAATCACCCCAAAACATAAACTCACTCTAGAACAAAACTATTTTTTTCCTCTTGCATTCCATCTTTATTTAAATATAAAAAGTATCACAAGTGATTATAAAACTGCAATCATATGAAAGCTGTTGGTCACAAAAAAAAATCTCATTGGGTAAAAGTGCACAAGCTTGAAGACTTTGGAACAGGTATTGGACTCGGTTAGTAACAGTGTATTCATGGAATGTTCAAATAAATAAATAAATAACAATGGACAAACAGTTTCTGCCAAATATCTGCAACGAAATAAAACTTAAAAGAAAATTTTTTTTATAAGCTTCTTCATTGGTTTTTAATAAGGCACAGGTACAAAAAATTTCCATCTGGCAGAGTTTTACCAGAAAACCAGGTTATAACCGATATGACAGAACCATTAAAATATTTATATTTTGCCCAAACATAAACTGAACTTTAAAATTATTTTATTGCAGAATATGCAGCATCTGGAACAAGGTATCACAATATGCAAAGAGTTGAGACTATAGCTGCAAAAGCAGAAGTAAAAAACCTGGTCCTGAACTACAGTTCATAGTTATGCAGGGATCATGTAACCTGTGAACTTGGGAGTTTTCATATCTGTATTTAGCATTTGTAGAATTCTCTCCATACTACCTAGAACCCTTATACAGGAAGTCTTTGTAAACCTGCAAATCAGAAGCTGAAAACAATAAGAGCAGTAATTGTATATTTCTTTGAAGTATTCTATTTAAATTATATCGGTCACCAAAATGAATCTACTCCTGTAAAAAAAATGTTTTCCAGTGCCATTACGTAAGTGCAAAAGTGCACTGTTCAACATCTAAATTTATATTGTAACAACCATACTTTAGATTTTGGAATGCAATCTACTTCAGTGTTCCAACAAATATCATTTCAATTACTACTGGCTCTCCAGATTTTGAATCATGTAAAGTTATTAAGTACAGCCATGCACCCAATTTATTGAAATGTTTTGCTGTAAGTTTATGTCAAGAATGCCAAAGTATCATTGTGCTTAACTGGTGCACTCAGTAAATCCCACTGGGTATGTGCTTATACAATGGAAAGAGACTACCCCATAAACCTATACAGAGAACTGTACAGAATTTTTAATGGATTAAATTCACATAGCAGCTCTTCTCCCTGATTTCTCCCTTGGAATTCCAGCTCTCAATATTCTCTTTTGCCCAATTTCCTCCTTTCTTTTCCAAAAGGCACTATATGGAGGTATAATTCCACAGGTGCCAGTAGATCTCTAGTATCTTATCAAGAAAAGCAATTTCGGTATGAACCCAGTGAATGTTGGACTTGTGAGAGCATCACAGTTGAGTCCAAACTTATTTTCCATCATTCACACAAGTGTGCCTTCCAGCAGCTATCACTAATCAGCAATTAAGATCAGAAACCCAACTCATTTCTTTCCCACCCCAGTTCAAGAGGCACCAAGCTCAAAGTAGCACCCCAAAATGTTGCCCTTGAAGTAAACTCACTCAACCCTGACCAAGGATCAAACTAGGGGCATTCCTGATTGCATAGCTCAGTATTTCACCACTTGATGCATTTATCCACTAAGCAATCCTGGAGATGCTCCTCACTTTATATCTCCCTTTGGAGGTTACAAAGATACTCTTCACAGATCCAGCCTCTTTCAGAGAGAAAAAAACAAGACACCCACTTTGCAGTTAAATTTACTGCTCCTGTAATTCTTTCTGGACTTCCTACTAAGATACTGGCAAAAACTCCCATGTAAAATAATCAAAAATGGGATTTGGTAGACTTTCAGAACTAGATTTGCTATATGCAAAATACAGGATATATGCAAGACTGGGACACTATTGTCCAGTCTACAGACCAATTTATGTTATTTACTATAATGAATGCCGAAGGAGTCATTATTTCTTTTTAAAAAAGTGACTTGATGTAGAAGACAATTATCTAAAATAGGCCTGAAATTTGATCAATTCATTTTCCTGCAGTTCCTTTAAAATGTGAAGAACAAACTTACACTTTTATATTAAAAAAATCTTATTTACAGTTTAAATGCTTAAAATACACACGGATCCATTAAGACCAATCTTTTCCATTTTACAGGCATATGAAAAAATATGGTACAGTAACAAAACATATGTTTCAAACAATACATTTAAGATTAATTTTCTTCATCAATACATACATTTCATTGGACAGTGTGACAAAGATTTCGAACACTTCAACAGGACTTCAAATGGACCAGAAAGATTTTTCAGCCAAACACATGCAGGGAATTACTGAACTGTAACAGTTTGCATTCACTTCACCAAACCAGTCTTGTGCTACATGCTGAAAGATCTACATACAAGCACCACTTATTGGGGCAGAATGCAGGCATAATCCTTCACTCCATTCAGTGTTCTGAGCTGTGTTGCTGGGGTCAGGAGAGGAAGAGTGAAGAAAGAGAAAAGGAACCAGTTGTTTCGTTCCCACTAAACAAATAGAGGCATTGGAAGTGTTTAGCTCACCACCTCCAAGTGCCAGCCTAATTTAGTGGTAGCACTCGCACCCAAGTCAAGTTATTGGTTCAAGCTCCACTAAGATTTGAGCATATAATCTAGGCGGGCAACTTCAGAACTGAGGGAATGTTGCACTTGAGGTGATGGCTTTCAGTTGAGATGTTAAACTGAGTTCCCATTTGCCCCCTCAGATGGATATAAAATTTGCATGACACTATTTACGGAGCAGCAGGGGAGTTCTCCTGGTGTCCTAGCTAAAATGTATCCATTAACCAACACGTCAAAAACAAATTAATTTGTCATTATCTCATATCTGTTTGCAAGAGCTTGCTGTGCAAAAATTACTGTGTATGCTTACAAAACAGTGATTACACTTCAAAAGTACTTAATTGGCTGTATAGTGCTTTGCTGTTGGACAGAAGATGTGAAAGGCACTAAGTTAGATGCTGCCTGAGCCGCTGAGTATTTCCAGCATTTTCTATTTATATATAAATCCAAGTTTTTTGTTTGCAGTAGAGGTGCTTAGAAGAGTTGGAGAGGAAAACAAGAAACCCCAATCCAAAAGCATTGTGTCTAGAATTGATTAACTTCACTGCCCCACTGGGGGGGTAGGGGGAGGGATAAAGAAGGGAAAGTAGCACGTCATCAGGAAACAAGTGAAAATGCACCTCCTTTGGATATTTAAGATTTGCCACCAATGATCCTTACTGAAATCAGTGATCATTCAAGACCTAGGGAACCCCGAGATCTGGCCACACAATGGTATTTTGGCAAAAACTAACAAAACTCGCTACCTCAACTATCCAATTTAGAAACACACACAAAGCAGCAGAATGTTTCAGCACATGGTTATGGAGTGCAAGAGCTCCCTGCTTCAACCATTTCATAAGTCCTTATGATATAGTGGCAGAGGGGAATAAGAAGAGATGTTAACCCGACCACTACCACATACAATCAAGAGGCCAGATGAAATTCAGCACTGGTTAAGGCCCGAGAATAGATCTTGCAGCCCACCCTCCTCTGAGTGAGACCATTCATGTTCTCAAATCCTCCCTTATAAAAAAAGGATACCACAATGTAGTGAGCATACTAACAGGATCAGCTTTATGATGAGGTCAAATCTACAATGATTACTAACTAGACAATTGAGTAGATGCACTGAAGACATCTTCCTGACAGTTTAGTGTCTTGTGATTGCTCTTACTGCTTTCCATCAACCGTGTAAGAAAGGCATACCTATGCTAAAATACCAGCATTTACTTGCTCAATATATAGTAAGACAAATGAAATCACTTAATAGAAATGCATTCGTTCAATTGGGGCAGGGAAGAAAAAAAAAGACTTGTCTTAAATGGAGACAAAGTTTATTTATATATTTTCTACCTTCAAATATTAGGTTAGAATTTTAGTGTTGCACCTTCAGCAATTTTTGGTTCTTCTGAGGGAAGTGGTAATCTAATGAAACAAATCAATTAAAAAGGGCACAATTGCTCGTTATTTGAGCAACTAAATGCTCAAATAATTTTAGGCACTTCAGCCATCTTCACACTGGCATTGCCAAAAAAGAAAGTTTAGTCAGCAAATAACCAGTTATATTTAACTGATAAAAATGTCTGATTAAAGCAGAGAAAGCGACATTCAAAAGACTAATTTTAAGAATTTTGCAAGGGTACAAAAAAAATTGAAGTCCAAACTGCTCACCCAACAAGATGCATTTATAGAACGTGGAATTTGTTTTGTTTGGAACATTCCTTTCAATTCATTGGAAATTCTGCTGCACCTCCCATTAGTTGTGTGGGTTTCAGGAACACGGTTGCACAGAGGATGTAGCCTCTGGTGTATCAATTTTATTTACGTGCTATGTTGTTGCAGAGTTTATTGATTATGTAAACACATGGAAAATCTTTCCAATAAACATGTTGCATTGAACTGAATCAATAGTTTGTTATGTTCTACAAAACTGAATTTTATGAGTGTGCCACAGTTCGCGGTGACGCACTCTAAGAATGGCATGCATCCCATGCAGATGCGCCGTCCCTGAACCCGCGTGATATTACATGTGGGGGCTCATTTAAATAGAGGGGGCGGAGTGAACGCCCCTGATGATGTAAGGGGGCAGCCACCGTGTCCCTAGCAACTGCGCCCGGCGCCACAGTGCAGGCACCATTTTTAAAGGGCTTTAAGCCCTTAGAAGTCATTTTAAATGTTAAAGGGACAGTATTAGAATTAGAATATTACAGCGCAGTACAGGTCCTTCGGCCCTCGATGTTGCGCCGACCTGTGAAACCATCTGACCTACACTATTCCATTTTCATCCATATGTCTATCCAATGACCACTTAAATGCCCTTAAAGTTGGCGAGTCTACTACTGTTGCAGGCAGTAGAAACTGAAGTTTCTATTAACACGTAATAAAGATATGGAGGCCCTTCCCAAAGCCCCCCAATGGTCTTCTAATTGGCCCTCATTGACAAAAAATACTTTATTCCCGACCTGAACTTTCCCCCCCAACCTTCAACCATTTGCCCGTCAACCCCTTTCCACCATTTACACAACCAATAATAATTAATTTCCCCGCTCCTCCACCCCTCCTACCCTGAACATTTTATTCCTCCCTGCTCCCCACCAGGATCTTGCCCGGAAGTCCATATGGAGGTCCGAAGGCACGCAAGCTGCATTTGGATTCAGTAAAATCAGCGTGTGATGTCCGCCGCCTGCAGTTAAATTTATTAGTATGTAATTTATATTCATTTGAATATTTAGATGAAGGGCCTTACGCCAGCTTGGGGGAGTGGCCGCACCAAGTTCCCCCGCCACCGGTAATATGCGGCTGGCCCTTCCTGACGTCGCGTGTCGAAGTGGGCCTCTCCCCACAGCATTTTACCAGCCCCCGCGCTGCGTACTGCGGCGTCAAGGGGCTGATAAAATTCAGCCCATAATGTTTGCATGTTTTCAATTTAATAAGACACAGACAGCCATGTAGACTTTAGAATTTCAAGTCTGACAAGTTAAACATCAAAAGGCTCTCAGTAACATTCGTAGCCTACAGTCCAATGAATGTAGGGAGGTTACTTCAAGGGGAGTAAACCCTAACAGAAAATTCGGAGCGGAACCCCGAAGGAGGTCATGTGTCACCTTTGGCATGTTTCCGGCAGTTCCTGCAGCCATACCGGTGCCAAACGTCATGCTCTGCACTCCTTTGGACCCCACCAGGAAGGCCGAGAGGGGGGTTTTGACGCTTGCGCAACTCACCATCTCCATACATCCGCCCAGGCATGCGCCATGGAGAGGTCACTCCATAGTCGCCTCACAGCGACCAAATCAACACGGAAGGCAGCAGTTACGGGTTATAAGTCCAGCTCAATTGGTGCAGAGATTGGGCGCCACGGGTTGCCTTTGTCGGTGGGAGAGGTCATCGCACCTCACTGGACAGCTACCACCCGCCTCAAACTGGGCAGCCCCCGGTCAGTAAGGTTCTGTCCCGCCACAGTCCACCTGCTTCAATGGGTGCTTGGAGCTCAGGGTCATTGCCCGACAAGTGGACTGTAACACCGCACCAAACAGCACGACCAAAAAAGGAAAGAAGGTACCAGCCCTTCGTTTTGCAAGCTGGAACGTCAGAACTATGTGTCCTGGCCTGTCGGAAGATCTTACACAAATCAACGATTCTCGGAAGACCGCCATCATTAACAACGAGCTCTGTAGACTCAATGTGGACACTGCAGCACTTCAGGAGACACGCATCCCTGCGAACGGATCTCTAAGAGAGCAAGACGACACCTTCTTCTGGCAGGGTAGGGATCCTGAGGAACCAAGACAGCATGGAGTGGGCTTCGCCATCAGAAACTCTTTGCTCAGCATGATAGAGCCACCCTCAAATGGCTCGGAATGCATACTGTCCATCCGACTGTTCACGGCCTCTGGTCTAGTACACCTACTCAGCATCTATGCTCCAACACTCTGCTCCCCACCTGAAGTTAAAGACCAGTTCTACGAGGAACTCCATAATATCATTAGTAACATCCCCAACACCTGTTCCTGCTGGGGGACTTTAATGCCAGGGTTGGGGCCGACCATGACTCATGGCCCTCCTGCCTTGGGCGCAATGGCATAGGTAGGATGAATGAGAATGGTCAGAGACTGCTTGAGTTGTGTACCTATCATAACCTCTGCATCACCAACTCATTCTTTCACACTAAACCCTGTCACCAGGTTTCTTGGAGGCACCCAAGATCACATTGTTGGCACCAGCTGGACCTCATCGTCACAAGGCGGGCCTCTTTAAACAGCATTCAAATCACATGCAGCTTCCACAGTGCGGACTGCGACACCGACCACTCCCTGGTGTGCAGCAAAGTTAGCCTCAAACCAAAGAAGCTGCATCACTCCAAGCAGAAGGGCTGCCCACGCATCAACACTAGCAGAATTTCTCATCCACAGCTGTTACGTAAGTTTCTAAATTCACTTGAAAAAGCCCTTCAAAACACTCCCACAGGGGATGCAGAAACCAAGTGGGCCCACATCAGAGACGCCATCTATGACTCAGCAATGACCACCTATGGCAAACGTGTGAAGCGGAATGCAGACTGGTTTCAATCTCACATTGAAGAGCTGGAACCTTACATAGCCGCTAAGCGCATTGCACTGCTGAACTACAAGAAAGCCCCCAGCGAGTTAACATCCGTAGCACTTAAAGCAGCCAGAAGCGCTGCACAAAGAACAGCCAGGCACTGCGCAAATGACTACTGGCAACACCTATGCAGTCATATTCAGCTGGCCCCTGACACTGGAAATATCAGAGGAATGTATGATGGCATTAAGAGAGCTTTTGGGCCAACCATCAAGAAGATTACCCCCCTCAAATCTAAATCAGGGGACTAAATCACTGACCAACGCAAGCAAATGGACCGCTGGGTGGAGCACTACCTAGAACTGTACTCCAGGGAAAATGTTGTCACTGAGACCGCCCTCAATGCAGCCCAGTCTCTGCCAGTCATGGATGAGCTAGACATACAGCCAACAAAATAGGAACTCAGTGATGCCATTTATTCTCCAGCCAGCAGAAAAGCCCCTGGGACGGACAGCATTACCCCTGAAATAATCAAGAGTGCCAAGCCTGCTACACTTTCAGCACTGTACGAACTGCTTTGCCTGTGCTGGGACAAGGGAGCAGTACCACAGGACATGCGCAATGCCAATATCATCACCCTCTATAAGAACAAGGGTGACCGCGGTGACTGCAACAACTACCGTGGAATCTCCCTGCTCAGCATAGTGGGGAAAGTCTTCGCTCGTGTCGCTTTAAACAGGCTCCAGAAGCTGGCTGAGCGTGTCTAACCTGAGGCACAGTGTGGCTTTCAAGCAGAGAGATCCACCATTGACATGCTGTTCTCCCTTCGTCAGATACAGGAGAAATGCCGTGAACAACAGATGCCCCCTCTTCAGACTACTAGAAAAGATTGGATGCCCACCAAATCTACTAAGTATCATCACCTCAATCCATGACAATATGAAAGGCACAATTCAGCATAGCGGCGCCTCATCAGACCCCTTTCCTATCCTGAGTGGCGCGAAACAGGGCTGTGTTCTCGCACCCACACTGTTTGGGATCTTCTTCTCCCTGCTGCTGTCGCATGCGTTCAAGTCTTCAGAAGAAAGAATTTTCCTCCACACAAGATCAGGTGGCAGGTTGTTCAACCTTGCCCGTCTAAGAGCGAAGACCAAAGTACAGAAAGTCCTCATCAGGGAACTCCTCTTTGCTGACGATGCTGCTTTAACATCTCACACTGAAGAGTGTCTGCAGAGACTCATCGACAGGATTGCGGCTGCCTGCAATGAATTTGGCCGAACCATCAGCCTCAAGAAAACGAACATCATGGGACAGGACGTCAGAAATGCCCCATCCATAAATATCGGCGACCACACTCTGGAAGAGGTTCAAGAGTTCACCTACCTAGGCTCAACTATCACCAGTAACCTGTCTCTCGATGCAGAATTCAACATGCGCATGGGAAAGGCTTCCTCTGCTATGTCCAGACTGGTCAAGAGAGTGTGGGAAAATGGCGCACTGACACAGAACACAAAAGTCCAAGTGTATCAACCCTGTGTCCTCAGTACCTTGCTCTACGGCAGCGAGGCCTGGACAACGTACGTCAGCCAACAGCGACGTCTCAATTCATTCCATCTTCGTTGCCTCCGGAGAATCCTTGGCATCAGGTGGCAGGACCGTATCTCCAACACAGAAGTCCTCGAGGCGGCCAACATCCCCAGCATATACACCCTACTAAGCCAGCGGCGCCTGAGATGGCTTGGCCATGTGAGCCCCAAGGACACATTGTATAGCGAGCTTGTCACTGGTATCAGCCCCACCGGCTGCCCTTGTCTCCGCTTTAAAGACGTCTGCAAACGTGACATGAAGTCCTGAAACATTGATCGCAAGTCGTGGAAGTCAGTTGCCAGCGATCGCCAGAGCTGGCGGGCAACCATAAAGGCGGGGCTAAAGTGTGGCGAGTCAAAAGAGACTTAGCAGTTGGCAGGAAAAAAGACAGAAGCGCAAAGAGAGAGCCAACTGTGTAACAGCCCCGACAACCAATTTTATCTGCAGCACCTTTGGAAGAGTCTGTCACTCTAGAATTGGCCTTTATAGCTACTCCAGGCGCTGCTTCACAAACCACTGACCACCTCTAGGCGCTTACCCATTGTCTCTTGAGACATGGAGGCCAAAGAAGAACTTCAAACAGGTCATTGACTGCTATAAAATGGTGCACATTTTTCGAGGAAGTTTTTAAAAATTCATTCATGGAATGTGGGCATTTATTGCCTATCCCTAATTGCCCACGAGAAGATGGTGGTGAGCTACTTCCTTGAACCGCTACAGTCCATCTGAGGCAGATACACCCACAGTGCTATTAGGAAGGGAGTTCCAGGATTTTGACCCAGTGACAGTGAAGGCGATATAGTTCCAAGTCAGGATGGTGTGTGACTTGGAGGGGAACTTGCAGGTGGTGGTGTCCCCATGCATTTGCTGCCCTTGTCCTTCTAGTTGATAGAGGTCGCAGGTTTGGAAGGTGCTGTCTAAGGAGCCTTGGTGCATTGCTGCAGTGCATCTTGTAGATGGTACACACTGCTGCCACTGTGCGTCGATGGTGGAGGGAGTGAATGTTTGTAGATGGGGTGCCAATCAAACGGGCTGCTTTGTCCTGGATGGTATCGAGCTTCTTGAGTGTTGTTGGAGCTGCACCCATCCAGACAAGTGGAGAGTATTCCATCACACTCCTGACTTGTGCCTTGTAGATGGTGGACAGGCTTTGGGGAGTCAGGAGAGTTACTCGCTGCAAGATTCCTAGCCACTGACCTGCTCTTGTAGCCACGGTATTTATATGGCTACTCCAGTTCAGTTTCTGGTCAATGGCAGCCCCTAGGATGTTGATAGTGGGGGATTCAGCGATGGTAATGCCATTGAATGTCATGGGGAAATGGTCAGATTCTGTTTTGTTGGAGATGGTCATTGCCTGGCACTTGTGTGGCACGAATGTTACTTGCCACTTATCAGCCCAAGCCTAGATATTGTCCGGGTCTTGCTGCATTTCTACACAGACTGCTTCAGTATCTGAGGAGTCGCGAATGGTGCTGAACATTGTGCAATCATCAGCGAACATCCCCACTTCTGACTTTATGACAGAAGGAAGGTCATTGATGAAGCAGTTGAAGATGGTTGGGCCTAGGACACTACCCTGAGGACCACCTGCAGTGATGTCCTGGAGCTCAGATGATTGACCTCCAACAACCCACAACTATCTTCCTTTGCGCTAGGTATGACCCCAACCAGCAGAGAGTTTTCCCCCTGATTCCCATTGACTTCAGTTTTGCTTGGGCTCCTTGATGCCATACTCGGTCAAACCCTGCCTTGATGTCAAGGGTAGTCACTCTCACCTCACCTCTTGAGTTCAGCTCTTTTGTCCATGTTTGAACCAAAGCTGTACTGAGGTCAGGAACAGAGTGGCCCTGGTGGAACCCAAACTGAGCGTCACTGAGCAGGTTATTGCTAAGCAAGTGCTGCTTGATAGCACTGTTGATGACACCTTCCATCACTTTACTGATGGGGCGGTAATTGGCCGGGTTGGACTTGTCCTGCTTTTTGTGTCCAGGACATACCTGGGCAATTTTCCACATTGCCGGGTGGATGCCAGTGTTGTAGCTGTACTGGAACAGCTTGGCTAGGGGTGCAGCAAGTTCTGGAGCACAGGTCTTCAGTACTATTGCCGGAATATTGTCAGGGCCCATAGCTTTTGCAGTATCCAGTGCCTTCAGTCGTTTCTTGGTATCACGCAGAGTGAATCGAATTGGCTGAAGTCTGGCATCAGTGATGCTGCGGACTTCAGGAGGAGGCCGAGATGGATCATCAACTCAGCACTTCTGGCTGAAGATTGTTGCAAATGCTTCAGCCTTATCTTTAAACCCTCAAGTATTCATACTTGTATTTAATCATTGTCTGATCACAATTAGGAGTATGACAGTTTTTAATTGGGATGTGGGCAAGCCTAATTTTACTCCCAACTTAAATTTAATACTTTGGACAATTGTATTCGACCAGAGAGAGCCAGCATGCATTTGTAAAGAGTAGGCCATGCCTGATGAACCTGACTGAATTTTTTGAAGAGGTGACTGAAGTAGAAATGTCTATGGAGCTTATTTATCTGGACTTCCAGAACACATTCGATTAAGTCCCTCATTAAGAAACTGTTAGCTAAAGTTGAAGCTCATGGAATTGAAGACAAATTAGTGACTTGGTTAAGAAATTGGCTGAGCGGAAGGGACTCGAATTGGCAGGATGCAACTAGTGATGTTCTGCAAGGATCTGTGTTGGGGCCTCAACTATTCACCGTATTTATAAATTACTTAGATGACAGGATAGAAAGCCACATGTCCATGTATGCCAGTGACAAAGATAGGCATCATTGTAAGCAGTGAAGATGGAAGCATAAAATGACAGAGATATTAATAGATTAAGAAAATGGGCAAAACTGTGGCAAATGGATTTCAATGTAAATAAATGTGAGGTCATCCACTTTGGACCTAAAAGGGATATAATGGTACTTTATAATGTTGAAAAGCTAGAAACAGTGGAGGTCCAAAGAAATGTGAGGGTCCAAGTACATAAATCATTAAAATGTCATGGAGAGGTACAGAAAGTAATCAATCAAAAAGGCTAATGGAATGTTGGTCTGTATCTAGAGGACCAAAGTACAAGTGGGTAGAAGTTATGCTACAGCTACATAAAGCCTGGTTAAAATACACCTGCGGTACTGTGAGGATTTCTGGGCACCACACCTTAGGAAGGAAATATTGGCCTTTGAGAGAGCACAGTGTAGATTTACCAAAATGATACCTGGGTTTCAAGGGTTAAATTATGAGGACCGATTACACATCCAAGGGTTACATTCCCTGGAATTTAGAAGGTTAAGGGGTGATCTGATTGAAGTATTTAAGGGGGTAGGAGGGTGGGGGGAAGAGAGAGAGAGGGGGGGGGGGGGAAGAGAGAGAGAGAGAGAGAGAGAGAGAGAGAGAGAGAGAGAGAGAGAAACTATTTCTGCTGGTTGGAGAATATAAGACTAAGGACGTACTCTAAAAATTAGAGCCAGGCTTTTCAGGAGTGAAATTAGGAAACATTTATACATGCAAGGGGTGGTAGAAGTTTGGAACTCTCTTCTGCAAACAGTAGTTGACACTACAACAATTTTTAATTTAAAATCTGAGACTGATAAATTTATTAACCAAAGGTATTAAGGAATATGGGACAAAGGCAGGTATATGGAGTTAGGTAACAGATTAGACATCTCATTGAGTGGCAGAACAGGCTCAAGGAGCTAAATGGCCTACTCCTGTTCCTATGATAAGAATCTAAGCACATTGGGCTGAACACTTCAGTACTGCCAGTAGTCCCACACTGACAAGATGCTTCTGCCTCACCCAAATACTGCTATCAGAGTCCTAAAGTCTACCCAGTGCCAAACAAGGCCCCACTCCACACTTTACTGATGCCAACCTTGTTCAGCAGAAGCTTAAAGAATTACCATTTAAAAACATGAGATTGAGAAACAGACACAACTACATGAGCACGCAATACAACCCCACAGTCAGACAACCACCACGAAATGATAGAAGATAGTCAAGGAAAACAAAGCAGAGTCCCCAGCATAAGTTCAAAACCTGGCTTCCAACACATGTAAATGGTAAATATTATGCAAGTTCACAGTTGAAAGTAACCTAAAACTTGCAATATTCAAATTGAGAAGGAAAAGAAAACATTTCAAAGCAATAGAATGCAGAAAGGGTTAATGGATAGGGGAGTAATAAATTAAAGGAAATCAAAAAATGAAGCCAAGGGAAAATAACTTCTAAAGTTAGCCATGAAACTAAACAGTGCTTTGGTTAACTGATATAGATTACTTATTCTGAACCAAATTCACGTTGACGCATAGCAAAAACAATTATGTCCACATGGAAATTTACTCCAGTTCTTCCCTTGCTCCAAGAAAATAACAATGTCCTATATTGAGTGAAATTTCCCCCTTTTAAATTCACTAACAACTCACTCAAGACATTAAAAATGGCCCTATAGTATGTAATTTTATCTGATAAAAATCTCCCTCCTCCCTATTGTTGGATAATGTGATAAATGTCATTTGCTAATCAGCTAAAGGACAATCTGACAGCAGGATGAGTACAAAGTTACTTATTTCACAATGACTTCACTCTAAAAAGCAATTTAATTTGATTTGATTATGGAATCAAAAAAATATTGGAGCGAATGTCTCAAAACACTTCCCAATTTGCCAGTGAACTAAGGGACAATAAACAAGTTTCCACTGCTTGTATTGCGCTAACCAAAAAAAGTTGCTATTGCACATCCCAGAACAATTCTGCAACCCTTGTTATTGAGAACTTGGGATATTCTGTAGGTTCAGCCAAAGTCACAGGGGAGGGGTGGAAAGAGGAATAGTAGAAATTAATGAACAACAGTATAGTCCATTTGGTAACAGGAAATCTAATTACAAGATAGAAATGATATATGTTTCAAGACAGAATTTCAACAATTTAAACAACTGCTTAAACATAAAACTTATCTATTTATATAAAAAAATTACAGCAATAAAATTCAATCCATCAAAGTATTCAATGTCTGGAGGTCTCAAAGAAAACTAAATGAATCATTGGCATACTTTTAAAAAAATGCAAGAACAGTGGAAATATATCAAACTGAGATAACTGTTTCAAGCAATCATAGACCAAGAAAAAATTCTCTTCAGTGATTTGGCTTTTTGACAAAATGAGACCAAATACTTTTCCAAAAATAGATGTCTGCCACTGGAGACAAAAGGATGTAAATACAGGTGAAATGACCTGAGACGAACTTCAACTTCCGGCTGTTACAGTGCACATTACCAATTTCCTTTAATAGCCTGTAGTGGTGTTTCTGCCAGTGTTGCAGATTCAGAGTCCTTTTTTGTGCTACAACAAGGCTTAAAAAGACGTGGATCAATCAGCACCTCACCAAAACGGCCCTTGTAGATAATGCCACAGCAAACCTTTTGCCTGTATTATAGAAGAAAATAAAAATGAAACATTTGCAGCTTGAACACTGAGTTTTATGTTTCATATTCATGCCATCACTAAGACTGCCTATTTCCACCTTTGTAACATCACCCAATTTCATCCTTGTCTCAGCTCATCTACTACTGAAACCCTCATAGCTTTGTTACCTCTAGTCATGACTATTCCAACACACTCCTGGTTGGTCACTCACATTCTACTCTCCATAAACTTGAGGTTATCCAAAACTCTGCTGCCCATGTCTTAACTCCCTCCAAGTTCGATTCCCCTATCACCCTTGTGCTCGCTGACCTACATTGGCTCCCGGTCAAGCAAGATTTTAAAATTCTCATTCTCAAATCCCTCCATGGCCTTGCCCCTCCCTATCTCCAATTTCCCCCAGCACCACAACCCTCCTCTAATTCTGGCCGCTTGTGCATCCCTGATTTTAATCCCTCCTCCATTAATGGCCACACCTTCAGTTGCCTAGACCCCTCCTTACATATATCTGCCTCGCTTTCCTCCTTTAAGACACTCCTTAAAACCTAACTCTTTGACCCAGCTTTGGTCATTTGACCCAATATCTCCTTTTGTGGCTCAGTGTCATACGTTGTTTTATAATGCTCCTGTAAAGCACCTTGGAATTATTTTAATATTTGTTCATGGGATACGGGTGTTGCTGGCTAGGCTAGCATTTACTGCCCATCCCCAATTGCCCTTGAATTGAGTGACTTGGTAGGCCATTTAAGAGTCAACCATCTAGGCCAGACCAGGTAAGGACAACAGATTTCCTTCCCTGAAGGACAATAGTGAACCAGATGGGTTTTTACAACAATTGACAATGGTTTCATAGTCACCATTAGACTATCTCTTTAACTCCAGATTTATTAATTGAGTTCAAATTTCACCATCTGCGATGGTGGGATTCAAATCCATGTCCCCAGAGCACTAGCCTGGCCTCTCCATTGCTAGTCCAGTGACATTACCAATACTCCACTGTCTCCCCGTATTACATTAAAGGCACTATATAAATATAAGTTGTTGTTGAGCTCCAATTTGCCATTTGACTAACTAGCTACGGATTTCCATTGTAATGTTCAACAGTTAGCAATCTCAAGTAAGCGCATATTGAAATAAATCCACTTTTACTACTTGGAACAGTTCCAAAGAAGGGTCACTGACCCGAAACGTTAACTCTGCTTCTCTTTCCACAGATGCTGCCAGACCTGCTGAGTGGTTCCAGCATTTCTTGTTTTTATTTCAGATTTCCAGCATCCGCAGTATTTTGCTTTTACTACTTGGAGATTGTTTATGTTTCTACACAACAGCAGTTTCATTTGTAAGTTCAGTTGAAGCATCGTAGATGCACCAGCCTACATTGTCTTAGTGTCCTTAGAACCGCATGCCGTGGCAGTTTGCCGATCAGCCCTTAGCACATTTTATACCTGCTGACATCCACTGTAATATTGAACAGTGTGTGCACACAATATCACTTGCTCATTAAGAATGTTTTCTGTAGGTGCATTTACACTGTAGCTACCAGTCTGAGAGCCACTTGCATACACTGCTTGATTTACAATATAAATGAGTGTTTGTATGTGCATGGGTGTGGGGGGGAAGGGAGTGAAAGAGAAAAATAGAAAATAAATTAATTATGTATATACAAAACACACACACACCAGTCCGCATGGACTTGATGGGCCAAATGGCTTCCTTCTGTGCCATAATAACTCTATGACCTCAGCTACAGAGAAGGTAGATTTTGCTTTTCATTGAATCAATGGCTTAAAACCATTGCAAGCATATTTCAACCACCCCAAACAAAATCAGATCATTTTGTTTAGGGTCCGGTAAATAAAACACATTTGTAAACACTCAATTCTGACAATGTACCATTTAAGCACTCAAAAAAGATTAACCCAAACCATGCAGCATTTGTTTGAATTCCAAAGTTAGATTTGAATCGATATTCTTTTTAACTCAAGCATTTTTGTTAGGTTGAGTCTATCAAGGGATATAGGGTTGAGGTACAGATCAGCCATGATTCAACTGATTGGCATTACAGGATTGAGGGGCTGAATGGCCTATTTCTGCTCCTACAGATCACTCTGAAAATCCTGGGCAGTGTGTAAATTCTGCTAGAGGCTAGTCCTCTAGCGATCACAGAAAATCCAAATATTGATTAGTATGGTACCAGAAACAGTTGCCACCCATCAATATATATTTTCAAGTATATTTTTGGCATCTGAAGGGCTAAGTAAGATGTCAGTACTAACAACACTGCAGGAAAAAAGCTATATTTTGACTTGAAATTTTTTCTCATTTGCTTCCACTGCCTGTCACCACCCCCACTCTGCCACCACCTCAGAAAAATTAAAATTTGGCAGACAATTCTCTGCAGAAGGAGGACAACTATCACTATATTATTGCAGGAAAATTTTCACACAGAATATTCCTAACACCATAGAGGTGAAAATTTTAACCTAAAAGATCTGAAGCACAAATAAGTGACCAGTTGTGACTGGTCATGACATGCAATGCATTATAGATGTGTAACAGATGAAAACATGTAATTAGATAAAGACAATTCCTCAAAAACAAATTTTGCATCATTGCTGGCAAGATATTTTTAAATAAACTGTGCACCAAGATGAATTGATTAAAGTAATCAAAACAATAAGCTCACCTCTTCCAATAAGTCAGATCAAGGAATGAGAAGACAGGTTCTAAGGAAAGACTTTTCTGTGTTTCTGTATCTGAGCCTTCATCAGACTGGTTGCTGTGGCTCGGTGATTGGGAAGGAGAAATACTAGATGTTGTGCTATGCGCATCTGAATCTGTGCAATAAAGAACATGCAAATAATTTGATGCTGCCAGAGTTTACAGATGTAGGTCACATAAAAAGTACAAGCAAGAGCAAAAAACATCAAAGAATAAATTAAATATCACAAGATATCCAGGAGGATTTAGGTGAAAACTCTACAGTCGCACATATACATTTCAGTCATAATTTACTTTATCAGCATATGTGGGTGGGAATATATTCTATGTATTATCGTGGTCTACATTTTGAAACAAGATTTCCTTGAAGAAGGAAGATAAAAAGAAAAACAACTTTATATTAAAGACAAGATTTTTTAGGGATGGAAAGGGAAGTGTAGTGGGCCTCTCTCAGTTATTCCCAAATCTCTCACTGTCTAGGTCAGAGAAATAGCCAGAGAACAAAACAGGCAGAATTTCCACAGGTAACTGAGGACTCTGTGCCATATGCGATTCAGTTTTAAACCATAACTTCCAAAAAAAACCTCAATTTTTAAAATGGTGCAATTATAAAAGCAGATGCCACAGGTGGTTTACAATTCACTACACATCACGCTATATGATTGTTTGATTTTTCAATTCTGACACAGAGGAAGTATCACTGTTATTTCAAACACAAGGGTCCAGCAGCCAACTAAGGCAGATATACTCAAGGAGAACTTCTGCATTTGAATTAAAATGGAAAATGCTGGAAATACTCAGCAGGTCAGGCAGCATCTGTGGAGAAAGAAGCAGAGTTAACATTTCAGGTCTGTGATCTTTCATTAGAACACACTTGCCATTACTGCCAGATTTAATTTTCTTAGGTGTGTTCGGATGAAAGAAAGGTCATTGACCTGAAACGTTAACTCTGCTTCTCTCTCCACAGATGCAGTCTGACCTGCTGAGTACTTCCAGCACTTTCTGTTTTTATTGCAGATTTCCAGTATCTGCAGTATTTTGCTTTTATTTCTGCATTTGAATAATCCTTTAAGAGACAGAACCATGGACATACACACATTCCTATTTCAAATACGGCATTTTTAATTGGTAAGTCAAAAGTCATGCATTATCTTTCAAAACATTCAAATTAGGTTGGGGGACAGCACATACATAAAGCAGTCACTAGCAACTAATAGCCACAAAAAGCCTTACTCTGTCGCTTCAGCTTTTGTTGGAGTCTCCTCAATTTGTTTTTCTTTTTGCCATCACTGCCAGATTTAATTTTCTTAGGTTTTACAAGTGTTTTAAGACCTGGACCAGCTCGTGCATCGACCACCTGAGACGGGAACAAAAAATCGTTGCTTGCAGATATTAAATAAATTGATTAGGTCCTGCTTCAACAGGTTAAAAAAAACTGAAAAGTAGATCTGTCCAACTAGCATGCCAGTAGCAACCACAGAAATATTTAGATTTCACATGTATCACTTCACTAATAACATGTAGTTGCGTAAAGCTTTCCTGCTATTAGGCAGCATAGCTTAGGCTTTGCAACCCATATGACAGCACGTCCAAATTACAGGGTCACAGGACACAAGCACATACATTAGTGCACTCACACAGCATCACAGTGCTATTGGACAACTGCTCTCCTGCAATTTATAGTCCCATGGTGCTTTTCTGGCCCGGTCAGCTCTCTTCAACCATACAAAAATGGAAAGCTATTTCACTGAATGACCCATCAGTAACCAGATAAATTCAAACACCAAAGCGTAATGAATTCCGCTTTAGGTGAGGGACGGTTTCAAATCCAAATGCTCTGACCATCAAAACCACTAAAATACATATGAAGCACATGACAGTTTACTGGCATAAAATATTCTCTATAATTAAAATTCTACAACTAAACTAAAAAGTCATACATATAACATAAATGAAAATCTTTAGGTTGTCCTAAAAGCATTTTACAAGTCACAAGAGCCAATTACTGTCTCACAAGGAAAGGTGACGTTATGAATACTCCTGATGCACAGGAATTAACTCCTCTTCAGATAAGACAAAAAATGGCATAAGGAGAATGTATCACAGTCCATGTCAAGTACTTGGATATTTGTTAATATGTAGATTCTTAGAGGTATCTGGCTCACACTTACATGACTCCAGTTCTTTTTGGATCCAACAGGAAGTTTCTTCCATCTCTTCACCAAAAGAACACATGCATTACAGATATCTCCTGCACGTGCCTCTATCAAACTGTATGAAAGCAAAGAAACACATTTTAATTTACACACTTGCTACCTACTTTTAAGAACTACATTATATGTTAAATAAGGGGCCCACCGTTATCTGGTGCAGTGTTTTTGGTACTGGTTTTTTCAAATTAAAAAAGCTATTAGTTGCACGAGATTAAATGTGTCCATTTAAAAATAATGAACTTCCAACAGCTGTTCCATCTACAATGAACACTTCTGCAACACCTAGCACACATTTCTACACTAAGATAGCTAGCTTTCATTGTCTTTCATTCGTTCTGATCCTTTAACAGCTCTTTGAAAGTTCATGTCAAAATATATTTTTCAGCACATCCCAACCCTCAATGTTTACAAAAGATTTTCCCCAGTTAAATGCTATCCCACAATATAGCCTCTAGCAAAAGGAAACAGTTTTAAGTCCCAAGCACAGCTGAGAGAGTCAAGTGTGGCTTATGTGAAATGAAAAGGACCCTAGTTGAACAGCAAAAGGTACCATAAAACATCCAATACCAAGATTCTCTGGCCATGTGAGGACTGACATAGGAACATAGGAGCAGGAGTAGGCCATTCAGCCCATTAAGCCTGCTTCGCCATTCAATTAGATCATGGCTAATCACAACTTTCATTTTCACTTCTTTTACAAAGGTATGTTGAACCCACTAGATAGTTCTTGTATTATTCTAAACATGTTCCAATTATGTGGCACACAAAACTTCTAATTTCATTGTCATAGTTGAAAGTCTCAGCGACAGCTGCTCAGTTCTGTTAAAGCCACTCCTGTTAACAGCCCCTAATTAATTATCTTCTCTCGAGTTGAGTCTCCCCGCATTGAGCACCATCTATGCCCACAAGGAGTGGAATTCCGTTCCCAGTTATCCACTAACCACTCCCTTAACTACTAATAGCACTACAATGGCCCAGGGGCAAAACAGAATTTTCCTCGGTGCCTATGAAGAATACGCTCCATTAAGAATGGTACTGTATCTTTTCGTAGTGTTCATGTGAAAATTCCAAGACTTTGGGGATCAGGTTAATTTCAGGCCCTATCCACTTCTTGACTGAATTTTTATTGACAACTATTCAAATCTATTTCAAGCGTCTGATTATTGAAGCGAACACTGCAAAATGTTTTTCTATATGTGGGATCGGTTGGCTTCGATTAGATTTCAGTCCTGCCCATCTTCATAATTGTTAATTGCCCCATTAACAGGTTTCCGATTAGGTCTCCTTGGCCAGATAGTACTGAAATTTTAAAGTATCATAAACAGTGCGCCAGTTATTTTAAAAGCCTACGATGTTTGATTTCTGCAACGACAATTAAGGAAGTGGACTCAAGGACTCAATAGCGAAAGCTCTTCCGCAACTGGCTACTAAATGCAATGTGGGTGATCGGGGGGTGGGGGGAGACAGAGAAAAGGAGAAACACTTTTCGCCTCTTACCCAAAACAAAGTTTAAAGCTTTCCTCATATCGTCTGCTGTCAGTGAAACGGGAGCTGGAAGATTTGGTTTTGCAAATACAACAACCTTCCAAGCTCCGATAGATTTTGGATTTATGGAAACCGAACATCGTCTTTCACCGTTCTGTTTAAAACAAAACACAATGTCAATCCATGCGGATTCGACTTTTCAAAAAAATGTAACATTATGAAGTCAGCCCCCGTTATCAGTGTACACGTTTAGTGGTCCCAAGTTTTACTGTACTCATGTTAGAGGTTTTTAGACAACGAAGTAACATGTTTGCTATAACTATTTAGGTATAGCACTGGTTTTAAGTTTCACATCAGTGTGTGAAATCAGATTTCTTCACAGTTCACAACATGACTTAACAGTAAAAGGTAGTAAGTAGATTTTAGCCAACGGCCCCTACTTCAGCATGTGAGCGGACGTGCAAAAAAATTAAAATCGTTCATGAATTCTCAACACTTCTATTTTGCAACAGGAAAAAAAAAATCACTACAATCGGAAAGGACACAGTTTAGTTCGTCCCCATATACAAACCTTGCGACATCACATGCTCGGTGCAAAGTGACCTATTTTTACACAATGTGTCCAAATGGCAACAGCCAGACACAACAGAACAGCCGACAACTCCAACACAAAGACATAATAAAAGCAAAATACTGCAGATGCTGAAAATCTGAAATAAAAATCCTCTCCACAGATGCTGCCAGACCTGCTGAGTATTTCCTGCATTTCTTGTTTTTATTCCATCACAAAGACATCCTGGCTGCTCCAGATGAATGTCAGAGACCGGAATTAAAATCATCCAACTACATTAATTCTGATCGCCCTTACCGACAATAACGATCACCGTTATCTAACAATGATACCAGGCACACTGGCTGGGATTCGCCTTGATTTGTGCCATCGTGTTGCTCGCCTCAATGCAGTCAGAACAAGGGCCACACACGTTTGCGCTCTCTCTCCATTGAGCGTGGTGCGCTCTGCCCTCGCAGAAAAATGACCGAAAAGCGGTATTTCTTGAAAGCGAGCAACACAATCGGGTTATATCAACATCCAGAAGAAAAAAAGACGCATTTAATATAATTCTGTACCTGCGGTCTCGGACCATAAAAATAGCACCAACACGTTGTGATGAATGGATTCGAAACAATAAACTTCAGACCGTACCAAATGCAGACCGACTTGGTAAACAGTCGGCAGAAGCCGATGTTTCTGAAGTTAGTTTTGCCGATGGGACAATGTGGATCTCCGCCACAATGTAACGCGTGCGGATATCCGAGTGCCTGCAACGCAACAGCCTGGAAACTGAAAGTTGTGGCGTTCACTGCAGACACATTGTAGACTTTCTGTGAAATAGCAGCATTTCCCTCCCCTCCCCCTCATGTTCAACGGGTCGTCAACGCCATCAGTGCGGAGACCACAGATAAAAGTCTCAACCATTTTTTTGAAAAAAAACATTTAAACCGACTGCGGCAACTCTGCAAACCCTTCTCACATTCGCTCGCAATATTTAGTTTAAAAATACATACATGATTTATGATTTACCTCTCGCTGTCACTGCTTTGTATCCAAGACGCCTCAGTGCAGTGACCCACGAAAATGGGAGGTACTCTTTGAGACAGTATTAACACAGAATTACAGGGAGGAATGCAGTGAGAAAGAGAACTCAGACTCTTGATATTATATTAATAGACAATATTTTGAGCTTCCTTAGCGACAGTGGCCCCGAAAGGGAGAAAAATAATCAAACCACCCACACGCGCTCCTATTGCGTCTCAATTTAAATACCTTTCCTTTTTCCCTCCCAACGTGGAATATACACTTATTTTAAATTTACAAAAATGTAAAGTTAGACCATGCACAACTCCACAGCACCAAAGTGCAGTTTATAATTTTAAGTACAATATTATGTTTCCGAAAAGGAAAACTTGTAAATATTTGAAAACAAAGCAAGTGTACTCACCAAGCAAACTAAACGTCGGTAAACCTCGTTGTCATCCTACGACTGGATTGAGCATGTTTACTACTCATTCAGCATATAGCTGTAATTTAGCATACTATTTACATATGAAAGCATTCATTATCATAAGGCACCCTTCGCCATTTATGGGCATCGGTCCCCGGTCTCTGCAATGGAGCATATTGGGATTTGCAGTCTGTTGTAGGTGAGATTCCTGGGGTAAAAACACAAACCGCGCCAAATGTCTAAACTCCAAATACCAGCGCTGCCCGGGGGGGGGTGGAATCTGAAATGTCATGGCGTAAAATGGTGATAATCTCTTTCTTTGCCTTCATAAAACTGATTATTGTTACTGATTATTAGTGTTGTTAAAACGAGGTGTCATGTTGCGGATTAGTTTGTGAACTGCAAAGGACTCCCCATGATTTTTTCGTTCATGATTGTTTTCCATGCCCATGACCCGACGTAACAGCACGCAAGCTACGTGCACGTTTAAAGGTAGACTTGTGTAAAACATCAGATCGCTGTAAATTTGTGCGCTTCTGGCAAATATGAACCGTGCAGAGAGTATTTTAGATCTGAATTTAAGTGAAATTATTTGAAAGCTTTGAATCTTGTTCTGCATTTACACAACAATGTGGTTGTAAAAATGGAAAAGTTTCTCCATCGTGTGTTGTGTTCCAATGCTTTTCAAAACAAAGAAAACGTGTCGTTGGGAACAGTTGCTGAGCGAAAATGCACCACTGTAAACCGTCAGTTTAAAATTCTAAAAAGCGTGCATTTAAAAAGGTAACAGTCCGAACTTCTTCGAGGTTTTCTTTCGTGAACACATTTTTATAAAAAAAAACAGCCACACATTCTACAGCGGATGTGCATTTAGAGTATGAAATATTTAAATACAGTTTAGATTCAAGTCAAGGTTGCGATGGTTTTTTATGTATAAAAATGGGTTTACGAAAGAAAACCTCGAAGTAGTTCGGACTGTTAACTTTTTAAATAAATTCCGAGATGTTTTGAACGATTAAATAAGCGTGATATTCTGCACAAACCAGGGATCCATTAGCCAACAGACTAAAGCAAAAGTACTAATGAGGAAATAAAATATTTTCGCTTTTAATTGCAAAATTATAGTAAAGGCGAAGAAAGAGTGCCTACTTCGGTAGACATTAGTCTTTCTCCTATGAAGACACCGCTCGGGTGTTCCAGTTACCGGGGACACTCTTCGGGAAGATTCTTGGAGAGGAACAATATATTTACTTTCAGTTAGTGATATGAGATCAGTAAATCTGAGTAATCGTCCACCCTTCCCCAGTGACCTGTCTGCTCAGTAACTTAAGAAAGGGAAGCAGTGGTTAGGTCACAATTAGGGCACACCATTACAAAAAGGCCATTAAAGTCATAGGGAGCAGACGGTATAACTCACCCGGATCATGCCAGGGATGGAAAACTAGTTGTGACTTGAGATACCTGGATAATTTCTATTAGAACAGAGAAGGCTAAGAGGAGAATAATAAACGTTTTCTTTTAAATTCTGAACAATTTTGTTAGAGTGAATACGTCAGCTACAGGAGAAATGCCGCGAACAACAGATGCCCCCTTACGTTGCTTTCATTGATCTCACCAAAGCCTTTGACCTCGTCAGCAGACGTGGTCTCTTCAGACTACTAGAAAAGATCGGATGTCCACCAAAGCTACTAAGTATCATCACCTCATTCCATGACAATATGAAAGGCACAATTCAGCATAGCGGCACCTCATCAGATCCCTTTCCTATCCTGAGTGGCATGAAACAGGGCTGTGTTCTCGCACCTACACTGTTTGGGATTTTCTTCTCCCGGCTGCTCTCACATGCGTTCCAGTCTTCAGAAGAAGGAATTTTCCTCCACACAAGATCAGGTGGCAGGTTGTTCAACCTTGCCCGTCTAAGAGCGAAGACCAAAGTACGGAAAGTCCTCATCAGGGAACTCCTCTTTGCTGACGATGCTGCATTAACATCTCACACTGAAGACTGTCTGCAGAGTCTCATCGACAGGTTTGCGGCTGCCTGCAACGAATTTGGCCTAACCATCAGCCTCAAGAAAACGAACATCATGGGACAGGACGTCAGAAATGCTCCATCCATCAATATCGGCGACCACGCTCTGGAAGTGGTTCAAGAGTTCACCTACCTAGGCTCAACTATCACCAGTAACCTGTCTCTCGATGCAGAAATCAACAAGCGCATGGGAAAGGCTTCCACTGCTATGTCCAGACTGGCCAAGAGAGTGTGGGAAAATGGCGCACTGACATGGAACACAAAAGTTCGAGTGTATCAAGCCTGTGTCCTCAGTAACTTGCTCTACGGCAGCGAGGCCTGGACAACGTATGTCAGCCAAGAGCGACGTCTCAATTCATTCCATCTTCGCTGCCTCCGGAGAATCCTTGGCATCAGGTGGCAGGACCGCAACTCCAACACAGAAGTCCTCGAGGCGGCCAACATCCCCAGCTTATACACACTACTGAGTCAGCGGCACTTGAGATGGCTTGGCCATGTGACCCACATGGAAGATGGCAGGATCCCTAAGGACACATTGTACAGCGAGCTTGCCACTGGTATCAGACCTACCGGCTGTCCATGTCTCCGCTTTAAAGCCATCTGCAAACGCGACATGAAGTCCTGAAACATTGATCACAAGTCGTGGGAGTCAGTTGCCAGCGATTGCCAGAGGTGGCGGGCAGCCATAAGGGCGGGGCTAAAGTGTGGTGAGTCGAAGAGACTTAGCAGTTGGCAGGAAAAAAGACAGAAGCACAAGGGGTGAGCCAACTGTGTAACAGCCCCGACAACCAATTCTATCTGCAGCACCTGTGGAAGAGTCTGTCACTCGAGTATTGGCCTTTATAGCCACTTCAGGCGCTGCTCCACAAACCACTGACCACCTCCAGGCGCTTACCCATTGTCTCCCGAAACAAGGAGGCCAAAGAAGAATAGGGAAACACGATTTCCTCTGATTGGAAAATTCGTGATCAGGGAATTTACCATTGTCATGGAGAGGTTAGGAGAAATTTCTTAACACAAAGTGTTGTTGGAGTCTGGAATGCTTTGCCACAGAGAGTGGTGGAAGCAGATATCATTGTATCTTTTAAGGGAAAGTTGGATAAATATTTGAAGTAAAGGATGTTCATGAGCTATAGGAAAAGAGCGGAGCAGTAAGTTTAGTTTGGATTACTATGGCAAAAACCTAACATGGCTGAGTGGTCTGTGTTGTCAACTTCTATGGTTTAAATGTCTTAGACATGCTACATTAAAGGCATTATATAAATTGAAGTTGTTATTGTTGATTCTATAGTTAATTTTGATCCCTCCAAAAAGAATAGATTTATATAACTTCTGAGTGAGTGAACATTTATGATATTTGAATTGATTCAGGGAGATGTACAAACATCAGTAAAACCAAGATCCTCTTATTTCTTTTAAGTTTATGGCCGATAATCTGAAATATATGGCAACATTTCACAGAAAGGTTTAAATATTGCCCCAAAATTCAAGTTGGTGACTTGTGTGGAATTTGTGCCAATGTATCTGGAGCTGTGCTCAATGGCACACTAAAGAGCTGAGTCCACGGAATTTTGGGTCAGCCTATTCGCATATCTATTGGCGGATTTCCAGCACAAATCCCCTGTGAAACGGAAGTGATGAACTGATGCTTGGACATTAGAGCGCAGTCTTTAAAAAGCCAGGTCTAGCAGAAGAGTGCAGTGGTATGCAATCTTCAGCCAGGCTTGGCTTAAGTATCATCTCAGAAATTGGCATTCCACAATCTTTAGATATTGGGAAGACCGAAGCCATTGTCTTTGGTCCCTGCTGCAAATACTGTTCCCTAGCTACTCACTCCACCTCTCTCCTTGGCAATTGTCTGAGGCTGAATAAGACTGCTTTTTTTTATTCCTTCGTGGGATGTGAGCATCGCTGGCAAGGCCAGCATTTGTTATCCATCCCTAATTGCACTTGAGAAGGTGGTGGTGAGCCGCCTTCTTGAACCGCTGCAGTCCATCTGGTGTAGATACACCAACAATGCTGTTAGGAAGGGAGTTCCAGGTTATTATTCCAGCAATAGTGAAGGAACGGGATATAGTTCCAAAGTCAGGATGTGGCTTCGAGGGGAACTTGCAGGTGGTTGTGTTCCCATGCATCTGCTGTCCTTGTAGAGGTCATGGGTTTGGAGGGTGCTGTCGAAGGAGGCTTGGTAAGTGGCAGTGCATCTTGTAGATGGTACACACTGCTGCCACTATGCATCGGTGGTGGAGGGAGTGAATGTTGAAGGTGGTGGATGGGATGCCAATCAAGCGGGCTGCTTTGTCCTGGATGATGTCGAGCTACTTGAGTGTTGTTGGAGCTGCACCCATCTAGGCAAGTGGAGAGTATTGCATCACACTCTTTATTTCAGTCTTGTAGATAGTGAACAGGCTTCAGAGAGTCAGGAGGTGAGTTACTCACCACAGAATTCCCAGCCTCTGACCAGTTCTTGTAGCCATAGTATTTATATGGCTGGTCCAGTTAAGTTTCTGGTCAATGGTATCCCCCAGGATGTTGATGGTAATGCCACTGAATGTCAAGGAGAGATGGTTAAATTCTCTTTTGTTTGAGATGGTCATTGTCTGGCTCTTGTGTAGCATGAATGTTACTTTCCACTTATCAGCCCAAGCCTAAATGTTGTCCAGGTCTTGCTGCATGTGGACATGGATTGCTTCAGTACTTGAGGAGTCGTGAATGATGCTGTAACCTTGGTGTCATAGTTGACCTTGAGATGAGCTTCTGACCACATATCCACACCATCACAAAGGCAGCATATCACCACCACCATAACATCGCCCAACTTTGCCCCTGCCTCAGCTCATCTGCTGCTGAAACCCTTATCTAAGCCTTTGTTAAATCTAGACTTGACAATTGCAACGCACTCCTGGCCAGCCTCCTACATTCTACCTGCTGTAAATTAGTCATCCAAAACTCTGCTGTCCATGTCCTTACTCGTAGCCATTCCCTTTCACCCATCACCCCCCTGTGCTGTCGGGTCTACTTTGGTTCCCGGCGTATCAATGCCTCAATTTTAAAATTCTCATCCTTGTTTTCAAATCCCTCCGTGACCTCACCCCTCCTCATCTCAGTAATCTCTTCCAGCTGCACAACTCTCTGAGATATCTGCGCTCCTCTAATTCTGGCCTCTTGAGCAACCCAGATTTTAATTGCTCCACCATTGGCGGCTGTGCCTTCAGCTACCTTGACCCTAAGCTCTGGAATTTTCTCTCTAATCTTCTCTACTTCTCTACGATCTTTTAAGATGCTCCTTAAAATTTATCTCTTTGAGAACGCCTTTGACCATCTGCCCTAATATTGCCTTATAAGGCACAGTGTCAAATGTTGCTGAATAATGCCCCTGTAAAGCACCTTGGGACATTTCATTACATTGCTGGCGCTATATAAATACAAGTTGTTCATGTGATGTGGAGAACTTCATGATGCACTGAGCGTAAGTGGGCAGGAGCAAGTTTAGAAGGAGAGGATAGCTCTCAGGTGAATTTGTATCCTAGTCCTGCTGTAGAAGGCAAAGCTGATGTCTTCCCAGGCCCAGCTTTCAAAAGATGAGTATTAGTTGCTTCAGTGGACTACTTGTGAGGTGGCTACAAAACATGACAGAGAATGTGGAGGACCCTGCTTTCGACTTGTGTGCAACAATCATGTATGACATCAAGCCACTACCAAGGAACATGTAGTGATCTTTTATGCAGACTGCAGTTGGACCAGATATCAAGTTGATTTTGGCGTCAGTGGCATCTGTCAGTGATATACATACTGAGGTCATGCATGCTTTGGATCCAACATTTCCTCGAACTTAGTAAGCTTGAAAAAGATTTGAGGATTCCAAGCCATCGCAGCACTCCCACAGATCAGTGGGCGTGTTAGGCACTATTCCAATCAAGAGGCAGTGGCAATATGGGAGAGGAGTATGTTGGTTTGTCTCAGGATGACAGCATGCAGAGTCCCGCAGGTACATCCTTGTCCAGTGCCAATCATTGTGCTGCGAAGCAAGTTGCACCAAATTTCCCTGGCAGTGGTCAAGGTGCCACAGGCTGTAGCCGGGCCTTCTCCAGTTCAAGCTACTTGAGGTCATCGACTACAGTCATCTCCAGTCCTTTCATTGGAAGCTGTTACGACTGAGGCGGGAGGAGTGCACTGTTTAGTCTAGTTCCACTTCTCCACAGGTCACAACATATATTGAAATGTTTTACCACTTACCGATACAGTCAATCATAAGACTATATTTTTATACCAGAATAAAACACACCAACCAGGTTTCTTTAATAAGCAACAAAGTTATCAGTTTATTATAAAACAAGTTTTAACCAATAATGAAGTAAAGCATAAACACACAGATTGAAATATTAAATTTCCCTTTTTACCTTAGCCCCTCACAGTCACTCACACACATACACCGGTTAACCGGAAAAATAGAGGGATTTTTATTTTTAGAGCTCTATACAGACAAAAAAAAACTTGGACTGAACACTTGCTCATTCTTGAAGAAACAGCAGTTGTTCCAAAACTGGCATACAGTCTGGCCTCTGAATGCACTTAGACGAGTCACTGGGATCTTTAAGAACAGTTCTTTTCAGGCAGCTTTGAGAATTAAATTAGTAGGCTTTTCTTCAAAGACAGGAGATGAGATGAATTGGCATGGTGGACTTCTCAGTGTATTTTAGAGAGGTACTAGAAAGCTGAGCTGGGTTGTGGTCTTCTCTCCTTCCTTGGAAATTCTCTTCTCTCCTTGGAAGTTCTCTCCCTTTTTATACAGTTCAACCCTAACTCAGAACAATTCAAAAATGAAACCGACAACCTTTTGACCTCCATCAGTCTTGACCTGTCACTTCTTTGTAAACATCTTCTCCAGATGTCCAAAGTTCTCTGTTGTTTATTGATCTGGAAGTAGGGTGGTTTCTGAGAAAGGTTTGTTGTTGTTGCTAGAAGTCAAGTGCTTTCCTCACAAGACCTTTCAGTACCCCTTTTAAAAAACATTTCCAGGGACTGTTTTTTCAAAGTCAAGTGGCCTTTACATGACCCCCTTTGAAAACTGCGAAGTTTAACATTTCTTCAATCTTTCAAAAATGAATCTTCAAAAAATATATTGAACAAAACACGGAGGCACTTTCATAACAAAGCCCATCAGCTTTCTACATCCCAAATTGATGCCATTCAGGAAGAAGTTCATAGGAATACTAGAGCTGCATCAAGTTCCGTTCACCCACCACCCCTGTGCTCCCTGATTTATATTAGCTCCTGGTCCAACAATGCCTCAATTTTAGAATTCTCATCCTTGGCCTCACTCCTCCCTATCTCTGTAACCTCCTCCAGTCCTACAACCCTCAGAGGACTCTGCACCCCTCCAGATCTGGGCTCTTGCACATCCCCCATTTTAATTGCTCCACCATTGGCAGCCAAGCCTTCAGCTGCCTAGGTCCCAAGCTCTGGAATTTCCTCCCTAAAGCTCTCAAACTCTCTCTTCTCCTTTAAGATGCTACTTAATCCTACCTTTTTGACAAAGCTTTTGATCACCTGTGCTAAGATGTTCTCACATGGCTTCGTGACAAATTTTGTTTGTTATCACTCCTGTGAAGCCCCTTGGGATGGTTTACTATGTAAAAGCTTCACATAAGTGTGAGTTGTTGTAGAACAGGTAGAAGAGCACTAAAGCAGGCACTATGGGCTTGCACTAGGGCGAACAGTAGTTAATGATAGGTGTAAAGATCACTGTAAATTAAATTTTTTTTTCAAAATTCTTCTGTGCAGCATTTATTTGGAGTGTTGCGATCAAGTGTGGAGGAGTCCCAAGCCTCCCCTCTTGTCCTTCCCCTTGTTTGACCACAACAGAGTTTATTCCTTTTTAAACAGTGGATGTGCTTACCATTTCAGTGAATGTTTAACTTTTTACCTTTATTGTGATCATAAAAGAACCAATCGGACAGGTTTTCTTGAGTTTAAACAAGAAAGGTGAGTTTATTGTACTTAACCAAAAACACAATCTAAGTAAAATAATAAACTATGCTACACTTTCACTCACACACACCGACACACACACACAAGAATCACACACACAAACAGATTACAGAGTGGAGGGGAATAGTGTTTGGAATAGAGTTTGGATCAAAAAAAAATATACAGTCTGTGGTGTCTGTTAATTCAGTTGTCTTCAGGATTAATCTGGAGTTCTGAAGTTCTTGGTTGGTAAATGTTCTTGGAGACAGTGGAGCACGTGGTCTTCTTCCCAGGGGCCTTTGTCTTGGATCTTTTTCAGCCAGCAGGCAAGCTTCGAACACCCCAAGGCCACCTGGAGAGGAAGAGGAATTCTGCACCTGTCAAGTCGCAGGAGCTTGTCCCTTTGTAGAAAGAGACTGCTGGTTTTTCACAGTTGAAGAAGCGGTAACAGGATAGTCCAGTGTCCTTGTTTTCAATTTAATTCGATTCAAGTCTAGGAATTCCCAATCTCTCTCGGGTTCCATTGTTTCAATGTTTACCCCGGAGGGGTTTATTTTCCACTGTTAATGTTCCAAGATGGCTTTGAGTGTTTTGCCATTAGAAGTGAAGCTGTTAGCTGATTCCAAATTCATGAGGCATTGTTCTAATGGTGGCTAGCTCAGACATCTGTCTCTCCTTTGCTACCTTGATGTGTATGGTGATGGGTATGCAAATGGTGGAAGCCAGTTTTAGCTGCAGTGACTTTTATCAGTTTTTTTCTGTCTCTTGTTTTCAAAAGATTAATCCAAGTTTCCAACCGATGGATTAAAAAATCCTCATTTGGCATAGCATGTTTTCTTTACAGGAGTACATTTGATAGCCACCCAATATGTTTTGTCTGAAAGCCTCATGCTTGTGTTTAGGTTCACTGAAGTCCTAAAGTTGTGGAAGGATTGGGATTGATGTTGGTGCAGGACAATTGTATGTTTTCAGCCAAAGTCCTCCTCTATGAGCTGCTGTCAAAGAGTTTGTTCAACTGGCAGTATAGGTGGGCCTTGTTCTTCCTCAGTGTCTTCCTTTTGTACATACCCCTCCATCTCCATGTCTTCCTTTGCAGCAGGCTTGGTGGATTCACCCCTCTGGCTGGCAAAGTTGTACAGCTGGCAGCAATGAGCCTTGAGCCTCTTTGGGGGCAAAACTCCAGAACTTTTTCAAATCAATCTAGACAACGGAAGCATTGCATCTGGGCTCGGATTTCTGAAAGATATCATTGGCCATGTTTGGAGAGAATAGCCTTTGTCCCTAAGCAGCCAGCCTCTGACAGAATGCTGAGGGTGAAAGAAAGGGTAGATGGAGGATGGGCACAGAATGAAGATATCAAGGCAGCTACCAGGAAACCTGGCACATACTTGCATGATGCTCTACATGTTTTCACACAATAATTGGCCTGAGCAATGCAACCTAAAACCTTAGTTGTCTCCTGTATCACCAACCTCACACTCCTTGTGCATCTTTTAATAAATTGTCAGTGATTACTGGCAGGTCTCTTTCTTGATCTGTTCACTTTAATGGGTAACCCTGCAAAGCATAAACAGGCTTGGAGTTTCCACATTGAAGGACATCTAACACAATAGGAGCAGTTTCACAAACTTATGTTAAATTGGCCTGTAGTCTATTGATTTGGTCTGAATTACTATCCCCTCTGTATAATTGCATGTCATTGGTGAATTTACAAATTGTATAAATTCCATCCAAATCATTAATGAGGTTGATGTACAGCAATGGCCCCAAAACAGATCCTTGTGGAATGCCACACATGGCTAAGCTCCATTCAGATTTAGTCCCATTAATGACAACACTCTGTCTATAAGATTTAAAGTAATTACCTATTCTACATCATATTCTTTTTATAATTCCATAGGATTTCATTTCCTCCCATAGCCTTCCATACAGCACTTAATCAAAAGTCTTTTAGAATCTCTTGGACTGAATTTTACGATTGTGCCCCAATCGTGGTGGTGCGCTTTGAAGATGGCGGTCCACCCACGCAGATTGCCTGTTGCCGAGCCCCCGCTATATTAATCGTGACAGCTCATTAGTATCACGGCGACATGCCACCACCTCCCTCCCCCATTCCCCCCCCCCCCCCAATATTATGTGGCGGAAGGCGGGACTCTTTAATAGTGAGGTAAGTATTTATTTGGCAGCTGTCAGATAGGGCCCCGGCACCTGCTACACAGCTGAGCCAATGTCCACATACTTATTCTACTTTGTCCCAGTGTCCTCTGAAGTTGCAATCCTCTTCTTCTGCTTAAGTGTAACATTCCTTCTTGTAGGTGTGTTGCACCTGGGTGAATAATCTTAATTTTGCACATACCAGAATGTGAGACTGAATTGTATCATAAAAGGCAAATACACTATCAAAAATAAAAGCATTATTTAAGAATATCTATATACTATGTGATTTTACTTTCCTGAATGTGAAAAGCCGCAGACTAATATGCATTTGGAATCTGTATTTACTTCTCTATTAACTGTTACGTGAAAAGACATGTAACTTGAATTAAAAGTACTTCTTAAAGAACCAGGAAAATATGTTTATATTCCAGCTGCATTGCAAACCAGTAATGTTACAGCAAAAATTATGATCAGCCACTGCAGAAGCAAAGTGTATGTGAACGTGTCAATCTGTCATAGATGAAAAACCAGGATGACAGCACAGATTTCCTCACTAGTCCTGCATTAGTTTTCAAACATGTGCAAGAAAAACCTTGCAGCCAGAAGTCAGAGCAGTTACACTGTGGAATCACCTTTGCATTTAAAGGACCAGAGCAGAAACCGAAGATGGAAGAGGGGTGTTCTAGGGTGGCCCCACGGTTCAGTGATGCCTCCCTGCTCACTCTCCTCCAGGCTGCGGGCAAGGCAGGAGTTCCTTTTCCCCAGCGATGGTAAGAAGAGGCCTTCCCGCCTGACCAAGGCAGCCTGGCTGGAGGTGGCAAAGGAGGTGAGTAGCTGTGGGGTCATCCAGCGTGAAAAGCTGCAATGCCGAAAGGGGTTGAACAATCATTCCTCCAGACAGCCGGGGCGCTCCAGGCCTCGTGCACACAGAGTATGACTGCCAAAGTCACCCACAGTCACAGGGCAATCTGATCAGCAGCCTTCCTCCAGTCAGGCTGCTAGCGCAGAAGTGGCACCGCAAAGGAGCACCTGCAAGCGTTTCCCCAAAACCATCGTGACACAAATGGGTCTTCATGGGTGACACAACTGTAAAAAGTTCAATCTCTAAATCTTCTTCACGAACATGTGTTGCTTTTATTGTGTGAATGAAGTGTGCCAGCATGTATCGATCGTGCCTCCTCTCATTGCATCATTGGCCTTTCAGAACTGTCAATGTATGGAATAACATCATTATCATGCCAGTATTACTCATGTGTGTCCCCATGGATTCAGTAATAATGGCTCAGTGTGCTGCTGCCAGTAATGGTGAACGCAAAGATGTTGCAGATGCGGACTGCTGCACAACAGGTGAAGGAGGGTGCTGTATGGCTTGCAGAGCCTACGGTGCTTCCTATGGCATGGAGAACCTTTGATCAATAAGGCATTGTCGTGCAGCTCTTGCTTGCTGCTTACCCTGCATGCGGCGCCTGGATGCTCCCGATCCTCCCGTGCGCATTTCCTGCTGTAAGTCCTCAGCGTCTGAGGAGGAGTCCTGCTCACATCTGTCCTCATCCTGCAAGGCCTCCCCCCTATTGAGTGCGTAGTTGTGCAGAGCACAGCAAACAGCAATGATATGAGCTACCCTTTCCAGCTTGTACTGCAGGGCACCACCCGATCTATCAGGGCAGCAGAAGCGCATTTTCAGCATGCCGATCGCCTGCTCAATGGTGGCTCCTGTAGCTCCGTGACTGGTGTTGTATCGCTCTTCTGCAGCAGTGTTGGGGTGTCTCACTGGTGTCAGGAGCCCTTGTCTCGAAGAAGCCGTCCCTCCATCTGAGCCAATTCAGTATGCGGCAGCAGCAGCTGGGACTGGCGCAGGATGAAAGCATCATGGCAGCTGCCTAAAAAGCGGGCACAGATTTGCATACAGTGGTTATGGTGATCACATACTAACTGTACGTTGAGTGAGTGGAGACCCTTACGGTTTACCTATGCAGCTGGTCGCCCAGCAGGAGCCTTGATGGCCACATGGTTGCAGTCTATGACCCCTTGCACCTGTGGGAATCCTGCGATTAAGCTGAAACCCTCTGGGCCTGGCTCTCAGGGTCCACCGTGAAGCGAACATAGTCACCGATCCTCTGGTACAGGGCATCGGTGACTTCCTTGATGCAACGGTGCACTGCTGACTGAGTGACCCCACAAAGGTCTCTGGTGGGCCCTGAAATAATGCAGAGGCATAAAAGTTAGAAGCCACTGTCACTATGAGGGCCACAGGCAAAGGATGTCTACTGAAGCCCATTGGCTGCAGGTCATCATTAAGCAGGGCACAGAAATGTGTCACCGCCTCTCTCGACATCCGCAGTCACCTCTGACACTGGCACTCTGACTTCCGCTGGTATATCATGTGGGTCCAGTAGATGTGCAGCGTTCTGTCTTGGCAAGCTCCCCTTGGGGGCTGCTGCTGCTCAACAACCAGTGGGCTGCACCGGCCTGCTGGTTTTGCCTGTGGCGCATATGGATCCTCACGAGAAGCGGATCAGACAATATAGATTGAACCACATCCATCTCCATGTGACAAATAAAGTCATATCCCTCACTTCCTCGGAGGTACCCAACAGGGCAGCCATTGATGTTGACTGTTACATCAGGTGCTTTCATGCATCAACTATGTGGTGTGGCACGGCATTGCCCATCTTAGCTCATACTAAGACTGGCACAGCATGACCACATCAAGATTCTACCAGCTGCATCGATTGCCCCACCAGCCACGTAACCTTTACACGCCTACTGTTTCTGACACCTTCCCCGCTCACAGGGTGACTGGAGTGCCATTGCTGCCACACTCACACAAACAAAACCGCATAGCGGCCTCCCTTTACGAAGGGAGGGCACACAGTACCTCCCTTCATGCCTGCAGAGCTGTGCCCCCAGTAATCCCATCCCCCCTCCCACCTCTCTTCAAGTGTGCAGAGTGGAGACCCCGGTTTACAGAAACTTACTCTGCACTGACTCCAATTGCTCCCTCGCCTGCTGTCCCACCAGCTTCTCTCATTCGTGAACGTGACGGCACGTGACAGCTGTCCATTCAGCAGAAAATACAGAACTGAGGAGCGACGAGCAGCGGGATGCATAATCAGGCAAGGTAAGTAGTGCTTAGCATATTGAATTTGTGGTGCAGCCGCCAAGCGCTGGGGGAGGGAGGCCGCACTGAGGTCTCACTGCCACCAGTAAAATGGGGCAGGACATACGCCGCGTCGAGGGTCATGGCGGGCCTCTCCCACTAGAATATTCCGGGGCCCCCGGCCATGATCCCCGACATCGGAGGGCTGGTAAAATTCAGTCCAAGGTATGTAATATAAACAGGACTATCATTATCCAATCGTCTGGTCATATTCTCAAAGAACTTGAACAGTTTAATAAAGCAGCATCAATGTTTCTTGAAACCATGAAAGGAATCCCAAATAATCATCAAACTCTCTAAATGCTCATTAATCACATGTCATATAACGTGTTCCAACAGCTTTGCTATAAGTTATGTCAATGTAACAGTTGTTACTACCAGGTGAGAAAGCGGTCTAGGGTTCCCTTTCAGCCTTTGCCTGGTCTTACAGTAACAGGGTTTAGTTTTTAGCTCACCTTGGTGAATCCTTGTTCACTGCTTTCCAATTATAAGGCAAAGAAACCAGCACAAACAGGCTTTCTTAGGTTTAAAGATGAAAAGTTGAAATTCATTAAACTTAAACTCTAATTTGGTTTACGCCTACTGATATACGACGTGCCCACGCTAGCATGCATACGTGATATACACATACAAATAGAGACAGAAAAGAGCAGAAGAAAAATAAAGTGGAAAAGTTTGAGGCAATATCTGAAGAGTTTTTGTTACGGTTCTTCAAGCTGACTGTAGAGTCCTTGATTGTAGGTCAATCTTGCTTTTCGTTGGGGCCCAGTATTCTTCTTCAACCTTGTTCGCTGTAGGAGACTTTTCTCTCTTGGGAATCATGTGCCTTCAGTGGATTCAAAGGCTTGTGAGAAAGAGATGGGAGCAGACAGGAGAGATCTTCTCAGTCCAGGAGCAAACTGCTTTCTGCCCAAACTGTTTTACAAATTCAAAAAACTCAGGTTGCCCAGCAGGTTAGTCATGTGACTAGCTGATTTGACCATGTCCATTTGTGTATTCGGCCATCTTAGCAGTCAACCTGAAATGCGAGCTCCCCCACCTTCAACGTCTGGTGATCAAAAGTCCATTGTGGGTTGAATATGTCAGGGAATGGTCCTTTGTCCTTTCCAAACACTGTCTGTTAATATGCAAATGTCTTTCCAGCCAAGGGTCCATTGTGGGTTGAATGTGTCAGGGAATAGTGGCTTTGCCCTTCCAAACACTGTCTGGCAATTTTTTAAAGCAAGTCCATTCTTCACTTCAACAACAGTTTGAAATTTAATGTCCGTGTGACAAAATTAATATGGCTAATTGGCCATATGAGACAGTCCTTGATTTTTTTCTCCCCTTAAGGACCATATTTACCTCCGTGGAAACCAACCTAGATTTTAATGAGCTATTGAATATGTAAACTAAAGGCTCACATACAACATTCCCCTTCATTTTGTAATGACCAAGGTGGGTGTAATACACTGTTAATTCAGTCCCACTACTCCACAGGTCACAGCATATCAAGAATGTTTTCCACCTACCAAAGAATAGCAAAATTAGACACTCTATTTGTCCCCCAGAATAAAACACACCAAACCAGGTTTCTTTAAACAACAACATTAACTGTTTATTAGAAAAGAAATAATAAGTCTTAACTACTAACGAGATAAATCAATAGATATGAAAAACTCCTTATTTCCTTCACCCTCATGCACACACACATACATTTAAAAAACGGTTAACCGGGGAAAAATTATTTCAGTTTACAGCTGTTTCTTAGGAATAGAAGGAATAATAAAAATGATTGAGTTTATCACATTCTTGTAAGATGTTTTCGGTATGATGAGGTGTCCCAGAGTCAAATCGTCAGATGCCACTTGAAGTCTCTCCAGACAAGGTTGATGAACAGTCTGTGATGGATAGGCATTCATGGCAATTTAACTGCAGCAGGCATCACACAAGTCTTTCAGCAGGGGTGCAGCAACCTGTCTGCTTGGGTTTTAAAGCAGCAATCTAGCAGTAGAAGCTTTCTGCAGGTTTCAGGGTTTCCCAAAACACAGGTGGCAACAGGAACCACTCTTGAGGCAGGGATTCTTCAAAGACTGGAGGCAATAGGAATCTGCTACCTCTGACATACAGGGGTTTCTTCTCTGAAAAGCAGTCTTCCTCTACAGAGAGAAGTAACTCTTTTTTTCCTGGGTCTTTTTTGTCTCTCCAGGCAGATCATAGCCAGATTTCAAACTGCCTGCTCCTTGTCCAACTCACTGGTCCTTTCACAATCCAAAACTGAAACTAAATGTCAACAATCAAGTCACATGACAATCATAAATCTTGACCTGTCATTCCCCTACTGAGTTGCTTGGTAACAGGTGCCTTGCAGTCTGTGTAATTCACTCAGTTCAAACCCACCAAGCTTTAGCAATGTCCACAGAGAAAAATTCTTTCCTCAGTTTTTTAAAACACACAGAATTCTAAGCTTTCAATATAAAAACAAAACTCATAACAATTTCCTTACACTTTTGTGTAGTACTGTGAGACTGATGTACTGTTGGAGGTGCCATCTTTCAGTTGTGACGGTCACGTGAGACTCCATCCTCCCTCTCAGGTGGGCATAAAAGATCCCATGCCACGATTTGAAGTTCAGGGGAGCTCTTCCAATGTCCTGATCAATGTTTATTCCTTAACCAACAGCTCAAACAGATGATGTGGTCATTTATATCATTGCTGGTTGTTTGCTGTGTGCAAATTGGGTGGTGTATTTCCTATATTCAAGCAGTGACTACACTTCTTCTCTATATTAAAATGATGCAAATACTCAGTAAGTCCAGCAGCATCTGTGGAGAGAGAAACAGAGTTAACATTTCAGGTCAGTGACACTTTGTCAGAACTGGGAGTACTTAGACATGTAGCAGTTTTTAAGCAAGGCGGGGAAAGCGGGGGTGGGGGGTTGTTGGGTGAAAGAAAGAACAAAAGGGAAGGTCTGTGATAGGGTGAAAGACAGGAGAGATTAAATGACAAGGAATGATTGTTCAAGGCAAAAGGTGATGGTAATAGGACAAGTAAAGAAACAAAACATGGATCTAGAGGAATGTAAATAGGCAAATCAGAATCATCACCAATAGCTGATATTCAAAACAAAATAAAAGGGAGCAGAAGTTATGATCTGAAATTGCTGAACTCAATATTGAGTCCGGAACACTGTAAAGTGCCTAGACAAAAAGATGAGTTGATGTTCCTTGAGCAGAAGCTAAGCCTCTTTAGAACAGTGTAGGAGGTCCAGGACAGAGAGGTCAGAGTGGGAGCAGGCAGAGAATTAAAATGATGGGTGACTGGAAGCTCAGGATCAGGATCGCAGACTGAATGGAGGTGTTCCGCAAAGCAATCACCCAATCTGCGTTTGGTCTCCCCAGTGCAGAGCAGGCCGCAACATGAGCAGTATATACAGTATATTAAATTGAAAGGAGTACAAGTAAATCGCTGTTTCATCTGGAAGGAGTGTTTGAGGCGTTGGACAGTGAGAAGGGAGGAGGTAAGAGTGTAGGAGTTGCATCTCCTGTGCTTGCATGGACCCATGCCATGCGAGGGGAGGCAGTGTTGGGGTGACTGAGGAGTGGACCAGACTGTCACGGAGGGAACAGTCCCTTTGGAAAGCTGAAAGAGGAGGAGGGGAAAGATGTGTTTGGTGGTGGCATGATGCTAGAGGTGGCAGAAATGGCGGAGGATGATTGGGTGGAAGCTGAGAGTGGGAGAGGGGATGAGAGGAGAAGTACAGGAAATGGAATGGACACAGTTGAGGACCCTGTCAACAATGGTTGGAAGGGGGGGGTGGGGAAGGAATCATCAATTGAGGAAAAAGGAAGGCATATCAAAAACGCCAATATGGAAGTTGTATAGTCAGAACAGATGCAACAGAGTTGGAGAAACTGGGAGAATGGAATAGTGTTTGTACAAGTAGCGGGGTGTGAGGAAGTGTATTTAAGGTAGCTTGGGAGTCCATGGGCTTATAGTGAACATCGGTTGATAGCCGATCCCCAGAAATGGAGACAGAGAAGTCAAGAAAGGGAAGGGAAGAGTGGAAATAGACTATATTCAGCCAGGTAGACGAAAGTGGTGGTGGATGGGGATTTGTTGGGTTTCTGTTCAAGGAAGAAGCAGAGAGCCCTCAAACCGTCCTGATGGGGGATGGAAGTGTAACTAGATTGGATGTCCTTGGTTAGGGCCAAAAACTGGAAATTGATGTCAGATGAGTCACAGATGTAGATGGAAAAAGATTGGACAAGGGGAGACAAAATAGAGTCAAGAAAGGTAGAAATCAGTTCTGTAGGGCAATAACGGGTTAAAACAATGGGTCTGCCAGTACAGTCCTTTCATTGAGAACTGCTGGTGTGACATCGGCCGTCTCAATTTCATTGCTACCCTCTCACACAAACCTATCTCCCTGTGATAGTCTCAGTGCTCACAGCTTCTTTCTTAAACAGAAACCCAACATCTCCATCCATCACCATCCTCAACCACCTGGTTGTACTTGTTCTCACATTGAACAACTTCCCCTTTAACAGATACAAATAAAAGGTGCTACTATGGGAACCCATATGGAAGCCTGCCTTTTTGTGGGATAAGTGGAACATTCCTTGCTCCAGTCCTACTCAGATCCCCTTCCTCACCTCCTTTTATAGTGCATTGATGGCTGTATCGGTGCCGTTTCCTGTTCTTGCCCTGAACATATACATAAGAACTAGGAGCAGGAGTAGGCCGTCCGGCCCCTCGAGCCTGCTCCGCCATTCAATAAGATCATGGCTGATCTTTTCGTGGACTCAGATCCACTTACCCGCTCTCTCACCGTATCCCTTAATTCCTTTATTGTTCAAGAAGATATCTACCTTAGCTTTAAAGACGTTTACTGAAGTAGCGTCAACTACTTCACTGGGCAAGGAATTCCATAGATTAACAACCCTCTGGGTGAAGAAGTTCCTTCTCAATTCAGTCCTAAATCTGCTCCCTCTAATCTTGAGGCTATGCCCTCTTGTCCTAGCTTCACCTGCCAGTGGAAACATCCTCTCTAACTTGTATCTTATCTATTCCCTTCATAATTTTATATGTTTCTATAAGATCTCCCCTCATTCTTCTGAATTCCAATGAATATAATCCCAATCTACTCAGTCTCTCCTCATAAGCCAACCCCCTCAACTCCGGAATCAACCTAGTGAACCTCCTCTGCACCCCCTCCAGTGCCAGTACATCCTTTCTCAAGTAAGGAGACCAAAACTGCACACAGTACTCCAGGTGCAGCCTCACCAGTACCTTATACAGCTGCAACATAACCTCTCTGCTTTTAAACTCAATCCCTTTAGCAATGAAGGACAAAATTCCATTTGCCTTCCTAATTACTTGCTGTACATGCAGACCAACCTTCTGCGATTCATGCACAAGGACACCCAGGTCCCTCTGCATAGCAGCATGCTGCAACTTTTTACCATTCAAGTAATAATCCTTTTTACTGTTACTCCTACCGAAATGAATGACTTCACATTTATTAACATTGTATTCCATCTGCCAGACCTTTGCCCACTCACTCAATGTATCTATGTTCCTCTGCAAAGTTTCACAGTCATCTGCACACTTTGCTCTGCCACTCATCTTAGTATCATCTGCAAACTTTGACACCCTACACGTGGTCCCCAACTCCAAATCATCTATATAAATTGTAAGTAATTGCGGTCCCAACACCGATCCCTGAGGCACACCACTAGTGATTGATTGCCAGCCAGAATCGCACTCATTTATGCCCACTCTCTGCTTCCTGTTAGTCAACCAATCCTCTATCCATGCTAATACTTTACCCCTAACGCCATGCATCCTTATCTTATGCAGCAGCCTCTTGTGCGGCACCTTGTCAAAGGCCTTTTGGAAATCTAGGTACACCACATCCACTGGGTCCCCATTGTCCACCTTGCTCGTAATGTCTTCATAGAATTCCAAAAGATTTGTCAAGCATGAACCCATGCTACGTCTGCCCAACGGGACAATTTCTATCAAGATGCCCTGCTATTTCTTCCTTGATAATAGACTCAAGCATCTTCCCCACTACCGAGGTTAAGCTAACCGGTCTATAATTCCCCATCTTTTGTCTACCTCCCTTTTTAAACAGTGGCGTCACATCTGCTGTTTTCCAATCTGCTGGGACTACCCCAGAGTCCAGCGAATTTTGGAAAATTACCGCCAGTGCACCTGCCATTTCTCCCGCCATCTCTTTTAGTACCCTGGGATGCATTCCATCAGGGCCAGGAGACTTATCAATCCTTAGCTCCATTAGCTTGCCCAACACTACCTCTTCCGTAATAATGATTGTTTCCAGGTCCTCACCTACGTTCGTCTCTTTGTCAATTACTGGCATGTTATTAGTCTCCTCCACTGTGAAGACCGATACAAAATACCTGTTCAATGCCTCGGCCATTTCATCATATCCCATAACTAAATTCCCCTTCTCATCTTCTAAAGGACCAATGTTTACTTTAGCCACTCTTTTTCGTTTTATATATTTATAGAAACTTTTGCTATCTGTCTTTATATTCTGTGCTAGTTTTTTCTCATGTTCTATCTTACTTTTCTTTATAGCTCTTTTTGTGGCTTTCTGTTGACCTTTAAAGTTTTCCCAATCTTCTAGTTTCATGCTGTTTTTGGCCACTTTGTATGCCTTCTCTTTCAATTTGATAGCCTCCCTTATTTCCTTAGACACCCATGGCAGATTACCCCTTTTCTTCCAGTCCTTCCTTTTCACTGGAATATACTTTTGCTGAGCACTTTGAAAAATTGCTTTGAAAGTCCTCCACTGCTCGTCAACTGTCCCACCATAAAATCTTTGTTTCCAGTCTACTTTAGCCAAGTCCTCCCTCATTCTATTGTAGTCCCCCTTGTTCAAGCGCAGGACCCTGGTATTGGATTTTAACTTCACACTCTCCATCTGTATTCTAAATTCAACCATACTGTGATCACTCCTTCCAAGAGGATCCCTAACTATGAGGTCATTAATTATTCCTGTCTCATTACACAGGACTAGATCTAGGATAGCTTGCTCCCTCATCGGTTCCATTACATACTGTTCAAGAAAACTATCATAGATACACTCAACGAACTCCTCCTCAAGGCTACCCTGACTGAGCTGGTTTGACCAATCTACATGTAGATTAAAATCCCCCATGATAATTGCCATACCATTTTTTACAGGCATTAGTTATTTCTTTGTTTATTGCCCGCCCCAATGTGATGTTATTATTTGGTGGCCTATAGACTACGCCTATCAGTGACTTTTTCTTCTTAGAGTTTCTAATTTCCACCCAAATGGATTCAACCTCATTCTCCATAGAACCTATATCATCTCTCAGCACCGCCCTGATGTCGTCCTTGAATATCAGAGCTACACCACCTCCCTTACCTTCCTGTCTGTCCTTCCGAATAGTCTGGTACCCCTGGATATTTAACTCCCAGTCGTGACCAACCTGTAACCATGTCTCCGTAATAGCTACCAAATCATATTCATTCGCGATGATTTGTGCCGTTAACTCATCAACCTTGTTACGAATGCTACGAGCTTTCAGATAAAGTGCCTTTATGCTCGCTTTCTTACCCTCATGATTTCCAACATCTCTAATAATATCTCCTGAGTTATCCTTCCTTTCTGCTTCTTTCATAGTCTGCCTTGAACTTAAACCCTCCTGCACACATGTTAACCTGCTGCTTACCTTTTTATTTATCATCATACTCCCTGTCGTTTTCCCTTTCCCTTCCCCCCGACTCACTAGTTTAAAGTCCTAGAGCCCACCCGATTTATCCTTTTCACTAGAACACTGGTTCCAGATCTGTTCAGGTGGAGACCGTCCCATCGGTACAGATCCCCCCGGTTCCAAAACTGATGCCAATGCCCCATGAAATGGAAACCCTCTTTCCCACACCACTCCCTTAGCCACGTGTTTACTTCCCTAATTTTCTTATCCCTAAGCCAATTTGCACGTGGCTCGGGCAGTAATCCGGAGATTATGACCCTCGAGGACCTGTTCCTTAATTTCGTTCCTAGTGCTTTATAATCCCCAAACAGGTCCTCCATCCTAGCCTTGCCTATGTTGTTAGTCCCAACGTGGACCACAACAACTGGATCCTCCCCCTCCCGCTCCAATATCCTTTCAAGCCAGTCAGAGATGTCCTGCACCCTGGCACCGGGCAGGCAACACACCATGCGGGACTCCCGATCCGGCTTGCAAAGGATACTATCTATTCCCCTAATTATAGAATCCCCTATAACTACCACTTGTCTTTTTGCTCCCCCCTCTTGAATGGCCTTCTGCACCATGGTGGCGTGGTCAGTTGGCTCATCCTCCCTGCAGCCCTTTTCCTCATCCACACAGGGAGCAAGTATCTCGTACCTGTTGGATAAGGTCAAAGGCTGAGGCTCCTCCACTCCTGAACTCAGGATCCCCCTACCTGCCTCACTTGCAATCACACCCTGTTGTCCCTGATCACTAACTGAATTTAAATTACTTAATCTACCAGGTGTGACTGCCTCCTGAAACAAAACTTCCAGGTAACTCTCCCCCTCCCGGATGTGCCGCAGTGTTTGAAGCTCAGATTCCAGATCATCAACTCTGAGCCGGAGTTCTTCCAGCAACCAACACTTGTTGCAGATGGTACATTTAATCAAATTTGCTTCAATTTCCACCTTTCCCTTGCCTTCACATGATCCATCTCCAACTCATCCTTTCCTCAACTTCTCTGCCTCCATTTCTGGGGATAGGCTATCAACCAATATTTACTATAAGCCCACTGACAATCACAGCTAACTTGACTATATTTCCTCACTCCTCGCTTCCTGTAAGTATTCTATTCCATTCTCTCAGTTCCTCTGTCTCCGTCACATCTGTTCTGATGCTGCAACTTTTCATGCCAGCACCTCCAATATATCTTCCATTGTCCTCAACCGATGATTCCTCCCCCCCACCCACCCCACCCCACCATGGTTAACAGGGCCCTCAACCGTGTCCATTCCATTTCCCGCACTTCTGCTCTTACCCCTTCCCTCCTCTCCCAGAACCACGATAAAGTTAGTTATCCTCACCTTCTACCCCACCAGCCACCGCATTAAATGGATCATCCTCTGCCATTTCTGCCATCTCCAGCGTCTTGTCACCACCAGAAACATCTTTCCCTCCCTTCCCCTTTCAGCCTTCCAGAGGGACTGTTTCCTTCGCGACATTCTGGTGCAATCCTCAGTCATCCCCAACACTCTCTTCTCTTCCCATGGCACAGCAAAGGAGATGCAAGACCTGCCCTTTTACCACCTCCCTTCTCACCATCAAAGGCCTCAAACACTCCTTCTAAGTGAAACAGCAATTTACTTGTACCTTCTATTTAGTATACTGTACTTGCTGCTCACGATGTGGTCTCCTCTACATTGGGGAGACCAAACACATATTGAGTGACCGCATTGTGAAACACCTCCATTCAGTCTGCAATCCCGACCCTAAACTTCGAGTCACTTGTCATCTTAATTCTCTGCCCCACTCCTAATCTGAGCTTTCTGTCATCGGCATCCTACACTGTTCCAATGACGCTCAACTGGCCTATAATTCCCTATCTTTTCTCTCCCTCCTTTCTTGAATAGCGGGATTATGTTTGCTGCTTTCCAAACCATGGGGACCACTTTAGAATCTAGGGAATTCTGGACGATTATAATTAATGCATCTACCATCTCTGTATTACCTCTTTTAAAACCCTTGGATGTAGGCCATCAGATTCAAGGATTTGTTGTTTTTTTTAGTCACACTCATTTCTCCAGTACTATTTCTTTACTAATACTTTTTTTTAAAGTTCCTCATTTTCATTAGAACCTCTGTTCCCAACTACTTCCGGGATTTTTTTTGTGTCTTCTACTATGAAGACAGATACAAAGTATTTGTCCAATATCTGTGCTATTTCCTTATTCCCCATTATAATTTCTCCTGTCTCTGTTTCTAATGGACCGACATTTACTTTTGCTAATATCTTTCATTTTATATAACAATTGAAAGTTTTGCAACCTCCTTTTATGTCTCTTGCTCCTTTATTCTCATTCTAAGTTTTCAGGGGCTAGAGTCAGTTAGTATAAAAGTGGGCCATCTTACAGTGCTGACCTTGTTTGCACAGGATTGCTGACTTGGGTTGCATTAGAGTGTTAAAGTGGAAGTTTGGTGACTAAGGAAGTTCGGTGAGGAGGGAGTGAGGAGCTCCTTTCATTTCCTACCTGTCCTCAGAGTGAGGGGAGCTGAGAGTCTCGAAAGAGCACAGCTGACTGGTGAGTATGTCCTGGCGGGTATTTTTCAAAGTGGATCTAATTGTAAGTCATTGTTTTAGCAAGACTTAGTTGTTTTTTTAAAATTGTAATCTTCTAAAGTTTTAAATTTAAAGGGTTTAGTCATGGCAGGAGAGCTTGAAGCCATGGTTTGCTCCTCTTGCTGCATGTGGGAATCCAGGAACATTTCCAGTCCCCAGGACCAGCATGCGTGCAGGAAGTGTGTCCAGCTGCAGCTCCTGGAAGCTCGGGTTTCAGAGCTGGAACGGCGGCTGGAAACACTGTGGAGCATCCGCGAGTCTGAGAGCATTGTGGATAGCACGTATAGAGAGGTGGTCACACCGCAGCTGAAGGGACTTGAGGAAGGAAGGGAATGGGTGACCACCTGGCATTCCAAGAGAATCAGGCAGGTAGTTCAGGAGTCCCCTGGGGTCCCGCTTGCAAATCAGTATTCCATTTTGGAGGCTGATGAGGCTGGTTCCTCCAGGGAATGCGGACAGAGCCAAGCTTTTGGCACCGCAAGCAGCCTGTCTGCACAGGAAGGGGGAAAGAGAGGAAGAGCAATAGCAATAGGGGATTCTATAGTCAGGGGAACAGATAGGCACTACTGTGGCCGTCAACGTGACTACAGGATGATGTGTTGCCTCCCTGGTGCCAGGGTCCGGGATGTCACTGAACGGCTGCAGGGCATCCTGAAAGGGGAGGGTGATAAGGCAGAGGTCATGGTACATGTTGGTACCAATGACATAGGTAGAAAGAGGGATGAGGTCTTGCATCAAGAATTCAGGGAGTTAGGCAGTAGACTAAAAAGCAGGACCTCTCGTGTTTTAATCTCTGGATTACTCCCAGTGCCACGTGCTAGCGAGTATAGAAATAGGAGAATAGCACAGATGAATGCATGGCTTAAGAGTTGGTGCAGGAGGGAGGGTTTTAGATTCCTGGACCACTGGGACCGTTTCTGGGGAAGGTGGGACCTGTACAAGCGGGACGGTCTACATCTGAACCAGAGGGGGACTAACAACCTTCCTGGCGGGTTTGCTAGTGCTGTTGGGAGGAGTTTAAACTAATTTGGCAGGGGGAGGGGATGCAGACTCCGAGCAGAATAGGGACACAGCTAAACACAGGAAAACGAACAAGTCAGAGGGAATACAGCGGAAGTAAGTTTCAAGGGAGTAAGACCAGGATGGAAGGCCTCTACTTTAATGGCAGGAGTATTGCAGGTAAAACGGATGAGTAAGGGCAATGATTGACACGTGAAATTGTGATATAGTAGCCATCACGGAGACATGGTTGAGGGAGGGGCAGGATTGGCAGCTCAATATCCCGGGATATAGAATCTTCAGGCGAGACAGAGGAGGGGGTAATAGAGGAGGGGACATTGCAATATTAGTTAAGGAGTCAGTTACTGCAGTAAGGAGAGATGATATCTTGGAGGGGGCATCAAATGAAGCTTTATGGGTAGAGTTTAGGAATAAAAAAGGGACAGCCACATTGCTAGGTGTTTATTATAGACCCCCAGATAGTCAGTGGGAAATTGAGGAGCAAATATGTGCGCAATTTGCAGAGGTGTGTAAAAATAATAGGGTAATTATATTAGGTGATTTCAACTTTCTCAACATTAATTGGGATAGTCATCGTGTTAAGGGCTTAGATGGAGTGGAGTTCTTAAAATGTATACAGGAGAACTTATTAGCTCAATATGTAGAGGATCCAACAAGGGAGAGTGCAGTGCTGGACCTAATTCTGGGGAATGAAGCCAGACAGGTGGTTGATGTGTTGGTGGGGGAGCATTTTGGTGATTGCAACCACAACATGGTACAATTTAATCTTGTTATGGAGAAAGAAATAGACAAGTTGCAAAAAAAGGTTTTGGATTGGGGGAGAGCGAATCTTAGTAAAATAAGGCAGGATCTGGCCAAGGTAGACTGGAAAGAGTTACTTGTCGGGAAATCTACAGAAGAGCAGTGGGGGGGTATTCAAAAAGGAAATGGGGAGGGTACAGGCCCAACATGTTCCCTCTAAGGTAATAGGTAGGAGCAACAAGCCCAGAGAACCATGGATGACCAGAAACATTCAGGGTACGATGAGAAGGAAAAGAGAGGCTTTTAGCAAATACAAGGACAGCAAATCAATGGAAGCATTAGTGGAGTACAGAAAGTGTAGGATGGAGCTTAAGAAAGCAATTAGGAGAGCAAAGAGGGGATATGAGAAAGCTCTGGCTGGTAAAAGTAGGGAAAATCCCAAGATATTCTATAAGTATATCAATGGGAAGAGGATAACCAGGGAAAGCGTAGGACCCGTTAGGGACCAAGGGGGAAATTTGTGGGTGGAGCCAGAAGACATTGGTAGGGTGTTGAACGAATACTTCACATCTGTCTTCACCCAAGAGAAAGAGGATGTAGATATGGAACTTAGAGAGAGAGACTGTGAGGTTCTTGAGCAAATTGTCATAGGGAGTGACAAGGTATTGGAGGTTTTGGAAGGCTTAAAAGTGGACAAATCTCCAGGTCCGGACGATTTGTGGGAGGCAAGGGTGGAGATTGCAGGGGCTCTGACCCTAATTTTTAATTCCTCTCTGTCCACGGGGGAGGTGCCAGAGGACTGGAGAACAGCTAATGTGGTCCCACTATTTAAGAAAGGTTGTAGAGATCAGCCAGGGAACTCCAGACCAATGAGTCTCACGTCAGTGGTAGGGAAACTATTGGAGAAAATTCTGAAGGAGAGAATCTATCACCACTTGGAGAGGCAAAATTTGATTAGGAATAGTCAGCATGGCTTTGTCAGAGGGAGGTCATGCCTAACAAATTTGATTGAATTTTTTGAGCATGTGACCAGGTGTGTAGATGAGGGTAGTGCAGTTGATGTAGTTTACATGGATTTCAGCAAAGCCTTTGACAAGGTCCCACATGGGAGACTTATCAAGAAAGCAAATGCACATGGGATACAAGGTAACTTGATAAGGTGGATTCAAAATTGGCTTAGCTGTAGGAGACAGAGTGATGACAGATGGCTGTTTTAGTGACTGGAAGCCAGTGTCCAGTGGCATACCACAGGGATCCGTGCTGGGTCCCCTATTGTTTGTCATTTATATAAACGAAATAAATGACTATGTGGGGGGTAGGATCAGTAAGTTCACGGATGAGACAAAGATTGGCCGAGTGGTTAACAGTGAGGTGGAGTGTCTTGGGTTACAGGAAGATATAGACGGGATGGTCAAATGGGCAGAAAAGTGGCAGATGGAATTTAACACTGAAAAGTGTGAGGTGATACACTTTGGAAGGAGTAATGTGACACGGAAGTATTCAATGAATGGCCTGACACTGGGAAGTTCCGAGGAACAAAGGGACCTTGGCGTGTTTGTCCATAGATCTCTGAAGGCAGAAGGGCAGGTTAATAGGGTGGTGAAAAAGGCAAATGGGACACTTGCCTTCATCAATCGAGGCATAGATTACAAAAGCAGGGAGGTCATGTTGGAGTTGTACAGACCTTTGGTAAGGCCACAGCTGGAGTATTGTGTGCAATTCTAGTCGCCACATTATAGGAAGGATGTGATTGCATTGGAGGGGGTGCAGAGGCGATTCACCAGGATGTTGCCTGGGATGGAACATTTAAGCTATGAAGAGAGGTTGGATAGGCTTGGGTTGTTTTCATTGGAGCAGAGAAGACTGAGGGGTGATCTGATCGAGGTGTACAAGATTATAAGGGGCATGGACAGGGTGGATAGGGAGAAGCTGTTCCCCTTAGTTGAAGTGTTAGTTATGAGGGGTCACAAGGTTAAGGTGAGGGGCAGGAGGGTTAAGGGGTATTTGAGGAAGAACGTTTTTACCCAGAGGGTGGTGACGGTCTGGAATGCCCTGCCTGGGAGGGTGATAGAGGCGGGTTGCCTCACATCCTTTAAAAAGCACCTGGATGAGCACTTGGCACGTCATAACATTCAAGGCTATGGGTCAAGTGCTGGCAAATGGGATTAGGTAGACAGGTCAGGTGTTTTAATGCATCGGTGCAGACTCGATGGGCCAAAGGGCCGCTTCTGCACTGTATTATTCTGTGATTCTGTGATTCTATTTAATATTTCTTTATCAATTTCTTGATCATCCTTTGCTGAATTCTAAAATCCTCCCAATCCTCAAGCTTGCTAGTCTTTTGGCAACAATATGAGAACTCTTCCTGTCATCCAATACCTCCTTTAACTGCTCTTGTTAGCCATGTTTGGATCACATTTCCTGTGGGGTTTTTACTCCTTAAGGGAATGTATATTTATTGCAAATTACAAATGAATTTTTAAAATGTTGGCCATTGCTTTTTTACCTTCATATCTTTGAATCTAGTTTCCCAATGGACATCAGCCAATTGCCCCTCATATCTATTCTCTGTTTTGATTAAATTTAAGACCTTATTTAGGCACTTAAATAAATCACTCTCAAACTCAATATAAAATTCTATAATATTATGATCACTCTTCCCCAGAGGCTTCTTTATTACAAGAATATGCACAACCCTGTTTCATTGCACAACACTAGATCTAAGATAGCCTATTCACTAGTTGGTTCCTTGACATTACAATCTAGAAAACTATATTTAAGGTATTCCACGAACTCATCCTTAACACTATTACTGCAAATTTGGTTTGCCCTGTCTAAATGAAGATTAAATTCTTCCAGGAAACGTGTACTTCTAATTTCTTGTTTTTTTTACTCTATCCGACACTGCCACAACTGTTAGAGAGCCTATAAACTATTCCTACCAGAGTTTTCTGTCCCTTGTTGTTTCCTAGTTCCACCCAAACTGATTCTACATCTTAATTTTCTGAGCTAAGATCCTGTCTGTCTCCTGTCTTTATACCCTTCTTTATTATCAGGGCTATGCCTGACCCGCCACAAAACCCCTTTTGCATTTTGCTGATCTCTTCTCAAAGGCAAGGATTCTGGAATTATAGATCCCAACTTTGGTCACTTTGCAACCACATCTCCATAATGACTATTGGATCAAACCCATTTATTTTTGTCTGTGCAATTAATTTATCTATTTTGTTGCAAATGCTTCATGCATTCACATACAGCCTTTAGCTTTAACTTTTTCTATTTTTCTCAGAAGTCATTTTAGTTACTAATGCCCTATTACCTTTATTATGTACCTATAATATCTGGATTCTACATGAAAGCATATGTAAGCATATCTAATTCCAGAATTTTGGGGTGGACTTTTCTTCACTATCCTATCTGAAATCAGGCAGCATTGTTGCAGAAAAGGAGTCTAACTCACCGCATGAATTTCTCTCCCCTGCCAATGTTAGGACCGCTGCTGCTCATTCCTTTCCCATGCATGCAAATGGAAGTGAGATGATGGGGCCAGGGCTTTTGACCTATTTCCACCCTTATGCTCCTGTTAACTGCCACTCCTCAGGCTTCTGTGAGAACCATGGTTTTAGACTGATATTAACAGCAGTAATGGTCCTATATGCTCCGGATGGAGAGGGATGGCCTAATAGAGGCTTCCTTTCCTTCCTATGTGCCTTACCCTGCTAAAGATGCCAGGCTTAGTTGAATCCTTCAGTGGATGACCTTATGGAATCTTCGGGGTTTTGTGAATATTTTGTTTTCTTCAGCCTTTTCTGTTGCTGCAGTTGTGTCCAGCTGCAGTATTGCCTATATCTTTCTGGGGGACATGTGCTGGGACATGGGATTTCTTGGTTGGAAACCCCACAGGTTAGTTGCGGGTGATGGTCTCCTATTTTAGGTACAAATGAAGTCTGCTTATGTAGTTCTCTCCACAATCCTTGGATGGGGAGTGGTAATGTGGCCTAGTAATTCAAAAGCCTGGATAAATACTCCAGGAACATGAGTTCAAATATCACCATGGCAGCTGGGGGAATCTAAATTCAATTAATTAATCTGGAATAAAAAGCTAATCTCAATAATGATGATCATGAAACTACTGGATTGTCATAAAAACCCAACTGCTTCACTAATGCCCTCCCCTATAGGGAAGCAAATCTGCTGTCCTTACTTGGTCTGACCTATATGTGACTCCAGACCCACAGCAATGTAGTTGACTCTTAACTGTCTTCTGCAATGGCCTAGCAAGCCATTCAGTTGTATCAAACTGCTACAAAAAAAGTTATACAAGAAGAAAACCTGACATCAACCTAGACACCAGAAATAACAGGTAGGAAATGATCAGGGTGGTTTCCCTTTTCTCCTCTCAGCTGACCATAAACAGGGGCCGGAATTTTACTGTCGAGAAAACGGGAGACTTACGAGGCGTCCGAAATGTAAAATGGTGGTTGATGACGTTGGGTTGGGTTCCGACGTCATGACGCACGAGTGCCATATTCCAATGGTCGGACGGGGGGTGAGATCAAGGCACCACTCGCTGTCCGCTTACAATCAATTAAAGGGCAATTGAGGTGTTTAAAACACCAATTGACAGCCATTGTACGGTGGCTGTCGGGTTTTACGGCCGTAAAACGAGTTGAGCAGCGTCTTGGGAACCCGGCAGGTTTAAAAGAGCAGCAGGCAGTGAATTGGTGAGGGAGTTGGAGGTACTGTTATGTCGGATGGTCGTTCAGTGTTATTTCATTATGTGACTTTAAAGTTTGTGTGACTTTACAGTTTGTGGTACTTTCAGATTGTTCATCAGGGTCCATCTGAGTGTTACTCCTGATCGGGCCCCAGCAGTATTGATTTCTTGGTTGAGAGGGAGGGGGTTGTGTGTGCCTTTCCTTACAGCAGGCTGATAAGACCTGAAGTAATAGCTTCTGTGGAACACAGCAGCAATGGGAATTGTGCACGCTGGAGGCAGAATTGTGCACTCCTCATCTAATGAGGAGGACTACACCCCAAGGAGGGACAGGAGGGTGCAGCCACCCATCAGAAGACGAGCCTACCCAGCAGGCAGGGTCTACTGCCCGTGTTTGAGATTCCTGTAACTGTCAGAACGCCAGTACCAAAGAAGACTGCGCCTGTCACGGGAGACTGTCACATCTCTGTATGAGATGCTGGCAGCAGAGGTTGTTTCACACTGTGTGGGTAGCCATCCAATGTCGGTAGCTCTGTAGGTAACAGTAGCACTAAATTTCTTTGCATCAGGGTCGTTTCAGGCTTCATCGGCAGACATGTGCGGAGTCTCCCAAGAATCAGCACATCACTGCATAAAGGTTGTTACTGAAACCATTTTCATGCTTGCCAAGCATTTCATCAACTTCAAGACGGACACTGCCAGTCAGGCCAAGAGAGCCAGAGGCTTCGGCACCATTGCTGGGTTCCCAATGGTCCAGGGTGTAATAGAATGTACTCATGTGGTCATTAGAGCACCGGCAGGTCAATCGGGGGTTTTCATTAATCGCAATGAATGTTCAGCTCGTCTATGACCATCGTAAGCGTATTGCAGGTCATAGAGTCATACAGTTATACAGCACAGAAACAGGCCCTTTGGCCCATCATGTCTGTGCCGGCCATCAAGCACCTAACTATTCTAATCCCATTTTCCAGCACTTGGCCCGTAGCCTTGTATGCTGTGACATTTCAAGTGCTCATCTAAATACTTCTCAAATGGTGTGAGGGTTCCTGCCTCTACCACCTCTTCAGGCAGTGCATTCCAGATTCCAACCACCCTCTGGGTGAAGAAACTTTTCCTCAAATCCCTCTAAACCTCCTTCCCTTTACCTTAAATCTATGCTCCCCTATCATTGCCCCTTCATAATTTTGTATACCTCAATCATATCTCCCCTCAGCCTTCTCTGCTCTAAGGAAAACAACCCTAGCCTTTTCATTCTCTCTTCATAGCTGAAATGCTCCAGGCCAGGCAACATTCTAGTGAATCTCCTCTGCACCCTCTCCAGTGCAATCACATCCTTCCTATAGTGCGGTGCCCAGAACTGTACACAGTACTCCAGCTGTGGCCTAACTAGCGTTTTAAACAGCTCCATCATAACCTCCTTGCTCTTACATCCTATGCCTCGGCTAATAAAGGCAAGTATCCCATATGCCTTCCTAACCACCTTATCTACCTGTGCTGCTGCCTTCGGTGATCTATGGACAAGTACACCAAGGTCCCTCTGACCCTCTGTACTTCCTAGGGCCCTACCATCCATTGTACATTCCATTGCCTTGTTAGTCCTCCCAAAATACATCACCTCACACTTCTCAGGATTAAATTCCATTTGCCACAGCTCCACCCATCTTACCAGCCTATCTATATCGTCCTGTAATCTAAGGCTTTCCTCCTCACTATTTAAGACCCCACCAATTTTCGTGTCATCTGTGAACTTACTTATCATACCTCCTATATTCATGTCTAAATCATTAACGTACACTACAAACAGCAAGGGTCCCAGCACTGATCCCTGTGGTAACCACTAGTCACAGGCTTCCACTCGCAAAAACAACCCTCGACCATTACCCTCTGCCTCCTGCCACTAAGCCAATTTTAGATCCAATTTGCCAAATTGCCCTGGATCCCATGGGCTCTTCTTACCTTCTTAACCAATCTCCCATGCAGGACCTTATCAAAAGCCTTACTGAAGTCCATGTAGACTACATCAACTGCTTTACCTTCATCTACACATCTAGTCACCTCCTCGAAAAATTCAATCAAGTTAATTAGACACAATCTCCCCCTGACAAAGCCGTGCTGACTATCCCTGATTAATCCCTGCCTCTCCAAGTGGAGATTAACCCTGCCCCTCAGAATTTTTTCCAATAGTTTCCCAACCACTGACGTTAGACTCACCAGCCTGTAATACCTGGTCTATCCCTGCTACCCTTCTTAAATAATGGAAGCACATTTGCTGTCCCCCAGTCCTCTGGCACCTCTCCCGTGGCCAGAGAGGATCTGAAAATTTGTGTCAGAGCGCCTGCTATCTCCTCCCCTGCCTCACATAACAGGCTGGGATACATCTCATCCGGGCCTGGGGATTTATCCACTTTTAAGCCCGCTAAAACATCTAATACTTCCTCCCTTTCAATGCTAATACATTCAAGTATATCGCAGTCCCCCTCCCTGATCTCTACACTTACATCGTCCTTCTCCATAGTGAACACAGATGAAAAGTAATCATTTATAACCTCACCTATGTCCTCCGGCTCCACACACAGATTGCCACTTTGGTGCCTAATGGGCCGTACTCTTTCCCGGTTATCCTCTTGCCCTTAATATACTTATAAAACGCCGTAGGATTTTCCTTTATCTTGCCCGCCAGTGTTTTTTATGTCCCCTCTTCGCTCTCCTAATTACTTTTTTAAGTACCTCCCCCTACACATTCTATACTCCTCTATTGCCTCCGCTGATTTCAGCGCTCTGAATCTGCCATAAGCCTCCTTTTTTTTTTCCTTATCCAATACTCTATAATCCCTTGACATCCAGGGTTCCTGGACTTGTTGCTCCTACCCTTCACCTTAACGGGTGCATGTTGGCTCTAAACCCTCACTATTACCTCTTTGACTCCCTCTGGTCTGATGTAGACTTTCCTACAGTAGCTGCTCCCAGTCAACTTTGTCCAGATCTTGTTTCATCAGATTGAAATCGGTCTTCCCCCAATTCAGTACCTTTATTTCTGGCCCGTCTTTTGTCCTTTTCCATAACTACCTTAAATCTTACAGAGTTATGGTCACTATCCCCAAAATGATCCCCCACTGACACTTCTACCACTTGTCCAGTTTTATTCCCTAGGATTAGGTCCAGTACTGCCCCTTCTCTTGTAGGACTTTCTACATTCCGGCTCAAAAAGCTCTCCTGTATGCATTTTAAGAATTCTGCCCCCTTTAAGCCTTTTGCACTAAGACTATCCCTGTTGCTATTAGGTAAGTTGAAATCCCCTACTATTATTACCCTATTATTTTTACACCTCTCTGACATATCTGCTCCTCTATCTCTCCCTGACTGTTTGGAGGCCTGTAGTACACGCCCAGCCAAGTGATTGCCCTCTTTTTGTTTTTAAGTTCTACCCATATGGCCTCTTTTGAGGAACCTTCTAAGATATCATCTCTCCTTACTGCAGCAATTGACTCCTTGATCAACAGTGCAATGCCACCTCTTTTATCCCCTCCCTGTCACGCCTGAAGATTCTATACCCCGGAATATTGAGTTACCAGTCCTGCCCCTCCCTCAACCATGTCTCTGTGATAGCAATAATATCATAATCCCATGTACTAATCAATGCCCTTAATTCATCTGCCTTATTAGTAAGACTCCTTGCATTAAAATAAATGCAATCCAGCCTTGCATTTTTCACTTGTGCCTTAACAGGTCTATATTTGCACTGCCTTCCAGACTGACTCAGTTCTCTTCTATACTTGAGTGTACATCACCCCCTACTGCACCTCCACTCTGTATCCCATTCCCCTGCCAAGTTAGTTTAAACCCCCCCCCCTCAACAGCACCAGCAAACCTCCCAGCAAGGATGTCGGTCCCATTCCGGTTCAGGTGCAACGCATCCAACTTGTACAGGTCCCACCTTCGTCAGAAACAGACCCAGTGATCCAGGAAACGAAAGCCCTCCCTCCTGCACCATCTCCTCAACCACGCATTCATCTGCTCTATCCTCCTACTTCTAAACTCACTAGCACGTGGCACTGGGAGTAATCCGGAGATTACAACCTTTGAGGTCCTGCTTTTTAATCTGCTACCTAGCTCCCTAAATTCTTGTTGCAGTACCTCATCCCTCTTTCTACCTCTGTCGTTGGTACCAATGTGTACCACGACCTCTGACTGCTCACCCTCCCCCTTCAGAATGTCCTGCAGCCACTCCGTGCTATCCTTGACCCTAGCACCAGGGAGGCAACATACCTTCCTGGAGTCACGTTTGCGGCCACAAAAACGCCTATCTGTACCCCTTACGATAGAATCCCCTATCACTATAGCTCTTCTACCCCTTTTCCTGCCCTGCTGTGCAGCAGAGCTATCCATGGTGCCACGAACTTGGCAGTTGCTGATTTCCCCTGGGAGGCCATCCTCCCCCAACAGTATCCAAAGCAGTATATCTGTTTGAGAGGGGTATGGCCACAGAGGACTCCTGCACTACCTGACTGCGCCTACTACGCCGCCTGGTGGACACCCATCCCTTTTCTGCCAGTGCAGCCATTACCTGCAGTGTGACCACCTCTCTTAACGTGCTATTCACGACATCCTCACCATCGCAGATGCTCCACAGTGAATCCATCCGCAGCTCCAGCTCCGTAATGCGGGTAGCCAGTAGCTGCAGATGGATACACTTCCTGCACACATGGTCGTCAGGGACACTGGAAGCGTCCCTTATTTCCCACATAGTGCAGGAGGAGCATATCACAGGGCTGAGCTCTTCTGCCATGACTTACCTTTAGATTAATTAGTTACTCCCTTAATTAAATACTAATTACACTAGGGACCTTGTTTTACTCCAGACACTACCCACTACAATCTAAGTCCTTAATAAATTACACTAAATTAAAAAACACTTTAGTGGTACTCACCTTATCACTTGAGGTTTTTCTTTCAAAAAACTTTCCCTTTTTTAAAGCTATTTAAATGCACTAACAGCTGCTACTTACCCAACCAATCACCTTGCAGCTTTCCCGTGATGTCACTGTAAGTCTTTTTATCCTCTTTTGAGTTTCAGCGCGCGCCAGCACAGAGAGAGAGAGAGAGAGCCAGCCGCTGCTCCTGTCTTCAGGTAAGTGATGGCCTCGAGCGCCGTGCTCTCTTTTTCAGCACCCACTCTGGATCAGCTTCCACCCAGGTCTGCCAGCCGCTGCTCCTGTCTTCAGGTAAGTGAGGGCCTCGAGCCCCGCGCTCTCTTTTTCAGCTCCCGCTCCGGATCAGCTTCCATCCAGGTCCGCCAGCCATCCCTCCTGTCTTCAGGTGTGTGCACGTTACCCTGGGAGCAGTCACGATGCATTCATTCTCTGGAACTCCCAGGTGCCAACATTATTCAGCCCTCCTGAATGCCTGCAAGGATGGATACTTGGCGACAGGAGTTATCCGCTGAAGACATGGCTGATAACATCAGTGAGGAACCCAAGGAATGAGGCAGAGGAACATTACAATGAGAGCCAGGCGACCACCAGAGTGACCATAGAGAAGACTATAGGTCTTCTTAAAATGAGATTTATATCTCTCGATCGCTCAGGAGGAGCCCTGCAGTACTCGCCAACAAGGGTCTCCAGAATAATTGTCACGTGCTGCGCCTTAAATAACCTGGCGATAGAGAGGGGAGATGCCCTGGAGGATGAAGAAGATCAGCGCGAGGCTTCCTCAGACGAGAATGGTGATGCGGTTGAGGAGGAGGGGCCGCAGCCAGCTGAACAGCGGGGAGATGGAGCTGAAGGTCAGGTGGAGTTAAGTACAATTGAGATCCGGGAGGCTGTAATACTCAATCGTTTCTCCTGCACAGAGCCCCAGCAAACATAAACTGACATGGCAGTCTGAGAGGAGTCAATGACAGGAGCTGGAAGGGCAGAGGCACTCACCTTCAGGGGGAAATCTGATCTGAACTGGGACACCGTTCCATCAAACACCACCCAGCCCAAATGTGTCGCATCTCAAATAACCCTTCTCATGCAGTGCAACCATATCACCTACAACAGCAGCAATGACCTTTGACATGTAAAAATGCCAAGGGAAAAGTTTAATTATGTATAGTGCATTGATACGTGAAATAAAAATTTATAAATTGCACCAGTGACCCTGGAGTGCTGTTAATGTGATTTTTTGAAACATTTGCGAGTGCTCACGCGTGTGGATGATCCCTCGCTGCCAGCCACAACAGAGGCAGGTGGCTGATCAGGCTGCCACATTGCTCTGGATGACTTTGGCAGGCATCCTCTGCCTGCCTGAGGCCGTATGGGCCGCGGTATCTCAAGGTGACCCTGAGGAGTCTTGGGAACACCCTCTGACACCCTGGGAGTATGTGGTGCTGATGTCACTGGCAAAGGGGCAAGGAGCTGCAGGATGCATCAGGAGCGCCCTGAGAAGAGCTCCCATCTGAAATCTGCTGCTGCCCCTGTGCCCTCCTGAGGCTCGATTGGTCCTCAGTGCTAACCCCAGAGGGATGAGCAGCCTTAAACTGTCACATGCGCACCAGATTCCATTCTCTAATGCTCTGGTCCAAGGAGGCCACTCCCGCTGTGAGGTTATGCATTGCATCCAGGATCAGCCCCTCCACTGCAGCCGCCAATCTGTCAGTGGAGGAGGCCAGATGGTCAGATGACAGAGAATGTGTGGTTCTGGAGCACTGGATGGACATCTCCAGTGTCTGAGTCATAGCACGCAAAGTCTCTGGTAACTCCGCCAGATCTCCACGCACCACGCGCTGCACTTGCAGCATCTCCCGCCGAATGGATGTCATCAGAGGCTCGTCATCAGCTTGTGGCTCTGCACTGACCTGGCCTCCCACAATCCTCCGATTGTCAGAGGCATCGGCCGGTACTGCCTCTGGCAGCTGGCCCGGCGATTTTGTGTGTTGCTGACATTGTGACCACGAATCCGAGGAGACACGCATGCCAACTGAGGTGAATGTCTCTGAGCTGGTGCTTGTTGTGGGGAGAGGATGTGATGCTGCACCCTCTGAGGTCCCCTCCTCCTCCACAGAGGTGAACAGATGAGCCCGGAGACGCTTCCTGCAGGGAAAATCAGAATGATCAGTTGTGATCAGCACTCCTGACTGTAGGACATGTTATAGACTGCAGTGTGGACATATGTGTGTGATTTCATGTTTTAGAGCACCCTTCAGTGCCTGAAACAATCGCCACCACCACCCCTGCCCCTCAAC